>NW_027142361.1:18759980-19359980 GCF_026170545.1 Melanerpes formicivorus | reverse complement strand
AGGTGGCACAGAGGACATACATACCCTGGCCCCTCAACAAAGTCAACTCCCACTACTGCCAGCAGCATTTCTGATTTGGGCTGTTGCATTTATCTACCCATTGGGACCTTCTCTCTGGGACATCTCTGATCATCTAAGATCAGACATCTCTGATCATCTGATCATCTATGATCTCTTCTGTCTTGCTTCTCATTCCCATGCCCTGAGCAGTGAGAAGACCAACTGAAACACTCCATGAGCCTCTTTTCTCCCTTCCCTCTCACAGAGAGAGTCACATTTGGGGTTGGTGGAAGCAAAGCCCACACCAAGAGCTCCCAGCAGTGCACGTGGCAGTGTTGAGAGTCCCCTGGCAAAAGAGGGTTCTCTGAGGGGCCCACCAGGCTGGGCTGCACGGAGACTCCTGTGAGCTGAGCATGTCTGTGTTTGCCCAACTCAGAACCCTGTGAGGAGAGGTGGGAGCATGTCCCCGTGCTCTCTGCACATCAGGAAGAGCTACAGGCCCCAACCAGGAGCCGGGGCCCCCTGAGGGTGTTGGGAGCCGAAGCCAAGGTGATGTGCAGCTCCCCAGGAGCCAGGGCTGGCCGGACAGATCTAGGCACATGCCCAGAGCCTGCAGCAGCCAGCTTCCACCTCCCAGGACACCACCAGCTGAGAGGAAATTCGAGACTGGCACCGTCCGCCTCTGCTCTGCTGGGATGGAAAGCGCAGCGCTACGGCTTGCCCCCAGCCCCACAGCAGGATTCTGGGGGGCAGGGCATTGCTGTGGGCACCAGACAGAAAAGAAATGGCTGGCACAGATGGGAAGGGGCTTTTTGCTTTTGCTTGGAAAGCGAACATCTCTGTGGAGGACTGATGGCCACGGTGGCTTATGGAGTTTGGAGGGGTCTCTGCTCCAAGCAGGACTCGTTCTGCATCGGTCCTGCGCATCTCTCTCCTCCCTCCCCATTCCAAAACCACAAGCCCAAGGCTGTCTCTGTGCACGAAGAGGACCCTTGTGGTTTGTGGGCTGTTTGCTCCAGGCTGAGATGGGCTGGGAACCAAGCAGGAAAATCAAATCGGGGCTGCAGGAAGGGATAAAATGACCTCACACAACATTTGGTCTCTTGCTAGGGGATGTCAGGTTGGGCCAGGACGAGGATGTCTCCTTGCCAGGAGGTGACCAAGATGTGAATCCTCTGCCCCTGGCGTCTGGTGGCCCTGGGCAGCCCCTGGCCCCTGTGGCTGTGCAGGTTATGATGCTGGGCATTGGGAGCAAGGATGAGATCAATTTCCTGGAGAGCAGTGGGATTTGGGCTGGCCAGGAACTCCAGTGTGTGTCATGCCCTGGCCCTCCCAGGACAGGAAGTTTCCTTTGCACCCATTAAGCAGGTGGTGGCTCCTCTTCATCCTCACTTCACTGGCCACATCTGCTTGATCCAGTGCCACTGGGTAGGGGTAGACCCTGATGACAAGCAGCCATGTGGCTACTTGGTGCCTCAGTTTCCCCATTTAATACTTCCTGCCCTCCCATCCTTTTTGTGTCCAGTGTTGGGACACAAAGTGTCTCTTGCCAAGAATTTGAGCAAGACCAAGGGCTTCTGCCACCCTTAGCACAAGGGGTCTCTACCCTATGTGAGAGCTCTGGGTACTGCTATTAAATTAGCTGGGGGATGATATTTTATCCTCCATTGCTCTCACAGCAGAAGCAGGGGAGGGAATTAGAGGCAGAGAATGGGAGCAAGGAGACTTGACAGAAGCTGCCCTGCAAATCAGTGGCAGAGCCTGGGGGAGACCCTAATCACCACTGACTCCTCAAAATCCCCTTTTGCCCCCATCAGCCCCTTTTGGTTGTGAGTAAACACCTTGCTCCTCCACTTCTTTTTGCCCTTACTCCACCCTGGCTCCAAACCCCACTGTACCCTGTGGGGAGCCATGCAAGAAGGGAAGGATCAGACCCTCCCTCCTATCCCTCCAGAGGAGGGAATGAGACAAGCTGCTGAGTGGTTTCCTGCCCGACACTGCCAATGGGAGCTGCTTGGGGTGCCGGGAGCAGGGGAGGATGTATCCGGAGCTGAGTGTTTCCTGGCAGATAAGGCCAACCCCTCCTGCCGGATGTTATGAGTCCAGGTCCTACCTCCACGTTTCAAGTGAAGGGGCTGAGGAATGGCTTGGATGTTTATGTCAAGGAAAAATAACTTCTCCCTCTGTGTACTATCCTCTGGGCTCCCCTGGGGCTACGTGCAGGAGGGTAAATGCTGGGAATGGGAAAACAGGGGTGAGGGGATGGACGTGGGGAATGGGAGAGAAGGGTTTGGCTCCAGGGCAGGAGGGCTGTGCATAGGCTGGGCACGATGGGTTCTCTCCTTTCCTGTAGGTCTGGAACAGGAGGGTGCCAAGGCAGGGAGGGCTGAGGAGAAGAGCCCGGGGCTAGGCAGTGCACTCTTGACTCTGTGGGCTCAGGCTTAGCATCAGTCCAAAGTTACCTTGGAGGCAACCCACTTAGCCAAATGCAGCAGGTTTCCTCTGGTGCCCACCTGGAGGAGATCCAGTTCCCAGGCAGGATTTGCTCTGAAGACCCCCTTCAAAGTAAGAACTAAGACCACCCACAGCAGCCTCTTTGGCTGAAGGTCCTGCCTACTCTGTCAGAGGCATGGAAAGGAGGAAGAGGGTGGAGGAGTTGCATCCAACAGCCTAGCAGTGCCCAGCTGGCTGGGAAAGAGGAAGAGGTTATGCAGTGAGTGTGGAAGGAATGAGATACATAGAGACCTTCTCCCAGGGACAGTTTTCCATCTTTTTTTCCCCAGTAAATCAGTAAAATCCAGTGCTGGCTGGACCCTGCTCTTTTAGATGCAGCTTGGGAGCTTCTGCAGCCATTCTGGGAGCATCCACAGGGCTCAAGCCAAAACCTCTACTTTGTCTGAAGGCTGTTACATCTTCAGGATCATTTCTGGGCATGGAAGGGACACAGAGACACCTGTTCTAGGCTCACACTGGCCAAGAAACCAGCAACTGCACCCACTGTGAAATTATCACAGCCTTCAGCATAGCAGCACCCAGTCAAACAAGTCCCATCTCTGGGGCAGAGATAGCCAATGACATCCCCAGGGAAGATTTGATTGTGACCACCTCATTTGGATGTGGTCAGACCAACCCAGGGATCTCAGGGCCAAACTGAGATCAGACTGTGGGCACCATCAGAGTGCCTACAGACATTTCTTTTCACTTAGCACTGAGACACTTCTGACAGAGTTTTGTCCTTGGCATCAACAGAGAGATAGAATAGAATAGAGTAGATGTCTCATAACAGGCATCATCTGGCAGATCTCCTGTCCAGGATGGCTAATGAGGATTGAGCTGCCTCCCCATCCCTGTTTACTCCCACATCACTGCAAGGGATACTGCTGGGGGTTCCATTTCCCACTCAGAAAGAGGACTGAAGGACACCCTGAGAAGAGAGAGGGAGAATGATCCTCAAGGTCTCTTCCAACCTTAGCGATACTGTGATACTGTGAGAAGCCACTTCTCTTCCTCCTTCTCAGAGCTCAGGGAGAACCATGAGGGGGCCTGCCAGCTGCTGAAGGGCATCCAGGGATTTAAAAGGGTTAAAAAGGATCATGCTTGAGACCAGACCCACCCTCTACTTCCAGCTCTCCCACCCCACTTCTCTCAGCACCCAAAATGACCCCTCCCACTCACCCAGCCAGCAGGACGCACCCCGCCTCGGCAAGCCCAAGATGTTGTTCTTTGCCTTTGATTTCCAGGAGCTCCTGCTTGGCCCCTGGAGCTCCACGTCAAACAAAACATCAGAAGCCTGGGCTGGCAGTGCAGGAAGGAAACCTGCTCACTTGGGGCTGAGTCACGATCCTGCTACTCCCTTCCAGCATCCCAGGGAGCAGGCAGCACTGGGTACCAAGGGATGGCAAGTTTGCTCCCCCACCCCAAACAGCTAGGCTGCTAAAAATGCTTCTACACCACCCTATTTTTGTTATTTTGAGAAATGAAACACTACTTTTGGCTTTTGGCTTTGATTCCCTTGCTTTTCAGGCGGTAAGGGGCTGGTGGCTCGGGACTTCCCGAAGAGAGGAGGAGGGGCAGGGGGCTCGGATTGCCTACGTGCCTGAGGGCAGTGACGCAGCTGGGGGAGGGGTTGCCGCGGAGACCGCGTGCAAACCAAACAGAACCCAGCGCGTGGCTGAAGAGAGAGGAGGCAGCTTGAGGAGCGCAGCTCAGCTCACCTCAGCTCATCTCAGCTCAGCCTTCTTACTGACAGGGAAAAAAAAAAAAAAAAAAAGCCGTGTGGAGAGGGTGGTTACTGCAAGATGGTCACCACTAGAGCAAAGGCTAACAGAAAGACAGTGGGCACCCAAACAGAGACCACACACAAGCATGCAGATGTTCAGGTAGGTGGCTGCAGTGAGTGCTGGAGCCTGGCACTCGATATGGAGGATGGAGGGAGCAGCTCATGTGTCAGGTGTGAGCAGGTCAGGGATCTGATGAGCATGGTGGTCAAACTAAAAGAAGAGGTGGAAAGGCTAAGAGCTAGAAGAGATGGCGAGCAGAAAATTGACGATTCCCATAATGTAATCTCTTCTAAACAAGAACAGGGGGTAACACTTAGGGGAACAGGGAGTTTGATACCTTCCCAGAAGCAAGCCTCTCAACCTCCCTGCAGTAACCCACATGAGCAGGGCCAATGGGAACAGGTCTCTGCCCGACGGAAGAAATGCAAACAAAGGAAGTCTGCTCCTGTGAGCAGCATGCTGCCTCCAGTGCAGTTACAGAACAGGTATGAGGCTCTGCAGGAGGAACAGGTCATTGGTAAGGTCGAGGACTCAAGAAGGTCAGAAGCTGCACCAATGACAGGTTGCCTCAGGCCAGCCATCAAAACTTACCCAGAAAAGAAACCTCGCAGGGTCATCGTCATAGGAGACTCCCTACTGAGGGGAACAGAGGGCCCAATATGCAGACTAGACCAATTTCATAGAGCAGACAGCTGCCTCCCTGGTGCCCAAGTAAAAGATGTTGTAGATAGAATTCCCAAACTCGTGAGTCCTTCAGACTACTATCCACTGCTGGTCTTTCAGGTGGGCAGTGACGATGTAACAATGAGAGGCTCACAATCTATTAAAAAAGACTTCAGAACCTTAGGGCAAATGCTAAAGGGATCAGGGGCTCAAGTCGTGTTCTCTGCCATCCCTCTAACATCAGCAATGGATGAGGATACACTGAGGAAGGGCCGACAGATCAATTCATGGCTCAGGGGCTGGTGCCATCGACAGGGCTTTGGGTTCCACAATCATGGTTTTCAAGGCACCTGAGCTGAAAACAACTTATGGGACACACTTGTCCCAGAGGGGGATAAGAATCCTGGGGCAGGAATTGGCAGGGCTCATTGATAGGGCTTTAAACTAGATTTGAAGGGGGAAGGGGTTAATAGTCTCCTGCTGGCCGGTGACAAACAGAGGGGCAGCTCACCAGCAGTAGAGAGAAGGAGAGCTGGTAAGGGCTCTCAACTTGCTGCCCTGAGGCAAACCACCAATGATCCACCAGGACATTCTGTGGAAACCGAGGGGAATTGGCACAAGAGGAGGACAGGGCCAGCCCAGCTGAAGTGCTTCTATGCGAATGCGCGCAGCTTGAGCAACAAACAGGATGAGTTAAGGGCCACTGTGCTGCTGGGATGCCACGACATAGTGGCTGTTACTGAAACTTGGTGGGATGAATCCCATGACTGGAATGTAGGGATAGATGGGTATAAACTCTTTAGGAAGGATAGGCAGGGAAGGAGAGGAGGAGGTGTTGCCCTCTATGTCAATAGCCAGTTGGAATCAGTGGAGCTCCAACTGGGGAGGGATGATGAGCTAGTTGAGAGCGTATGGGTTAAAATTAAAGGCAGGACAGGGGAAGGAGATATTACTGTGGGGGTCTCCTACAGGCCACCTGACCAGCAGATCCAAGCAGATGAGGCCCTCCATAGGCAAATAGAAGCGGCTTCCAGGTCACAAGCCCTGGTCCTCATGGGTGATTTCAACCACCCGGACATCTGCTGGAGGGACAACACAGCAAGGCACCAGCAATCCAGGATGTTCCTGGACTGCATAGAAGACAACTTCCTCCTTCAAATGGTAGAGGAACCAACGAGAAATGGTGCTATGCTGGACCTTCTTCTCACCAACAGGGAAGGGCTGGTAAGCAATGTGAGGCTCAGAGACCGCCTTGGCTGCAGTGACCATGAAGCAGTTGAATTTAATATCCTCAGGGCAATCAGGAGGAAGTATTCCAAGCTTATGACCCTAGACTTTAGGCGTGCAGATTTTGATTGCTTCAGGGATCTGCTAGCCAAAGTGTCGTGGGACAAAGCTCTGGAGGGAAGAGGGACCCAGGACAGCTGGTCAGTATTCAAGGACCACCTCCTCTGTGTCCAGGAGCTCTGTATACCAACAAAGTGAAAAGCAGGTAAGAATGCTAGGAGGCCTGCCTGGATGGGCAAGGAGCTACTGGACAAACTATTACTTAAAAAGAAATTCTACAGGAAGTGGAGAGAAGGACAGGTAGAACAGGGGGAATATAAGGAAGCTGCCCGAGCAGCAAGAGTCCTGGTTAGGAAAGCCAAAGCAGAGTTCGAATTGAATCTAGCCAGGGAGATTAAAGGGAACACTAAGAACTTCTACAGGTATATTAATGGGAAGAAGAAGGCTAGGGAAGGTGTGGGCCCCCTCAGAAAGGAAAATGGTGACATGGTCACAAGTGATGAGGAAAAGGCTGAAGTACTTAATAACTTCTTTACCTCAGTCTTCACTGCAAGGGCCTCTAGCCACACTCGTGATGTTATGGAAGACAATGCCAGGGATGGGGAGGAAGAACTGCCCATTGTAAGTGCAGATCAGGTTTGTGATCACCTGAAGAATCTGAAAGTGTTCAAGTCCATGGGACCCGACGGGATACACTCACGGGTACTGAGAGAACTGGCAGATGAGGTTGCTAAACCCCTCTCTATTATATTTCAAAAGTCATGGCAATCTGGTTGTGGTGGGGTGGAAGGGTAAGGCCAAGAAGCCTCCTCCCTTCCCCCTTGTAAAGTAAAGGGAAAGAAAAATTGAAGGGAAAGGAAAAAAAAACTCACAAGCTGAATTAGCAAGGCAGTGGAGCTATATTTACAAAGCAGTGTAGGATTTGCAGGGGAATATTTACAAATTTACAATATCTACAATATATACAAAGATATACAACAGAGTAACACAGAAATGAGAGTAACACCCCTCGGCAGAGGGGGTTCCCCACCTCCGCTCTCCCCTTTCTCCCCCCCTTTCCCCAGAGTGGGATAGAAAGAGAGAGAAAAGAGAGAAAAAAAAAAATGTTAGAAGCAGTTCGTGTTAATTGGAAGGGAGTTAATACCGGCTTTTATCTGGTCTTCAAGGCCGAGGCCTTGGCAGAAAGCCGAGCAGAGAAAGAGAGCTGCTGCACCGTGGAGAGGCGGAAGCAAGACTGACAGAGAAGGTCTGGAAATGCCCAGTTCACTCCCAGTTCAGAAGGTGCTTCCTCCCACTCTTCCAATGAAAGTAGTTTAGATTATTCCTTCCGTTTACCAACTTCCGTCCACCATATTCCCTTTCTTAAGGGGGCAACGTCAACCGGCCACACTGGTGAAATCCCCACAGACTGGAAAAGGGGAAACATTGCCCCCATCTTCAAAAAGGGCAAGAAGGAGGAACCAGGGAACTACAGGCCAGTCAGACTCACCTCTGTGCCTGGAAAGATCATGAAGCAGATCCTCCTGGAGGCACTACTCGCTCAAAAGAATAGTGAAGAGGTGATTGGGAACAGTCAGCATGGCTTTGCCAAGGGCAAATCCTGCCTGACCAACCTGGTGGCCTTCTATGAGCAGGTGACAAAATTAATAGATGAGGGGCGAGCAACTGATGTTGTTTACCTGGACCTGAGCAAAGCCTTCGACACTGTCCCGCACCACATCCTGGTCTCCAAACTGGTGACACATGGGTTTGATGGGTGGACCACTAGATGGATAAGGAACTGGCTTGATGGCCGCACCCAAAGAGTGGCTGTCAATGGCTCCATGTCCCAGTGGAGGCCAGTGACAAGCGGAGTCCCTCAGGGGTCAGTCCTGGGACCTGTTTTGTTCAACATCTTTGTGGGTGACATGGACAGTGGCATTGAGTGCACCCTCAGCAAGTTTGCTGATGACACCAAGCTGTGTGGTGCAGCAGACACGCTGGAGGGAAGGGAGGCCATCCAGAGGGACCTTGACAGGCTGGAGAGGTGGGCACAAGCCAACCTCATGAAGTTCAATAAGAGCAAGTGCAGGGTCCTGCATCTGGGTCGAGGCAATCCCAGGCACAAATACAGGCTGGGCAGTGACTGCCTGGAAAGTAGCCCTGAGGAGAGAGACTTGGGGGTGCTGGTGGACAAAAAGCTCAACATGAGTTCTCAGTGTGCACTTGCCGTCCGCAAAGCCAATCAGATCCTGGGCTGCATCAGGAGAAGTGTGGCTAGCAGGTCGAGGGAGGTGATCCTCCCCCTCTACTCAGCCCTGGTGAGACCCCACCTGGAGTACTGTGTCCAGTTCTGGAGCCCCTATTACAAGAGGAATGTGGAGGTGCTGGAATGTGTCCAGAGAAGGGCCACGAGGATGATCAGAGGGCTGGAGCACCTCTCCTATGAGGACAGACTGAAGGAGTTGGGGCTGTTCAGTCTGCAGAAGAGAAGGCTCCGAGGTGACCTAATTGTGGCCTTCCAGTATCTGAAGGGGGCCTACAGAAAGGCTGGGGTAGGACTTCTCAGGATATCAGGTAGTGATAGGACTAGGGGGAATGGAATGAAGCTGGAGGTGGGGAGATTCAGGCTGGATGTGAGGAGGAGGTTCTTCACCATGAGAGTGGTGAAACCCTGGAATGGGTTGTCCAGGGAGGTGGTCGAGGCCCCGTCCCTGGGGGTGTTTAAGACCAGGCTGGATGAGGCTCTGTCCAGCCTGATCTAGTGTGGGGTGTCCCTGCCCATGGCAGGGGGGTTGGAACTAGATGATCCTTGTGGTCCCTTCCAACCCTGAATGAAACTATGAAACTACTTTTGTGTTTTGTGGTTTTTTTTCTGCAGCTTCTGAGTGGGAAAAGCTGAAATTGCTTCTGTGGCAAGTGAAGATTCTCCACACTGCCCTTTTGGGCCTTGGCCAAAATCCAGGGAGGGCATTGAATATCTTTAAAACCGGACCACTCAGCACCCCTGACCTGGGACCAGCTATTTGATTTTCTGCTGTCAGGGACAGGCTTTTTGTCTTGAGCATCTCATGACGCCATAAAGATTGTCACAGTATCACAGTGCTACAGTATATTAAAGGTTGGAAGGGACTTCAAGAGATCATTGACTCCAAACCCCTGCCAAAGCAGGATCACTTAGAGTAGTCTGAACAGGAATGCATCCAGGTGGGTTTGGAAAGTCTCCAGAGAAGGAGACTCCACAACCTCTCTGGGCAGCCTGGTCCAGTGTTTTGTCACCCTCACTGTAACAAAGTTTCTCCTCATGCTGAGGTGAAATCTTCAGTGTTCAAGCTTGAACCTGTTGTCCTTGCACACCACCAAAAAGAGCTTGGCCCCTTCCACTTGACACCCACTGTGACCGTTTGAGGCGGTGCCTTTAACAAAGGGACACCATGGCCGAATGTTTTATAAACAAGACAGGTCTAAACTAATTTCATTGGTGGAATTGTAGAAAACAACTTAGAACTCTGAGTTCAGCAGAGACTGGTCTCAGTCAGTCTTGCACTTTTCTCCCCCTCCTTCTGCAGCTCACAGCTTCTGGGCTTTCGGCCAGACTGACCTTGGAACCGATAAGGCCTGTACTAAACTTGCTAACACATTTTGCTCTAATTATAACTGCTTTTAATTAACAATTATTCCTTTTCTTTCTTTCTAACGCTCTCTGGGGAAAAGGGGGAGAGAAGGGGGTACAGGGGGAGACCCTTCCTCCTGGCGGGGGAAAGGAATCTCATTCCTGTGTTACTTTGTTGTATATTTCTGTATATATTGTAAATACTGTAAATTGTGTATATATTCCCCTGCATTTCCTAAACTGCTTTGTAAATACAGCACACAATCCTTTGCTAATCCAGCTGTGGTTTTCTTTCATTTTTTTTCCCCTTTACTTACGGGGGGGGAAAGAAGGCTTGAGGCCTTCCCCTCAACCCTCGACACCCACCCCTGAGATATTTATACACATTGATGAGATCCCCTCTCAGCCTTCTCCAGACTACACAGCCCCAGGGCTCTCAATCTCTCTTCATAGGGAATATGCTCAAGTCCCTAATCATCCTCGTGGCTCTCTGGTGGATTCTCTCCAGCAGGTCTGTCTCTCTTGAACTGGGCAGCCCAAAACTGGACACAGTGTTCTAGGTGTGGCCTCAGAGTAAAGGGGTAGAAGAACCTCCCTAGACCTGCTGGCCACACTTTTCTTGATGCACCCCAGGATCCCATTGGCTCTCTTGGCCACAAGGGCACATTGTTGTCCTGTGGAGAACTTGCTGTCCAGGCCCCCCCAGGGCAGCAAAGAGATGGGGTGTAATTTGGTTTTGAACCCAGGAGAACCACGAGCTCTGGTCTGAGAGGCTGGTATTCACAACTCTAGCCTCTCAGTTACAGGAGATATACGGTATACATACATATATACACACAAACAGGAGATATGACACGCAGCTATATATATATATGTCACCTGTTGCAACAGGACAAGAGGTGATGATTTTAAACAAGAAGAGGGGAGATTTGGATGACATAGAAGGAAGAAATTGTTTATGCTGAGGGTGGTGAGACACTGCCACAGGCTGCCTGGAGAGGTGGTAGATGCCCTATCCCTGGAAACATTCAAGGTCAGGTTGGACAGGGCTCTAATGAACCTGATCTAATTGAAGATGCCCCTGCTCACTGCTAGAGGGTTGGAATAGATGACCTTTAAAGGTCCTTTCCAACTCAAACCATTCTATGATTCTATACATACAGAGGCCTTATCTGACCAGACCTAGGGCCCATGCAGCCCCTGATGCTGTTTTGGACAGGGTAAGGAAAGCACGTCTGAAGATGAACACAAACACAGTGTAAAGCAGAGCTAACCACCCCAGCACCTCTCCCTCTCCAGACCACCTGCAGGTCAGGACTTTGTGAGCTCTCAGTCTTGGCTTGCCTTCAGTGGGACTTTCTTCCATAGGTTTAAAATTTTAGGACCCTTCACAACCCTGCTCTATGGGAAGAAGCACCTCCTGCTGCTGCTTTGATCTTGCCACCTGCTGGGTTCCTTGGATACTGTATTTTTCCAGTTGTGCCATTCTTTATTTACCTTCTCTGGGCCATCTGTGATTTGTAACCGCATCTCATATCCCATCCCCTATTAGCCATCTCCTTTCCAGTCTGGAGAGCTGCAGTCTTCCTTTCTGGGCATTGGTCTTATCTGGGGAATGCTGAGACTTAATTTGTTCAATATTCACTTCAGGAATATTTGTCAAGTATTGGGGACTGGTGCTGCAGAGAGAGATTATTGTGTTGTGGAGTTCCAACAGCTTTAAACTATCATGTGAGGGCAGACTGGGTGGAGGATGCTGTGTGGATGCAGGAGTGGTGGCATGCAATGTGAGCAATGAATGAGAGGCTGGGAGTGGGACACTGTCTGAGAGAAACAGAAGACAAAGAGCTGGGATGCTGGGGACAGGGCTAGGTGGTGAAAGAGGCTGAAGAAAGCAGACAAGGAAGGAGGAGGCAGGTGTGAACAATCATGTCTGGCAAGGAAGAGTGGGGCTGGGAAGAAACAGAACATTGCTGGAAGGATGAACATTAGATGAGGACCAGAACAGAGGTGCAAAGGACCAGGCTAGTAGAAGGCACCATCTGGAGTGGAGATTGGACAGGAGTGACACCAGTATCTGCTGAATCTGGTCTTTCCCAACCAGATATATTCTGTGATTCTGTGATATCTGATCATTTTGGGCAAAGAATTGGATGCTGCAGCTCTGCTTGTTACTGAAGTAGTCTTGGGTGCCAGACATGGTTTAATGGCCATGGTGGTCTTAGGTTGATGGCTGACCTCTATGACCTTAGAGGTCTCTTCCTACCAAAACAATTCTATGAACCAGGGCCAATAAGGCTGTTAATGGAAAACAGGAAAGAGAGAGACCACTTGCCCAAGGTAGAGAAGAAGTGATTTGGCTGCCTGTGAGTGGTCAAACTAGCCATAGCTTGGAGAAAGCACTGTCCCATGGCCTCCATTTCCACAGCTGTCAACACAGACAGGTGAAAGTATCACCAAAGTGCCCATCCCATCTGTCCTTTTCAGAACTGACTGGTGACAGCCTCCCACTGTGCCCCGGTGGCACGATGATTCCAGAGGCTTTAATGGCTCATGTGGATGAATCTGTGCAGGAAAACAAAAAGGTTAGGTCTGACCCAACTGATCCATCCTTCCTATTAAACTTTCTCAGCCTCAAAAAAGAGGATGAGAGCATTTAAACAGCCTACTGCAAATGGCCTCTGCTTACCTTGAAGCTTGCCTGGACATTGGTTGTATGAGTGCCCCTTGACCTGAGCCAAAATCACACCAGGGAGTGTGCTACAAGCAAGCGGAGGGTCATTGCAGTAGTGTGTGAGCCCCTGAGTCTGGTCTTCTTCATTTGTTAACAAAAATACAGGCTGGGATCCTTGGCTAATGCTAGAGTGAGATGTGGGTGGATTCGTCTGTTGGGCTCCTACAACCTTAGAAAACACTACTGCCTGCCTGCCTCCCTCTCCTGCCCACAGGGGGACAGAAGAACGGTTGCAGTTGCAGAGTCAAGAGCTCCAGGATTAGGAAACTCCAGGCTGGAGCACCTTTGTACAACCTCCCTGCTTCTTCCAGGTGCCAGGCATTGTGGGAAGCCTGGAGCTGCAGGAGATCCCATGATGTGATGGTGCACTCAAAGGGCCTCGCTGTATGATAACACTGCAGGATTACATGTGAACTTTTTCCCCCTCCTTGGGCTGCTGCCTCTTCCAGCTTGCAGGAGGATTTGGATGCATCCACTCAACATTTAACATTTAATTGAGCCTGCTGGATTCCTCCCTAGGGATTTCACAGATCTGGGTAAGTCTGATCAGTGATTTAAGGTGGGATTTACTTCCCAGTCATGCCCAGCTATCTCCACTGAGATCCTAAGGTAGCAAGGCTCCCACTCTGAACATCATTTAAATAGCTGCACCTACACCACAGCTTCTTGGTAATGAGAAGTTGCTGGATTCACTCTTCACGTGAAAATCAGCCCTGGGCCTTTTTTTCTGCTTTCTCTATGTGCCCAGCTGCAAAAGCAGATGATTTGAGTAGGGATGGCTTCTTGATGTTTGACCTTCCAGTACCCTGAGCCTGCACAAACTCAGCCATTTATTTCCTTGGAACCCAGTGAAGCCCAGTGAAAGCATTGAAGGGATGGAGCAGCTTGGGATGCTGGATGCCCACTGGTCAGTCTTTACTCATCAACTCAAATCTCAAGAGCCTGGTGTATGGTAGACTGAAGAAAAGAAGGCTGAGAGTAGACTTGTTCTCTACAGCTACATGAAAGGATGTAGCAGCCATGTGAGGTTTGCTTTCATCTCCCAAGTGATAGGACAAGAAGAAATGACAAGTTGTCCTAGGGTGCTTTATGCTGATCATGCAGTCTCAAGCTGCACCAAGGAAGGTTTAGGCTGGATATCAGGAAGAAGTTCTTCATAGAAAGAGAGATTGGCCATTGGAACGTGCTGCCCAGGGAGGTGGTGGAGTCACCATGACTGGAAGTGTTTAAGAGGAGACTGGATGAGGCACTTAGTGCCATGGTTTAGTTGACGAGATGGTGTTGGATGATAAGTTGGACTTGGTGACTTCAAAGGTCTCTTCCAACCTGGTTAATTCTATTCTATTCTGAGATAGAGGCCCAGCTTTGAGGCAGAAGGAGATGGGAATCTCCTGAGGGTGAATAGTCCTCTCCAGATCAGCATTACATTACAAACCAGCCTTTTCCTGTTGCCTGGGGAGGGCTTAAATCACAGAATTGTCAGGGTTGGAAGGGACTTCAAGGATCATCCAGGTCCAACCTTCCTGCCATGGACAGGTACACATCACACTAGATCAGGTTGCTCAGAGCCCCATCCAGCCTGGCCTTAAAAGCTTCCAGGGATAAGCCTTTCACTTGAAAGAGAAGTCCCATCTCTACTAGTATTATAGATGACTAGCAACAAAATGCTGCCTTTCTCTGGTTAGAGGCAGTGCATCAGGGTTGGAACCATGGAGACCCCAGCTCACCACCAAACTCTCCCAGGATATCCCATGCCAGAGCTCCCTCCAATCCAAGTTCCTGCCTACTCAAGGGAAAGAAGAAAATTAAACCCACCACCACACCTACCTTCCACTCCCCAGCCTCTGAGAAGTCCCAAAAGCAGCCCCAGAATGAGTTTCTTCAATGCAGATGACTTAGAATCATAGAATCAATAAGGTTAGAAGAGACCTCAAAGCTCATCAAGTCCAACCTGTTACCCAACACCTCATGACTACTAAACCATGGCACCAAGTGCCACATCCAATCCCCTCTTGAACACCTCTAGGGATGGTGACTCCACCACCTCCCTGGGCAGCACACTTGTATGGAAAGGACCTGCTCTAATTAAACAACCCATTAGAGCTTCCTGGCTGCTCTTCCCTGCTGCTTTCCTGAGTTCAAAAGGTAGTTTAGAGTGACATGGTTTGCTCTACATGCACTTGCCAGCTATTGCCAGCAGCATGACAAGACACCCCTTCGTTGTACATTAATTCTGCTGGGCAATATGCCCAGTGATCAAAGAGCCTCATTAAAGTTTAATTAAATTTACCAAGTGGTTTGCTCCTGGGCTGGGAACCTGTAATGCAAGCTGAAGCAGGTATGAAATGAAACCAGAGGTGGCAATTCAGTGTGGACTGTAGGAGGGAAAGCCAAATCTAACAGATTCTCTACACTCACCACTCCTGCTGTGACTGCTCTTTTCCTGGAAGAGCAGCAGGATTTGGCACTGCAGTCCCCTTGCTGGACATCGGCAGGAGGCTCAGGCATTAATCACCCTCTGATAGTTTAGTTGGAAAAAAAAAAAAAAAAAGCAAGCCCCAGAAAGACAAAGGAATTCCCAACTCGACAGCTTTGGATGGCAAAAAAAACACACCATGTCTCTTTACATCAAAGACAAGTTCTGTATCTCATCCTCACTCTTAGTTCCATAAGAGAAAAATGAAGAGGTAGAAAGGTCAGAGAGTGAATGGGTGGCAGAGCTAGAGCCATCTCCAACCCCTTTAAGCTGCTCTCAGTACAGAAGGATCTTACTGCTATATCCAACTTCTTTCTTGTGTCTTTCTGAAAGAGCAATTGGCCATTGGAATGTGCTGCCCAGGGAGGTGGTGGAGTCACCATCACTGGAAGTGTTTAGGAAGAGACTGGATAGGGTGCTTGGTTGGACTGGATGATCTCAAAGATCTTTTCCAACCTGGTTAATTCTGTATTTATTGCCAGCTGTCCTGGTTTGCTCAAGTCCATACAGTTAAGTTCTCTCTCAGAGCAAGGTGACTGCATTGAAATACCCTACTAGGAATGGTCCTTGGACTATGCTAACTCCTGACCCACGGCCAGGGATCATTTGGGTTCATGCCAGGAGGCTCAGGCCAAAAGCAAGCTAAAGACTATGCTAACAACAGTGCAGATGACTGAGCACTGAGGACCAGTCCGTATCAAGATATATGCAGGTTGTCACTGTTATTTCCTGCAAGATGCAAGATAATGTCCAGACTACAATTACCTGAAGACAAAACAAGGAGTCAGGACCAATGGCTTGCTCAGGTGATTGCAAAGCAGACCAAAGAAGCAGAGGCTTCACAGGTCCCTGCACAGTGACTGTGCCCTGCAGTGGCAAAAGGGGAAATTTTCCTGTATTTTTCCTTGACCTGGAGTGGATGTATTGCAAACAAAAGCAAACAGTGAAACACTTATACTGAGAGAAGTATGAGCACAAAACCCAGTCACCCCCTTGAAACTTCAAGTGAGGTGGGGATTTCCATGTATTGCATGTGTTTCCAGATCTAAAGATAAGAGTACAGCTGGTCAAACATTTTCCATTGAAGATTTCCTTGCAGAAAATATGCTTCTAAGGAAAAAAAAAAAAAAAGAAAGAAAAAAAAAAGTCAGGGATTAGCTGAGTTTTCCTTAAACACACTCCAGAAGAACATGCATTTTGTACAACTTCACTTTTCCCTCCTCTTTAATGGCCCACAAGCTTCAAGGAAAAATGAAAGTGATGAGTGAGCAGCTGAGTGAGCTGATTTGATTGGTTTTTAAAGATAGAGAAGCAGAGAATGGTATAGTTTGGAAGGAACCTTTACAGGCCATCCTGTCCAACCCCCTTGCAGTGAGCAGGAGAGACTGAGGGAACTGGGGTTGCTTAGCCTGGAGAAGAGGAGACTCAGGGGTGACCTTATTGCTCTCTACAATTACCTGAAGGGAGGTCTTCCATTAAAAAAGGTAAAACTGTACCAGAGAAGGCATGCTCCCTTTTTTTAAAATGAATTTTTTTACAAGGAAATACTTAAGACAAATGCTTATTGAAGAGAGAATAATGAAACCCCAAACTCAGAACAGTCCAGATTGTCTACTTGTTTGTTGCTGCTTTAGCTGCACCTTCCAGTGACATCTGTAGAGAAGAGTAGATTTAGATTGGATGTTAGGAACAAGTTGTTTACCATGAGGGTGGTGGGACACTGGAACAGGTTGCCCAGGGAGGCGGTTGAGACCCCATCCCTGGAGATACTCAAGGTCCAGGCTTGACAAGGCTCTGAGCAACCTGACCTAGGTGAGGATGACCCTGCTGCCTGCAGGAAAGTTGGACTGGATGGAGGACCATTGGAGGTCCCTTCCAACACAAATCATGCTAAAAATCAGTTTTAAAAATCAGATATGAGTTGACGTGTTTGGAGACTGAACAGAAATGGGAATCCTCTTCCTGATCCTACAGTCTGCATCATGTTAATGGCAGACAGCAATTAGCAATGGAGTGAGTCAGGACTCTGCAATTACAGTCTTGCTTCTGCCATCAGATTACTACATGCCCTTTGCCAAGTTCCTTAACCTTGGTGAGCTCTGTTTAACCTGTCTGCAGTGCTGAAATATAATTCCTCTCTTAAGGGACCTGGGAACCTCCATTATCTTCTGTAAAATCCCAAAGAACTGGTGAACACAAGCTGCTATGAGTTTCCTCCAAGGCGACATTAATGAGTTGGAGAGAGTACGGTGTCTTTTGGGAGCAATGTCTGTAGCAACAGGCTAAGCCTTGGGAGATAAAATTATTAGCATGAAAACAGGAAGGCAAGTCCACAGCAACACATAGCAAAAGCACATCCAAACCCTTTGGGGAGCTGAGGTGAAGTAGTGTAGGATAAACCAATGTGGTAAGTCAGTACAGAGTTGCCTTGATGCTTCTTGATGGGAAAGATCTGAAAGAGCTTTATCACATGAGGATGTAGAAGCCTGATGCCCACTGATCTTACTTGCAGGCACATCTCCTGGACTTCCTTCAGGCTGGATGGCCAGGATGAGTCATGACATTGGTATGATGTGAGAAGGGTGAGACCAGGAATTGGCTGTGTACATTTCATCCTGCCTAGACACAAAGAACTCTAAGGGATCCTGTGGGATAAACAGGTAATTATTGTGCAAAGTGCCTGACTACCACATCAACCTTCTGCAAATACAGGTTCATACTTTAAAGCAGAATCCACATCCTTCGCACAATAAAGCGGGAGAAAACATCCAATATATTAAGTAAGTGACTTCCACCCTGAGACCTGCAGGGACCAAACAAGCTTTGGTATACCCTCAGCCTAATGCCAGTAGAAAGACCTCAGGCTTGTGGTGAAAGTCCTGAGCCCCCTGCAGCAGCTGAAGTTATTTGAAGTTTAGGCTCTTTGAGCTGTGGTCATACAAGTTTACTGCTGGCTGTCTGCAAGAGACCCAAGACTTTTTATGTACCTGTGCAGCTGAGAAGATGGAGCACAGCCCTTCAGTCTGCTAAGCTTCAGATTCTGTGACACCCTTTTGCTCTCAAAGGAAACAAAGAACTGTTGGATTTAACAAATTTAATTGTATTTAATGTATTTTACTACATGTCTAATATGAACTCTTGCAAGCCTGATAAGGAGTTGGCATCTTCTAGGACTTCCAAGCTGGAGTCCAGTCTTTGGTCCAGCTGAAAGCTGACCTTGATGTAGTGGTGTCAACCCAGAAGGCATGAAAATAAATAAAATTGCTTATTTGTGGAAAAAAAGAGAAGCTGATCCCATTGGTGCTTGTATCTACTCATGGTTTGCCATTCAGTACAGCACTGTATAGGGATTGCCTGTAGGGCAATTGCATGGAGGGAGGAGGCTGGAAAACAAGACTCACGCAGGGCAACAGCAGAGAGAAGTTCTGGGGTAAGTGAAGAACTGCAGGAGGCCTTATAGAATCAAGGTTGGAAAAGATGCCAGAGATCATCAAGCCTCACCTGTCACCCAACACCTCATGACTAAACCATGGCTTCAAGTGCCATGTCCAATCCCCTCTTGAACACCTCTAGGGATGGTGACTCAACCACCTCCCTGGGCAGCACATTCCAATGGCCAATCTCTCTCTCTGGGAAGAACTTTCTCCTCACCTCAAGCCTAAACTTCCCCTGGCACAGCTTGAGACTGTGTCCTTTTGTTCTGGTGCTGGTTGCCTGAGAGAAGAGACCAACCCCCACCTGGCTACAACCTCCCTCCAGGTAGTTGTAGACAGCAATAAGATCTCCCCTGAGCCTCCTCTTCTCCAGGCTAAGCAACCCCAGCTCCCTCAGCCTCTCCTCATAGGGCTTGTGCTCCAGACCACTCACCAGCCTCATTGCCACCTTGTTGTCTTGAAGAATCTGAAACCATGCTGGAGGATATATGGGAATGGGCAATTCCTACTCACATCTTAAAGAGCAGGAATGTAGATTCCAGTTTAGAACTGGAAGCAGGTGGAGATAACCAGTGACAATTATTTTATTTCAGTAATGGCTCATGAGGAAAGACAGGCTGCAGGCAGCTACTGGATGGCTGCAGTAACATCCCAAGCAACATGGACAGTCCTCAGTGGGCTATGACCTAGTCTGAGACATCTCTGCTTGCACCTGTCCTGTGAAACAAAACTCCAGCTGCACTGCTTGTCCTCACACCAGCAGACATCACCTGGCCATGCCTTTACTTATTTAGTCTCCAAAATCAGGTGGCCCCACCCAAACTACCTTTGGGTAATGGTCTTTGGTCTGTGTTGATTCCTGACCTGCACTCGGGAATGGGTTGGAGTGTGTTAAATAGCTCAGCCCCAAAACTTTTGCCAAAGATTACAACTCCAGTTAAATGGTGAGGAGAGGACTCATGTTTCACTAGAAGGTTTTGAAAAGTCCCTCTTGCCAGCAGTCACAGTCACCCTTTTCTCTACCACACTCTGAGCTCTCCTCAGTCCCCCACCAAAGATGTTTCACTTGTGGGACACATCTGGTCCCACTGTTCCCTCCCCAGCCTTTTGCTCTCAGGCCAAGTAGCCCTGCTGGACTTTTAGGGATGCTGCAGAAACTCCCCTTTTCTTGATGTTCTGGCCATACACATTACAGACCTCAGCACTTGACTCCATTGTCTACTCTGCAAGGCCAAGCAGCAACCATCTTGCTGCCATCTCCCTTTTTTTGCACCCAAGGCTTTAGCATTTAGTAGCTCAGGATCTCAGGTAGTGATAGGACTAGGGGGAATGGAATGAAGCTGGGGAGATTCAGGCTGGATGTGAGGAGGAGGTTCTTCACCATGAGAGTGGTGAAGCCCTGGAATGGGTTGTCCAGGGAGGTGGTTGGGGCACCCTCCCTGGAGGTGTTTAAGAGCAGGCTGGATGAGGCTCTGGCCAGCCTGATCTAGTGTGGGGTGTCCCTGCCCATAGCAGGGGGGTTGGAACTAGATGATCCTTGTGGTCCCTTCCAACCCTGACTGATATTATGATAGGTCTTCCAAACTTTGCACCTTCATGTCTTCCTTCACAGCCTCAGTTCAAATGAGCTTCCTCTCAGACACATTGTCCTGCTATTTCTTTGCAGAAAGACAGTGATGGTTAGGGAATGACCCAGAAATGTTATGTTTCCACTACTCAGACGTGTACTTTTTCATCCCAATTCATCTGGACATTGGCTGCTGCCATGGTTAGTTTTTTGTGCTTCAGCTATCTTTACTTCTCCAGCTCCTCACCCTGGAGATGTCCTGCACTGAGGCAAGGCAGGAAGAACTTGAGAATTCTCACCATGAGAGTGGTGAGACCCTGGAATGGGTTGTCCAGGGAGGTGGTCGAGGCCCCGTCCCTGGAGGTGTTTAAGACCAGGCTGGATGAGGCTCTGGCCAGCCTGGTCTAGTGTGGGGTGTCCCTGCCCATGGCAGGGGGGTTGGAACTAGATGATCCTTGTGGTCCCTTCCAACCCTGAATGAAACTATGAAACTTCTCTGCTTTCTGAATATGACCTAGTCTAGGATGTCTCAATTTAGCCAGAGCCATATACCATGGTAGGAACAATTAACTGTCCCTCGTCAGGGACAATTTCTAGGCTTGTAGAGGTAACACGAGGAAAAGTTTTCTTCAGAGCCTTACAACTCCAAGTACCTCATTGTTCCTGATCCCCCATAGATTCTTCTTTCTTTCAGCAGCCCCCATCCCTGGTTGCCTCTATTTTTCAGGGCTGTGTGAGAGCAGAAGCTGCCTTAGAGTTTAGTACTAAGTGTTGGTACTTCTGCTGCAGTGAGAGATGGGTGGAAGATGCAGTAATAGGTTGGACCTGAGGATCTTTTCCAACCTAGTTAATTCTGTATGAAGGACAGGGATTCACTTGGCACAGTGTCCCTTTCTCAGTGATTCTTTCTGTGGAGAAATGTGGCTGAGACTTCCAAGCCAGCTTGAACTTGTTTTCCCCTCTGCATTTACCACCATGAAACATAACCACAATGGAGAAGATGCAGTCTTGTCCTGTCTGTTCTTTATGACCTTTGCCTTGTGATTCATGGAAAGTGATTCTCACTTTCCAACCTGCCCCTATTCCTTAAGGCTTCCTGGTCAGAGCTGATTGATAAGTGAATGCATTTTCCAGATATGTTTTACAGCTTTTCTTTCTCCTTTCCTTATTTCTGAAAAGAAACAGTGAGGGGGAAGAAGAAATGGTCTGTAAATGAGGCACAAAAGCTGAGATTTGTTGAATGGTGAGAGCAGACTCAAGAGGCCTGCAGGCAAAAATAGTGTAATTAGCAAAACATCATCTGGCTAAACAGCTCCTGCACACATCCCAGAGCCTGGGGCAAGACCCTCACCAGCCAAGACACCAACACAGGGGAGCTCAGCCCCAGTGAGGAAGCCCAGCCAGCACCCATGGACAGCATTGCAGTAGTCATCAATTTTGGCCCTAACAGCCCGGGAGGGGGGCACCAGGCCCCCCAGCCTTTGTTGCTGTTGCCACCGCCACTACTATCACCCAGCATGCACCATGGGCACTCACCAGTGATGAGAGGAGGATCCTCCAACCCAGACAGGCTCAGCTTGGGGCTGCTACCTTTACTGGTGGGGATTAAATAGGGGAGTGGGTGGGGAAGGCAGAGTGGTCACACCTGGGGTGGGAGGAGACTCCAAGAGAGCCAGGCTGGATGTGGCTCTGGGCAACCTGCTGTAGTGTGAGGTGTCCCTGCCCATGGCAGGGGGGTTGGAACTGGATGATCCTTGAGGTCCCCTCCAACCCTGACAGTTCTATGATTCTAAAACATTTTTACAGTTCAGGATGGAGGTTAGGAAGCAATTCTTCACAGAAAGAGTGATTTGCCATTGGAAATTTGCTGCTCAGGGAAGTGGTGGAATCACCATCACTGGAGGTGTTTAAGAAGAGTCTGGATGAGGCACTTGGTGCCATGGTTTATTTGATTAGATGGTGTTGTGGTGATTGGTTGGGCTTGATGATCTTGAAGGTCTTTTCCAACCTGGTTTATTCTATGATTCTGTGACAATAGACTGAGAGCCCAGAAGGTAGTTCCTGAAATATCAAAATGAGATTAGAATAAACCTTTATTAGAATAAACCAAACCAGGTTGGAAGAGACCTTCAAGATCATCGTGTCCAACCCATCAACCAATACAACCCACCCAAACAGCTAACCCATGGCACCAAGCACCCCATCAAGTCTCCTTCTGAACACCTTCAATGACGGCGACTCCACCACCTCCCCGGGCAACCCATTCCATAGCGCAATCACTCTTTCTGTATAGAACTTCTTCCTAACATCCAACCTGAACCTCCCCTGGCACAGCCTGAGACTGTGTCCTCTTGTTCTGGTACTGGGTGCCTGGGAGAAGAGACCATCATCCGCCTGTCTACAACCTCCCTTCAGGTAGTTGTAGAGAGTGATAAGGTCACCCCTGAGTCTCCTCTTCTCCAGGCTGAGCAACCCCAGCTCCCTCAGCCTCTCCTCATAGGGCTTGTGTTCCAAACCCCTCACCAACTTTGTTGCTCTTCTCTGGACTCGTTCCAGCAAGTCAACATCCTTCCTAAACTGAGGGGCCCAGAACTGGACACAGATGCACCTCCAGATATCTGTTAGGAGCTCACAAAAATCACAGAATGGTAGGAGCTGGAAGGGACCTCTGGGACTTATTTAGTCCAATCTCCCTGCTAAAGTAGCAGATTCTTCAAACTTGCATTCAGCCAAGTTTGGAATATCTCCAGAGAAGGAGACTCCACAACCTCTCTGAGCAGCCTGGTCCAGTGCTCAGTTATGCTCATCTTCAAAGTTTCCACCCTGGTTTCTTAAACTGAAAGGGATTTTTAATTTAGTTAGTTAGTTATTTTGGGTTTGTTTTGTTTTTCATTCCATTCTACCCCTCTCAAAGTAAAACAGAGCCGTGGAAGTACATTCTGGCTCCTTCTCTGGATTTTGGGCTGCCATTAGCATCTCATCCATTATTCAGTGTGCTGATTGTAGAATAGAATAGAATAGAATAGAATAGAATAGAATAGAATAGAATAGAATAGAAAAGAATAGAAAAGAATAGACCAGACCTGACCAGGTTGGAAGAGACCTTTGATATCATTGTGTCCAACCTATCATCCAACACCATCTCATCAACTAAATCATGGCACCAAGCACCCCCTCCAGTCTCTTCCTAAACACATCCAGGGATGGTGACTCCACCACCTCCCTGGGCAGCACATTCCAATGGCCAGTCACTCTCTCTATGAAGAATTTCTTCCTAACATCCATCCTAAACCTCCTCTGGCACAGTTTGAGACTGTGTCCTCTTGTTCTGGTGCTGGTTGCCTGGGAGAAAAGACCAACCCCCACCTGGCTACAACCTCCCTTCAGGTGGTTGTAGACAGCAAGAAGGTCTCCCCTGAGCCTCACTTCTCCAGGCTAAGCAACCCCAGCTCCCTCAGCCTCTCCTCCTAGGGCTTGTGCTCCAGACCCCTCACAGTATCACACAGAATCACCAAGGTTGGAAGAGACCTCAAAGATCACAGTATCACAGTATCACAGTATCACTTAGGTTGGAAAGGACCTCGAGGATCATCGAGTCCAACCTGACACCGCAGACCCCATGACTAGACCATGGCACCAAGTGCCACGTCCAATCTCCCCTTGAACGCCTCCAGGGTCGATGACTCAACCACCTCCCTGGGCAACCCATTCCAATGCCGAATGACTCGCTCGGTGAAGAACTTCCTCCTCACCTCGAGTCTGAACCTCCCCTGGCGCAGCTTGAGACTGTGTCCCCTTGTTCTGGTGCTGGTTGCCTGGGAGAAGAGGCCAACTCCCTCCTGGCTACAACCACCCTTCAGGTAGTTGTAGAGGGCAATAAGGTCACCCCTGAGCCTCCTCTTCTCCAGGCTAAACAATCCCAGCTCCCTCAGCCTCTCCTCATAGGGCTTGTGTTCAAGGCCTCTCACCAGCCTTGTTGCCCTTCTCTGGACACGCTCAAGTGTCTCAATGTCCTTCTTAAACTGAGGAGCCCAGAACTGGACACAGTAATCATCAAGTCAAACCTGTCACCACAGACCTCATGACTAAACCATGGCACTAAGTGCCACGTCCAATCCCCTCTTCAACACCTCCAGGGATGGTGACTCCACCACCTCCCTGGGCAGCACATTCCAATGGCTAATGACTCTCTCTGTGAAGAACTTCCTCCTCATCTCCAGCATAGTCTTTGGCTTGCTCTGCTCTGGAAACATTTGAGAAATTCAACATTTCCTAAACTGAGGGCCCCAGAACTGGACACAGGACTCAAGGTGTGGCCTAACCAGTGCTGAGTACAGGGGCACAAAGACTTCCCTGCTCCTGCTGCCCACACTATTCCTGATGCAGGCCAGGATGCCATTGGCCTTCTTGGCCACCTGGGCACACTGCTGGCTCATGTACAGCCTACCATCAACCTGTATCCCCAGGTCCCTTTCTACCTGTCTGCTTGTGACCGTTTGAGGCTGTCCCCTTAAGAAAAGGAATATTGTAGTTGGATGTTTGTAAACGAAAGACGGATCTAAACTAATTTCATTGGTAGATTGGGACGAAGCACCTTCTGAACTGGGAGTGCGGCAGAGTATCCTGGGCATTCCTGCACTTTTCTGGTCAGTCTTACTTTTCCCCCTTTGCAGCTCACAGCATTCTGGGTTTTCGGCCAAGACTTGACCTTGAAACTGATAAACTGCAAGGCCTGTATTAACCACCTTCTAATTAACACATAACTGCTTTTAATTTTTTTAAATTTTTAATCTTTGATGCACATTCAGAATCTGATTCGTCAGTTGGAGAGTCAGAAAGTCGTCAGCAAAAATCATTCACCTTTCAACAGTCCAGTGTGGCCTGTGCGAAAGCAGAATAGAGACTGGCGTCTGACGGTTGACTACCGAGCCCTAAATGAAGTGACACCACCTATGAGTGCAGCAGTACCAGACATGATAGAGCTACAGTATGAGCTGGAATCCAAAGAGGCCAAAGAGTATGCTACCATAGATATTGCTAATGCATTTTTCTCTATTCCCATAGCAGAGGAATGCAGGCCTCAGTATGCTTTCACCTGGAGAGGAATCCAGTACACTTTCAACAGATTGCCAATGGGCTGGATCCACAGCTCAAGCATCTGTCATGCAGTGATCCACGATGCAATCCCAGGCACAAATACAGGCTGGGCAGTGACTGCCTGGAAAGTAGCCCTGAGGAGAGAGACTTGGGGGTGCTGGTGGACAAAAAGCTCAACATGAGCTCTCAGTGTGCACTTGCAGCCCGCAAAGCCAATCAGATCCTGGGCTGCATCAGGAGAAGTGTGGCTAGCAGGTCGAGGGAGGTGATCCTCCCCCTCTACTCAGCCCTGGTGAGACCCCACCTGGAGTACTGTGTCCAGTTCTGGAGCCCCTATTACAAGAGGGATGTGGAGGTGCTGGAACGTGTCCAGAGAAGGGCCACAAGGATGATCAGAGGGCTGGAGCACCTCTCCTATGAGGGCAGACTGAAGGAGTTGGGGCTGTTCAGTCTGCAGAAGAGAAGGCTCCGAGGTGACCTAATTGTGGCCTTCCAGTATCTGAAAGGGGCCTACAGGAAGGCTGGGGAAGGACTTCTCAGGATATCAGGTAGTGATAGGACTAGGGGGAATGGAATGAAGCTGGAGGTGGGGAGATTCAGGCTAGATGTGAGGAGGAGGTTCTTCACCATGAGAGTGGTGAAACCCTGGAATGTGTTGTCCAGGGAGGTGGTCGAGGCCCCGTCCCTGGGGGTGTTTAAGAGCAGGCTGGATGAGGCTCTGGCCAGCCTGATCTAGTGTGGGGTGTCCCTGCCCATGGCAGGGGGGTTGGAACTAGATGATCCTTGTGGTCCCTTCCAACCCTGAATGAAACTATGAAACTATGAAACTATGCTCTGGAGAAAGGCAGTGCTCCAGAACACATCCAGTTCATCGATGATATCATCGTCTGGGGTAAAACTGCTGAGGAAGTCTTTGAGAAAGATAACAAAATCATTGACATTCTTCTGAATGCAGGTTTTGCCATCAAGCGAGACAAGGTGAAAGGACCTACCACAGAGATTCAGTTTCTGGGAGTGCGGTGGCAGGATGGACGCCGACACATTCCAGTGGATGTGGTAAATAGAGTCTCTACCATGGCAAATCCCACAAACAAGCAAGAGACCCTACGTTTCTTGGGGATAGTGGGATTTTGGAGACTGCACATTCCTGGATACAGTCAGATTGTGAAACCTCTGTATGATGTGACTCGAAAGAGAAACCATTTCCACTGGGGACCTGAACAACAAGCAGCCTTTGACCAGATAAAGCAAGAGGTAGTTCAAGCAATGGGTCTGGGACCTGTCCGAGATGGTCCAGACATTAAAAACATTTTGTACACGGCTGCAAGTGACAATGGTCCAACCTGGTGCTTGTGGCAAAAAGCTCCAGGTGAGACACGTGGACGACCTCTTGGTTTCTGGAGTCGAGGTTTCAGAGGTTCAGAGGCTAATTATACTCCAACAGAGAAAGAAATTTTACCTGCCGATGAAGGAGTAAAAGCATCTTCTGAAGTAAATGGAACTGAATCACAACTTCTTCTAGCTCCCAGATTACCTTTTTTGAATTGGATGTTCTAAGGCAAAGGCTCCACACCACATCATGCCACAGACTCAACCTGGTCTAAGTGGATGGCTCTGATAACACAGAGAGCTCGAATGGGAAATCTTGAAAGACCTGGTCTAGTGGAGGTGATCTCAAGTTGGCCTGAAGGTATCAACTGTGCTAAACCTCCAGAGGAGAAAGTAACTCGTGCTGAGGAAGCTCCTCCTTACAATGATCTTTCTGATGATGAAAAGAAATATGCTTTGTTCACAGACGGTTCCTGTCGTCTTGTTGGAAACAAGCGAAGGTGGAAGTCTGCAGTGTGGAGTCCAACATGCCGAGTTGCAGAGGCGAAGGATGGAGAAGGAGAATCCAGTCAGTTCGCACAGGTAAAAGCTGTCCAGCTAGCTCTCGACGTAGCTGAACATGAGAGATGGCCCAAGCTTTATCTCTACACCGACTCATGGATGGTAGCCAATGCTCTATGGGGTTGGCTAAAGAACTGGAAAACGAATGGTTGGCAGAGGAAAGGAAAACCCATTTGGGCAGCCAACCTATGGCAGGACATTGCTGATCAAATTGAGAGAATTCCAGTGAAAGTGAGACACATTGATGCTCACATTCCTAAGAGCAAAGCTACTGAGGAACAGCAACACAACCATCAGGCAGATCTAGCTGCAAGAGTTTCTCAAGTAGACATGGACTCTAATCTTGATCTCGACTGGAAACACCGAGGTGAGATATTCTTAGCTCGGTGGGCTCATGATTCGTCAGGACATCAAGGCAGAGATGCAACATACCAATGGGCTCGTGACAGATCCATAGACATTTCCATGGATGCTATCACGCAAGTCATCCATGACTGTGACATTTGTGCTGCTATTAAGCAGGCAAAACGACTTAAGCCCTTGTGGTATGGTGACAGATGGTCCAAGTACAAATATGGTGAAGCTTGGCAGATTGACTACATCACTCTACCACGTTCTCATTCTGGTAAGCAATACGTGCTTACTATGGTAGAGGCGAACACTGGATGGTTGGAAACTTATCCAGTTCCACATGCAACTGCACGCAACACCATTCTCGGTCTGGAGAGACAAGTCCTGTGGAGACACGGAACTCCAGAGAGGATTGAGTCAGACAACGGAACTCATTTCAAGAACAACCTTGTAAAGAGCTGGGCAAAAGAGCACGGTATTGAGTGGATTTTCCATATTCCTTACTATGCACCAGCTTCAGGGAAGATTGAACGCTACAACGGTTTGTTGTAGAACACTCTTAAAGCCATAGGGGGTGGATCTTTGAAAAGCTGGGAAAAACATTTAGCACAAGCAACCTGGCTGGTAAATAGTAGAGGTTCAGTGAACCGAGCTGGACCTGCACATTCAGATCTGCTACAGAAAGTAGAAGGTGATAGAGTTCCGGTTGTTAGAGAACTCCAGCCACTCTGACACCAGCCTGTAGCACTGCATGGGGTTGTTGTGGCCAATGTATAGAACCCAGCACTTAGATGTGTTAAATCTAATTATGTGTTAAATTAGTATCCTCTAAAACCACAACCAGCAGTGACAACATTAACAAGGTTGATTTCAATAGCTGTAAACTAAGCAGTGCCTTCTCCATTCTCTGGGCCTTGGTCCATTTTATATGACTTGGCCACTGTCTAACTGAGCCTTCAAAAATGAGTGGTCCTGTGATAACTCCTGAGTTGTGCTTGGGAATTATTTGAGTGGTGCCAGGTCATGCTGAAACCATGTCAGAGGCCTGACTTTAGTTATAGTAACAGCCAAAGCTCCCAGTGACTCCAGTAAGTGGTCTGGTCAGCCGTCCATGCACTCAGACATGCTTGAGGGCTCGCTCACGCCTTCTGTTTACCAGTGTATTCCTAAAGGTCCTCAGGAGACTCCACTGCTGGAAGTGAAGAGAAAATGCCTCATTAGGAGTCTCTTAGAATCCCCCACTAAGAGCTGGGGCCACTTCAGTGGAGAGTCAGAACTGGGCAAGGCGCTGACATGCCTACAGTGGCAGAAGTGGAGGACTAGCAATATAGAGATAGTGGTTTTCGAAGAAGAAAAGTTTAAAGGCTTCTGGGAAGAACCCATCTCCACTGGAATTTGCTGCAGTGGCACAGATATGTTTCTGCAAAACTGCAGAGCCAGTTTCTAACTCCTGTCAGAGTCATAGAGTGGTTTAGGTTGGAAGAAACCTTTAAAATTCATCTAGTCGAAACCCCCTGCAGTGCTCGGGGACATGCTCAGAGCCCTCTCCAACCTTATCTGGAATGGGACATCTGCCACCTCTCTGGGCAACCTGTGCCCATGTTTCACCACCCTCAGTATATAAAAAAACGTCATCTATCTGGTCTAAATCTTCCCTCTTTTAGTTTAAAACCATCACCCCTTGTCCTGTCACAGCAGGCTCTCGTTGTCCTCGTGTTTCTCACAGTTCCCCCTTAAGTACTAAGAAGCCAATACAACAGTCAGTATCAAGTGAGCATCAGTGAGCAACAGTGAGGATCAGCTGAATTTTGGATTCATTTCAGTGGGGAGGAACCACAGTAAGTCCTTCAACTCTAATCTCATCACTCTAGATGAATACTGCTGTGATGGAGAACCTGCAGACAGTCTTGATGCTTAAGAAGGTGTTTAAACCCAAAGCACTATGGTGTCAGTAAACCCAGGAGCAATAGTTTTTATTGTCATGAAAGGAACTGATTTTTATTTATTTATTTATTTAACTTTTAACTTCTGATGTGGTGTAAATATACTTTGAAAAGGTTGGGACAAAGCAAAAGGAAAGAGTCTGGACAGAGCCCAAGCCTGGAGCTCCAAGCCACATTGCCTGAGCTAAATAGTAGTCCCTTGAGCCAGTCTTACATAGGAGCAAAATCTCACACATCAGCACTGCAAGCATGTGTGTGGTCAGTTTTTTATTGCAGTGAACCACAGGCAGGAGCAGGAGTGAGCACCATATTGCCCCACATTGGCAGGAGAAGTGGCCAAGACCCTCTTTTGCCTACTGGCCTCAGGAGAGCTCAGGAACGTTTACCCGTCACACTCAGATCCCATCTTGGCAGGGGATGGATGGATGTTGTCATCTGTATTACAAAACAGGGAAGCTCTTGAGCAGCTCACTGGGAGGTTGGGTGAGGGTATGATTTCATACCAATCAAATCAGCATGAATATGCCAGCAACCCTACCAGACTCATTCTGTTGGGCTGTGCTCCCAGAATTTTGCCCAGAACATAGCAATGGTATGACTGCTTCTGGTGTCCCCAGCAACCACAGCTCTAACAAACCTTTTCCTTCTGGGCTTTTCCCAGCCTGTGGCAGCTCTCAGACCACCATGGACTTTGTGCCTGTGTTTGCACATGATGCAAAATGTACACCAGGATCACAGGGCCACAGTTGGGGTTGGAAGGGACCTCTGGAGATTGTCGAGTTCAGTCCACCTGCCAGAGCAGGACCATAGAATCTGGCACAGGTCACACAGGAACACATCCAGATGGATCTGGAAAGTCTCCAGAGAAGGAGACTCCACAACCTCTCTGGACAGCCTGTTCACCCTCTCTGAAACAGCACCTACCTACTATGGCCTCGATTTTGAGCCAACTAACCCATGCACTTATGTGAACCCCCTCTGGAGGCACCTTTTCCTTTCCATTGGCAGGGAAGATGCAAAGGTTGTGACACACCTTATTTAGACACCTTGGGAATTTATTGTGTCCGGGGGATGAACCTAGGTATGACCAGGCTGCAGAGGTCAGGTGGTGCTTTGCAGGGAGCCCAGGTATGGGACTTGTGATGGGTTAGAGAAGACTCTTGGTGCTGAGATCTGACTAGATGGGAGATTGAGTTTCATATGCTGGGCTAAAGGCATCTCCTATTGCCTTAACCAAAAAAACTGAGGCCACCCCACAGTTTGGATGAAAACTGTGTATCAAAAGTACACATTATGGGTTATTTTTTCTTCTGCTGGTCTTGTACTCATGGTGTCCACTCAGCTTCTCCCCACATCCTGGGGAGACATGAGAGTTTGTGTCTCACTTGTTAAGCATGTGGACCATCTAGTTCCAACCCCCTCAGGGACACCTCACACTAGATCAGGTTGCTCACACCCACATCCAGCCTGGCCTTAAAAACCTCTAGGAATGAGGCTTCCACCACCTCCCTGGGCAACCTGTGCCAGTGTCTCACCACCCTCATGGGGAAAAACTTCTTCCTAACATCCAATCTGAATCTACCCATTTCTAGTTATTTTCCATTCCCCCTAGTTCTATAACTCCCTGGCACCCTAAAAAGTCCCTCCCCAGCTTTCTTGTAGCCCCCTTCAGATACTGGAAGGCCACAATAAGGTCTCCTAGGAGCCTTCTCTTCTCCAGACCAAACAGCCCCAACTGTCTCAATCTGTCTCTGTAGGAGAGCAGCCCCAGCCCTCTGCTCATCCTTGTGGCCCTTCTCTGGACACATTCCAGCATGTCCAAATCCTTCTTGTAATAGGGTCTCCATAACTGGACACAGTACTCCAGGGGGAGAACAGGAGACATGAAGGCTGTTGCTGACACATAGCTGTATTTTAGAAGATGATGAATGATTTCCTGAAGGCACAAGGACAAGGCAAGGATGGAGCCCTTTAAAGCAGAGTCATGTGGTGGGTGGGGGTGTGGAGATTAGAGCACTAATTGAGTTCCTAATGCTCTTAGGGCTAATCATCAATGCCTTAGCATATAAGGCAGTTCTCATACAGATTTTGGGCACGAGGAGATTAGTAGGAAAGGTCTATCATCTCTTGCCCTTGTGTTCCATATCACACCAGTCACTCTCTGCATTGTACAATCTGTTGCACCTTGGAGGGTGAAAAAACTCAGTCCTGAAAACCCTTACCATTACTCACTGCAGGTGTAACTGCTGTAAGGCCAGAGACCTTCACCTCAACCCAGCTGGGCTTGTGGCACTTCAGCTGCCTCCCAAGAGCAACCTGAGATCCTGATCTCAGAGCCTAGCATGCAGAGAGTGTGGTAAGGGCAGGGGTGTTGGACTGAGGTAGAGATATCACCCTGAGCATCTGATGGTAGGCTCTGTCTGGTTGTGTCAGTGGTAAGAGATGAGCCTATGAAGATACATCAGAGATTGCACTCCAGCTGAGATAAGTGCAACAAATCCTGGCAAAGCCCCAGGTCTCCTTTTGATACACCCAGAAAAGCAGCAGATGATGGAGGGTCATGCTCAGACCTTCCACTGTGATTATAACCCAACCAGGAACCTGAGGCTGGTATTAGACAGGGGCCCAGGCAAAAAGTGAGGTCTGGGGAGACACTGGAATATCCCACAGCTGCCTCTTATCTCTGTAACAGACAAAAGCAAGCTAATCTCACCATCCTGCCAGTCAAATGCCTCCAAGGTGATCAGCATTTTGAGACCTGTGGTGTTGGCATTCTTTCAATCCACCCTGATGGACCTTCCAGCAACTCAACATCTTTCCTAAACTGAGAGAATCAAAGAATCATTGAATCTTGTGGTTTGGCTTCCAAGGGACCTTTAAAGGTCATCAAATCCAAGCCCCATGCAATGAGCATCTTCAAGTAGATCAGGCTTCTCAGAGCCACCTTCCAATCTCACTTGGACTGTTTCCAGGGATGGGACATCTACCATTTCTCTGGGCAGCCTCTGTGTAAAAAGTCATCCTTCTGCCCAGTCTAAGTCTCTCCTCTTTTAGTTTATAACCATCACCCCTTGCCCTTTCACAGCATGTCCTGCTAAAAAGATTGTTTCCATCTTTCTTACAGTACTTCTCTTCTCCAAGTTGAACAACCACAGGTGTCTCAGCTTGTCCTCATGGGAAAGGTGCTCTTGCCCTCTGATGATTTTTGTGGCCTCCTCTGGAGCAGCTGCAACAAGTCTGTGTGTCTGATATAGAGCATTCCTGCGATAGTTTAAAGCTTTTATACAGCTGCATTTTGGGACAGAATAAAGTGTCCTGGTTGGTTTGGTTCTCAGGGGGGTTTGCATGACTTGCTGTCCTGTCATGTTCAATGAGCTATTTCATCTGCCTTTCTCACTCTCAGTGCAGAAGAGCATTTGATGACAAGATGAGTCCCTGGAATTTTTGAGCTCCAGACCTTATAGAACTCTTTATTTAGAGAGGAGACAGGGCCAATGCAGTCACTTTGGTGTGATTCCTAATTTATTCAAAAGCCTTGACTCTGGGTTAAAGCTATCCACCCAGGGCTTTTTCTCTTCCCTCTACATTGACTACCCAGAGAGATTGTGGAGTTTCCTTCTCTGGAGACTTTCCAAACCCACCCGGATGCATTCCTGTGTGGACTACCCTAGGTGATCCTGCTTTGGACTCAGTGATCTCTGGAGGTCCGTTCCAACATTTAATGATCTATGATTCTATGACTAGAGTTCAGCCTTGAATTTGGGAAACATTCCCAGCAGGAGTTTTCTTAGACCTAACACATTTTCCAAAATGCCCTTCCCCCACTGAAATCTCCCTTAACGCTTAATTAAAACTATCTTCAGCCACCTCTGTGAGCGAGCCTACATTCATCACTGTGTCCAGTTCTGGGCCCCTCAGTTTAGGAAAGATGTTGAGTTGCTGGAACGTGTCCAGAGAAGGGCAACAAAGCTGGGGAGGGGTTTGGAGCACAGCCCTGTGAGGAGAGGCTGAGGGAGCTGGGGTTGCTTAGCCTGGAGAAGAGGAGGCTCAGGGGAGACTTTATTGCTGTCTACAACTCCCTGAAGGGAGGTTATAGCCAGGTGGGGGTTGGTCTCTTCTCCCAGGCAACCAGCACCAGAACAAGAGGACACAGTCTCAAGCTGTGCCAGGGGAGGTTTAGGCTGGGTGTTACGAAGAAATTCTTTGGAGAAAGAGAGATTGGCCATTGGAATGTGCTGCCCAGGGAGGTGGTGGAATCACCATCACTGGAGGTGTTGGGCGATAGGTTGGACTTGATGATCTCGAAGGTCTTTTCCAACCTGGTCTATTCTATTCTATTCTATTCTATTCTATTCTATTCTATTCTATTTGTGCCAATTGGGATATGGAATTTCCAAATTCATCCTTCAACTCTTTCATGCAATTCTCAATTTTTCCAGACAGAGTTTCAATGGCCGAAACCAAAGAAACACGTGTCATGCTATCCTCCAATTGTCTCATTTGATCAGTGAATTGGCCAACTGTAGGAGGAGCTCCACCATAATTTCTTGACACAATTCTGCTCACCAGAATGTTTGCATAATTAGAAGGAGCAAGCTTGATGATCTTTTTAGCAAGACCAGTTCCCACAGGAATGTTATCAGGATTCAGTTTCATGTTCACCATAGAGTATCTCTCTAACAGCAAATTCTCTCAGGTGCTTAATTCCCTCATCTATGGTAGTCCAGGGTTTAGGATTCCATGGAAGATCATCTCGGGAAGGGTATCTCAGGGCAACTGCCATTAAAAGGCGTATCCACAGATTAACCTTACCAAGAGCCTTGCCTAGATGTCTATCTATTCCTTTATCTCTCAAGAGAGTTCCTAACTGAGCTGCTGACTTGTCTCCAACCATTAGAGCTGGAGCACCTGTATCATAACATCTACTAAGCCAAGTTAGAACTGGCTCCTTATCTGCTCTGGTGTAATCTTTATGGACATTTCTCAATTCTTCCCGAGGTGAAGAACATCTGGAAAGGTCATCTTCCTCCTCCTTTGCCTCCTCTTCCTCAACTTGTCCAAATAATCCTGCTGTCACTCTCCTAAGCATCTCTTTAAGCTGAGAACCACCACTGCTAGCTGCTGTCCTAGCTGCATCTCTATCCTGTTTTGATCTCACTAACTCCGCTAGATCTTTAAAACAAACCTTCTCTTCCTCCTCAGCAGGATCTTTTCTGGCAGAAGGTCCCTCACCAGGATCAGTCTCCTGCTCTTCTCCCCCATTAGCTCCTGGATCAGCTTTGGCCTTTCCACTTCTAGTCTTTAAAACTGCTACTTGCTTAATTGGAACTGTGTTTCAATTTACAGCCACCTGAACAGAAGCTGACAGTTTTTGAGACAGATCAGCTGCTGTGGGAGTGACTTCCAGTCCTGCTGAGAAGGCGGGCGGAAATGACTTTGCCTCGTTAATGGCTGCTGCTGAAGACGGGGGAGCCGCCATGTTGGAAGCTGCTGCCGCCCCTGGCTGCTTGCCAGAATCAGCAACAGAACCGTTCAAAGCAGCCTTTCCAATAGACTTTTTAGCTTTATCTTTGACACAGATTCTCCACTCTCTTCATCACTGGCCATCTCTGGGGCTGACCCAGAGGTACGCTGCCTCCTCTTTGATCTATGCTTAATAATGAAACAGGCCCTAGACCCTTTTTTCTCCCGACGCCAAGAATATAGCGAATACACTTTAGTTATCACCAGCAGCAGGATTACACACATCAAATAAATCACCTTTGCATCTGAGCCATCACTTAAAATTACTCTTTCACCTACTGGAATCTTAAACTGCCTTATCTCAATTGGGAGAGTGCTAGAGGTCACATTCCTGTATCTGCCAAGCCAAAAGAATCCCAGACAACAATCATATAGAAGCCGGATCTTGTACACAAACCACAAATAAATTCTCTGCATCAAATATTTACCCAGGTAATCCAGAACCAAACCCAAACAATATCTGTGGATCAGAACTCCAAAAACTGAGAAGAACAGACGCTCCAAAATCCAAAACACCTTCATGTTTGCTAGTCCGGCTTGAGAAAGCAATAAATCAAGCTAATTATCTGCCGCACGTTGGGACAGCCAAAAAGAAATGTGGTAGTTTGGAGAGAAGGCCCAGCTTCCTCTCCCCCACAAAGAGGAAAAATAACCACCACTAACCCAGCTGGAGAAGCAAAGGGAAATGCTATATTTTACAAGCAACGTGGAAAATGCCAGATATGTACACAAAATATACAGTATTTACAACATATATACAGAAATTTGCAGCAAAGTTAAAAAAACCAAGAATACAGGAACGAAATTCCCCCCCCATCCAGAGGAGGGTTCCCCTCCCGTACCCCCTTCTCTCCCCCTACCTCCCCTTTTTCCCAAAGAGAGTTAGAAAGAGAGAAAAAGGCAGCTATTAATAAGGCAGAATATTAGTTAAGCCTCATGCGAATTAGTTGCTTATCTGTTCAGGGTCACTCTGGCAGGGTGCCCAGAAGCAGACGAGCTGGAAAGGGAGAAGGAAAGGAGCGAACTGAGAGAAAATCCCAGCTGCACAAAACTTAAAACTGCATTCTACTAATCTACCAATGAAATTCGTTTAGAATATCTGATTGTTTTCGTTAATATTCCAAAGCATTCAGCCAGAGTGTCCCAGCACTGTCCCTTTTCTTAAAGGCACAGCCTCAAATGGCTATCTTATTCTATCCTATCCTATCCTATCCTATCCTATCCTATTCTATTCTATTCTATTCTATTCTATTCTATTCTATTCTATTCTATTCTATTCATGAATACCTTGAAGTTGCAAGGTTGGAGCCCTGCTGTGATCCTGTCCCACCTGAGACATTATGTGGCAGCTATACTCAGAATACCATTGAGGCCACCTATGCAACTGAATCCTGTCACTGATGGTTCATATAGTGTCCTTTCTGCCACACTGGACTCTCTTCCTACAGGCATTTCTGTCCCTTTCCCCCAGGAGACTTTCTTTAGTGGTCATGTTCTGCAAAGCTGGATCCCCACTGTTTGCATCAGGACTCAGCCCTTTGTAAAGCACTATGTGATGACAACATTTCTTGATCATGATTCACAACAACAGCTACAACCCAAGTTCTTGGCTCACTGTGTAGACCAATATCTAATGGCATTCAGTTCAATCCAATACTATCTGCATCCCCACCCCCTCTGACTCCAGCTTCAGGGCCTGGCCAGTGTTGAGCCCATGCTGTTCCTGTTCACACCCTGATTGCTGCTTGGAATGAAGAGGGAGCACTTGGAGATGAACTTCTGGCAGTGTAAGCCCTAGGGAAGGCTGAGGTTTTGCATGTCCGACACTCATTGATTCATGTCTCCCGAATTGTGGAATTGTGGAGATTTACAGGTAAGGTCAACCAGGGAGGCCACCAAATTGCAATTAATGATGCTAAACAATTAATTATTAAGACAATCTGGGAGGAAAACAAACAAACCAACCAAAAGAAGTGCTGGAAATCCCACTCTGAGCACCTCAATGTGTAATCTCCTTGAGGGGAAAAAAAAGAACCACCCAGTCAACAGCTGCAGCACGAGGTCAAGCTGATCATGTGCAGCTTTAACTTCTGAAGCCATTTCAAAGGGTAAAGCTGGAGAGACTCCCTCATTTCCATGACAAACAGCAATCAGTCCCTGAAGAGATTTACCATGACACCTGCCTGAAGCTGCAGCCTGCAACATGTGGACTCCTCAGATGTCTGACATGAGCTCAGTTTCCAGCTGCATCATTGCAGGTGGGATTTATGTGTCAGGAGGGACAGGCTGAGGAAGGAGGTGGGGGCACAACATGCAAAAGGAACATCTTTTTACACTAGGATTCTTGTGTCTTTTGGAGCATTACTGTTGGTAAATCATGCAGAACTGGATTCTGCTCTAGCTAGAATCATTGAATAATACATTGCATAACCCCTCTGGTCTGTCATCAGTGGGGCAATGGTCCCTTGCAGGGGTAATTCAGAACTGGCTGAGGTCTCTCCCTTCATGTAGAAGAAACAGGAGCACCTCAAGGTATGTGGCAGTTTCTGGGACTACTTATTTATGGGAACAGCTCCTGTGGGGTAGTGTGACCGGTTGACGTTGTAGTGGGTTGGAAGGGTAAGGCCAAGAAGCCTCCTCCCTTCCCCCTTGTAAGGTAAAGGGAAAGAAAATTGAAGGGAAAGGAAAAAAAAACTCACAAGCTGAATTAGCAAAGCAGTGGAGCTTTATATTTACAAAGCAATGTAGGGTATGCAGGGGAATATTTACAAATTTACAATATCTACAATATATACAAAGATATACAATAAAGTAACACAGAAATGAGAGTAACCCCCTTTGCCGAGGGGTTCCCCACCTCCGCTCTCCTCTCTCTCCCACCCTTTCCCCAGAGTAGGTCAGAAAAGGGAGAAAGAAGAAAGAAAGAAGTTAAAAGCAGTTTTGTGTTAATTGGAAAGGAGTTAATACAGGCCTTATCAGGTTTGTCAGTTTGAAGGCCGGAGCCTTGGCAGAAAGCCCAGCACAGAAAGCTGCTGCCTGAAGAAGAGGCGGAAGCAAGACTGAAGATAGAAGTGCCGGAGTGCCCAGTTCACTCCCAGTTCACTCCCAGTTCAGAAGGTGCTTCCTCTCACTCTTCCAATGAAATTAGTTTAGATTATTCTTTCCGTTTACCAACTTTCGTCCACCATATTCCCTTTCTTAAGGGGACAACGTCAACCGGCCACAGTCCACCCCTTCTAAACAATTTCATTGGCCGTTCATACTGTCCATCCAATCCAAAAATGATATTTACAGTTTGTGAGTAAAGTTCATAGTCCATTCCGGCTATGCTCAGATGTGGATGATTCAAAAGTCTAAGAAAATCAGAAAATGAGAAAAATGGAAAACAGTTCGTTTCTTCACAGACGAAGCGAAGAAAAGGGAAACAGGGATTCTCAGGGTCTCTTAGTTGACTCAGGTCTCTCAGGGATCTCAGGGTTCGTGCACCGTAGATTCCTCGTTGATTCTTCCTCTGGGCGTGATGTAGCTGTACAACAGTTTGAAATCAACCTCTTTCAGCTAAAGTTAAATTTCTTTGTGGAATACACTGAATTTCACCATTCTCTTGCATTACCCAATAAGTGTGACCAGGACCTTCAGCTGAAACAACCCCTCGGAAAGGTTTAGCCTCTCCTGAGGGAGAAAATACCCAAACAGTTTTACCTAACAAATTCTTTTCTCTAACAACAGGAACTCTGTCACCTTCTACTTTCCGTAGCAAATCTGAATGTGCAGGTCCAGCTCGGTTCACTGAACCTCTACTATTCACCAGCCAAGTTGCTTGTGCTAAATGTTTTTCCCAGTTTTTCAAAGATCCACCTCCCATGGCTTTGAGAGTGGTCTTCAACAAACCGTTGTAGCGTTCAATCTTCCCTGAAGCTGGTGCATAGAAGGGAATGTGGAATATCCACTCAATACCGTGCTCTTTTGCCCAGTTCTTTACAAGGTTGTTCTTGAAATGAGTTCCGTTGTCTGACTCAATCCTCTCTGGAGTTCCGTGTCTCCACAGGATCTGTCTCTCCAGACCGAGAATGGTGTTGCGTGCAGTTGCATGTGGAACTGGATAAGTTCCCAACCATCCAGTGTTTGCCTCTACCATAGTAAGCATGTATTGCTTACCAGAACGAGAACGTGGTAGAGCGATGTAGTCAATCTGCCAAGCTTCACCATACTTGTACTTGGACCATCTGTCACCATACCACAAGGGGCTTAAGTCGTTTTGCCTGCTTAATAGCAGCACAAATGTCACAGTCATGGATGACTTCTGTGATAGCATCCATGGAAATGTCTATGGATCTGTCACGAGCCCATTGGTATGTTGCATCTCTGCCTTGATGTCCTGACGAATCATGAGCCCACCGAGCTAAGAATATCTCATCTCGGTGTTTCCAGTCGAGATCAAGATTAGAGTCCATGTCTACTTGAGAAACTCTTGCAGCTAGATCTGCCTGATGGTTGTATTGCTGTTCCTCAGTAGCTTTGCTCTTAGGAATGTGAGCATCGATGTGTCTCACTTTCACTGGAATTCTCTCAATTCGATCAGCAATGTCCTGCCACAGGTTGGCTGCCCAAATGGGTTTTCCTTTTCTCTGCCAACCACTCTTCTTCCAGTTCTTTAGCCAACCCCACAGAGCATTGGCTACCATCCATGAGTCGGTGTAGAGATAAATCTTTGGCGATCTCTCACGTTCAGCCACGTCGAGAGCTAGCTGGACAGCTTTTACCTGTGCGAACTGACTGGATTCTCCTTCTCCATCTTTCGCCTCTGCAACTCGGCGTGTTGGACTCCACACTGCAGACTTCCACCTTCGCTTGTTTCCAACAAGACGACAGGAACCGTCTGTGAACAAAGCATATTTCTTTTCATCATCAGAAAGGTCATTGTAAGGAGGAGCTTCCTCAGCATGAGTTACTTTCTCCTCTGGAGGTTTAGCACAGTTGATACCTTCAGGCCAACTTGAGATCACCTCCACTAGACCAGGTCTTTCAAGATTTCCCATTCGAGCTCTCTGTGTTATCAGAGCCATCCACTTAGACCATGTTGAGTCTGTGGCATGATGTGGTGTGGAGCCTTTGCCTTTGAACATCCAATTCAAAAATGGTAATCTGGGAGCTAGAAGAAGTTGTGATTCAGTTCCAATCACTTCAGAAGATGCTTTTACCCCTTCATCGGCAGGTAAAATTTCTTTCTCTGTTGGAGTATAATTAGCCTCTGAACCTCTGTAACCTCGACTCCAGAAACCAAGAGGTCGTCCACGTGTCTCACCTGGAGCTTTTTGCCACAAGCACCAGGTTGGACCATTGTCACTTGCAGCCATGTACAAAATGTTTTTAATGTCTGGACCATCTCGAACAGGTCCCAGACCCATTGCTTGAACTACGTCTTGCTTTATCTGGTCAAAGGCTGCTTGTTGTTCAGGTCCCCAGTGGAAATGGTTTCTCTTTCGAGTCACATCATACAGAGGTTTCACAATCTGACTGTATCCAGGAATGTGCAGTCTCCAAAATCCCACTATCCCCAAGAAACGTAGGGTCTCTTGCTTGTTTGTGGGACTTGCCATGGTGGAGACTCTATTTACCACATCCACTGGCATGTGTCGGCATCCATCCTGCCACCGCACTCCCAGAAATTGAATCTCTGTGGTAGGTCCTTTCACCTTGTCTCGTTTGATGGCAAAACCTGCATTCAGAAGAATGTCAATGATTTTGTTACCTTTCTCGAAGACTACCTCAGCAGTTTTACCCCAGACGATGATGTCATCGATGAACTGGATGTGTTCTGGAGCACCGCCTTTCTCCAGAGCATCATGGATCACTGCATGACAGATTCTTGTGCTGTGGATCCAGCCCATTGGCAGTCTGTTGAAAGTGTACTGGATTCCTCTCCAGGTGAAAGCAAACTGAGGCCTGCATTCCTCTGCTATGGGAATAGAGAAAAATGCATTAGCAATGTCTATGGTAGCATACCATTTGGCCTCTTTGGATTCCAGCTCATACTGTAGTTCCATCATGTCCGGTACTGCTGCACTCATAGGTGGTGTCACTTCATTTAGGGCTCGGTGGTCTACTGTCAGACGCCAGTCTCCATTCTGCTTCCTCACAGGCCACACTGGACTGTTGAAAGGTGAATGAGTTTTGCTGACGACTTTCTGACTCTCCAACTGACGAATCAGATTCTGAATGGGCAAAAAAGAGTCACGGTTGGTTCTGTATTGTCTGTGATGCACAGTCTGAGAAGCAACCGGCAATTTAATGTCCTGTATCTTGTGTTGTCCCACAACTGCAGATTCATCAGAAAGTTCAGGTCTGGCAGATAGCTTCAATTTTTGTCCATCAATTTCTATAGAAGCTACTCCAAAAGCCCATTTGTAACCTCTAGGGTCGTTGAAACGCCCTTCTTTCAGAAAATCAATTCCCAAAATACAAGGTGCATCAGGTCCGGTCACAACTGTATGCTTCCTTCACTGTTTACCAGTTAAACTTATATTAAATTCTACCTTACTTAATTCTTGAGATCCACCAGTGACTCCCAGCATAGTTATAGACTCTGATCCCTGATAATTCGATGGTATTCTGGTGCACTGAGCTCCTGTGTCAACCAAGGCCCTGTACTTCCGAAATTGTGAAGTGCCAGGCCACTGGATGTACACATCCCAATAGATTCTGTTATCTCTATTATCCCTCTCCTCCCCTTGGCGGGAGGCAGGGCACCCCTAGTGTGGCCGGTTGACGTTGCCCCCTTAAGAAAGGGAATATCGTGGACGGAAGTTGGTAAACGGAAGGAATAGTCTAAACTAATTTCATTGGGAGAGTGGGAGGAAGCACCTTCGGAACTGGGAGTGAACTGGACATTTCCAGCACTTCTCTGTCAGTCTTGCTTCCGCCTTTTCTCCGTGCAGCAGCTCTGACCTGTGCTGGGCTTTCTGCCAAGGCTCCGGCCTTGAAAAAAAACTGATAAGGCCTGTATTAACTCCTTTCCAATTAACACAAACTGCTTCTAACTTTTATTCCTCTCTTTTCTTTCTCTTTCTATCGCATTCTGGGGAAAGGGGGGGAGAGAGGGGAAAGCGGAGGTGGGGAACCCCCTCTGCCTTGAGGGGGGTCACTCTCATTTCTGTGTTACTCTGTTGTATATCTTTGTATATATTGCAGATATTGTAAATTTGTAAATATTCCCCTGCATACCTTACATTGCTTTGTAAATATAGCTCCACTGCTTTGCTAATTCAGCTTGTGAGTTTTTTTTCCTTTCCCTTCAATTTTTTTTTTCCCTTTTACCTTACAAGGGGGAAGGGAGGAGGCTTCTCGGCCTTACTCTTCCAAACCCACCACATTTTTTTTTATTGGCGTACCCAACGTGCGGCAGATAATTAGTTTAATTTATTATTTGATTGATTTAGTGTTTTCCAGCTGAATTACCAAACATGAAGGTATTGTGGTTTGTACAGCGGTTATTCTTTTCAATTTTTGGGGCTCTGATTTACAGGTATTGTTTGGGTTTGATTTTGGATTACCTGGGCAAATATTTGGTGCGGACAATTTATATGTGGGTTATGTATAGAGTTAAATTATGGTATGGAAAATGTATTAATTTCCTATGGCCAGTGAGATACAGGAATGTTACCTGCACCACTCTCCCAATTGAGATAAAGGGTTTTAAGATTCCGCCTGAGGAGACAGTAACTTTAGGTGATGCCTGGGATCCAAAAGTGATTTATTTGATGTGTATAATTCTGCTGCTGGTGATAATTATCGTGTATCTCCTGATTTCTTTGCGGCGAGAGAGAAAGATATCCAGAGCTTGTTTTGTTATTAAAACTAGATCAAAAAGAAAACGCCGTGGCTCTCGATCAGTCCCAGAGTCATCTAGTGACGAGGACTGTGGAGGACCCGTGTCAGTCAAAAAGAAGGCTAAAAAGTTAATTGGTAAGGCAGCTCTAAATGACTCTGCTGATTCTAGCAAGTTGCCAAGGGCGTTGGCTGGTATCAACATGGCGCCTACTCCTTCTCCCGCTCCTTCTCCTTCTTCTTCTTCTCCGTCGGCCAGTAATGGAGCAACGTCACTTCCGCCCACTCCCTCGGTGGGACCGGAAGTCACTGCCCCAGCAGCTGATTTATCTCAGGACCTGTCAGCTTCCATTAAGGTGGCTGTAAATTCAAACACAGCTCCAGTTAAGGTGGCTCCTTTAAAGACTAGAGCTGGAAAGGGCGAAGATGGAGAAGAAGAGGAGGAGACTGATCCTGGTGAGGGGCCCTCTACTCTAAAAGATCCTGCTCAGGAGGAAGAGAAGGTTTGTTTTAAAGATCTAGCTAACCTAGTGAGATCAAAGCAGGATAGAGATGAAGTTAGGAAAGCAGCTGGCAAAGGTGGTTCTCAGCTTAAAGAGATCCTTAGGAGAATGACAGCAGGATTATATGGGCAAAGAATTCAGGGAGATGAAGATGGAGATGATATTTCAGACTGTTCTTCGCCCCGGGAGGAATTGCGAAATGTCCGTAAAGATTTCACCAGGGCAGATAAGGAGCCAGTTCTAGCTTGGCTTAGTAGGTGTTATGATACAGGTGCTTCAGCTCTAACAGTTGGAGACAAGTCAGCAGCTCAGTTAGGAACTCTCTCAAGGGATAATGGAATAGATAGACATCTAGGCGAAGCTCTCGGTAAGGTTAATCTGTGGATACGCCTTTTAATAGCGGTTGCCCTGAGATACCCTTCCCGAGATGATCTTCCATGGAATCCTAAACCCTGGACTACCATAGATGAGGGAATTAAGCGCTTGAGACAATTTGCTGTTAGAGAGCTACTCTATGGTGAACATGAAACTCTGAATCCTGATGACATTCCTGTGGGCATTGGTCTTGCTAAAAAGATCATCAAACTTGCTCCTTCCAATTATGCAAACATTCTGGCAAGCAGAATTGTGTCAAGAAGTTATGGTGGAGTTTCTCCTACGGTTGGCCAATTCAGTGATCAAATGAGACAATTGGAGGATAGCATGACACGTGGTTCCTTGGTTTCAGCCATTAAAACTATGTCTGGTGATATACAAAATTGCATAAGAGAGTTAAAAGATGAATTTAGAAATTCCATATCCCAATTGGCACAAAGGGATAATTTCAATTCTTCCTCCAGGTGGGTACAAGTTTCATCTGTGAGGAATACACGTCCTCCAAGGAGGTCATTCCAAAACAGGACATTCCAAAACAGGTCATTCCAAAACAGACCACCAAGGCAATCACGTAGAACTATTTGGATAACTCTGCGTGATCAGTTTGGTGAGAACATGAACCGCTGGGATGACCAACCAACTTCTAATCTTTTCAGGAGACTGAGGGAATTGCAAAGTGGCAGAACCCGAGGTAGCAATACCAGAAGGGTAGCTGTTACTTCCACAGTTCCTCAGAATGACTCTTGTGGCTCCAACAGTGGCTCCAGTTATAACATGCAAAGTTATAACCCTGCAAACTATGTGCAATGCACATGTGCGCATGTTCCCCATAACTAGGGGTGCCCTGCCTCCCGCCAGGGGGAGGAGAGGGATAACAGAGATAACAGAATCTATTGGGATGTGTACATCCAGTGGCCTGGCACTTCACAATTTCGGATGTACAGGGCCTTGGTTGACACAGGAGCTCAGTGCACCATAATACCATCAAATTATCAGGGATCAGAGTCTATAACTATTCTGGGAGTCACTGGTGGATCTCAAGAGTTAAGTAAGGTAGAGGTTAATATAAGTCTAACTGGTAAACAATGGAGGAAGCATACAGTTGTGACCGGACCTGACGCACCTTGTATTTTGGGAATCGATTTTCTGAAAGAAGGGCGTTTCAAGGACCCTAGAGGTTACAAATGGGCTTTTGGAGTAGCTTCTATAGAAATTGATGGACAAAAGTTGAAGTTATCTGCCACACCTGAACTTTCTGATGAATCTGCAGTTGTGGGACAACATAAGATACAGGACATTAAATTGCCGGTTGCTTCTCAGACTGTGCATCACAGACAATACAGAACCAACCGTGACTCTTTGTTGCCCATTCAGAATCTGATTCGTCAGTTGGAGAGTCAGAAAGTCGTCAGCAAAACTCATTCACCTTTCAACAGTCCAGTGTGGCCTGTGAGGAAGCAGAATGGAGACTGGCGTCTGACTTTTGACTACCGAGCCCTGAATGAAGTGACACCACCTATGAGTGCAGCAGTACCAGACATGATGGAACTACAGTATGAGCTGGAATCCAAAGAGGCCAAATGGTATGCTACCATAGACATTGCTAATGCATTTTTCTCTATTCCCATAGCAGAGGAATGCAGGCCTCAGTTTGCTTTCACCTGGAGAGGAATCCAGTACACTTTCAACAGACTGCCAATGGGCTGGATCCACAGCTCAAGCATCTGTCATGCAGTGATCCACGATGCTCTGGAGAAAGGCGGTGCTCCAGAACACATCCAGTTCATTGATGATATCATCGTCTGGGGTAAAACTGCTGAAGAAGTCTTCGAGAAAGGTAACAAAATCATTGACATTCTTCTGAATGCAGGTTTTGCCATCAAGCGAGACAAGGTGAAAGGACCTACCACAGAGATCCAGTTTCTGGGAGTGCGATGGCAGGATGGACGCCGACACATTCCAGTGGATGTGGTAAATCGAGTCTCTACCATGGCAAGTCCCACAAACAAGCAAGAGACCCTACGTTTCTTGGGGATAGTGGGATTTTGGAGACTGCACATTCCTGGATACAGTCAGATTGTGAAACCTCTGTATGATGTGACTCGAAAGAGGAACCATTTCCACTGGGGACCTGAACAACAAGCAGCCTTTGACCAGATAAAGCAAGAGGTAATTCAAGCAATGGGTCTGGGACCAGTCCGAGATGGTCCAGACATTAAGAACATTTTGTACACGGCTGCAAGTGACAATGGTCCAACCTGGTGCTTGTGGCAAAAAGCTCCAGGTGAGACACGTGGACGACCTCTTGGTTTCTGGAGTCGAGGTTACAGAGGTTCAGAGGCTAATTATACTCCAACAGAGAAAGAAATTCTAGCTGCCTATGAAGGAGTAAAAGCATCTTCTGAAGTGATTGGAACTGAATCACAACTTCTTTTAGCTCCCAGATTACCAGTTTTGAATTGGATGTTTAAAGGCAAAGGTTCCACACCACATCATGCCACAGACTCTACATGGTCTAAGTGGATGGCTCTGATAACACAGAGAGCTCGAATGGGAAATCTTGAAAGACCTGGTCTAGTGGAGGTGATCTCAAGTTGGCCTGAAGGCATCAACTGTGCCAAACCTCCAGAGGAGAAAGTAACTCGTGCTGAAGAAGCTCCTCCTTACAATGACCTTTCTGATGATGAAAAGAAATATGCTTTGTTCACAGACGGTTCCTGTCGTCTTGTTGGAAACAAGCGAAGGTGGAAGTCTGCAGTGTGGAGTCCAACACGCCGAGTTGCAGAGGCGAAAGATGGAGAAGGAGAATCCAGTCAGTTCGCAGAGGTAAAAGCTGTCCAGCTAGCTCTCGACGTGGCTGAACGTGAGAGATGGCCAAAGCTTTATCTCTACACCGACTCATGGATGGTAGCCAATGCTCTATGGGGTTGGCTAAAGAACTGGAAGAAGAGTGGTTGGCAGAGAAAAGGAAACCCCATTTGGGCAGCCAACCTATGGCAGGACATTGCTGATCGAATCGAGAGAATTCCAGTGAAAGTGAGACACATCGATGCTCACATTCCTAAGAGCAAACCTACTGAGGAACAACAACACAACCATCAGGCAGATCTAGCTGCAAGAATTTCTCAAGTAGACATGGACTCTAATCTTGATCTCGACTGGAAACACCGAGGTGAGATATTCTTGGCTCGGTGGGCTCACGATTCGTCAGGACATCAAGGCAGAGATGCAACATACCAATGGGCTCGTGACAGATCCATAGACATTTCCATGGATGCTATCACACAAGTCATCCATGACTGTGACATTTGTGCTGCTATTAAGCAGGCAAAACGACTTAAGCCCTTGTGGTATGGTGACAGATGGTCCAAGTACAAGTATGGTGAAGCTTGGCAGATTGACTACATCACTCTACCGCGTTCTCGTTCTGGTAAGCAATACGTGCTTACTATGGTAGAGGCAAACACTGGATGGTTGGAAACTTATCCAGTTCCACATGCAACTGCACGCAACACCATTCTTGGTCTGGAGAGACAGATCCTGTGGAGACACGGAACTCCAGAGAGGATTGAGTCAGACAACGGAACTCATTTCAAGAACAACCTTGTCAAGAGCTGGGCAAAAGAGCACGGTATTGAGTGGATATTCCACATTCCCTACTATGCGCCAGCTTCAGGGAAGATTGAATGCTACAACGGTTTGTTGAAAACCAGTCTTAAAGCCATGGGGTGTGGATCTTTGAAAAACTGGGAAAAACATTTAGCACAAGCAACCTGGCTGGTAAATAGTAGAGGTTCAGTGAATCGAGCTGGACCTGCACATTCAGATTTGCTACGGAAAGTAGAAGGTGACAGAGTTCCTGTTGTTAGAGAAAAGAATTTGTTAGGTAAAACTGTTTGGGTATTTTCTCCCTCAGGAGAGGCTAAACCTGTCCGAGGGGTGGTCTCAGCTGAAGGTCCGGGTCACACTTATTGGGTAATGCAAGAGAATGGTGAAATTCAGTGTATTCCACAAAGAAATTTAACTTTAGCTGAAAGAGGTTAATTTCAAACTGTTGTACAGCTACATCGCGTCCAAAGGAAGAATCAACAGGGAATGTACAGTGCACGAACCCTGAGATCCCTGAGAGCCCTGAGTCAACTAAGAGACCCTGAGAATCCCTGTTTCCCTTTTCTTCGCTTCGTCGGTGAAGAAATGAACTTTTTTCCATTTTTCTCATTTTCTGATTTTCTTGGACTTTTGAATCATCTACATCTGAGCATAACCGGAATGGACTATGAACTTTGCTCACGAACTCTAAATATCGTTTTGGATTGGATGGACAGTGTGAGCAGCCAATGAAATTGTTTAGAAGGGGTGGACTGTGGCCGGTTGACGTTGCCCCCTTAAGAAAGGGAATATGGTGGACGGAAGTTGGTAAACGGAAGGAATAGTCTAAACTAATTTCATTGGGAGAGTGGGAGGAAGCACCTTCGGAACTGGGAGTGAACTGGACATTTCCAGCACTTCTCTGTCAGTCTTGCTTCCGCCTTTTCTCCGTGCAGCAGCTCTGACCTGTGCTGGGCTTTCTGCCAAGGCTCCGGCCTTGAAAAAAAACTGATAAGGCCTGTATTAACTCCTTTCCAATTAACACAAACTGCTTCTAACTTTTATTCCTCTCTGTTCTTTCTCTTTCTATCCCATTCTGGGGAAAGGGGGGGAGAGAGGGGAAAGCGGAGGTGGGGAACCCCCTCTGCCTTGAGGGGGCTCACTCTCATTTCTGTGTTACTCTGTTGTATATCTTTGTATATATTGCAGATATTGTAAATTTGTAAATATTCCCCTGCATACCTTACATTGCTTTGTAAATATAGCTCCACTGCTTTGCTAATTCAGCTTGTGAGTTTTTTTTCCTTTCCCTTCAATTTTTTTTTCCCTTTTACCTTACAAGGGGGAAGGGAGGAGGCTTCTCGGCCTTACCCTTCCAAACCCACCACACCTAGTTATGGGGAACATGCGCACATGTGCATTGCACATAGTTTGCAGGGTCATAACTTTGCATGTTATAACTGGAGCCACTGTTGGAGCCATAAGAGTCATTCTGGGGAACTGTGGAAGTAACAGCTACCCTTCTGGTATTGCTACCTCGGGTTCTGCCACTTTGCAATTCCCTCAGTCTCCTGAAAAGATTAGAAGTTGGTTGGCCATCCCACCGGTTCATGTTCTCACCAAACTGATCAGGCAGAGTTATCCAAATAGTTCTACGTGATTGCCTTGGTGGTCTGTTTTGGAATGACCTGTTTTGGAATGTCCTGTTTTGGAATGACCTCTTTGGAGGACGTGTATTCCTCACAGATGAAACTTGTACCCACCTGGAGGGAGAATTGAAATTATCATTCTGTGCCAATTGGGATATGGAATTTCTAAATTCATCCTTTAACTCCCTTATGCAATTCTGAATATCACCAGACATAGTTTTAATGGCCGAAACCAAAGAACCACTTGTCATGCTATCCTCGAATTGTCTCATTTGATCACTAAATTGGCCAACCGTAGGAGAACGTTTGCATAATTGGAAGGAGCAAGTTTGATGATCTTTTTAGCAAGACCAATACCCACAGGAATGTCATCAGGATTCAGAGTTTCATATTCACCATGGAGTAGCTCTCTAACAGCAAATTCTCTCAAGCGCCTAATTCCCTCATCTATGGTAGTCCAGGGTTTAGGGTTCCATGGAAGATCATCTCGGGAAGGGTATCTCAGGGCAACCGCTATTAAAAGGCGTATCCACAGATTAACCTTACCGAGAGCCCTTCCTAGATGTCTATCTATTCCATTATCCCTTGAGAGAGTTCCTAACTGAGCTGCTGACTTGTCTCCAACTGTTAGAGCCAGAGCACCTGTATCATAACACCTACTAAGCCAAGCTAGAACTGGCTCCTTATCTGCCCTGGTGAAATCTTTACGGACATTTCGCAATTCCTCCCGGGGAGAAGAACACTCTGAAATATCATCTTGGTCTTCGTCTCCCTGAATTCTTTGTCCATATAATCCTGCTGTCATTCTCCTAAGGATCTCTTTAAGCTGAGAACCACCTTTGCCAGCTTATTTCCTAACTTCATCTCCATCCTGCTTTGATCTCACTAGGTTAGCTAGATCTTTAAAACAAACCTTCTCTTCCTCCTCAGCAGGATCTTTTAGAGTAGAGGGCCCCTCACCAGGATCAGTCTCCTCCTCTTCTTCTCCATCTTTGGCCTTTCCACTTCTAGTCTTTAAAGGAGCCACCTTAACTGGAGCTGTGTTTGAATTTACAGCCACCTTAATGGAAGCTGACAGGTCCTGAGATAAATCAGCTGCTGGGGCAGTGACTTCCGGTCCCACTGAGGGAGTGGGTGGAAGTGACGTTGCTCCGTTAATGGCCGACGGAGAAGAGGAAGGAGGAGAAGGAGCAGGAGAAGGAGTAGGCGCCATGTTGATATCAGCCGACGCCCTTGGCAGCTTGCCAGAATCAGCAGAGTCATTTAGATCTGCTTTACCAATTAATTTTTTAGCCTTCTTTTTAGCTGACACAGATTCTGCACATTCCTCATCACTAGATGACTCTGGGACTGATCGAGAGCCACGGCATTTTCTTTTTGATCTAGTTTTAATAACAAAACACGCCCTGGACACCTTTCTCTCCCGACGCCAGGAATACAGAGAATACACATTAGTTATCACCAGCAGCAGAATTATACACATGAAATAAATCACCTTTGGATCCCAGGCATCACCTAAAGTTACTCTCTCCCCAGGCGGAATCTTAAAACCCTTTATCTCAATTGGGAGAGTGGTGGAGATAACATTCCTGTATCCCACTGGCCATAAGAAATTAATACATTTTCCATACCATAGTCTAACTCTATACATAACCCACATATAAATTGTCCGCACCAAATATTTACCCAGGTAATCCAAAATCAAACCCAATCAATATCTGTAAACCAGAGCCCCAAAAATTGAAAAGAATAATCGCTCCACAAACCACAATACCTTCATGTTTGCTAATTCAGCTAGAAAACACTAAATCAATCAAGTAATAAATTAAACTAATTATCTGCCGCACGTTGGGTACGCCAATAAAAAAAAAATGTGGTGGGTTGGAAGGGTAAGGCCAAGAAGCCTCCTCCCTTCCCCCTTGTAAGGTAAAGGGAAAGAAAATTGAAGGGAAAGGAAAAAAAAACTCACAAGCTGAATTAGCAAAGCAGTGGAGCTTTATATTTACAAAGCAATGTAGGGTATGCAGGGGAATATTTACAAATTTACAATATCTGCAATATATACAAAGATATACAATAAAGTAACACAGAAATGAGAGTAACCCCCTTTGCCGAGGGGTTCCCCACCTCCGCTCTCCTCTCTCTCCCCCCCTTTCCCCAGAGTAGGTCAGAAAAGGGAGAAAGAAGAAAGAAAAAAGTTAAAAGCAGTTTTGTGTTAATTGGAAAGGAGTTAATACAGGCCTTATCAGGTTTGTCAGTTTGAAGGCTGGAGCCTTGGCAGAAAGCCCAGCACAGAAAGCTGCTGCCTGAAGAAGAGGCGGAAGCAAGACTGAAGATAGAAGTGCCGGAGTGCCCAGTTCACTCCCAGTTCACTCCCAGTTCAGAAGGTGCTTCCTCCCACTCTTCCAATGAAATTAGTTTAGATTATTCTTTCCGTTTACCAACTTCCGTCCACCATATTCCCTTTCTTAAGGGGACAACGTCAACCGGTCACAGGTAGGAATGGGATTCACTGTATAAACTCAGACATTGAGCTCTTTATGCTTATGCTCTGTGTTTTGCATATTATGCTGTCGACAACTACCTGAAGGGAGGTTGTAGCCAGGTGGGGGTTGGTCTCTTCTCCCAGGCAACCAGCACCAGAACAAGTGGACACAGTCTCAAACTGCACCAGGGGAGGTTTAGGCTGGATGTGAGGAAGAAGTTCTTCATAGAAAGAGTTATTTGCCATTGGAATGTGCTGTCCAGGGAGGTGGTGGAGTCCCCATCACTGGAGGTGGTTAGGAAGAGACTGGAGGGGGTGCTTGGTGCCATGGTTTAGTTGATTAGATGGTGTTGGATGATAGGTTGGACTTAATGATCTCAAAGGTCTTTTCCAACCTGGTTAGTTCTATTCTATTCTATTCTATTCTATTCTATTCTATTCTATTCTATTCTATTCTATTCTCCTGGATGTGACATGGTTAACAGAGCCTGGAAACTGGTTCAGCTCATTCTAAAGCAGAGGGCTCAGAGGTGTCTGTCTTCCCCTGAGTGAAATTCCAGAATCTGCAAGTTTATTCCCTAATTTTTCCCTCCCTAAAAGAAACAAACAAGCAAAAAAACAAACCAAACCAAAAGCAAACAAGCAAACAAAAAAAATCTTCCAAGAGCAGCAGTGCTATTTCTGACTTCAGCATTTAATTTCAGCAGTTAATTTCACAGGCATCCACAGAGTGTCAGTGTCAGGCTCAGTTGTAACAGAACATTAGAGTAGAGTAGAGTAGAGTAGAGTAGAGTAGAGTAGAGTAGAGTAGAGTAGAATAGAATAGAATAGAATAGAACCAAACCGAACCTCCATTGGTCTGCTGGTCGCACTCTTCTTAGTGCACCCAGAATCCCCTTGGCCCTCTTGGCCGCAAGGGCACATTGCTGTCCCATGGATAACTTGTCCACCAGGACTCTCAGGTCCTTCTCCATGGGGCTGCTCGCCAGCAGATCACCTCCCAACCTGTACTAGTCAAGAAAGCCTTTGCCACCAGAAGCCAAGTAACCAGTGATAGGATGAGAGGAAATGGTTTGGATGTTAGGAAAACCTTCTTCATTGAGAGAGTGGTTGGGCATTGGAACGGGCTGCCCAGGCAGGTGGTGGAGTCACCATCCCTGGAGGTGTTCAGGAAGTGTGTAGATGTGGTGCTTCAGGATATAGCTCAGTGGTCTTGGTGGATGGGTTATGGTCAGAGCTGATGATCTTAAAGGTCTTTTCAAACCTTAGTGGTGATTCTGTGATTCTAAGCCAGCTTTCCCCCTGCATTCAAGCTCATGACTCCGATACATGTGTACAGAGGAGAAGGAGGCACTGGGTCAGGCTTGTCAAGCAGCAGAGACCACGCTGTGTACAGTGATGCAAACTTATCTGTCATCAGATCTGTACGAGGAATGAGTAGAACACATCTTTAAAATCCTCATTAGTTAATTATCATCACTGCAGATGGTGCCCAGCTGTAAACTCCTTTCTGCTCATCTTAATCCTATTCTGAGTGGCCACCCTCAGCAGAGGAGCCTGTTTGTTTTCCTCTCCAGAGCAGTGGTGGAACACGGGAGCACACAATGGCAGAGGAAGCTGCAAGAAGGGGAGAGATGTAAATCTTTAAGAAGCGAGGAGGGGGCCCATCCCCCTGTGCAGGCAGAAGCAGCATTTCACCTTTCATTTGTAGGGCTGAAACCCATAAATTAGGGAGATCTCTCTGCCTGGCTTTTGATCTTCTCCGTGAGCATTCAAGGGAGGCCTGAGCCGGCATGGATTATTGAGCTGAGCAGAGCTATGTACCTGGATTGCCCTCGATGTGGTGAGTTGGATCTGCCTCTCTCTGTCCCTCCATAAACTTGTGAATTGATACAGGCAAAGCAGCAAAAAGGGAGGTACTGGAGGAATGGAAATCAGACAGCAGCAGGAGGTCTGATCTTTGCCTTTTGTCAGTAGCTTTGTTGTTCTTTGTCATTACATCTTTGTTTCATAGAATTCTTTGGGTTGGAAGGGGCCTTTAAAGGTCATCCAGTCCGACCTCCTTGCAGTGAGCAGGGACATCTTCAGCTTGATCAGGTTGCTCAGAACCTCGTCCAACCTCAGCTGGAATGTTTCCAGGGGTAGGGCTTCTACCACCTCTCTGGGCAACCTGTGACAGTGTTCCAGCATCATCCAGTGTAAACAATTTCTTCTATCTAGTTTGAATCTCCCCTCTTTTAGTTTAAACCAATCATCTTTTGTCCTTTGGCAACAGGCCCTACTAAAAGGCTTGTTCCCATCTTTCTTATAGACCCCTTTAAAATACTGAAAGCCACAATAAGATCTCCTTAGAGCCTTTCTTCTTCAGTCTGAAGAACTCCAACTCTCTCAGCCTGTCCTCACAGTAGCTGTGCTCCAGCCCTCTCATCATTTTTGCAGCTTCCTTTGGACCAGCTCAAACAAGTCCCTGTTCTTCAGGTGCTGAAGACCCCAGAGGTGGACACAGCACTGCAGGTGGGGTCTCATCAAAGCAGAAGAGACCTTGACCTGCTGGCCATGCTGCTCTGGATGCAGCCCAGGATATGGCTGGCCCCCGGGCTCTGAGTGCACATCAGCTCATGTCCAGCTTTTCACCCATCAATACCACCAAAGCCTTCTCTGCAGTTTCCTACTAGGAAAGGGAGATGTAGTTGGTGTTCACATGGGAGAAAGCAGTGCCCATAATAAATCAGGGATATATTTATGGGGAAGGTTATGGGGAAGGTATATTTATGGGGAAGGATCCTCCCCCTCTACTCAGCTCTGGTGAGACCCCACCTGGAGTACTGCGTCCAGTTCTGGAGCCCCTATTACAAGAGGGATCTGGAGGTGCTGGAACATGTCCAGAGAAGGGCCACGAGGATGATCAGAGGGCTGGAGCACCTCTCCTATGAGGACAGACTGAAGGAGTTGCAGCTGTTCAGTCTGCAGAAGAGAAGGCTCCGAGGTGACCTAATTGTGGCCTTCCAGTATCTGAAGGGGGCCTACAGGAAGGCTGGGGAAGGACTTCTCAGGATCTCAGGTAGTGATAGGACTAGGGGGAATGGAATGAAGCTGGAGGTGGGGAGATTCAGGCTGGATGTGAGGAGGAAGTTCTTCATCATGAGAGTGGTGAAACCCTGGAATGGGTTGTCCAGGGAGGTGGTCGAGGCCCCATCCCTGGAGGTGTTTAAGAGCAGGCTGGACGAGGCTCTGGCCAGCCTGATCTAGTGTAGGGTGTCCCTGCTCATGGCAGGGGGTTTGGAACTAGATGATCCTTGTGGTCCCTTCCAACCCTGAATGATACTATGATACTATGATACTATGAAGGTTGCTGATATGATCAAGGCATAGCTGGTGGCTCTATTTTGCTCCATTGAGCAATGCAGATGTTATCTCTGGAAAATGACCAAAGACTGCTTTTGTGTTTTCCTGGGAAGCTCTGAAGTAGGCTCTGAGTCCATCCATACAGAGTCATTTCCCAAATACACAGGTCTCCTTTTTGACCACACCTGCATTCCATTTTTCCTGATATAATTTACTGTAGCCTCTTAAAGCTTCTGCTGCCATTCAGGGAGAGCAGGAGATTGAGTGGGTCAAGCTCATAAGAAGATAGGAACTCCCATGCACAGAGAGAAGACTCCTGGCCAGTTGAAGCATTTCTGCACAGGCAGGGAGCCAAGCTGGTCACAGGCTTGTTCCAACACTGGTCCCTGATGGCAGAGATGGTGACTTTCACCACAGACCCAACTGGAATCTAAACCATAAATTCTGGTTTGGTTTTCTCTGCAAGATCTGAGTAGCCCACAAGGCTTTTCTCTTCTTTACTTTTTTTTTTTTCTTTTTAATTATTATTTAAAAATTTTCTTTCTTCCTTCTTTCTTGCTCACTTGCTTTCTTGCTTGCTTGCTTTCCTTTCTTTCCTTCCTTCCCCCCCCCCTTTCCTTCCTTTCCTTCCTTCTGAATTCCAAATCTTGAATTCTGAATTCCTTCCTTCCTTCTGAATTCCTTTTGAACTCCAAATCTCTTCTAATTTCCTTCCTTCCAATTTTCTTCCTTTGGAATTGTTTTTTATTCTTTTCCCCTCCTTTCTTTCCTTGCTTTCCTTTCTTCTGAATTCCAAATCCTGAATGCTGAATTCCTTCCTTCCTTCTGATCCTTCCTTCCTTCCTTCCTACTTAATTCCTTCTGAATTCCTTCTGATTTCCCTCTTTCCAAATCCCTTCATTTAGAATTGTTTTATTCTTTTTCCCCCTTTCTTTCCTTCTTTTCCTTCCTTCTAAATTCCAAATCCTGAATTCTGATTTCCTTCCTTCTTTCTAAATTCCTTCCTTCTGATCCTTCCTTCCAAATCCCTTCCTTTAGAATTGTTTTTTATTCTCTCCCCCTTTTTGTCCCTTGAATTCCTTCTTTTCCTTCCTTCTGAATTCCAAATCCTGAATTCTGAACTCCTTCCTTCCTTCCAAATCCCTTCCCTCTGATCCTTCCTTCCTTCTAACTTTCTTCCTTCTGAACTCCAAATTCCTTCTGATTTCTTTCTTTCCAAACCCCTTCCTTCAGAATTCTTTTTTATTCCTTCTTTTTTCCCCCTTCTTTTTTTTTTTCTTCTTCTTTGTCTGGCAACTCCTTGGTTTTTCTAAGTACAAGCTAAAAGGGAAGGTCTTGTGGGTTTGGGTTTTTTTTGGCTTATAGAAGCCTCAAGTCAATAACCCCAGACAGTACTTCAGTGAATTACTATTAAAACAAACAAACCCAGAATTTATTCCTTGGGCCAAAGAGAGGTTCATATAGTTGATGACACAAGGGTCATTTTGATCCTCACATATGACCTCTTGAATAGTACAAGGTGTTGAATTTCATCCCATAGCTCCTTGCTGTTTGTTTATGCTCTTTATACATCATGTTAGGAACCTCATCATGTTGGGGCTGCATAACTGTAGGGGCTGCATTAACATGGGAGGGAAGAAAAGCACTGATACAAATTTACCAGGAGGTGACAGGTCAGCAGCCCATTGAGCCTTTGAATAGAGGAGCCTGACACTACTCAGTTGCCTTTTGCTCAAACCCCACTTGGTTTCACCTGTCTGTTATGGAAGAGTATTGCCTGGTGGCCCTATTCCTGATCTGGGAGTTCCTGCATCTCTGTGATGCTTCTTGTGGGGTAGGGAACATGATCTGTATTTGCTTTTCAACATCTGAAACTGCAGCAGGATCTTGGCCTGTTTATAATCACTATGAATTATTGGTTGTGATGGTGACTGATTGGTAGTTATGTTCTGCATCCAAATTGCTCCTTGCAGCAACTGAAAGCACAAGATAATGTTCCCAGCTCTTGCTGCTTTGTAGGTTTATTTTATTTGCTTCCCTTGATTCACTGGATCTGTTTTGGGTCTCCTTTGGAGCTTTAGCATGTTTTGTTTTTCTTCTCACTTCTAATTTAATTCTTTTGAGTCATGGTTTTCTTCTTCTTGTGCCCTGGAGAAACATGAATCATTGGCCAATAGGTGAGTTTCAGTGCTATCAGTTATTGCTATTATTAATTTGTGCCCATTCATGTAAAAGAGGGACAAACTGCACATTCAAGTGTAAAAAGTCACCTATAAAGCTGGATCTCTTCACAGAATCACAGAATCACCAAGGTTGGAAGAGACCTCAAAGATCATGACAGAATTAGAATAAACCAAACCAGGTTGGAAGAGACCTTCAAGATCATCGTGTCCAACCCATCAACCAATCCAACCCACCCAAACAGCTAACCCATGGCACCAAGCACCCCATCAAGTCTCCTTCTGAACACCTTCAATGACGGCGACTCCACCACCTCCCCGGGCAACCCATTCCATAGCGCAATCACTCTTTCTGTATAGAACTTCTTCCTAACATCCAACCTGAACCTCCCCTGGCGCAGCCTGAGACTGTGTCCTCTTGTTCTGGTACTGGGTGCCTGGGAGAAGAGACCATCATCAGCCTGTCTACAACCTCCCTTCAGGTAGTTGTAGAGAATGATAAGGTCACCCCTGAGTCTCCTCTTCTCCAGGCTAAGCAGCCCCAGCTCCCTCAGCCTCTCCTCATAGGGCTTGTGTTCCAAACCCCTCACCAACTTTGTTGCTCTTCTCTGGACTCGTTCCAGCAAGTCAACATCCTTCCTAAACTGAGGGGCCCAGAACTGGACACAGGACTCGAGGTGTGGCCTAACCAGTGCAGTGTACAGGGGCAGAATGACCTCCCTGCTCCTGCTGGCCACAGTGTTCTTGATGCAGGCCAGGATGCCATTGGCCCTCTTGGCTGCCTGGGCACACTGCAGGCTCATGTTAAGCCTACCATCAACCAGCACCCCCAGGTCTCTCTCTGCCTTCTGCTCTCCAGCCACTCTGACCCCAGCCTGTATCACTGCATGGGGTTGTTGTGGCCAATGTGCAGAACCCGGCACTTGGATGTGTTAAATCTCATGCCGTTGGATTCTGCCCATCTGTCCAGCCTGTCGAGGTCTCTCTGCAGAGCCTCTCTACCCTCCAGCAGATCAACTCTTGCCCCCAGCTTGGTGTCGTCAGCAAATTTACTGATGATGGACTCAATGCCCTCATCCAGATCATCAATAAAGATGTTAAAGAGCACAGGGCCCAGCACTGATCCTTGGGGCACACCACTAGTGACTGGCTGCCAGCTGGATGTGGCACCATTCACCACCACTCTCTGGGCTCGGCCCTCCAGCCAGTTCCTAACCCATCGCAGTGTGCTCCCGTCCAAGCCATGGGCTGACAGCTTGGCCAGCAGTTTGCTATGGGGGATGGTGTCAAAGGCCTTGCTGAGGTCCAGGTAGACTACATCAACAGGCCTCCCCACATCCACCAGGCGGGTCACCTGATCATAGAAGGAGATCAGGTTGGTCAGGCAGGACCTGCCCTTCCTAAATCCATGCTGGCTAGGCCTGATCCCTTGGCCATCCTGTAAGTGTTGTGTTATTGAACTCAGGATGACCTGTTCCATGATCTTGCCTGGCACTGAGGTCAGGCTGACAGGCCTGTAATTCCCTGGCTCATCCAACCGGCCCTTCTTATGGATGGGCACCACGTTGGCCAGCTTCCAGTCCTCTGGGACCTCGCCAGTGAGCCAGGACTGCTGGAAAATTATGGAGAGTGGCTTGGCCAGCTCATCGGCCAGCTCTCTCAGCACCCTAGGATGAATCCCATCTGGTCCCATGGACTTGTGGGGATCCAAGCTGCTAAGGAGAGTTCCAACCACCGCCTCATGGAACATAGGGAAACTGTGCAGCTCCCTGGCTCCTTCTGCTAGCTCTGCAGGCCAGCTGTCAGGAAGACGTTCTGCCCTTCTAGTAAAAATTGAGGCAAAGAAGGTGTTAAGTATCTCTGCCTTTTCCTTATCCTTGGTTACAATGTTCCCCTCCGTATCCACCAAGGAGTGGAGGTTTTCCTTCCCCTTCCTCTTACTATTAATGTATTTATAGAAGGACTTTTTGTTGTCCTTCACAGTAGAGGCCAGTTTAAGCTCCAAGCATCAAGTACAACCTGTCACCACAGACCTACAGAATCAGAGTGCAGGGTTCCACCCCCCCCCAAATCTACTCTTCCTTAAAAAAGTAAACAACCTTCCCCCCCCCCCCCCCCCCCAGTCTGGTTTCAAATAACCTCTGAGAATGGACTTCCACTACATCATTGGAAAATTATTCCAGTCTAAATGTTCTGTCATGGGTTTGAGAGGAAGGCCCAGCCTTCTCCCCCCACAAAGAGAAAAAGAAATAAAAACCACAGCTAGCCACAGCCAGAGAAGCAAAAAGGGAAATGCTATATTTACAAGCAATTTTTAGGGAATGCAAGATATATATACACAATTTACAGTATTTACAATATATACACAGAAATATACAGCAAAGTAAAAAAACAATAATACAGGAACGAAATTCCCCCCTCCTCTGGAGGAGGGTTCCCCCCCTGTACCCCCTTCTCTCCCCTTTTTCCCCAAAGAGGGTTAGAAAGAGAGAAAAAGAGCAGTTGTTAATTAAAGCAGTTATAAATTAAAGCAAAGTGTTAGTAGGCCACACGCTTATCTGTCCAAGGTCAGTCTGGCAGAGAGCCTAGAAGCAGACGTGCTGCAAAAAGGGAGGAGGGAAGAGCGAACTGAGGAAAATCTCAGCTGCACTCAAAACTTAAAGTTGCATTCTACCAATCTACCAATGAAATTCATTTAGACCTGTCTTTTGTTTACAAAACATTCAGCCACAGCGCCCGAGTACTGTCCTTTTCTTAAAGGCACAGCCTCAAACAGTCACAGTCCACCCCTTCTAAACAATTTCATTGGCTGTTCATACTGTCCATCCAATCCAAGACAATATTTACCCAGATGATCGATAAGGAGGCCCAGACAATACTTGTAGATCAGAATCGAACACACTGAAAATAGCAATTGTTTAAAAATCCAAAGCACCTTCATGTTTGCTAGTCCATCTCGAGCAAGCAATAAATCAAGCTAATTATCCTCAAGCCCCATGTTGGGCGCAAAAAAAAATGCCATGGGTTTGAGAGGAAGGCCCAGCCTTTTCTCAGCTTCATTCCATCACATCTATTTATACCCTCTTGCTCTACACTAAGTGTTTCCTCTGCATGACTGGGAAGAATTAGCACCTTCCCATTTTGACCACACAGAGAACAAAACACCCAGGAGAAAAATCAAGACCCAGGCAAGGGTAGTGCCAAAATCTTTCTTTCAGAAAGGACTTGCAGTGCCTATGTTCATCAGCTTCCCCTCAGCCTAACTTATCTCCTGGCCTTCAGCACACACTTATTCCTCATTGTTTGCTTAGAAGTGCTGAGAGCTCTTAAAAATGGAGATCCCTTTTCTTCCTTGGCTCTCAGCTGCCTCCTGCCTGCCAGCTCTTTCATTTCCCTTGGGCATTTGTTGGCCAAGCAATGTATACTTAGTGCTTTCAATATTTTTCTTTCCCTCCCTCTTTCATCTAACCAACCCCTCAATCATCTTGTTGCTTTTTCTGTCAAACATCTCAAAATCATTGGCATCCTGCAGGCCTGAGGCTGTTCAGTGGTACCCTCCTGCAGGGCATGAAAGCTGAGTTTGTTGCCTTTGTCTTATGTGTTTCCACTGATGCTAGTTCCCTGGAAGAGTACTGCATGTACTTATAGTCTTAGCAGGAGAGGTGGGCTACTGACATGGCATTACAGATCCTTCCATGCTTGTTTCACAGCAACTCACATGGAAACAATGGATTCTTGTCACATATTGGCTTTCTCTCTTTCTCTTTCCCCTAATGAGATAGTTTAAATCATGTTATTGGGACCAAAGAGACAACAGTTGTGCTCCTAGTGCTGTCTCAATGGCCAAAAAGTCAATTGATCTGTGAGTACCTGATGCTTCAAGGGCTGGAACACCTCTTCTATGACAACAGATTGAGAGAGTTGGGGTGGTTCAACATGGAGAAGAGAAGGCTCCAGGGAGACCTTATTGCAGCCTTTCAGTACTTAAAGGAACCTATAAGATGCATGGAGACAGACTTTTTAGCAAGGCCTTTTGTAACAGATTCAGGAGTAATGGTTTTAAACTAAAAGAAGGGAGGTTCAGACTAGACAAAAGGAAGCAATTTTTTACACTGAGGGTGATGAAACACAAGCACAGGCTGCCCAGACAGGTGGTAGATGCCCCATCCCTGGCAACATCCCAGATCAGGCTGGACAGAGATCTGAACAACCTGATCTAGCTGAGGATGTCCCTCCTCACTACAAGAAGTTGGACTAGATGACCTTTAAAAGTTCTTTTTCAACTCAAAGCATTCTATGATTCTATACCTCAATTTCCCTTTTAGCTTTTATTATTTTTCCCCCCTCTTCTTTCAGGTGCTCTTAGAACTCTGACAGGTCACTTAGCTTTGTGTCTACACAACTCTGAGATGGAGAAAGATCCTAAGCATGCAGGCTTCCCAAGCTGCTTATTTTCTACCCACCCTCTGTGCTATGTGTTGGGCTTCAGTTGGGTCTCAGCATCCACAACATGCTTGGAAAGAGCCAGGCTTGGCTATCTGGTATGGCATATGCAGGACCAGGTGGATGTTGCCCAGGAGGGGGAGGCTGGTTTGAATCGCAGCACTCAAAGAGCAGAGGTGACTTCCTTGCACTCATATTCCTGCTCACAGCATGGTGGTGGGCAAGTCTTCTCCTGACAGCAAGCCTGGGCCCGTGCTTGCTGGTGGTGTGGGATGTCCTAACATGCACATTTACCATCAGCCATCCCAGCAGCAGCCTTGGAGCACTGATGGAACCTAAAGGAGCAATAAATCTGTAGAAATATCTGCTTACTCAACAGCCCTGATGCACGTCCCAGAACCACATTGTGCCAGCTCTACTTCTTGTACATGTTTTTAGCTTTTTTTACCACTGTACAGTCTGTATAGCTGTGAGACTGAGAAATGGATTCTTTGCTGCCATGTGGAGAGTTATGTACAGGTGCCAATTAACCTCCAGTTCCTGTGCTGTGCTGTGCTGTACTGTGTGACATAAGAGCAGAGTGTGCCTCTCAGAGCCCAGAAAGCAATGAGGCTCTGGTTGGTGATAAAATATCCTGCAGAGTTGTAAGACTAGAATATTTGCTCTAGAGTTACTAGGAAGAAACACATTTACAGTAACTCTTGGTAGTGACAGTGCACATGAGAATAATGAGGGGCCCAGAACTGGACACAGTACTCAAGGTGCGGCCTAACCAATGCAGAGTACAGGGGCACAATGACTTCCCTGCTCCTGCTGGCCACACTATTCCTAATAAAGGCCAGGATGCCATTGGCCTTCTTGGCCACCTGGGCACACTGCTGGCTCATGTTCAGGCAGATGTCGATCAGCACCCCTAGGTCCCTCTCCATTTGGCAGCTCTCCAGCCACTCTGACCCCAGCCTGTAGCTCTGCATGGGATTGCCGTGGCCAAAGTGCAGCACCCGGCACTTGGACTTGTTGAATGCCATCCCGTTGGACTCCACCCATCTGTCCAGCCTGTCGAGGTCCCTCTGCAGAGCCTTTCTACCCTCTAACTGACTAACATCTGCTCCTAACTTGGTGTCATCTGCAAATTTGCTGATGACTGACTCAATCCCCTCATCCAGATCATCAATGAAGATGTTAAAGAGGATGGGGCCCAGCACTGATCCCTGGGGAACTCCACTACTGACTGGACACCAGCTGGATGTGGCACCATTCACCACCACTCTCTGGGCTCGGCCATCCAGCCAGTGCCTAACCCATCGCAGTGTGCTCCCGTCCAAGCCATGGGCTGACAGCTTGGCCAGCAGTTTGCTGTGGGGGACAGTGTCAAAGGCCTTGCTGAAGTCCAGGTAGACTACATCCACAGGCCTCCCCACATCCACCAGGCAGGTCACCTGATCGTAGAAGGAGATCAGGTTGTTCAGGCAGGACCTGCCCTTCCTAAATCCATGCTGGCTAGGCCTGATCCCTTGGCCATCCTGTAAGTGCTGTGTGATTGCACTCAGGATGACCTGTTCCATGATTTTGCCTGGCACTGAGGTCAGGCTGACAGGCCTATAATTCCCTGGCTCATCCAACTGGCCCTTCTTGTGGATGGGCACCACGTTGGCCAGCTTCCAGTCTTCTGGGACCTCTCCAGTGAGCCAGGACTGCTGAAAAATGATGGAGAGTGGCTTGGCCAGCTCATCTGCCAGCTCTCTCAACACCCTAGGATGAATCCCATCTGGTCCCATCGACTTGTGGGGATCCAAGCGGGTGAGCAGATCACCAACTACCCCATTCTGGGACAGAGGAAAGCTGTGCAGCTCCCTGGCTCCTTTTGCCAGCTCTGCAGGCCAGCTGTCTGGAAGACATTCTGTCCTGCTAGTAAAAATTGAGGCAAAGAAGGTGTTAAGTATCTCTGCCTTTTCCTCATCCTTTGTTACAACGTTCCCCTCCGTGTCCACCAAGGAGTGGAGGTTGTCCTTGCCCTTCCTCTTGCTATTAATCTATTTATAGAAGGACTTTTTTTTGTCCTTCACGGCAGAGGCCAGTCTAAGCTCCAAATGTGCTTTTGCCACCCTAATTTTCTTCCTATATGATTTGGCAACATCCTTAAATTTTTCATGGTTTGCCTCACCTTTCTTCCAAAGATGATACAACCTCTTTTTTTCCCTTAGTTCTTTTAGAAGTTCATTAAACATCCAGGCTGTCTGTCTGCCCTGGCAGCTCATCTTCTGGCACATTGGCACAGCCTGTTCCTGCGCCTTCAACAGTACTTCCTTGAAGTAGGACCAGCTCTCCTGGTCCCTGTGACCGTTTGAGGCTGTGCCTTTAAGAAAGGCACTTTGGCTGAATGTTTTGGAATAATAGCGACACCAATCAGATATTCTAAATGAATTTCATTGGCAGATTGGTAGAATGCAGTTTTAAGTTTTAGTGCAGCTGGAATTTTTTCTCAGTTCATTCCTTTCACTCTCCCTTCCAGCTTGGCTGCTTCTGGGCTCCTTGTCAGAGCGACCTTGGATAAAGATGAGCGACCTTGGATAAAGATAAGCTCTAATACTAATTCGCATGAGGCCTGCTAAAATTCTGCTTTCTTGATAACTGCCTTTTTCTCTCTTTCTAACCCTCTTTGGGAAAAAAGGGAGGTAGGGGGAGAGAAGGGGGTACAGGGGGGGAACCCTCCTCTGTCCAGAGGAGGGAGTTTTGTTCCTGTATTCTTGTTTTTTTTTTTTTTGCTGTGTATTTCTGTACATATATTGTAAATATTGTATATATTGTATATCTAACCTGCCTTTCCACATTGTTTGTAAAATATAGCATTCCTTCCACTTCTCTGGCTGAGTTAGCTGTGTTGTTTTTTCTCTTTGTGGGGGAGAGAAAGCTAGGCCTTCTCTCTCAACCCACCAGATTTTTTTTGGTGCCCAATGTGGAGCTTGGGGATAATTAGTTTGATTTATTGCTTGCTCGAGTCGGACAACCAAACATGAAGGTGTTTTGGATTTTAGAGTGTCTGTTCTTCTCAGTTTTTGGGGTCCTGATTTACAAATATTGTCTGGGCCTCCTTGTCGATCACCTGGGTAAATATCTGGTGCAGATAATTTATTTATGGTTTATGTATAGAATCCAGATTCTGTATGACCACTGTCTGGGTTTTTTTCGGCTTAGTAGATATGGAAATATAACATCGAGCACTTTGCCAATTGAGATAAGGCAGTTTAAGATTCCAGTAGGTGAAAGAGTAATTTTAAGTGATGGCTGGGATCCAAAGGTGATTTATATGATGTGTGTAATCCTGCTGCTGGTGATAATTAATGTCTATTTGTTATATTCTTTGTGCCGGGAGAGGAAAGTATCCAAGGCCTGTTTCATTATTAAGCATAGATCAAAGAAAAGGCGGCGTACTTCTGATTCAGCCCCAGAGACATCCAGTGATGAAGAGAGTGGAGAATATGTGTCAGTTAGAGATACATCTAAAAAGTCTATTGGAAAGGCTGCTTTGAACGGTTCTGTTGCTGATTTTGGCAAGCTGCCAGGGGCAGTGGCAGCTTCCAACATGGCGGCTCACCCGTCTTCAACAGCAGCCATTAACGAGGCAAAGTCGTTTCCACCCTCCTTCTCGGCAGGACCGGAAGCCCCCTCCAAATAATCTGATCTGTCTCAAAATCTGTCAGCTTCTGCTCAGGTGGCTGTAAATTCAAACACAGTTCCAATTAAGCAAGTAGCAGTTTTAAAGACTAGAAGCGGAAAGGCCAAAGCTGATCCAGGAGCTAATGGGGGAGAAGAGCAGGAGACTGATCCTGGTGAGGGACCTTCTGCCAGAAAAGATCCTGCTGAGGAGGAAGAGAAGGTTTGTTTTAAAGATCTAGCGGAGTTAGTGAGATCAAAACAGGATAGAGATGCAGCTAGGACAGCAGCTAGCAGTGGTGGTTCTCAGCTTAAAGAGATGCTTAGGAGAGTGACAGCAGGATTATGGGGACAACATGTTCAGGAAGATGTGATAGATGGAGAAGAAAATGACCTTCAGGGATGCTCTTCACCTCATGAAGAGGTTCGCAATGTGCGAAAAGACTACATCAGAGCAGATAAGGAGCCAGTTCTAACTTGGCTTAGTAGATGTTATGATACAGGTGCTCCAGCTCTAATAGTTGGAGACAAGTCAGCAGCTCAGCTAGGAAGTCTCTCAAAGGATAATGCAATAGATAGACATCTAGGCAAGGCTCTCGGTAAGGTTAATCTGTGGGTACGCCTTTTATTTGCAGTTGCCCTGAGATACCCTTCCCGAGATGACCTTCCATGGAATCCTACGCCCTGGACTACCATAGATGAGGGAATTAAGCGCCTGAGAGAATTTGCTGTTAGAGAGATACTCTATGGTGAACATGAAACTCTGAATCCTGATGACATTCCTGTACGAACTCGTCTTGCTAAACACCTCATCAAACTTGCTCCTTCTAATTATGCAAACATTCTGGTGAGCAGAATTGTGTCAAGAAATTATGGTGGAGCTCCTCCTACGGTTGGCCAATTCACTGATCAAATGAGACAATTGGAGGATAGCATGACACGTGGTTCTTTGGTTTCAGCCATTCAAACTCTGCCTGGAAAAATTGAGAATTGCATGAAAGTGCTGAATAACTCCATATCCCAACTGGCACAAAGAGATAAGTCCAATTCTTCCTCCAGGTGAATACAAGTTACATCTGTGAGGTATAGACGTCCTCCAAAGAGGTCATTCCAAAACAGATCAAATCAAAACAGACCACCAAGGCAGTCACGTAGGATTATTTGGATAACTCTGCCTGATCAGTTTGGTGAGAACATGAACTGATGGGATGGTCAACCAACTTCTAATCTTTTCAGGAGACTGAGGGAACTGCAAAGTGGCAGAACCCGAGGTAGCAATACCAGAAGGGTAGCTGTTACTTCCACAGTTCCCCAGAACAACTCTAGTAGCTCCAACAATGGCTCCAGTTCTAACACTGCACACTGTGCTCAATGCACATGTGGGCATATTCCCCATAACTAGGCGTGCCCTGCCTCCCGCCAGGGGGAGGAGAGGGATAACAGTGATAATAGAATCTATTGGGATGTGTACATCCAGTGGCCTAGCACTTCAAAAATTCAAAAGTACAGGCCCTTGCTTGACACAGGAGCACAGTGCACCATAATGCCGTCAAATTATCAGGGATCAGAGTCTATAACTATTCTGGGAGTCACTGGTGGATCTCAAGATTTAAGTAAGGTGGAGGTTAATATAAGTTTAACTGGTAAACAGTGGAGGAAGCATACAGTTGTGACCGCACCTGATTCACCTTGTATTTTGGGAATTGATTTTCTGAGAGAAGGGCATTTCAAAGACCCTAGAGGTTACAAATGGCCTTTTGGAGTAGCTTCTGTAGAAATTGATGGACAAAAATTGAAGCTGTCTGTCAGACCTAAGCTTTGTGATGAATCTGCAGTTGTGGGACAACACAAGATACAGGACATTAAATTGCCGGTTGCTTCTCAGACTGTGCATCACAGACAATACAGAACCAACCGTGACTCTTTGTTGCCCATTCAGAATCTGATTTGTCAGTTGGAGAGTCAGAAGGTCGTCAGCAAAAGTCATTCACCTTTCAACAGTCCAGTGTGGCCTGTGCGAAAGCAGAATGGAGACTGGCGTCTGACAGTCGACTACCGAGCCCTGAATGAAGTAACACCACCTATGAGTGCAGCAGTACCAGACAGGATGGAACTCCAGTATGAGTTGGAATCCAAAGAGGCCGAACGGTATGCTACCACAGATATTGCTAATACATTTTTCTCTATTCCCATAGCAGAGGAATGCAGGCCTCAGTTTGCTTTCACCTGGAGAGGAATCCAGTACACATTCAACAGATTGCCCATGGGCTGGATCCACAGCTCAAGCATCTGTCATGCAGTGATCCACGATGCTCTGGAGAAAGGCGGCAATCCAGAACACATCCAGTTCATCGATGATATCATCGTCTGGGGTAAATCTGCTGAGGAAGTCTTCGAGAAAGGTAACAAAATCATTGACATTCTTCTGAATGCAGGTTTTGCCATCAAGCGAGACAAGGTGAAAGGACCTACCACAGAGATTCAGTTTCTGGGAGTGCGGTGGCAGGATGGACGCTAAACCTGTCCGAGGGGTGGTTTCAGCTGAAGGTCTGGGTCACACTTATTGGGTAATGCAAGAGAATGGTGAAATTCAGTGTATCCCGCAACGTAACTTAACTTTAGCTGCAAGAGTTTAATTTCAAACTGTTCAAAATTCGTTTTTAAAGGCTGTTCCCCAAGGAACGTTCTGAGTCAATTCCTTAACTAGGCTGAAGTCTGCCCTCCGGAAGTCCAGAATGGAGGTCTTCTTGCTACCCCTCTTAGCTTGACCAAATACCGAAAATTCAATTATTTCGTGGTAACTGGACCCTAAACACCCTCCGACCACCACATCACCCATCAGCCCTTCCCTATTGGTGAAGCGGAGGTCAAGCATAGCCTTACCCCTGGTAGGCTCACACATCACCTGGGATAAGAAGCTCTCCTCCATGCACTCTAAGAACCTCCTAGACTGCATCCTCTCTGCTATTTTGAGATCCCAGCAGATATCAGGCAGGTTGAAGTCGCCCATGAGAACAAGGTCAGGAGATCTTGAGACAGCCTTAAGCTGCCTATAGAATGACTCATCAACATCTTCCTCCTGGTTGGGTGGTCTACAACAGACTCCAACCAGGATGTCAGCCCTGTTGTCATTCCCTCTAATTCTCACCCACAGGCACTCAACCTGATGGTCCCTGATCTCCAGTTCAATGGCATCTAGTGCCTCCCTGATGTACAGGGCCACCCCTCCACCCCTTCTTCCTTGCCTGTCTCTCCTGAAGAGCCTGTAGCCATCATTTGCAGTGCTCCAGTCATGTGAGTCGTCCCACCACGTCTCTGTGATGGCAACTACATCATAACATTTCTGCTGCATCAAGGCTTCCAGCTCCTCTTGTTTGTTGCCCATGCTTCGTGCATTAGTGTACATGCACTTCAGCTGGGCTTCTGGTTTCACCTCTGGCTCTGGCTTATCACCCCCAGACCCCAGCCTGGGGGGACTGCTTTCAGCCCCATCCCCCTTCAAATCTATTTTAAAGCCCTATCTATGAGACCTGCCAATTCCCTCCCTAGAATCTTTTTCCCTTTGAGGGATAGGCCATTCTCGTACGCTCTGATCTTACCCCTCCTCTGGGACAGATGTACTCCATCTGTTGCCAGCTGACCTGGTGCAGTAGAAAGTTTTTCAAGATCAAAAAACCCAAAATTCTTTTGACTGCACCAGCCTCTAAGCCACTTGTTGACTATAGCTGTGTGGTGGTTTTGGAGACAAGGGCCTAGCCTTCTCTCCCCCACAAAGAGGAAAAATAAAAAACCACATCTAGCCAGTGTGGTGGGTTTGAGAGATAAGGCTTAGCCTCCTCTCCCCCACAAAGAGGAAGAAAGAAACCACAGCTAGCCTGCCGGCGAAGCAAAAGGGAAATGCTATATTTAGAAGCAATTTTTAGGGAATGCAGGATATATACACAATTTACAGTATTTCAGTATTTTCATTATATACACAGAAATATAAAGCAAGGTAAAAAAAAAAGAAACAATAATACAGGAACGAAATTCCCCCCCCTCTGGAGGAGGGATCCCCCCCTGTACCCCTTTCTCTCCCCTTTTTCCCCAAAGAGGGTTAGAAAGAGAGAAAAAGAGCAGTTATTAATTAAAGCAAAGTATGTTAGTAGGCCTTAGTTTGCTTATCTGTCCAAGGTCAGTCTGGTAGGGAGCCGAGAAGCGGACGAGCTGGAAAGGAGAAAGGAAAGGAGCGAACTGAGGAAAGTCCCAGCTGCACCTAAGCTTAAAACTGCATTTTTACCAATCCACAATGAAATTAGTTTAGAATACCTGATTGTTTTTGTTAATATTCCAAAACATTCAGCCAGAGTGTCCCTGCACTGTCTCTTTTCTTAAAGGCGTAGCCTCAAACGGTCACAGTCCACCCCTTCTAAACAATTTCATTGGCTGTTCATACTGTCCATCCAGTCCAAAATGATATTTACAGTTCGTAAGTAAAGTTCATAGTCCATTGTGGCTATTCTCAGATGTAGATGATTCAAAAGTCCAGGAAAATCAGAAAATGAGAAAAATGGAAAACAGCTTGTATCTTCGCCGACGAAACGAAGAAAAGGGAAACAGGGATTCGCAGGGTCTCAAAGTTGACTCAGGGCTCTCAGGGATCTCAGGGTTCGTGCACTGTACATTCCTCGTTGATTCTTCCTTTCGACGTGATGTAGCTGCACAACAGTTTGACATTAAACTCTTTCAGCTAAAGTCAAATTTCTTTCTGGAATACACTGAATTTCACCATTCTCTTGCATTACCCAATAAGTGTGACCTGGACCTTCAGCTGAAACAACCCCTCGGACAGGTTTAGCCTCTCCTGAGGGAGAAAATACCCAAACAGTTTTACCTAACAGATTCTTTTCTCTAACAACAGGAACTCTATCACCTTCTACTTTCTTTAGCAAATCTGAATGTGCAGGTCCAGCTCGGTTCACTGAACCTCTACTATTTACCAGCCAGATTGCTTGTGCTAAATGTTTTTCCCAGTTTTTCAAGGATCCACCCCCCATGGCTTTAAGAGTGGTCTTCAACAAACCATTGTAGCGTTCAATTTTCCCTGAAGCTGGTGCATAGTAAGGAATATGGAATATCCACTCAATACCGTGCTCTTTTGCCCAGTTCTTTACAAGGTTGTTCTTGAAATGAGTTCCGTTGTCTGACTCAATCCTCTCTGGAGTTCCATGTCTCCACAGGATCTGTCTCTCCAGACTGAGAATGGTGTTGCGTGCAGTTGCATGTGGAACTAGATAAATTTCCAACCATTCAGTGTTCGCCTCTACCATAGTAAGCACGTATTGCTTACCAGAACGAGAACGTGGTAGAGTGATGTAGTCAATCTGCCAAGCTTCACCATATTTGTACTTGGACCATCTGTCACCATACCACAAGGGCTTAAGTCGTTTTGCCTGCTTAATAGCAGCATAAATGTCACAGTCATGCATGACTTTAGAATAAACCTTTATTTAGAATAAACCAAACCAGGTTGGAAGAGACCTTCAAGATCATCGCGTCCAACCCATCAACCAATCCGACCCACCCAAACAGATAACCCATGGCACCAAGCTCCCCATCAAGCCTCCTCCTGAAAACCTCCAATGACGGCGACTCCACCACCTCCCCAGGCAGCCCATTCCAATGGGCAATCACTTTTCCTGTATAGGACTTCTTCCTAACATCCAACCTGAACCTCCCCTGGCGCAGCCTGAGACTGTGTCCTCTTGTTCTGGTACTGGGTGCCTGGGAGAAGAGACCATCATCCGCCTGTCTACAACCTCCCTTCGGGGAGTTGTAGAGAGTGATAAGGTCACCCCTGACTCTCCTCTTCTCCAGGCTGAGCAACCCCAGCTCCCTCAGTCTTTCCTCATAGGGCTTGTGTTCCAAACCCCTCACCAACTTTGTTGCCCTTCTCTGGACTCGTTCCAGCAAGTCAACATCCTTCCTAAACTGAGGGGCCCAGAACTGGACACAGGACTCGAGGTGTGGCCTAACCAGTGCAGTGTAGAGGGGCAGAATGACCTCCCTGCTCCTGCTGGCCACACTGTTCTTGATGCAGGCCAGGATGCCATTGGCCCTCTTGGCTGCCTGGGCAGACTTCAGGCTCATGTTCAGCCTGCCATCGACCAGTACCCCCAGGTCCCTCTCTGCCTGGCTGCTCTCCAGCCACTCTGACCCCAGCCTGTAGCACTGCATGGGGTTGTTGTGGCCAATGTGCAGAACCCGGCACTTGGATGTGTTAAATCTCATGCCATTGGACTCGGCCCATCTGTCCAGCCTGTCGAGGTATCACAGTATCACAGTATCACTTAGGTTGGAAAGGACCTCGAGGATCATCGAGTCCAACCTATCAACGCAGACCCCATGACTAGACCATGGCACCAAGTGCCATGTCCAATCTCCTCTTGAACGCCTCCAGGGTCGATGACTCAACCACCTCCCTGGGCAACCCGTTCCAATGATGAATGACTCGCTCGGTGAAGAACTTCCTCCTCACCTCGAGTATAAACCTCCCCTGGCGCAGCTTGAGACTGTGTCCCCTTGTTCTGGTGCTGGCTGCCTGGGAGAAGAGGCCAACCCCTTCGTGGCTACAACCACCTTTCAGGTAGTTGTAGAGGGCAATAAGGTCACCCCTGAGCCTCCTCTTCTCCAGGCTAAACAATCCCAGTCCCTCTGCAGAGCCTCTCTATCCTCCAGCAGATCAACTCCTGCCCCCAGCTTGGTGGCGTCAGCAAATTTACTGATGATGGACTCAATGCCCTCATCCAGATCATCAATAAAGATGTTAAAGAGCATGGGGCCCAGAACGGATCCTTGGGGCACACCACTAGTGACTGGCCGCCAGCTGGACGTGGCACCATTCACCACCGCTCTCTGGGCTCGGCCGTCCAGCCAGTTCTTAACCCATTGCAGTGTGCTCCCGTCCAAGCCATGGGCTGACAGCTTGGCCAGCAGTTTGCTATGGGGGACGGTGTCAAAGGCCTTGCTGAGGTCCAGGTAGACTACATCCACAGGCCTCCCCACATCCACCAGGTGGGTCACCTGATCGTAGAAGGAGATCAGGTTGTTCAGGCAGGACCTGCCCTTCCTAAATCCATGCTGGCTAGGCCTGATTCCTTAGCCATCCTCTAAGTGCTGTGTGATTGCACTCAGGATGACCTGTTCCATAATCTTGCCTGGCACTGACGTCAGGCTGACAGGCCTATAATTCCCTGGCTCATCCAACCGGCCCTTCTTGTGGATGGGCACCACATTGGCCAGCTTCCAGTCCACTGGGATCTCTCCTGTGAGCCAGGATTGCTGAAAAATGATGGATAGTGGCTTGGCCAGCTCATCTGCCAGCTCTCTCAGCAATGCCAGCGACGAGCAGTGTGAGCAATCTGGCAGTGCAGGCCTAGAGCCTGACATGGTGGTAGGCCATGCTCAGCATAAATGCAGCGCCAGCTAGCAGTGGAGCAAAACAGTGCTGTGCCTGCAGCATGTAACTAAAACAAGGCACTGATAGCTATAAACATGGACAGTTATCTTGGGACAACAGGACATGCACCTGCATCAACAACCTCGTTGTGTCATTAGTAGTTGGACCAATAATCTGTAATAGTGCAATGTGTGGTCACTCATAGGGAACCAATGGAGCTATGCCAACAGGGCACTCCGAGTTTATATAAGTTGTAACAGTTGCCTTGCTACGCACTTCTGCCTTTCCTGTCTCCTGTTTCTTTTTCACTTTACTGTGCTATACTTGCACTACAGGCCTGCTCCGTAGGCCTGCACCTCAGGCCTGCACCATAGGCCTGCAACACTGGAACAATAAAGGAACAATACTTGATCACATTGGTCAGCCGTATTGATTCCTATCTCCGTCATCTACATCCAAGCAGCTGAGCAGATCACCAACTGCCCCATTCTGGAACAGTGGAAAACTGTGCCGCTCCCTGGCTCCTTCTGCCAGATCTGCAGGCCAGCTGTCTGGAGGACGTTCTGTCCTTCTAGTAAAAATTGAGGCAAAGAAGGTGTTAAGTATCTCTGCCTTTTCCTGATCCTTTGATACAACATTTCCCTCCATGTCAACCAAGGAGTGGAGGTTGCTCTTGCCCTTCCTCTTTCTATTAATGTATTTATAGAAGGACTTTTTGTTGTCCTTCACAGTAGAGGCCAGTTTAAGCTCCAAGTGTGCTTTTGCCTCCCTAATTTTCTTCCTACAAGACCTAGCAACATCCTTAAACATTCTGTGGGTTGCCTCCCCTCTCTTCCAAAGGTGATACACCCTCTTTTTTTCCCTCAGTTCCATTAGAAGTTCATTAACCATCCAGGCTGGCCGTCTGCCCCGGCGGCTCATCTTCCAGCACATTGGCACAGCCTGTCCCTGAGCCTTCAACAGTTCTTCCTTGAAGCAGGTCCAGCCCTCCCGGACCCCTTTATTTTTAAGGGCTTTATGATAAGGAACCTTCTGAGTTAGTTCCTTGAGTAACCTGAAGTCTGCCCTCCAGAAGTCCAGAGTGGAGGTCATCTTGCCACCCCTCTTAGCTTGGCCAAAAACCGAAAATTCAATTATCTCGTGGTCACTGGCACCTAAACACCCTCTGACCACCACATCACCCACCAGCCCTTCACTATTGGTGAAGAGGAGGTCAAGCACAGCTTTACTCCTGGTAGGCTCTCGCAGCACCTGGGATAAGAAGCTGTCTTCCATGCACTCTAAGAACCTCCTAGACCATCTCCTCTCTGCTGTGTTGAGATCCCAGCAGATGTCAGGCAGGTTGAAGTCGCCCATGAGAACAAGGTCCGGAGATCTTGAGACAGCCCTAAGCTGCCTATAGAATGCTTCATCAACATCGTCTTCCTGGTTCGGTGGTCTATAACAGACTCCAACCAGGATGTCTGCCCTGCTGGTCTTCCCTCTAATTCTTACGCACAAGCACTCAACCCGATCATCCCTAATTTCCATCTCAATGGCATCTAGTGCCATCCTGATGTACAGGGCCACCCCTCCACACCTTCTTTCTTGCCTTTCTCTCCTGAAGAGCCTGTAGCCGTCAACTGAAGTGCTCCAGTCATGTGAGTCTTCCCACCACGTCTCTGTGATGGCAACTACATCATAACATTCCTGCTGCATCAAGGCTTCCAGCTCCTCCTGTTTGTTACCCATGCCTTGTGCATTAGTGTACATGCACTGCAGCCGGGCTGCTGGTTTCACCTCTGACTCTAGCCCTGCTTCCCGAGACCGACCACCGTGCTGCTGATGGGAAGTAGAGACTAACATCTCTCTCTCTGCTTTTCTTTGCTTCCGCACGGTCTATTTCCTTCGTGACCAGGGGGAGGACATGAGGAATTGGGATGGTGAACCCACTTATAAATTGGAAGCTCGGGTACGTGAACTGAAAGGAAAAACAACAACTAAAAATGGATCATTTAAGAAAACAGCAAAGGTATCTGCTGTAAAAAGCCAAGAAAGTAATCAACAATCTCTCAGGAGAAAAAGAATTGAGGTTAAACCCCTTGATCCCGTTGAGGGGACCTCTGGCCAGGTACTACCCAGATCAGAAAGTGAATGCTCTGATGAGGACCAGGAGTAGAGGGTCCCTGCCTTCGGCCAGGAGGAGGAGAGGGATGACAGAGTATATTGGACTGTGTGGATTCGATGGCCTGGCACATCAAAGCCACAGAAATACAAGGCGCTGGTAGACACAGGGGCACAGTGTACATTGATGCCATCAGGGCATAGAGGTGCTGAATCTCTTTGGATCTCTGGAGTGACAGGAGGCTGCCAGGAGCTGTCTGTATTAGAAGCTGATGTGAGCCTAACAGGGGACAAGTGGGAAAGACATCCCATTGTGACTGGACCAGAAGCCCCTTGCATTCTTGGTATTGATTACCTCAAGAGAGGGTATTTCAAGGATTCAAAGGGTTATAGATGGGTTTTTGGTGTTGTTACAGTTTGAGCTGGGTGCCCCCCTGCAGTGTTTACTTCCTGTGTCCAGAAGTCCAGCCCAGGGGTGGACACAGGAAATTATGTAGTATTTCATACCACAATCCTTTGCACCACTATAAGATGCAGTGCGGAGTCTAGCACTTTCTCTTTTCTTCCTCCTCCGTCAGCCGGTAACTGGGGGAGATGTCTCCTGGCTTTGGGCCTGGCTAGGCCCAAGGCCACGGGGGGATGGGCAGTCTCAGATCTGGCCAGCTGAGACTAGCCTAGCAGTGGGAGGGGGAAGAAGGAGCCCTGGGGGTCTCGGGTGTACCCTCAGGTAGGGATGGGATCTCTCTGGGTCTGTTTGGGATTTTTCTTTATCACTGTGCTTTTGCTTTTCTGTAAAAGTTCACTGCTTTCTATTTAAACTTTCCATCACTTTTGCAATCCGTTTGTCTGAGTGTTTATTGTTGCCAGGGGTGGGGAAGGGGGCTGCCTCAACCCAGCACAGGTGTGGCCACGGTGAATACAGAGAAGATCACACAGCTGTCTACCCTGCCTGGCCTTTCAGAAAGTCCTTTCATTGTGGGATTGCTGCAGGTTGAAGAACAACAGGTGCCAATTGCTACTAGAACAGTGCACCGACGGCAGTATCGTACAAACCGAGACTCCCTAGGTCCCATTCATGAACTGATTCACCAGCTGGAGATCCAGGGAGTGATCAGCAAAACACACTCACCTTTTAACAGCCCCATATGGCCAGTGCCAAAATCTGATGGAGGATGGAGATTAACTGTGGACTATCGTGGCCTGAACGAAGTGATGCCACCACTGAGTGCTGCTGTTCCAGACATGCTAGAGCTCCAGTATGAGCTGGAGTCAAAGGCAGCTAAATGGTACGCTACTATTGACATCGCCAATGCGTTCTTCTCAATCCCCTTGGCAGCAGAGTGCAGGCCACAATTTGCTTTCTCCTGGAGGGGTGTTCAATACACATGGAATCGATTGCCCCAGGGGTGGAAGCATAGCTCCACCATTTGTCATGGACTAATTCAGAGTGAACTGGAAAAGGGTGAGGCCCCTGAACATCTCCAGTACATTGATGACATCATTGTGTGGGGCGATAAAGCAAAGGAAGTGTTCAAGAAGGGAGAAAAAATCATTCAAATACTCTTAAAGGCTGGGTTTGCTATAAAGAAAAGCAAAGTCAAAGGACCTGCGCAAGAAATTCAGTTCTTGGGAATAAAGTGGCAGGATGGACACCGTCATGTACCTATGGACATGGTCAACAAGATAACAGCCATGTCTCAACCATCCAACAAGAAAGAGACACAATCCTTTCTAGGCCTTGTGGAGTTCTGGAAAATGCATGTTCCAGGCTACAGTCAGCTTGTCAGCCCTCTCTATTGAGTAACTCGAAAGAAGAATCAATTTGAATGGGGTAGTGAGCAGCAACAAGCTTTCGAACAGATCAAACAAGAGATAGCTCGTGCAGTGGCACTTGGGCCCATTCGCACAGGACCATCGGTGCAGAATATCCTTTACACCGCAGCTGGGGAGCAGGGTCTCACTTGGAATCTCTGGCAGAAGACACCAGGTGAAACCCGAGGTCGGCCATTGGGATTTTGGAGTAGAGGATATCGAGGATCAGAAGCCCACTATACACCAACTGAGAATAAACTAGAATAAACCAAACCAGGTTGGAAGAGACCTTCAAGATCATCGTGTCCAACCCATCAACCAATCCAACCCACCCAAACAGCTAACCCATGGCACCAAGCACCCCATCAAGTCTCCTTCTGAACACCTTCAATGACGGCGACTCCACCACCTCCCCGGGCAGCCCATTCCATAGCGCAATCACTCTTTCTGTATAGAACTTCTTCCTAACATCCAACCTGAACCTCCCCTGGCGCAGCCTGAGACTGTGTCCTCTTGTTCTGGTACTGGGTGCCTGGGAGAAGAGACCATCATCCGCCTGTCTACAACCTCCCTTCAGGTAGTTGTAGAGAGTGATAAGGTCACCCCTGAGTCTCCTCTTCTCCAGGCTGAGCAACCCCAGCTCCCTCAGCCTCTCCTCATAGGGCTTGTGTTCCAAACCCCTCACCAACTTTGTTGCTCTTCTCTGGACTCGTCCAGCAAGTCAACATCCTTCCTAAACTGAGGGGCGCAGAACTGGACACAGTACTCGAGGTGTGGCCTAACCAGTGCAGTGTACAGGGGCAGAATGACCTCCCTGCTCCTGCTGGCCACACTGTTCCTGATGCAGGCTAGGATGGCATTGGCCCTCTTGGCTGCCTGGGCACAATTCAGGCTCATGTTCAGCCTACCATCGACCAGTACCCCCAGGTCCCTCTCTGCCTGGCTGCTCTCCAGCCACTCTGACCCCAGCCTGTATCACTGCATGGGGTTGTTGTGGCCAATGTGCAGAACCCGGCACTTGGATGTGTTAAATCTCATGCCGTTGGATTCTGCCCATCTTTCCAGCCTGTCGAGGTCCCTCTGCAGAGCCTCTCTACCCTCCAGCAGGTCAACTCTTGCGCCCAGCTTGGTGTCGTCAGCAAATTTACTGATGATGGACTCAATGCCCTCATCCAGATCATCAATAAAGATGTTAAAGAGCACAGGGCCCAGCACTGATCCTTGGGGCACACCACTAGTGACTGGTTGCCAGCTGGATGTGACACCATTCACCACCACTCTCTGGGTTCGGCCATCCAGCCAGTTCCTAACCCATCACAATGTGCTCCCATCCAAGCCATGGGCTGACAGCTTGGCCAGCAGTTTGCTATGGGGGACGGTGTCAAAGGCCTTGCTGAGGTCCAGGTAGACTACATCCACAGGCCTCCCCACATCCACCAGGCGGGTCACCTGATCATAGAAGGAGATCAGGTTGGTCAGGCAGGACCTGCCCTTCCTAAATCCATGCTGGCTAGGCCTGATCCCTTGGCCATCCTCTAAGTGCTGTGTTATTGCACTCAGGATGACCTGTTCCATGATCTTGCCTGGCACTGAGGTCAGGCTGACAGGCCTATAATTCCCTGGCTCATCCAACCGGCCCTTCTTATGGATGGGCACAACGTTGGCCAGCTTCCAGTCCTCTGGGACCTCTCCAGTGAGCCAGGACTGCTGGAAAATTATGGAGAGTGGCTTGGCCAGCTCGTCTGCCAGCTCTCTCAGCACCCTAGGATGAATCCCATCTGGTCCCATGGACTTGTGGGGATCCAAGCTGCTAAGGAGAGTTTCAACCACCTCCTCATGGAACATAGGGAAACTGTGCAGCTCCCTGGGTCATTCTGCCAGCTCTGCAGGCCAGCTGTCAGGAAGACATCCTGTCCTTCTAGTAAAAATTGAGGCAAAGAAGGTGTTAAGTATCTCTGCCTTTTCCTCATCCTTTGTTACAATGTTCCCCTCTGTGTCCACCAAGGAGTATTTCACAGTATTTCACAGTATCACTTAGGTTGGAAAGGACCTCGAGGATCATCGAGTCCAACCTATCAACACAGACCCCATGACTAGACCATGGCACCAAGTGCCACGTCCAATCTCCCCTTGAACGCCTCCAAGGTCGATGACTCAACCACCTCCCTGGGCAACCCGCTCCAATGACAAATGACTCGCTCGGTGAAGAACTTCCTCCTCACCTCGAGCCTAAACCTCCCCTGGCGCAGCTTGAGACTGTGTCCCCTTGTTCTGGTGCTGGTTGCCTGGGAGAAGAGGCCAACCCCTTCCAGGCTACAACCACCCTTCAGGTAGTTGTAGAGGGCAATGAGGTCACCCCTGAGCCTCCTCTTCTCCAGGCTAAACAATCCCAGCTCCCTCAGCCTCTCCTCATAGGGCTTGTGTTCAGGGCCTCTCCCCAGCCTTGTTGCCCTTCTCTGGACACGTTCAAGTGTTTCGATGTCCTTCTTAAACTGAAGGGCCCAGAACTGGACACAGTACTCAAGGTGTGGCAAGGCGTACAGGTGGGCTCGTGACCGAGGGGTGGACTTGACCATGGAAGCCATCGCACAGGTCACACATGACTGTGAAACCTGTGCTGCCATCAAGAGGGCCACCAGAGCCAAGTCTCCCTGGAATAGAGCGCGGTGGCTGGGTTTTCGCTATGGTAAGGCCTGGCAGAGTGACTTTATTGGACCACTGCCACGAACACGCCAAGGCAAGCACTACATCCTCACCATGGTGGAAGCAACTACAGGCTGGTTAGAAACATGCCCTGTAAATCATGCTACTGCCCGGAACACCATCTTAGGCCTTGAAAGGCAAATCCTGTGGCGGCACGGTACCCCTGAACGGATCGAGTCTGACAACGGGACTCACTTCAGGAACAATGCCATCAGCTCCTGGGCCAAGAAACATGACATTGAATGGGGGTATCACATTCCCTATCACCCACAAGCCTCTGGGAAGGTTGAAAGATATAATGGACTGTTAAAGACTATGCTGAAAGCATTGGGTAATGGAGCATGGAGGCACTGGGATGTAAATTTAGCAGAAGCCACTTGGTTGGTTAATTCACGAGGATCTGCTAACCGTCCTGGTCCTGCCCAAACAGAACCCTTGCACACTGTGGGGGGAGATAAAGTCCCTGCAGTACACATGGGAAAGTGGCTAGGAAAGGCAGTGTAGGTTGCTCCTCCCATGGGGAAAGGCAAACCCATTCGTGGGATTGTCTTTGCTCAGGGGCCTGGATCACAGTATCACAGTATCACTTAGGTTGGAAAGGACCTCGAGGATCATCGAGTCCAACCTGACACCACAGACCCCATGACTAGACCATGGCACCAAGTGCCACGTCCAATCTCCCCTTGAACGCCTCCAGGGTCGATGACTCAACCACCTCCCTGGGCAACCCATTCCAATGCCGAATGACTCGCTCGGTGAAGAACTTCCTCCTCACCTCGAGTCTGAACCTCCCCTGGCGCAGCTTGAGACTGTGTCCCCTTGTTCTGGTGCTGGTTGCCTGGGAGAAGAGGCCAACTCCCTCCTGGCTACAACCACCCTTCAGGTAGTTGTAGAGGGCAATAAGGTCACCCCTGAGCCTCCTCTTCTCCAGGCTAAACAATCCCAGCTCCCTCAGCCTCTCCTCATAGGGCTTGTGTTCAAGGCCTCTCACCAGCCTTGTTGCCCTTCTCTGGACACGCTCAAGTGTCTCAATGTCCTTCTTAAACTGAGGAGCCCAGAACTGGACACAGTACTCAAGGTGCGGCCTAACCAGAGCAGAGTACAGGGGCACTATGACCTCCCTGCTCCTGCTGGCCACACTATTCCTAATGCAGGCCAGAATGCTATTGGCCCTCCTGGCCACCTGAGCACACTGCTGGCTCATATTCAGGTGGCTGTCGATCAGCACACCCAGGTCCCTCTCTGTTTGGGAGCTCTCCAGCCACTCCGACCCCAGCCTATAGCTCTGCATGGGATTGCCGTAGCCAAAGTGCAGCACTCGGCACTTGGACTTGTTGAAAGCCATCCCATTGGACTCTGCCCATCTTTCCAGTCGGTCGAGGTCCCTCTGCAGAGCCTTTCTACCCTCTAATTGACTAACATCTGCCCCTAACTTTGTGTCATCTGCAAACTTGCTGATGACTGACTCTACCCCTTCATCCAGATCATCAACGAATATGTTGAAGAGTACAGGGCCCAGCACTGATCCCTGGGGGACACCACTGGTGACTGGCCTCCAGCTGGATGCGGCACCGTTCACGACCACTCTCTGGGCCCGGCCCTCCAGCCAGTTCCTAACCCAGCACAGAGTGTAGTGGTCCAAGCCACGGGCTGACAGCTTAGTCAGCAGTTTGCTGTGGGGGACGGTGTCAAAGGCCTTGCTGAAGTCAAGCAAGGATGTACCTGGTGGGTAATGAAAAGAAATGGGGAGACTCAGTGTGTGCCTCAAAGGGACCTAACACTGGGGGAAAGGTAATTTGGAATGTGAATAATGTGAGTTGCATGTTGCAGAAAGTAATGAAGTAAGAAGAACCCAGACTGATGAAGGTTTGCAAGGATCAAGAACGACACAGTGGTTGAGACCATCTGGAGTTGGTGCCCAAGAACAGAATATCCTGCTTCTCCTGTCTTGAATAGTCCCAAGTGACATCTGAAGGAGCAGAAAAAAACTTTCTTTAAGAGAGGACTGAGATATTGATATGTCTCTATATGTTGGAGTATTGAGATAGTTTAAGTATGTAGATCAGGTTGTGAATGTAAGCAAGAAATTTTTTTTTCTTTTGTTATTTTGGTGTAAGAATCAAATGAGATCGTTAAATGTATTGAAATGTGAATCAGGGAACTACAGGCCAGTCAGTCTCACCTCTGTGCCTGGAAAGATCATGGAGCAGATCCTCCTGGAGGCACTACTGGCTCAGAAGAATAGTGAAGAGGTGATTGGGAACAGTCAGCATGGCTTTGCCAAGGGCAAATCCTGCCTGACCAACCTGGTTGCCTTCTATGAGCAGGTGACAAAATTAATAGATGAGGGGCGAGCAACTGATGTCATTTACCTGGACCTGAGCAAAGCCTTCAACACTGTCCCGCACCACTGTCCTGGTCTCCAAACTGGTGACACATGGGTTTGATGGGTGGACCACTAGATGGATAAGGAACTGGCTTGATGGCCGCACCCAAAGAGTGGCTGTCAATGGGTCCATGTCCCAGTGGAGGCCAGTGACAAGCGGAGTCCCTCAGGGATCAGTCCTGGGACCTGTCTTGTTCAACATCTTTGTGGGGGACACGGACAGTGGCATTGAGTGCACCCTCAGCAAGTTTGCTGATGACACCAAGCTGTGTGGTACAGCAGACAGGCTGGAGGGAAGGGAGGCCATCCAGAGGGACCTTGACAGGCTGGAGAGGTGGGCACAAGCCAACCTCATGAAGTTCAATAAGAGCAAGTGCAGGGTCCTGCATCTGGGTCGAGGCAATCCCAGGCACAAATACAGGCTGGGCAGTAACTGGCTGGAAAGCAGCCCTGAGGAGAGAGACTTGGGGGTGCTGGTGGACAAGAAGCTCAACATGAGCTCTCAGTGTGCACTTGCAGCCCTCAAAGCCAATCAGATGCTGGGCTGCATCAGGAGAAGTGTGGCCAGCAGGTCGAGGGAGGTGATCCTCCCCCTCTACTCAGCTCTGGTGAGACCCCACCTGGAGTACTGTGTCCAGTTCTGGAGCCCCTATTACAAGAGGGATGTGGAGGTGCAGGAACGTGTCCAGAGAAGGGCCACGAGGATGATCAGAGGGCTGGAGCACCTCTCCTATGAGGACAGACTGAGGGAGTTGGGGCTGTTCAGTCTGCAGAAGAGAGGGCTCCGAGGTGACCTAATTGTGGCCTTCCAGTATCTGAAGGGGGCCTACAAGAAGGCTGGGGAGGGACTTCTCAGGATCTCAGGTAGTGATAGGATTAGGGGGAATGGAATGAAGCTGGAGGTGGGGAGATTCAGGCTGGATGTGAGGAGGAGGTTCTTCACCATGAGAGTGGTGAAACCCTGGAATGGGTTGTCCAGGGAGGTGGTCGAGGCCCCATCCCTGGAGGTGTTTAAGAGCAGGCTGGACGAGGCTCTGGCCAGCCTGATCTAGTGTGGGGTGTCCCTGCCCATGGCAGGGGGGTTGGCACTAGATGATCCTTGTGGTCCCTTCCAACCCTGACTGATACTATGATACTACTATGATACTATGAACCTGAGCATGATGCAAATGGTATGGAATAAGGGGTGGAGATTGTATTGGGTTGAACTGAGGTGGAGTTAATTCTCCTCACAGCATCGTTCTAGTGCTGTGGTTTTTTGCAGCAGTAGTTGATAACACAGCAGTGTTTTGGCTATGGCTGAATCCAGTATCCGAGCTGTGTCCTTTCAAAATTTCCCTGCCCCAAGGGTACATTGAGGGGTGGGCAAGATCTTGGGAGGGGGCACAACTGAGCCAGCTGACTCAGACTGGCCAAAAAGGTATTCCATACCATATGACGTCAGCTCAGGTATAAGAAGGAAGTGAAAGAAGCAAGTTTGGGAATTCGTCCATGGCATTTATCCTCCCAAGGAACCACCAAGCTTAGAGAGCCCTGCTTCCCGAGACCGACCACCGTGCTGCTGATGGGAAGTAGAGACTAGCATCTCTCTCTCTGCTTTCATTTGCTTCCGTGCGGACTATTTGCTGTTTGCTTATTAGTGTTATTAAATTGCTCCTATCCTATCCCCGGCTTCTGTTATATTTTCTTTCCCTTCTTCCCCTGTTCACTTAAGAGGAGGAGTGATAGAGCGGCTTGGTGGGTATTTGGCCTCCAGGCCAGAGCCAAACCACCACAAATATAATAGAATTAACCAGGTTGGAAAAGACCTTCACGATCATCAAGTCCAACCTATCACCCAACACCATCTAATCAACTAAACCATGACACCAAGTGCCCCATCCAGTCTCTTCCTAAACACCTCCAGGGATGGTGACTCCACCACCTCCCTGGGCAGCACATTCCAATGGCCAATCTCTCTTTCTATGAAGAACTTCTTCCTAACATCCAGCCTAAACCTCCCCTCGTGCATCTTGAGACTTTGTCCTCTTGTTCTGGTGCTGGTTGTCTGGGAGAGGAGACCAACCCCCTCCTGGCTACAACCTCCCTTCAGGTAGATGTAGACAGCAATAAGGTCTCCTCTGAGCCTTCTCTTCTCCAGGCTAAGCAACCCCAGCTCCCTCAGCCTCTCCTCATAGGGCTGTGCTCCAAACCCCTCCCCAGCTTTGTTGCCCTTCTCTGGCCCTGTTCCAACAACTCAGCAGCTTTCCTAAGCTGAGGGGCCCAGAACTGGACACAGGACTCAAAGTGTGGCCTAACCAGTGCCGAGTACAGGGGCACAATGCCTTCCCTGTTCCTGCTACACTATTCCTGATGCAGGCCAGGGTGCCATTGGCCTTCTTGGCCACCTGGGCACACTGCTGGCTCATGTTCAGCCTACTGTCAACCCAGACCCCCAGATCCCTTTCTGCCTGGCTGCTCTCCAGCCACTCTGTCCCCAGCCTTCTGTGCCATGAGAGCTCATTGCTGACTCCTGTTCAAGTTCTTGTCCACTTCCATTTCTGCAAAGCTGGAATTAACCTGAGCCTGTGACACTGTATGGGGCATTACTTTTCCTGACACATGCCTGGTCATTTCTTCTCCTTGGGGTCACCTCAGCTAATTTATCCAGATTTTCAATGTCCTTCCAAAATGCAGTCCTACCCTCCATCAAGTCAGGTGTTCTCAGCAGTTTGATCATACTGGAAAACTTGCTGAGGGTGTCCTCTGTCGACATCCAGGTCACTAATAAGGATTTCTGAGTAGCCACACCAAGTGCTGCCCTCTCACTGCCATTTCAGCTAAAACCAACTCACCTGTTATACTGTTTCTTTGAGCAAAAAAATATCTGTACCAGTGACATGGACATGAATATAAAAGCTTGGGTAAGGTTGTAGTCCAAGAGGAAACTTGAGAGAAGCCACCACTGTCACAGAATCACAGAAGGGTAGGGGTTGGAAGGGATCTCTGGGGAACATCTTGTCCAATTCCCCTGCTAAAGCAGTGTTACCCAGAGGAGGTTGCCCAGGATCTTGTCTGAGTGGGTTTAGAATCTCTCCAGAGAAGAAGATTCCATAACCTTTCTGAGCAGCCTGTCCCAGGGCTCTGTTACCTTCAAAGGAAATAGGTTTTTCCTCATGTTTTGGTGGAACTTCTAGTTTGAGTCCATTGCATCCTTGTTCTGTTGCTGGGCACCATTGAAAGTATCTGGTCTCATCCTCTTGCCCCTCACCCTTTAGCTATTGATCAGCATTGAGAAGATCCTTGCTTGGTCTTCTCTTCTGGTGAAGGACTTTTTAGGGTGTTGGGTAGTGATAAGACTAAGGGGGATGGAACAAAAATAGAAATGGGTAGATTCAGACTGGATGTTAGGAAGAAGTTCTTCCCCATGAGGGTGGTGAGACACTGGAACATATTACCCAGGGAGGTGGTGGAAGCCTCATCCCTGGAGGTTTTTAAGGCCAGGCTGGAGGTGGCTATGAGCAAGCCGACATAGTGTGAGGTGTCCTTGCCCTTGGCAGGGGGGTTGGAGCTAGATGATCCTTGAGGTCCTTTCCAACCCTGACAATTCTGTGATTCTCCAGTCTAAACATCCTCAGGTCTCTTAGTCTTGTGCTCTGATTGCTCAGAGCCTGATCCCACCTGACCTTGAAGGTGAGGAGACCTCAATGATGAGATCTGAGATGTCAAACTTGTTGAACATATTCTTGTAAATCTCTGTCCTTCCAATGAAAGCCCTTTATGACTCTGGACTCTCTGCAAGGAATTGCTTTATACAGAAGAAGGTGCTTTGTGCTGTAAGTGATATTGGTGTACAAGTAAAATGCATAGATAAGCAATAAATAAGTATTACTGGAAGACAAGAATTTCACTTCACAACAAAGTGAACTTTCCTAGTGATTTTGTACTTGAATCCCATTGATTGATTTTTATAGGGGGAGGGGAATTCTAGCCTTTGCAGAAAAAACCTAAAAGACAAATAAGAGAAAGCAGGAAGACTCTATAAGTGAATTATGGGGGGGAAAAGGGGTCATTTCTCACCATTTGTCACTGCAAGTTGCTTGCCTGTCCTCATTTCATGCCCAAATCTCAGTAATCCAGATGTTGAGCACTCAGCTGAAACTCTATCATTGACCGTGAACTTGAAAACATTTGGTTTAGGACTCACCAGACTTTCCTGTTAAAGTAATATTTCCCTGAAACAAATTGTTAGGAACCTCAGCCATCTATGTCCCAAGTAAGAAACTATCAACTAACTGAGAAGTAACATCTACAGAAATCCTTAAGAGCTATCAGCATCTTTCCTCTGGTTCCACTGATTTCCCTGGAGTGATGATAAATCTCATTCCAAAGTGTTGTTGATGAGTGGGAGGGCTGATGAATGAGGTGCTTCATGGAAGTTTTCCAGACTTCTGCAGACCTTTGCTCCAGAGGCAAGTATCTCTGCATTCTCATTTATAACTGGTATGATTTGAGAGGAGTGCCACTGAGTCAGATTTATACCCAGGTTACATGGGCACAAGCAAGAGAAAGATTGGACGAACTGCACCCAAAGCCCCAGTGGATTTGAGAGCCTTCTCCAGCAGCTTAGGTGGCTTTTCTTTCTATCCTTAGCAACACAGCCCTGATTAACTCCCAAGCTGTGGTCAGTCATTTTGAGGACAGTTTGATTGACAGCATGTAACCGGCTAAGGTTTTTCCCTACCTTGGCCAGTGCATTAGATCCTGAAGGCACTTGGCTGGCCGTGTTGGATATTTTTGATTGTTACTGTTTTGTGGATTTGTATTTTCACCTGTGGGATATTCTATAAGAAAAAGTCATCCTGAGCAAGAGGCATGAAGTATTTCAGTGTAAGTACAAAAATACGCCTTGAGACTCCTCTCCCATCTAGCTGTAAAAAGGACTATTTGGACAAGGTGGCCACTTTTGTTGTCTTGACAGATATACAGTAGAATCCTCTGCCCATTCTGAAACTTCAGATGGATAACACAAACCTTCCTCCTCTGAGCACTGTTTATATTTCATACTAGTTCTTTGTACATGGCTCTTTCTTCACATTGTATCCTGCTTCATGGCAGCATATCTGACAGATCCTCCAGGCTTATGTGGGTAACTAACTCTATCACCTAAAACTTAAGGGGCAATGTTCCTTTACATTGGTGATCCCTTAAGAGCCTTTTGAGCTTATTCCAGAAGAAAATTAGTATTGATAAAGCCTATTATGATTTGTCTCTTATTTTAATTTGCTTCTCCTTGTTTCTGGGTTCCTCCTCAGTTTAGGAAAGATGTTGAGTTGCTGGAAGGTGTCCAGAGAAGGGCAACAAAGCTGGGGAGGGGTTTGGAGCACAAGCACTATGAGGAGAGGCTGAGGGAGCTGGGGTTACTTAGCCTGGAGAAGAGGAGGCTCAGGGGAGACCTTATTGCTGTCTACAACTACCTGAAGGGAGGTTATAGCCAGGTGGGGGCTGGTCTCTTCTCCCAGGCAACCAGCACCAGAACAAGAGGGCACAGTCTCAAGCTGTGCCAGGGGAGGTTTAGGCTGGATGCTAGGAAGAAGTTCTTGACAGAAAGAGAGATTGGCCATTGGAATGTGCTGCCCAGGGAGGTGGTGGAGTCACCATCCCTGGAGGTGTTTAGGAAGAGACTGGATGGGGTGCCTGGTGCCATGGTTTAGTTGATTAGATGGTGTTGGGTGATAGGTTGGACTTGATGATCTTGAAGGTCTCTTCCAACCTGGTCTATTCTATTCTATTCTATTCTATTCTATTCTATTCTATTCTATTCTATTCTATTCTATTCTATTCTATTCTATATCAGGTTGCCCAGAGCCCTCATGGAGAAAAAAAGTTTAATCTACCTTTCTTACAGCTGTTGAAAATTAAAGAAATGAAATTTTTCTCATAGGTGGAGTGATGAATTGACCTTTAACCAGGAAATAAACAAGGGAATAATTGCTTGGTGAAATATATGCCTGGATAGAATAAATCATAGTCAAATCTTTGTCAGTGTGCATGGATATGGAAAGAAAAAAGAAAAAGAAAGACAAATCTCTCTAAGTAATATTCTTTCAAATAGTGCCTAATGTCTTTCCTCATGCAGCTGAGGTTAAACTTCCATTTATTTCAACAGTATATTTGCTTCAGTACAATGTGCACAAATACTTCCCTTGAGAGTAGCATAGTAAGCAAATAGTGATTTGTGCTCAAAAATGTGGAGAAAAATCAGAATTTTCAGCTTTTTTGAGTTCTCATTAGTGGAAGTGGTCACTGAACCTTTCCTCCAAAGCATCATTTCTAAGTAGCATGAGAATTTTCTTGGAACCAGAACTTTATTCATCTGCTGCAAGAAGTGTAACCAGCAGCAGACTAAAGGAAAGTTGTCATTAGAAATGCACTTGTTGTTTCCTAACTCCTTTGTCAACATCAACAATATTAGTAGTCATGAGGTCTTGGGTGACAGCTTGGACTTGATGATCTTTGAGGTCTCTTCCAACCTTATTGATTCTATGATCCTGTGATCCTTTCTTGTGAGAGATTTGTTTTTTCAGTTTACACAGAAAACTTTGAGCAGCCAAGAATATAATTCAGGAAGTGAATTAGATATAGATGCTTGTAGCCAGAACCACCTTCTGCAAGCTACAAGACAAGCTGTTGTATTCCTTACTAACAGTTCAAGTGGTGTGCTGCCAACCTGTGAGCAGTAATTCCTGCTCAGAAGATGGTATTGGTAAAAGCCACTTGGAGATGTCTGCATAAGCCTGAGTAGTTAACTCAAAGTGAATTGTGACTAACCATATTCATGGGGCAGAATTTTCTCCTACTTACTGTAGCAAATATTTTAGCAGTTGTAGATGGTGTCCATTGTTTTTTTTCTTTCCATGTCAAAATCAAAGTCCTTCTTTGCCACAGTAGTTTCATTCCATGTGGGACTTTTGTAGTGACTGCCTGCCAAGAATCACAGAATGACAGGGGTTGGAAGGGATCTGGAGAGATAATCTAGCTCAACCCACCTGATAAAACAGAGTTACCCACAGCAGGTTGTCCAGATGGAGTTTAAATCTCTCCTGAGAGGGAGACTCCACAACCTGCCTGGGCAGCCTGTTCCAGTGTCCTTTGTCACCTTCAACGGAAAGAACTAGTCTCAAGCTGCACAGGGGAGGTTTAGGCTGGATGCTAGGAAGAAGTTCTTCATAGAAAGAGTGATTGGTCATTGGAATGTGCTGCCCAGGGAGGTGGTGGAGTCACCATCACTGGAGGTGTTTAGGAAGAGACTGGATGGGGCACTTGGTGTCATGGTTTAGTTGATTAGATGGTGTTGGGTGATAGGTTGGACTTGATGATCATGAAGGTCTTTTCCAACATGGTTAATTCTATTCTATTCTATTCTATTCTATTCTATTCTATTCTATTCTATTCTATTCTATTCTATTCTATTTTCCTTTGTTCTGGTTTGTGCATTCGATAAGGACAAGAAAGAAAGGGTAGAGTCTCTTTTCCACTTGTCTCTGTGACAGCAAAGACATTAAAAACACTTCAGTTCCAAATGGTGAAGTTGAGCCACCAGAAATAAACACCAAAGTCAGCTTAGTTTTAAAACTGAATCTGCTCCTCAGAAATTGTGCAGATAATTCTCATCACATCTGCCCTTACCAGGCTGCTTTTGAATTGGAATACTAGGAAAAATTTCTTCCCTGAAAGGGCTGTCAAGATATAGGACAGGCTGCCCAGGGAAGTGGTGGAGTCGCTGTCCCTGGAGGGATTTAAAAGCTGTGTAGGTGTAGCACTTTGGGACATGGTTTAGTGGTGACTTAGCAGGGTAGGGTTAATGGTAGGACTTGATGATCTTGAGGGCCTTTTCCAACCAAAATGACTTATGATTCTGTTTGAGGTCTTATATTTCTTGCTGTTACTTGTCTGCACAACTGCCTTGGCTTTTCATCTAGACCTTACCTTAGGACATTATGGTAGGACTGTGTGTAGCTGTTGTGAAAGCAACCTCCGCTGCCCCTTACCCTTGGTAGACTCAGGACTGGTTGTGTGCTACAGCGTGTCATCACTACATGAACAGATACAGTTTTCTTGTGCTTTTATTGTGTGCCAGTTGATGGAGTCAAAGGGTTACTTGAGAATCCCAGTGCTCTGTTTGTAAAAACACAGCTGAGATAGTCACAGGTTCTGACAGCTCTTCAGAGAAAACCTCAAAAGCACAAGCAAGGAAGACCCAAAGCTCAAAAGGACAACAATACACAAACATCAGCTTTTGTGGGTTTTGCTTGGGGTCTGGCTCGTGGGGTTTTGGCCTTGAGAGTGACTAACAGTGACTGAATTCTCAGTGCTGTGTGGTGGTTTGGAGAGAAAGGCCTAGCCTTCTCTCCCTCACAAAGAGGAAGAAAAACCACAGCCAGCCAGCCAGAGAAGCAAAAGGAAAAATGCTATATTTTACAAGCAATTTGGAGAATGCAGGATATGTACACAATTTACAGTATTTATAACATATATTCAGAAATATACAGCAAAGTAAAATAAAACAATAATATAGGAATGAAATTCCCTCCTCTGGAGGAGGGTTCCCCCCCTTTACTCCCTTCTCTCCCCTTTTTCCCCAAAGAGGGTTAGAAAGAGAGAAAAAGGCAGGAGATTAATAAAGCAGAGTGTTAGTAGCCCTTATCTGTTCAGAGTCACTCTGGCAGGGAGCCCAGAAGCAGACGAGCTGGAAAGGGAGAAGGAAAGGAGCGAACTGAGGAAAGTTCCAACTGAACTCAAAACTTAAAGTTGCATTCTACCAATCTACCAATGAAATTTGTTTAGAATATCTGATTGTTTTCATTAATATTCTAAAACATTCAGCCAGAGTGTCTCAGCCTCATTGCCCTTCTCTGGATATGTTCAAGAGTCTCAATGTCAATAGCTAGTCGCTACTCTTCCTGCTGTGTTTCCCCAAACCTACCTGAGCCAGTGAGTTCCCAACTCCACCCTGGTATCAGCTGCTTTTGATCAGGAACAGATTGTAAAACTGTTGTGAGGAAAGCAAACTTTGCTTGCATGCTCATCCGGCACCAATTCTACACGATTCAAAGAAACTCTGGTTTTACTTTTCTTGTAGATACCTTTAAGCAAGAGGGATGACTCAGGTGCCTGCTGACTACATGTCGACCGCCAGCTCCTACAAGTATGAGCAGAGCCTTCCCACTGTGGGTCAGACAAGCACTGTCACCAAGGTACCCCCCGCCAAGAAAATAACTTTCTTCAAGAGCGGAGATCCTCCGTTTGTGGGAGTCAAGATGGCCATCAACCAGAGGAGCTTCAAGAGCTTCAATGCACTCATGGATGACCTCTCTCATCGGGTCCCACTGCCATTTGGGGTACGCACCATCACCACCCCACGAGGAATACATTGCATTAGTGAGCTGGATCAGTTGGAGGATGGTGGCTGGTACCTTTGCTCTGACAAGACGTACGCCAAGCCTATCACCATCACTCCTGGGGGGCACAAGCCAGGCCCTCCGCGAAGCGGCCGTCCCTCAAGCACCTTGAGAAGAGCAGCTCAGGAGGGCAAGTTTGAAGATTATTCCACCACTTTCACTCACCATGGCCCCAGAATACCTAAGAAAATCACTCTAGTCAAGAATGGAGAAAGTGGTTTCTGGCGCTCCATTATCCTGAACCGCAGAAACTCCAGGAGTTTCGAAACCCTCCTGGATGAGATTTCGGAGATTTTGCAGCTTCCAGTGAAAAAGCTCTACACTGCTGATGGGAAGAAGGCAAGTATCTCTGATACCTGGTGCTGGGCACTTATTCTAGCACAGCTATCACATCAGCATTTGCATTCACCACCATGCAAATCCTTTAGCTCACAGGGGCAATGGTTAACCCAAATTCACTTAATCCATGGGCTTGTGCAGAATCATAGAATCAATAAGGTTGGAAAAAACCTAAAAGATCATCAAGTCCAACCTCATGACTACTAAACCATGGCACCAAGCGCCACGTCCAATCCCCTCTGGAACACGTCCAGGGATGGCGACTCCACCACCTCCCTGGGCAGCACATTCCAATGGCTACCAACTCTCTCTGTGAAGAACTTTCTCCTCACCTCAAGCCTAAACTTCCCCTGGTGAAGCTTGAGACTGTGTCCTCTTATTCTGGTGCTGGTGGCCTGGGAGAAGAGACCAACCCCCATCTGGCTACAACCTCCCTTCAGGTAGTTGTAGACAGCAAGAAGGTCTCCCCTGAGTGTCCTCTTCTCCAAGCTAAACCACCCTGGCTCTCTCAGTCTCTCCTTATGGGGCTGTGCTCCAGACCTCTCCCCAGCCTCGTTGCCCTTCTCTGGACATGTTCAAGAGTCTCAATGTGTGGTGGTTTGGCTCTGGCCTGGAGGCCAGATACCCACCAAGCCGCTCTATCACTCCCCCTCTTAAGTGAACAGGGGAAGAAGGGAAAGAAAATATAACAGAAGCCAGGGATAAGATAGGAGCAATTTAATAACACTAATAAGCAAACAGCAAATAGACCGCACGGAAGCAAATGAAAGCAGAGAGAGAGATGTTAGTCTCTACTTCCCATCAGCAGGACGGTGGTCAGTCTCGGGAAGCAGGGCTTTCTAAGCTTGGTAGTTCCTTGGGAGGATAAATGCCATGGACGAATCCCCAAACTTGCTTCTTTCACATACCTGAGCTGACGTCATATGGTATGGAATACCTCTTTGGCCAGTCTGAGTCAGCTGGCTCAGTTGTGCCCCCTCCCAAAATCTTGCCCACCCCTCAATGTACTCTTGAGGCAGGGAAATTTTGAAAGGACACAGCTCGGATACTGGATTCAGCCGTAGCCAAAACACTGCTGTGTTATCAACTACTGCTGCAAAAAACCACAGCCCTAGAACGATGCTGTGAGGAGAATTAACTCCACCTCAGTTCAACCCAATACACAATGTCCTCCTTAAATTCAGGGGCCCAGAACTGGACACAGAACTCAAGATGTTGTCTAACCAGTGCTGAGTACAGGCGCACAATGACTTCCCTGCTCCTGCTATTACTACTATTTCTGATGCAGGTCAGGATGCCATTGGCCTTCTTGGCCACCTGGGCACACTGATGGCTCATGTTCAGCTGGCTGTCAATCAGTACCCCTAGGTCCCTTTCTGTCTGGCGGCTCTCCAGCCACTCTGTCCCCAGCCTAGTGTTGTTAGTGTCACATTAGTTACTGCCCCATTAATCACGCAAAAGGGTGACATGGAAGAATCTTGGTCAACCATTCAAGAGCTTCATACATTAGATAATGTCTTCAGTTAATGGGAGGAAACTTCTGTCAGAAGTCCTAAGCTCAATGTTTATCAGGTGGATATAATTCTGTTTAGTACCTAGCATTTTCTGGGAGACATCTTACAACATTTTTCTGTAGTTAACAAGAGGGAATTTGACAGAATGAGATGGCCCTTAGGTAACACCTTACAGTTTCATAGTTCCTAACAGAAAAGGGTCCTGCTCTTGGTGTAGGATCCTCAGCCCTATGGTAAGCTAACTAATAAATACAAAAGTAATTAGAATATGAGTGGGATGAGCAGACATATTTTTATTGATGATTTAGTGAATATGCCAATCAGAGTGAACTCATACAATAATTTTGGGGCATGACAACTTCTCTGTTCTTCTGAAATTCATGACAAATCTGAGATTCTCCTGATTTCTTCTCCATGCCTCTGTAACAGATTAAATCTCTCCCGAGAGGGGGACTCCACAACCTGCCTGGTCAGCCTGTTCCAGTGTCCTTTGTCACCCTCAAAGGAAAGAACTAGTCTCAAGCTGTGCCAGGGGAGGTTTAGGCAGGATGTTAAGAAGAAGTTCTGCATAGAAAGAGAGATTGGCCATTGGAATGTGCTGCCCAGGGAGGTGGTGGAGTCACCATCACTGGAGGTATTTAGGAAGAGACTGGATGGGGTGCTTGGTGCCATAGTTCAGTTGATGAGATGGTGTTGGGTGATAGGTTGGACTTGATGATCGTGAAGGTCTCTTCCAACCTGGTTAATTCTATTCTATTCTATTCTATTCTATTCTATTCTATTCTACTCTACTCTACTCTACTCTACTCTATTCTATGCTAGATGTAAATAAATCTTCAGGCAACATATCTTTTTGATGCAGCCCAGGATTATACCTTTATGTGGGTGTAAACTTAGAGATATATGTGTGGTGGGTTTGAGAGAAAGGCTCAGCCTTCTCCCCCCCACAAAGAGGACGAAAGAAACCACAGCTAGCCAACCAGAGGAGCAAAAGGGAAATGCTATATTTACAAGCAATTTTTAGGGAATGCAGGATATATACACAATTTACAGTATTTACAATATATACACAGAAATATAAAGCAAGGTAAAAAAATAAACAATAATACAGGAACGAAATTCTCCTCCCTCTGGAGGAGGGTTCCCCCCCTGTACCCCCTTCTCTCCCCTTTTTCCCCAAAGAGGGTTAGAAAGAGAAAAAAAGAGCAGTTATTAATTAAAGCAAAATATGTTAGTAGGCCTTAGTTTGCATATCTGTCCAAGGTCAGTCTGGCAGGGAGCCCAGAAGCGGACGAGCTGGAAAGGAGAAAGGAAAGGAGCGAACTGACAAAAGTCCCAGCTGCACCTAAGCTTAAAACTGCATTTTTACCAATCCACCAATGAAATTAGTTTAGAATATCTGATTGTTTTCATTAACATTCCAAAACATTCAGCCATAGTGTCCCAGCACTGTCTCTTTTCTTAAAGGCACAGCCTCAAACGGTCACAATATGGAACAAGCTTGTTATTTTGTGTTCCTTTCTTGTAGCACTAATGTGAAAAAAAAAAATAATAAAAAAAGCAGAGGAAAAAAATTTCTTCCTTTTGCAGTCCCCCACCTAGTCCACAGGTGTTCCCAGTAAACCTATAAGTTTAATTCAATCATAACTCCCAAGGATATAAACCTTTTGGGACTGAAAATCTTACTGGTCTTGCAAACCAATATGTTTTATTTTCCAGCAAAACCTTTATCATTTAATTTCAAGCCATCACTTCACAGAACTGTTTTCCTATTGTTTTTCTTTTCTTTCTTTTCTTTTTTTCCCCCTAAATTGTCTTTAATGAGAAGTTTTACCTGAAAAGGAAGAAACAGTGGTGATTTTAGAAAGCAAATAAATGGAGCACTGTCATGGGTTAGGGAGGAAGGCCCAGCCTTCTCCCCCCACAAAGTGAAGGAAAAAAAATTACCACAGCTAACCACAGCCGGATTAGGAAAGGAACGCTGAATTTACAAGCAGGTTTAGGGTATGCAGGGTATACATACACAATTTACAGTATTTACAATATATACACAGAAATATAGAGCAAAGTAACACAGGAATGAGATTCCCCTCCCCCTGCTGGAGGAGGGTTCCCCCCCTGTACCCCCTTCTCTCCCCTTTTTCCCCAGAGAGGGTTAGAAAGAGAGGAAAGGATCAGTTGTTAATTCAAAGCAGTTATACATCAGAGCAAAATGTTAGTAGGTTTGCAGGCCTTACGTTTATCAGTTCAAGGTTAGTCTGGCAGAGAGCCTAGAAGCTGGAAAGGAGGAGGGCAGAAAGTGAAATGAGAAAAAGTCTCAGCTGGACTCAAAACTTAAAGCTGCACTCTACCAATCCACCAATGTAATTAGTTTAGACCTGTCTTTCCTTATAGAACATCCAGCCATGGTGTCCCTTTCTTAAAGGCACAGCCTCAAACGGTCACAGTCCACCCCTTCTAAACAATTTCATTGGCTGTTCATACTGTCCATCCAATCCACAATGACATTTACAGTTCGTGAGTAAAGTTCATACTCCATTCTGGCTATACTCAGATGTAGATGATTAAGAAGTCCAATAAAATCAGGAAATGAGAAAAATGGAACACAGTTTATATCTTCGCCGACGAAGCAAAGAAAAGGGAAACAGGGATTCGCAGGGCCTCTTAGTTGACTCAGGGCTCTCAGGGTTCTCAGGGTTCGTGCACCGTAGATTCCCCGTTGATTCTTCCTTTGGACGTGATGTAGCCGCACAACAGTTTGAAATTACCCTCTCACAGCTAAAGTTAAATTTCTTTGTGGAATACACTGAATTTCACCATTCTCTTGCATTACCCAATAAGTGTGACCTGGACCTTCAGCTGAAACCACCCCTCGGACAGGTTTAGCCTCTCCTGAGGGTGAAAATACCCAAACAGTTTTACCTAACAGATTCTTTTCTCTAACAACTGGAACTCTATCACCTTCTACTTTCTGTAGCAGATCTGAATGTGCAGATCCAGCTCGGTTCACTGAACCTCTACTATTTACCAGCCAGGTTGCTTGTGCTAAATGTTTTTCCCAGTTTTTCAAAGATCCACCCCCCATGGCTTTAAGAGTGGTCTTCAACACACCGTTGTAGTGTTCAATCTTCCCTGCAGCTGGTGCATAGTAGGGAATATGGAATATCCACGCAATACCGTGCTCTTTTGCCCAGTTCTTTACAAGGTTGGTTTTGAAATGAGTTCCGTTGTCTGACTCAATCCTCTCTGGAGTTCCATGTCTCCACAGGATCTGTCTCTCCAGACCGAGAATGGTGTTGCGTGCAGTTGCATGTGGAACTGGATAAGTTTCCAACCATCCAGTGTTGCCTCTACCATAGTAAGCACGTATTGCTTACCAGAACGAGAACGTGGTAGAGTGATGTAGTCAATCTGCCAAGCTTCACCATACTTGTACTTGGACCATCTGTCACCATACCACAAGGGCTTAAGTCGTTTTGCCTGCTTAATAGCAGCACAAATGTCACAGTCATGGATGACTTGCGTGATAGCATCCATGGAAATGTCTATGGATCTGTCACGAGCCCATTGGTATGTTGCATCTCTGCCTTGATGTCCTGACGAATCATGAGCCCACCGAGCTAAGAATATCTCACCTCGGTGTTTCCAGTCGAGATCAAGATTAGAGTCCATGTCTACTTGAGAAACTCTTGCAGCTAGATCTGCCTGATGGTTGTATTGCTGTTCCTCAGTAGCTTTGCTCTTAGGAATGTGAGTATCGATGTGTCTCACTTTCACTGGAATTCTCTCGACTCAATCAGCAATGTCCTGCCACCAGTCGGCTGCCCAAATGGGTTTTCCTTTCCTCTGCCAACCACTCTTCTTCCAGTTCTTTAGCCACCCCCATAGAGCATTGGCTACCATCCATGAGTCGGTGTAGAGATAAAGCTTTGGCCATCTCTCACGTTCAGCCACGTCGAGAGCTAGCTGGACAGCTTTTACCTCTGCAAACTGACTGGATTCTCCTTCTCCATCTTTCGCCTCTGCAACTCGGCGTGTTGGACTCCACACTGCAGACCTCCACCTTCGCTTGTTTACAACAAGACGACAGGAACCGTCTGTGAACAAAGCATATTTCTTTTCATCATCAGAAAGGTCATTGTAAGGAGGAGCTTCCTCAGCACGAGGTACTTTCTCCTCTGAAGGTTTAACACAGTTGGTAACTTCAGGCCAACTTGAGATCACCTCCACTAGACCAGGTCTTTCAAGATTTCCCATTCGAGCTCTCTGCGTTATCAGAGCCATCCACTTAGACCATGTTGAGTCTGAAGCATGATGTGGTGTGGAGCCTTTGCCTTTCAACATCCAATTCAAAACCGGTAATCTGGGAGCTAAGAGAAGTTGTGATTCAGGTCCAGTTACTTCAGAAGATGCTTTCACTCCTTCATAGGCAGCTAGAATTTCTTTCTCTGTTTGAGCATAGTTAGCCTCTGAACCTCTGTAACCTTGACCCCATAAACCAAGAGGTCGTCCACATGTCTCACCTGGAGCTTTTTGCCACAAGCACCAGGTTGGACCATTGTCACTTGCAGCCGTGTACAAAATGTTCTTAATGTCTGGAGCACCTTGGACAGGTCCCAGACACATTGCTTGAATTACCTCTTGCTTTATCTGGACAAAGACTGCTTGTTGTTCAGGTCCCCAGTGGAAACTGTTTCTCTTCCGAGTCACATCCTACAGAGGTTTCAGGATTTGACTGTATCCAGGAATGTGCAGTCTCCAAAATCCCACTATCCCCAAGAAACATAGGGTCTCTTGCTTGTTTGTGGGATTTGCCGAGGTAGAGACTCTATTTACCACATCCACTGGTGTATGTTGGCATCCATCCTGCCACCGCACTCCCAGAAACTGAATCTCTACATTAGGTCCTTTCACCTTGTCTCGCTTGATGGCAAAGCCTGCATTCAGAAGAATGTCAATGATTTTGTTACCTTTCTCGAAGACTTCCTCAGCAGTTTTACCCCAGATGATGATATCATCGATGAACTGGATGTGTTCTGGAGCACCGCCTTTCTCCAGAGCATCGTGGATTACTGCATGACAGATACTTGAGCTGTGGATCCAGCCCATTGGCAATCTGTTGAAAGTGTACTGGAGTCCTCTCCAGGTGAAAGCAAACTGAGGCCTGCATTCCTCTGCTATGGGAATAGAGAAAAAGGCATTAGCAATGTCTATGTAGCATACCATTTAGCCTCTTTGGATTCCAGCTCATACTGGAGCTCCATCATGTCTGGTACTGCTGCATTCATAGGCAGTGTTACTTCATTTAGGGCTCAGTAGTCGACTGTCAGACACCAGTCTCCATTCTGCTTTTGCACAGGCCACACTGGACTGTTGAAAGATGAATGACTTTTGCTGACGACTTTCTGACTCTCCAACTGATGAATCAGATTCTGAATAGGCAACAAAGAGTCACGGTTGGTTCTGTATTGTCTGTGATGCACAGTCTGAGAAGCAACCGGCAATTTAATGTCCTGTATCTTATGTTGTCCTACAACTGCAGATTCATCAGAAAGCTCAGGTCTAGCAGACAGCTTTAGTTTGTGTCCATCAATTTCTACAGAAGCTAATCCGAAAGCCCATTTGTAACCTCTAGGGTCTTTGAAACGCCCTTCTCTCAGAAAATCAATTCCCAAAATACAAGGTGCATCAGGTCCGGTCACAACTGTATGCTTCCTCCATTGTTTACCAGTTAAACTTATGTTAACCTCCACCTTACTTAACTCTTGAGATCCACCAGTGACTCCCAGAATAGTTATAGACTCTGACCCCTTATAATTTGTTGGCATTATGGTGCACTGGGCTCCTGTGTCAACCAAGGCCCTGTACTTCCGAAATTGTGAAGTGCCAGGCCACTGGATGTACACATCCCAATAGATTCTGTTATCTCTATTATCCCTCTCCTCCTCCTGGCGGGTGGCAGGGCACGCCTAGTTATGGGGAACATGCCCACATGTGCATTCAGCACAGTGTGCAGTGTTCTATCTGGAGCCCCTGTTGGAGCTACTAGTGTTGTTCTGGGGAGCTGTGGAAGTAACAGCTACCCTTCTGGTATTGCTACCTCGGGTTCTGCCACTTTGCAGTTCCCTCAGTCTCCTGAAAAGATTAGAAGTTGGTTGGCCATCCCACCGGTTCATGTTCTCACCAATATGATCACGCAGAGTTATCCAAATAGTTCTACGTGATTGCCTCGGTGGTCTGTTTTGATTTTATCTGTTTTGGAATGACCTCCTTGGAGGACGTCTGTTCCTCACAGATGAAACTTGTATCCACCTTGAGGAAGAATTAGAATTATGTCTTTGTGCCAATTGGTATATGGAATCTTTCAGATCCTTCATGCAATTCTCAATTTTTCCAGACAGTTTCAGTGGCTGAAACCAAAGAAACACGTGTCATGCTATCCTCCAATTGTCTCATTTGATCACTGATTTGGCCAACTGTAGGAGAAGCTCCACCATAATTTCCTGATACAATTCTGCTTGCCAGAATGTTTGCATAATTAGAAGGAGCAAGTTTGATGATCTTTTTAGCAAGACCAATACCCACAGGAATGTCATCAGGATTCAGAGTTTCATGTTCACCATAGAGTATCTCTCTAACAGCAAATTCTCTCAGGTGCTTAATTCCCTCATCTATGGTAGTCCAGGGTTTAGGATTCCATGGAAGATCATCTCGGGAAGGGTATCTCAGGGCAACTGCAAATAAAAGGCGTACCCACAGATTAACCTTACCGAGAACGTGTCCCTTTCTTAAAGGCATGGCCTCAAACTGTCACAAGCACTTTAGCTGCTTTGCATTTTCATGCAATGAAGTCAGAAGAAGGTCAAGAGCTGCTATGCAGAACACTAATAACTGATGGAGTTCATTGTAAGGCCAAAGGAGCTGTGTAGCATCAAGATCCATGGGAGGCCAGCAGAGCTCTTGACTTTGTGATCACACTTGTTTTGCTGTTACTTTGTCTTTCTTGGCCCCATTTTTCATAGAATCATGGAATCATAGATTCAATAAGGTTGGGAAAGACCTCAGAGATAATTAATTCCATTTACCTCTCACATAGTTTCCAATTTGTTCTTCCTGAACTTCCCAGGAGAGGCTGGTTGTCACTTCCATGTCCCAGATTATGGGGCCTTCATTGCTCTTGGGCCAGAGAGTCTTTCAGTGCTATGAATTCAGAATCAGCCTATAACAATCATGCAAGACTCAGGTCAGAAAGGGATTGGAAAGTCTTGGTGTCAATATTAGTGTAAATCCAGAGTGGTCCTATTGGCATTTACACATCTGAATTTTCATTCTGGCTCCTGAAGCTTAGACATGGTCCTGTGCAACCCACTCTAGGTAAAGCTGCTTTAAGCAGGCATGTTGGAGTAGATGATCTCCAGAGGTTCCTTCCAACTCCTACCATTCTGTGATTCTGTGAATGAGGTAGAATCAGTATTTTTACTCTTAAGCACCAAGAAGACTAATGTGCACTAAGATAGACAGGTCTGGATTTAATTCCTCTAAATCATTTAGGATAGTGGGGAGGGAGTTCATTTTTGCCTGTTGTCTTCTTTTGTTTGACTATAGAAGACTGGAAGAGTGACTGAGGGGAGCCACCTAAAATTAACCCAAGCTCAGGATTTCATATACTTGTTTTAATGGACTACACATATATACCAGTGAACAGAAGACATGGAACTCTGCATCTGAAGGTCACTTGACTGATGAGACAGTTGAAAATTGCAGCTTTCCTACTCTTTTCTGGCAAGTAATTCTACAGCAAAATAGAAGCCAGTGTGCTACTAAGAGCAGATATCTCAATTGAAAAAAAAAAGGTAGAGTAACATTTGTAGGTTAACAACTTCATCAGACAGACTTTTATCTCTGTTCTGGGAAGTTCCTACACAGAATCACCAAGGTTGGAAGAGACCTCAAAGATCATCAAGTCCAACCTGTCACCACAGACCTCATGACTAAACCATGGCACCAAGTGCCATGTCCAATCCCCTCTGGAACACCTACAGGGATGGTGACTCCACCACCTCCCTGGGCAGCACATTCCAATGGCTAATGACTCTCACACAACCTAGAGGATTTTCTTTCTCCATGCTCTAAACCATAGGAGACTTTACCTATGTGAAGATTCCCACTGCCTGCCTTTGGAAATTGCTTGTAGGATTACATGAGAGGAACTGCACAGCAACAGAGGATTTCTCTTACAAATGGCAATTATCCAGGGTCCCCCAGGTGAGGTGTCATTAACACTTAAGTCACAGGAACCCATCCTCTGTTGCCTAGTCACAGCTTCTGCACTTATTCTTGAATCACCAGGCCACCCTTTAAGTCTCTCTCTTAAAATGAAAACAAACAAAATTCTTCCTTAGAATCCAATAGTAATTCTTGTAAGACATGTGAAACTACATTGTGTATGCAAATAGTCTACAGTGACTATTACCATCAGCTTCTCAAATGGGATTTATCAACAGTCAGAAGAGTTTTCCAAGGGATGTGGCTGCTTTTATGTTTGTTGAAGTCAGGCCAAAGCTGATTTTTATTATTTAGGGTTTTTTTGCTCAAACACACTCAAGGCTGACCATAAGTTGTTATATATAATGAATGAGTCTGGCTGATTTTCTTATGGGTCACAGTAATAACCAGGAAAAAAACTCTCTTTTGCCTTAGATTCTAGAAGTTAAAACACTACTGAATGAAGACTATGCACAACCAAATTTCCTTGAGGGAGCAGAGAATTGCTTTGCAAGTTAATGAGTGGAGCAATCATAACTTAAGGAATTTTCCTCAGGCACCGTTAATTGGAGACTGTGAAAGGATTAGCTATTAGAAACCCCTTGGGCTAAGAATCTTCATTTTTCTTCTATAGTTGTGTAGAGCTTGGAATGAGACAGACTAAATGCTGTGGCAAGACTAACTGTTCTGAGTCAAATCAAGCCATCTTGGGCAGTAACCTCTTGTAGCATTCTTGGAGAAAGACAGAAGTGCACATATGAGATGGTACTGTCTTCAGTGCATCTTCCCAGTTTTCAGCAACTGGTAGTCTAAAAGCTTTCTAAGCCAGAAAAAGCACCATGGACTGGTATATAAAATCTGTATGGATCCAGGGACTGAGGACAATGGCATGAGGCTCAACAAGGCCAAGTGATGGGTCCTACACTTGTGCCACAACAACACCTGGGGAAGAGTGACTGGAAAGCTGCCCAGCAGAAAAGGATCTATAGATCAACAGCCAGCTGAAGATGAGTCAGTGTGTGCCCAGGTGGCTGGGAAGTCCAAGAGCATCCTGGCCTGTATCAGCAGCAGTGTGGCCAGCAGGATTAGTGTGGTGATTATTTCTCTCTACTCAGCACTGGTGAAGCCACACTTCAAGTGCTGGGTTCAGTTTTGGGCCACTCACTGCAAGAAGGACATTGAGGTGCTGGAGAGTGTCCAGAGAAGGCAGTGAAGCTGGTAAAGGATCTAGAGCACAAGTCTTGTGAGGAGCAGCTGAGGGAATTGGGGTTGCTTATTCTGATGAAAAATGAGACTCAGGGTAGACCTTCTTGTTCTCTGCAACTACTTTAAAGGAGATTGTAGTGAGCTGAGGGTTGATATTTTTCTCCCATGTGACAAGTGATAGAATGAAAGAAAACAGCTTCATGTTGCATCAGAGGAGGTTTAATTTAGCTATTAGGAAAATCCTCTTCTCTGAAGGGCTTGTCAAGGCTTGGACCAGGTGACAATGGTGGAGTCCCCATCCCTAGAGGAATTTAAAAGCCATGTACAAGTGGTGCTGAGGGACATATTTTAGTGGTGACTTGGCAATGCTGTGTTAATGGTTGAACTTGGTGATCTTAAAGGTCTTTCCCAACCAAAATAATACTATGATTCAATGAATAACACTGGGGCAACATACTCTGGCCCTGACACCAAATGGCACTACTAATACATATTCTCACTGTGTACTTTCCAAACTAGAGACTAATTCCCACAGCCTCTAAAACTGAGTGGCCACTTTTAAGCTGCTACTTAGGAAAGACCCTGGTTTAAGTTAACTCCCAGATCTGCCCAGGAACTGCTTGAAACAGTGCCAGCTGATACAGGATTTAATGCACTGAAGACCATTCTTGCAATTTAACATCACAGGTAACTCTATTTCAGTGCCCTGGATCCAGAATTGTTTGATTTGGTAGTAAAGACGGATTAGTATTTTTTTTTCCTGTTATTAGTAAAGATATTGGCTTCCCTATCATTACTAAATAATTCCTGATATTCATGACTATAGTGACCTTGGGGTGCAAGGCCAGGAAACAGGCTTGTCTGACACATTTCCTGACATATCTGTCGAGGGTCGAGGGGAAGGCCAGGCCTTCTCCCCCCCCCCCCCCCCCCCCCCCCGTAAAGTGAAGGGAAAAAAAATTGAAAGGAAAAAAACCACAGCCGGATTAGCAAAGGGATTGTGTGCTGTATTTACAAAGCAGTTTAGGGAATGCAGGTTTATATACAGAATTTACAATATTTACAATATATACACAGAAATATACAACAAAGTAACACAGAATGAGATTCCCTTTCCCCGTCTGGAGGAAGGGTCTCCCTCTGTACCCCCTTCTCTCCCCCTTTTCCCCAGAGAGGGTTAGAAAGAGAGAGAAAGAGCAGTTGTTAATTAGAAGCAGTTATATGTGTTAGTAGAGGCTTTATCTGTTCCAAGGTCAGTCTGGCCAAAAGCCCAGAATCTGTGAGCTGCAGAAGGAGAAAGTGCAAGACTGAGACTAGTCTCACTGAACTCAAAACTCAAGGCAGTGCTTCTGCTTCTCCACCAATGAAATTAGTTTAGACCTGTCTTGTTTATAAAACATTCGGCCATGGTGTCCCTTTGTTAAAGGCACCGCCTCAAACGGTCACGACATCCATATAGCCTTTTCTAGGACATCTGTAGAGAGCCCACAGGCATCCTCCAGGCCACTCATGTTTGGGCTCTCTACCAAACTCATCTGTCTTAATGACAGGTGTCAGCAAGACCCTAGTGCAACTCTAAGAGGGAAATGGGCTACATGGAGGCAAATAAGCTGGTTTAAACCACAGTGTGCATACAAGCAGCAAGAGAAGAAAGGTATCAATTTCTGGTTTTGAGATAGTTAATTTTCTGGTCCCATGCTGACATATTCACTGTGACACTTGGTTTCAGGCTGTGTTCAGGTATGAATAATTGCAACCAATTTCAGCCCCTCATCTGGTGCAAACCATTGTCACCAAATGAACTGTACCACTTTCCACCCACCATGTGTGTGACTCATAGTCTAAAAGCAAACCACAGGTTTCAAGTTTGGTATTCTCGGATTCCGTGCCAAAACCACAACGACTCCAATGAGATTTACACAAGCGATATGTAAACCTCAGCAAAACTTTCCATGAACCTGGTCCATAAGAAGACTCATATCCAGGTGTGTTTTATGAACCTTTCAGATGCCCTGAAATCATTTGGCCCAGTGCCTTACAAGACCCCATGTGCTAGCCACTTTCTTATCTAACATATGCCAAATATAATACTTCCTTATCTAGCATATACTGAATGAAAATTATTCCCTTAGCCTGAGGAGATTTTCTTCTTTCAATAATAACGTAGCAAGTGTAATCACTTTTGATGCTGTTGAATTTAATCCAGGGCAAAGACATTTCGTAGAATCACAGAATTGGTAGGGTTGGAAGGGACCTCAAGGATCATCCAGTTCCAACCCCCCTGCCATGGGCAGGGACACCTCACACTAGATCAGGTTGCTCAGAGCCACATCCAGCCTGGCCTTAAAAACCTCCAGGGATGGGGCTTGTACCACCTCCCTGTGCAACCTGTTCCAACATCTCACAACCTGTTCCAGTGCCTCACCAACAATAATACTGAGCATGTGCAGTAATATTTGTGAACATGATACTTCTATTTATTAATTTACCTGGAGTACAAAGAATAGCAGAATTTCACCCTCTTCTGGGGAAATGGTGAATTTTCTTGGAGTAGAAATCACTGTTTCTACAAAGACTTTTTTTTTTGGGGGGGGGGGGGGGGGGAAATCTGCTTTTTTTCCCTAGGAAAATCTCATTTTCCAAATGCAGACTTTGGAGTTTTTACCAATTATGAGAAAGGAAGCAGAATGGCAGTTGGGGCAGTTGTCAGTATCCATACAGGTTGGAGGATGAAGAGGTTGAGAGCAGCCCTGTGGAGAAGAACTTTGGGATACTGCTGGATGAAAAGCTGCACATGAACCCGCAATGTGCCCTTGTAGCCCAAAAGCCAAGTGACAAAAGTTGTCCTGGGCTGCATCCAAAGCAGTGCGGCCAGCAGGTTGAGGCAAGGGATTCTGTCTCACTGCTGTTGTCTGGTGGAGATTCAACCTGCAGGGCTGTGCCCAGGTCTGGGGTACTCAGGATAGGAGTGGGTCCAGAAGAGGCCACAAAAATGATCAGAGGGCAGGAACACCTCTGCTGTGAAGACAGGATGAGAGAGTTGGGGTTGTTCGGCATGGGGGAGCAAAGGCTCTAAGGAGACTTCATTGTGGCCTTTCAGTAATTAAAGGAGGTCCACAAGAATGATAGGGACAGCTGTTTCTAAAAGGGTGTGTTGCAAGAGGCAATGGTTTTAAACTGAGAGGAGATTTAGAATATATATATATATATATATATGGAAAAATTTCTTTACACTGAGGGTGTTGGAACACTGACACAGATTGCTCAGCAAGGTGGTAAATGCCCCATTCCTGGAAACATTCAAGGTCAGATTGAAGGGAAGATCAGAGAAGGGCAATAAGGCTGGTGAGAGGACTGGAGCACAAGCCCTATGAGGAGAGGTTGAGGGAGCTGGGGTTGCTTAGCCTGGGGAAGAGGAGGCTCAGGGGAGACCTTATTGCTCTCTACAGCTACCTGAAGGGAGGTTGTAGCCAGGTGGAGGTTGGTCTCTTCTCCCAAGCAACCAGCACCAGAACAAGATGGCACAGTCTCAAGCTGCACCAGGGGAGGTTTAGGCTCAAGGTGTAAATAAAGTTCTTCACAGAAAGAGTAATTGGCCATTGGAATGTGCTGCCCAGGGAGGTGGTGGAGTCACTGTCCCAGGAGGTGTTCAGAAAAGGATTGGATGTGGCACTTGAAGCCATGGTCTAGTTAGTCATGAGGGGTGGGGTGATAGGTTGGACTTGATGATCTCTGAGGACTTTTCCAAACTTATTGATTCTGTGATTCTGTGAATTGGACTCTGAGCAATCTGCTGTAGTTGAAAATATTCCTGCTCATTGCAAAGGGTTCAGACTAGATGACCTTTGAAGGTCCCTTCCAACCCAAATCACTCTACGATGCTTTGATATTTTCACCAGTTTCTTCTTCCTGAACAGAGAATTCAAAGGATTCTGCTACACTTCTTAGCAAGCTCTGATTCTCTTTCAACTTGTATTTTTGTGTGAAATAAACTCAGGTGATAGGAGATACTTTTACTTTCACATTTGTGCAATGAGCTCTGCTGAGAGTGCAACTCTTGGCTCCATAATAAAAAACCTATTCAACCAGAATTGTCAGCTAAATGTGTTTCTCTTTATGTCCCGAGCTCCTGGAGTCTATACACAGTATTCATCATGCTCCATGAAGCACAATGTGTGGATGTTCCTGCTAAGGGCCACCTGCTAAGACCATGGAACAATGCCATATAGATCTATGAGGTTGGTCTAGAAGCAACAGGATTTATATACTAAGTCCCAGCTCCTACAGCTAGTTGGAATGTCTCTCTCTTGTGATTCCCCATTTCCCTTCTGTCCTGGTTTGACTTAGAACAGAACATACTCTGTTCAGTGATTTTTACTTAGGCTAGATGTTAGGAAGAAATTCTTCACAGAAAGAGTGATTGGCCATTGGAATGGGCTGCCCAAGGAGGTGGTGGAGTCACCATCACTGGAAGTGTTTAAGAAGAGAGTGGATGGGGCACTTGGTGCCATGGTTTAGTTGATGAGATGGTGTTGGATGATAGGTTGGACTCAATGATCTCAAAGGTCTTTTCCAACCTGGTTAACTCTATTTTATTCTACTTCTCAGCTCAGTATCTTCTCAGTGGTGGCCCTTCCTGAAGCACAATTTTGCAGGCAGTGTCTGCTCCTGGCAGTGATAATGGACTGGGCTGCACAAAGGCTCTTGCTTACATTTGCTCCTATGGAGACCAAGGTCACTGCTAAATCTTGTGTGCCACATTGAGGTGCTGCAAAATTAAAGATGGCGCCTGCATGAAAGGAGAGGACAGGACACATGACCATAAACTGACCAGCAAGGCATTCCATTCCATGGATGTCATATTCATTATAAAGATGAGGGATTATGAGGGGTCAAGCTCTCATCTTAAATGGTCAGCATCCTAGGAGGACTCTGTATGTTCTGCCTTTGATCCCAGACTGTGTGTTTCTGGATCCAGTTCCAATCTGCTTCTTGGTCACAGAATCACCAAGGTTGGAAGAGACCTCAAAGATCATCAAGTCCAGGTCCAGACTAGGACTTCCCCACTGCCTGTTTACAGCATCCTCAGTGGTGAAGGTGACCTAATTGCCATCAAGGGGTTTGGTTCCATATTGAGTTTGTATTTATTTCTATATATTTCATTTTATTGTTGTTATTATGTTCACTAAAGCTGTTTTAGTTTTGTTTTCCAGCCATAAATCTCTCTCAATTATTTCCTTTCTCTTCCCCTTTGGGAAGGGAGAGGGGTTAAAAGAGAGCTTCTGTCATTCATCTAGTGGCCAGCCCAAGCTTAACCCTTGGCATGCTCACAGCTTCCAGCTGGAGTAGCTTTTCATCCATGATGTGGATAATGTCCATATAAAATCAGTAAGTTTTGAGATCTTCTGGTCAGGGGGAATAGCTTGGACTCATGAGCCATAACCTTCCCACTGTCTGAGTCACCAAGAGGCTTACCATAAAAAACAAAATGCTTAACATTTTTCACAACTTGTCAAGTTTTAAGCTAATCCTCCCATCAGAGAGGATAAGGGCAGATGCTTGGGGTGGGGTGGATGCTAGTCTGACTCATCATTTTCAAATGCTGATGTTGGATGGACCAGATTTAATGAACCTGGTGCAGAGGAGCCAGTGATGGACTCTGATTTCAACAAGGAATTGCATTGCGACAGAAGGTGGGAAATATCAGCAGCAAATACCGTCTGAGAAATGCTTTCCTTTCAGCTACATTGAAGTTTGCACCCTTATCTGGATGAGCAGCAAGTTTGCAGATGACACCAAGTTAGGAGCAGATGTTAGTCAGTTAGAGGGTAGAAAGGCTCTGCAGAGGGACCTTGACAGACTAGACAGATGGGCAGAATCCAATGGGATGGCATTTAACAAGTCCAAGTGCCGAGTGCTGCACTTTGGCTACGGCAATCCCATGCAGAGCTATAGGCTGGGGTCAGAGTAGGTGGAGAGCTCCCAAACAGAGAGGGACCTGGGGGTGCTGATCGACAGCCGCCTGAATATGAGCCAGCAGTGTGCCCAGGTGGCCAAGAGGGCCAATGGCATCCTGGCCTGCATTAGGAATAGTGTGGCCAGCAGGAGCAGGGAAGTCATTGTGCCCCTGTACTCTGCATTGGTTAGGCCGCACCTTGAGTACTGTGTCCAGTTCTGGGCCCTTCAGTTTAAGAAGGACATCGAAACACTTGAACATGTCCAGAGAAGGGCAACAAGGCTGGAGAGAGGCCTTGAACACAAGCCCTATGAGGAGAGGCTGAGGGAGCTGGGATTGTTTAGCCTGGAGAAGAGAAGGCTCAGGGGAGACCTCATTGCCCTCTACAACTACCTGAAAGGTGGTTGTAGCCAGGAAGGGGTTGGTCTCTTCTCCCAGGCAACCAGCACCAGAACAAGGGGACACAGTCTCAAGCTGTGCCAGGGGAGGTTTAGACTCGAGGTGAGGAGAAAGTTCTTCACTGAGCGACTCGTTCATCATTGGAATGGGCTGCCCGGGGAGGTGGTGGAGTCACCGTCCCTGGAGGCGTTCAAGAGGAGATTGGACGTGGCACTTGGTGCCATGGGCTAGTCATGGGGTCTGTGTTGATAGGTTGGACTCGATGATCCTTGAGGTCTCTTCCAACCTTAGTTATACTGTGATACTGTAATTGTCTGCTCCTCTGGCTGATTCACAGCTAGAACATCTCAGACTTCATTTTGAGCTGACATATTGATTAGGTAGGGAAAAGGCAAAAAAACTTGGCATATTAATTTGGTGCCATGTGTGGACCTCCCCAACCCAATTCAGCACATTCATAGTATCATAGTATCATTCAGGGTTGGAAGGGACCACAAGGATCATCTAGTTCCAACCCCCCTGCCATGGGCAGGGACACTCCACACTAGATCAGGCTGGCCAGAGCCTCGTCCAGCCTGGTCTTAAACACCTCCAGGGACGGGGCCTCGACCACCTCCCTGGACAACCCATTCCAGGGTTTCACCACTCTCATGGTGAAGAACCTCCTCCTCACATCTAGCCTGAATCTCCCCACCTCCAGCTTCATTCCATTCCCCCTAGTCCTATCACTACCTGAGATCCTGAGCAGTCCCTCCCCAGCCTTCCTGTAGGCCCCCTTCAGAAGTTATTAAGTACCTCAGCCTTTTCCTCATCACTTGTGACCATGTCACCATTTTCCTTTCTGAGGGGGCCCACACCTTCCCTAGTCTTCTTCTTCCCATTAATATACCTGTAGAAGTTCTTAGTGTTCCCTTTAATCTCCCTGGCAAGGTTCAGTTCGAACTCTGCTTTGGTTTTCCTAATCAGGACTCTTGCTGCTCGGGCAGCTTCCTTATATACCCCCTGTTCTACCTGTCCTTCTCTCCACTTCCTGTAGAGTTTCCTTTTAAGTAATAGTGTGTCCAGTAGCTCCTTGCTCATCCAGGCAGGCCTCCTAGCATTCTTACCTGCTTTTCTCTTTGTTGGTATATAGAGCTCCTGGACATAGAGGAGGTGGTCCTTGAATACTGACCAGATGTCCTGGGTCCCTCTTCCCTCCAGGGCTTTGTCCCATGACACTTTGGCTATCAGATCCCTGAAGCAATCAAAATCTGCACGCCTAAAGTCTAGGGTCGTAAGCTTGGAATACTTCCTCCTGATTGCCCTGAGGATATTAAATTCAACTGCTTCATGGTCACTGCAGCCAAGGCCGTCTATGAGCCTCACATTGCTTACCAGCCCTTCCCTGTTGGTGAGAACAAGGTCCAGCATAGCACCTTTTCTTGTTGGTTCCTCTACCATTTGGAGGAGGAAGTTGTCTTCTATGCAGTCCAGGAACATCCTGGATTGCTGGTGCCTTGCTGTGTTGTCCCTCCAGCAGATGTCAGGGTGGTTGAAATCACCCATGAGGACCAGGGCTTGTGACCTGGAAGCCGCTTCTATTTGCCTGTGGAGGGCCTCATCTGCTTGGATCTGCTTGTCAGGTGGCCTGTAGGAGACCCCCACAGTAATATCTCCTTCCCCTGTCCTGCCTTTAATTTTAACCCATACACTCTCAACCAGCTCATCATCCCTCCCCAGGTGGAGCTCCATTGATTCCAACTGGCTATTGACATAGAGGGCAACACCTCCTCCTCTCCTTCCCTGCCTATCCTTCCTAAAGAGTTTATACCCATCTATCCCTACATTCCAGTCATGGGATTCATCCCACCAAGTTTCAGTAATAGCCACTATGTTGTGGCATCCCAGCAGCACAGTGGCCCTTAACTCATCCTCTTTGTTGCCCAAGCTGCGCGCATTCGCATAGAAGCACTTCAGCTGGTCTGGCCCTGTCCTCCTCTTGTGCCAATTCCCCTCGGTTTCCACAGAATGTCCTGGTGGATCATTGGTGGCTTGCCTCAGGGCAGCAAGTTGAGAGCCCTTACCAGCTCTCCTTCTCTCTACTGCTGGTGAGCTGCCCCTCTGTCTCTGGCCAGCAGGAGACTATTAACCCCTTCCCCCTTCAAATCTAGTTTGAAGCCCTATCAATGAGCCCTGCCAATTCCTGCCCCAGGATTCTTATCCCCCTCTGGGACAAGTCCAGCTCCCCTGCCAAAAGCATCTGGAACACTTCCAGGTGGGTTTTGAAATTCTCCAGAGAAGGAGACTCCACAACCTCCCTGGGCAGCCTGTTCCAGTGCTCCATCACCCTCACTGTAAAAAAGTTTCTCCTCATGTTGAGGTGAAATCTTCTATGTTCAAGTTTGTATCCATCCTTCCTTGTCTTATTACTACACACCACCAAAAAGAGCTTGGCCCTCTCCACTTGACACCCACCCCTCAGATATTTGTAGACATTGATCAGATCTCCCCTCTGTCTTCTCTTCTCCAGACTGAACAGCCCCAGGGCTCTCAGTCACTCTTCATAGGGTAGATGCTCAAGTCCTCTAATCATCCTCGTGGCTTAGTGGTGGACTTGGCAGTGCTGCCTTAGACTCAGTGATCTTAAGGGTCTTTTCCAACCCAAACAATGTTATGATTGTTTTCATAGTGGCACATTCCTGCAGGGTCCAAGTGCTTCTCTGGTCTGCAAGGCCACATGCAGGTTTCCTGGCATTTAAATGGAGACATGAAGGACGTACTGTAAATGTTTGGCACTTGGCCTCTAACTAAGGAAGAGAATCACTTCTCCATGCATTTTCCCCTACTGAAGAAGAAGGATGAAAACTTGTGCAGTTAAATATTTGAAATATGACAAAATATAGATTTTTTTTTAAAAATAGATTTTTTTTCTACATATTTTCCTCTTTTTTTCCTGTTTGCTGCTTTGTATATATGTAATTTTTCTTCATGTCATACAGACAGAACAACCAAAAAATAAAAAATGTTTCAATTGATTAATTAATGAAGTTAATGTATAGAAGATGTCAATATAAACTATTCAACCAAAATATTCAACAGACCATTCAACGTGGAGTAGGCTGCCCAGGGGAGTTGTGGAGTCTCTCTCTCTGGAGATTTTCATAACCCACCTGGATGCATTCCTATGTGATCTACTCTAGGTGATCCTGCTCTGGCAGGGGGGTTGGACTAGATGATCTTTTGAGGTCCCTTCCAGCCCTTAACATTCTGTAATCCTGTGAAAATCATTCATTTGTGGCCGTCACTTCATAAAAGGCAGCTTTTCAAATTATTTAAATGGGCATATTCAAGCTTTAATGGACTAACATCAGTATCGAGTACTTTGAACGTTTGATCTGTACTGAGTAATTTGAACATTTGATCTGTATTTAGTAATTTGAGTGTTTGATCTGTCTATTTTTCATCATCTTTATACAAGTCCACATTTCTCTCTATCTTCCTTTTCTTTCCTTATTTCAAACTCCAGTGGACTTCGGACTGAAAGCCAGAAAAAATGTTATCCATCCATGGTCAGCATCAAGCAATAGGTCGATGAGATTTTCTTTGTCATCAGAAAAGTTGTTCCCTAATTGCCTTGCTGTCTCACCAGATAATGGTGCACCTTTCTCAAATAATTTCTCACATTCAAAGCTTGGGGACCTTGTCCACTCCTTGGTCAATGACGACATAGAAAAACAGGTGCACGTGAACAAAGACGGCAGCCTGTCTGTGGAGATGAAAGTCCGCTTCTGCTTGCTCAACCATGAGACTTCGCAGTGGTCCACCCAGATCAAAAAGTCCAATCTGATGAACCAGATGCCTTGTGAAGAGTCAGGGGTAGAGGAGGACAGTGCAATAGACCCCATACAGAAGATGAACCCAGAAGCCAGCTCAGAGGCAGATGAGTCGCTGTATCCCTACGATATCAATTCTTACATGTCAAAGCTTGAGGAATCGGAATGCAACGAGGCTCACTGTCACAGCTGTGGAAAGAAACACCAGGACTGTGACATTTGGAAGAACCCCATGCACACAGCCCAGAGGGGAGAGCCTGCTGTACGAAGCACTTGGCACACATGGTCCTCGTGCTCCAGCACATCCTCCTGCAGGAGAGTAGTCCATAAAAAAATGGCTTCTGTGGATAGCCTCTGCACCACATCCAGTGGGGAATTCTCTGAGCACATTGTGCAAGAGTGCTCATCCTATTCAGAGACTATAGAGAACAGAGTGGCATATAGATCCATTAAAAGGTGCCGAAGTGATTTGTCTACAGGTGCTTCCAATGGAGAGGACCAGCAGGAAAACACTCGGACAAGCACAAGCAATAGTCAGAGACATTCATCCTTGGGTTTAATGTCACATTCAAGCTGTGAAAACAACCTGGATACTAAAGACGCCCCTGGAGACAATGGGGCAAGCAAAACCAATTCTCATATTGGAGATGATGCAGAAGAAGTTGAAAGCAGCAGAGTTGGGAGTGTCATGTCTAGGTCATCTCTGCAGTCCAGGCAGAGCAGGAAGAATATATATGAGGAAACAAGTAGTGTGGGTAGGAGTATGTCCTCCTCAAGCCTTCAGAAGGCAAATCAAGAAGATAACACTAAGTGCTCCACTCCTGCCAACAGTGTGCACAGCAAGTCTAATAACTGTTCCACACCAAGAGCAAAAAGTGAACAGGATGACCACTCTGATGACAACACAGTGATCTCCTCCTTCTCCAGTGAGTCCAACCCTAAGAAACAGGCTGAAGAGGTTGGAGTAGAACAAGAAGAAAGTGAAATCAAAGAATTCAGCTCAGTGTCAGCAAAAACAAAGCCCAGTCAGTCAGTCAAAGATGAGAACAGTGACGGTGAACAATGCTCTACACAAGGCACTTCCCATTCCAGAGCTAGTGACAGGAACAACAAGAAAAGTGACAGCGATGAGAATGTTGTGTGCAATGTCTCTTGCTCTTCCAGAGGATCCAAAAAGAGTGAACACAGCCATGCTCATTTGGATGCACGGTCTGAAATGTCTGTGTCTTCGCTTGGATCCACTCCAAACAAAAAGAATTCCCTACATGCAGATGATATGAGATCATGCAGCAGGGAATCTAATTACTCCAAAAGCTCATGTGGAACCAAGAAAAAATCAATCAGAGACCCCATGTCTCATAACTCAGTATCTTTCCAGTCAAACATTTCATCCACTAGTGAAGCAGAGGCAGCTGCAGGTTTCACTGAGGAGAAAAGCTCAAAAAGCACCACCAATGGCTACAGTGAATCCGCAAAAAGCTCAAAGAAGAGAAGCCATAGAGAAGAAAATAGCAGGCCATCATCCCTCTGCTCAGGTGCTTCATGTTCTAATGGAAAAGCTAGAGAGGGGGATTCCAAGATTAATTCAGAGAATCCTTCTTCAAGACAGGGAAGTATGAGTGAAAGTGTGCGTTCAAAACGTGACCCTGCAGCTGAGAGTGGCATTAGGAATGGAAATTCTGCAAGCGTCTCTTCAAGAGTGTCTTCAAAGTCAGAAATAAAGGAACATTGCTTATTGACACAGATGTCCCAGGAAAGCAGTGATAGGTGCTCACACTCAAACATGTCTCAATCTTCAAAATCAAGGCAGATAAAAACTAGAAACCTTCATGTGAGGATGTCAAACTCCAGCCGGGCATCGTTGTCTGAGACTTTGTCAGTTCGCAGCTTGCATTGCCCTGCCCCACCAAAAGCCAAGCCAAAGAGCAAAAAATTACCTTCAGCCATGTTGAAGAATTCCTCTGTCAGCAGCATAGGTAGTGAGTCAGTGCTGACCAAAGGGAAAGAGCAAAAAAAAATTTCAGAAACCTCCAAAACAACTTTCTATGGGTCTAAATCAACTGCAACCAAAACAAATTATCAGAAGAATAAAGAGGCTGAAGATTCTTGTAGTAGGAAAGTGGAGGAAGAGTTAGAAAGCAAGGGCATGAAGAAGGAAGAGAGTGAGTTAATGCCATCTACTCTACCAAATGCATCTCCAGAAGAGGTTGTGCAAGAATGGTTAAGAAAAATTCCTTCCGAAACCTTGCTTATGAAATATGAAATGGAGGATTATGCAGAAGAGGAATCTGTAGAGGCAACCACTGAGGTATCATGCAGTACAAACTCAGAGGGAACCTTAGAGGATGAAAAGGCTGAGAAAAAGAATGTGGAGGAGACTGAAAATGAGGCAAAGGTTGAGGTAGTAAAAGAGATAGCAGAAGAAGCTGAAGTAGAGGTTGAAGAAGAGACTGAAAAAAGGGTTGAAGAAGAGGCTGAAAAAGTGGTTGATGAAGAGACTGAAAAAGGAATTGAAGAAGAGATTGAAAAAGGGCCTGAAGAAGAGACTGAAGAAGGGCCTGAAGAAGAGGCTGTAGAAGGGGCTGAAGAGGAAGCTGAAGAAGGGGCTGAAGAAGAGGCTGTAGAAGGGGCTGAAGCGGAAGCTGAAGAATGCATGAATCAAGAACAGGTCCCTGAGGTAGTGTCTGAAGCTGCCAAAGCTGACCAGGCAGAATGCAATGAGTCACTTGCATCCAGCCAAAATAACAACAAAAGAGACCTGCCAACCTCTGTCCAGACCTCTGTCCAGATCATGAAGGCTTTGCTCAGTTCAAAACATGAAGCAAAATTTGATCGATCACACAGTCTTCCTGAAGTGTCTCCCACTATGGGGAGAAAACTGAGTAACTCTGCCAAGATTTTGATTACTTGTCTTGCCAGCCTCCAGCTCCTTGATGAAGAGTCAGAAGATCCATCAGATAAATCAAAAGGTTTGAATAAGCCAAGGTATATGGAGCTGCTAAATATTTTTCAATCCCTATGGTTTGGCTGCACAGCTGAAAATAGTGATCCAAGTTCAGGTCAAGAGGCAAGGGAACAGGCAAAGACAGCCTCTGTGTTTAAAGCCCCAAAGTATGTAGATTATGACTTCACTCCCATGTCTTCCTCTGGAGTTGATGTTAGCAGTGCTTCTGGTGGTTCAGGAGATGAGATCACAGCTGGTGCCACTTTAATGGCACAGAAAAATGCTGAGCTCAAATCAGGTGGACAAATGGAAAATGTAGAGACAGGCACTGAAGTGACTGAGGCTGAGGAGCAAAGTAAAGAGGAAGAGCAGTCATTACCACCTTCAACAGCATGTTCAGAGTCACAAGGTGAGGAAAAAGCACAGACTGTCAGAGAGGACTCTCTAGCTCAGGAGGCAGAAGAGAATAAGGAGGATGACTGCAGTAACTGTGAAAATGATCAGGAGGAAGGGGAGGAAAATGAGAGCAAAGAAAAGAGCACGTTAACTACAAATGGAGAACAAGAAGAAGCTGAAGCTGTGAATGATGAAATCCCCAAAGGAAATCTTGAAGAGGAAGCTGATCAGCTGGCCATTAATGATGATGCAAATGTCAATGATGCAGATTGTGGGACAGAGCTGAAAGCTGATCTGGAAGAGCAGCTTGAAAAAGACTCTCCAAATGACCCGGAACCCAAAGTCAATACAGCCAGCAGTGTGGAAACATCCCTTGTGCAACAAAACTCAGTGAATCCAGACCCGGTCTGGGTCCTGAGACTGCTCAAGAAAATCGAGAAGGAGTTTATGACTCACTACGTCAGTGCCATGAACGAGTTCAAGGTCAGGTGGAACCTGCAGAACAACCAGCAGATGGATCAAATGATATTGGAGCTGAAGGAGGCCGTGAGCCAAAGGATCCAAAAAAGCATAGAGAAGGAGATGAGGAAGATCACATCCAGAGCAGGGAACAGGACACCGAGGCCTCCGGCTGAACCACTCAAGCATGAGTCAATGCTCCAGACTGAGCAGAGGTGACGGCGGCTGCAAACTATGCACAGAAAGTCACACTTCAATGACAAGAGTGCAACCCACACTAGGCTAGAGGACACATTATACTTATCATTTCATGTGGCTGAAGACATAGAACTCAGTGCAGCTTTTGAGGCCAGTTTTAGTAAGCAAGCAAGTGAGGAGGAATACTGCCCGTGTGACTCTTGTGTCAGGAAAAAACTGGCTTCCAAGCCCCCACGAAACCCAATGGTGGCCACCAATGCTCCAGTCATGAAAGCATTTGATTTACAGCAAATCCTGAGGTTGAAGACAAATGATAATGAGGATGCCTGTGTCTCAGAAGCAGCTCAGGACATCACAGAAGAAAATGAAGCAGAATTAAATACAGTTGGCAGCTCGGCCTTGAATGAAGATGGAGAAGGGCATGAAATATCAGAGAGCAAAATCTGTGAGATGGAGAATGAGGTTAAAGATGATGAAACCAAAGAAGAAGAAAAGGAAGAAGCAGAAGTAGGGGAAGAAACAATAGAGAGAGAAGAAGAGGAAACAAAAGAGAAGGAAGAAGAGGAAAAGGAGGAGGAAATAATGGAGGCAAAAGAAGAGGAGGAGGAAACAAAAGAGGATGAGGAAGTGAAGGAGGAAGAAGAAGAAATGAATGAGGAGGAGGAAGTGAAAGAGGAAGAGGTAGAAACAAAAGAGGAGGAAGTGAAAGAAAAAGAGGAAGAGGAAAAAGAGGAGGAGGAAGCAAAAGAGGAGGAGGAAGCAAAAGAGGAAGAGGAAGAAACTAAAGAGGAGACTACAGTAGAGGAAGAAACAAAGGAGGAGGAAGTGAAGGAGGAGGAGGAAGAAGCAAAAGAAGAGGAGGATGTGAAGGAAGAGGAGGAAGTAAAGGAAGAAGAGGAAGAAACAAAAGAGGAGAAAGTGAAGGAGGAGGAAGAAGAAGCAAAAGAAGAGGAGGATGTGAAGGAAGAGGAGGAAGTAAAGGAAGAAGAGGAAGAAACAAAAGAGGAGGAGGAAGTGAAGGAGGAAGAAGAAGAAACAAAAGAAGAGGGGGAAGTAGAGGAAGAAACAAAGGAGGAGGTAAAGGAAGAAGAAGAAGAAATAAAAGAAGAGGAGGAAATGAAGGAGGGGGAAGAAGAAGCAAAAGAAGAGGAGGAAGTGAAGGAGGAGGAAGAAACAAAAGAGGAAGATGAAATGAAGGAAGAGGAGGAAGAAACTAAAGAGGAGGAAGAAATGAAAGAGAAGGAGGAAGTAAAGGAGGATGAAGATGCAAAAGAAGAGGAGGAAGTCAAGGAAGAGGAGGAAGAAGAAACAAAAGAGCAGGATGAAGTAAAACAGGAAGAGGAAGAAACAAAAGAGGAGGAGGAAGTAAAAGATGATGAAGAAGGAACAAAAGAGGAGGAAGTAAAAGATGATGAAGAAGGAACAAAAGAGGAGGAGGAAGTGAAGCAGGAAGAAGAAGAAACAAAAGAGGAGGAGGAAGTGAAGGAGGAGGAGGAAGAAACAAAAGAGAAGGAAGAAGTAAAGGAGGAGGAAGAAACAAAAGAGGAGAAGGAAGAAACAAAAGAAGAGGAGGAAGTGAAGGAGGAAGATGAAGAAACAAAAGAGGAGGAGGAAGTAAAGGAAGAAGAAGGAGAAATAAAAGAGGAAGAGGAGGAAGTGAAGGAGGAAGAGGAAGAAACAAAAGAGGAAGAGGAAGAAACAAAATAGGAGGAGGAAGTGAAGGAGGAGGAGGAAGAAACAAAAGAGAAGGAAGAAGTAAAGGAGGAGGAAGAACCAAAAGAGGAGAAGGAAGAAACAAAAGAAGAGGAGGAAGTGAAGGAGGAAGATGAAGAAACAAAAGAGGAGGAGGAAGTAAAGGAAGAAGAAGGAGAAATAAAAGAGGAAGAGGAGGAAGTGAAGGAGGAAGAAACAAAAGAGGAAGAGGAAGAAACAAAAGAGGAGGAAATGCAAGAAGAAGAAGAAAACCCAGAAAAGGATGAGGAAGAAGCACAAGAGGAAGCAAAAGCAGAGGAGGAAGCAAATGAGGAAGATGAAGAACATGAAGAAACTCAACATGAAGGTCTGGAGCCTGAAGAAGTGTCCAAAGCTGAAGGCGAAGCTGAAAACAAAGCTGAAAAAACAGAGGAGCCAGAGGATGAGGATATTGGGGCCAATGCCGAGGAAGAAACATCCGAATGCAGGGAAGATGCTGATGGCTCCAAATCTAACAGTCCTGATGGAGATGCTGCAGAAGGAAAGGAAGCATCTGAGCAGGATGAAACTGAGGCTGAGGAAGATGCAAACCCAGAAGGTACATGTCCAGCTGAGGAGGGAAACACCAGTGAAGGCAGTGACAAATTTGATGAGAATGATGAAGAGCCTGTCAGCGATGACCCTGACAAGGCACAGGGAAAACAGGAAGACAAAGGACACAAGTTTTCTAAGAGAGCCTCAACCCTCAGAGGGAAAAAAGCCAGCAAAAGACTCGAGACTCTGAACAAAGCAGCCCTCTCTTGTTACTCTTCTGTAGGAAATTTCTCACAGCAGTCCCAGAAGGGCTCTGAAGATGAAGGTGAAGAGGAATGCAATGAAGACAATAACCCCACGAGCAGCCATCCCAACGCAGAGGCTCCAAGCAGTGAGAGCAGCAAACCCTCACAGATGTATCCTGAGAGTGAGGAAGAAGACAAAGCCTCTTCATGCACTGATCCTTTAGGGGATGAGGACCAGGCAGACGCTGAAGGTGCAGATCTAAAGGAGGCTGAGGGTACTGATGAAGTCCAGGATTCCAAAAAGAAAGACGACTCTGATAAGATAGACCAGGATGACTTGGACTTCTAGAACTGCTTATCAAAAACTGCTTTTTTTCTTTCTTAATTTCTTTTTTCTTTTTTGAAAGTATATTTTCATGACATATTACAGTATCTCCAGTGAATTGAAACATCATAACTGGCTTTTCTTCTGAGTTAAATGTGGTAAACTTCATCCTGTAACGTTGCAATTACCTGCCTTCATTTCTAGAGGGCTAGTAAACTCATTAAGATTTAGTGGTTTCAATAGAAAAATGGTTGGGGGAAAGGGAAGGCTGTTTTGTTTGTGATACCTTCTTGTTCCTACTCTTTAAGCCATGCTGTTTGCTGCTTGAGTGATCTGTGGCTCTACTGGGCATCATCTCTGACTTCAGGATGCCTTTTGCCTGTTGCATGCCATTTTCCTGGAAAGATTGCCAATCCACAGACAAGTGACAAAATCTGGATTAATTGCCAAAGTCTGGTTAGAGCCCACAGAGATTTATTCACTTCCTCCACCTTACCATACCCTACCTTACCCTACCCTCCCTAACCCTCCCCTCCCCACCCTCACTGTATTGTGTAATCATGTAGCAGTAGATATAAAAGATCAAGTATCTCACTTCTCAGGTGCAACCAAGTGGTTACAATGTTGACCAAATTAGCAATAAGTAAAATTCAGTTCCTTGTGGTCACCTTTGCTATGCCAATGATGGTATCTAATCACTTTATCATCATCCTGGATCCCTCAGACAAGTTTGCACAAGGCCCTGTTCTGATGTTAAATAGGATGTGCAGTTGCTCAGTGCCTCACCCTTGCAGACAGACACTAAAATTTAAACTAATTTTGCCTCTAATATGGAAAAGGTTTGGGGCTCTTCAGCCTGGAGAAGTGAAGGCTCCCAGGAGACCTTTTAGAGGCCATTCAGTACCTGAAGGGGGCCTACAAGAATCACAGAATCACAGAATCACCACGGTTGGAAGAGACCTCAAAGTTCAACTCCAACCTGTCACCCAAGACCTCATGACTACTAAACCATGGCACCAAGTTCCACATCCAATCTCCTCTTGAACACCTCCAGGGATGGTGGCTCCACCACCTCCCTGGGCAGCACATTCCAATGGCTAACAACTCTCTCAGTGAAGAACTTTCTCCTCACCTCAAGCCTAAACTTCCCCTGGTGCAGTTTGAGACTGTGTCCTCTTGTTCTGGTGCTGGTTGCCTGGGAGAAGAGACCAACCCCCTCCTGGCTACAACCTCCCTTCAGGGAGTTGTAGACAGCAATAAGGTCTCCCCTGAGCCTCCTCTTCTCCAGGCTAAATGATCCCAGCTCCCTCAGCCTCTCCTCATAGGGCTTGTGCTTGAGGCCTCTCCCCAGCCTTGTTGCCCTTCTTTGGACAGAGAATGTTTACAGGGCTTGTAGTGATAGGATGAGAGGGCATGGCTTTAAGATGGAAGAAGGGAGATTTAGTCTGGATATTAGGAAGAAATTATTTACAGTGTGTGTGGTGAGAGGACAGAACAGGTTGCCCAGGGAGGCTGTGGATGTCCCTTTCCTGGCAGTGTTCAAGGCCAGGCTGAATGAGGCTCTGAGCAACCTGATCTAGTGGAAGGTGTCCTTGCCTATGGCAGGGGGGTTAGAACCAGGTGATCTTTAAGGTCCCTTCCAACCCAAACCATTCCATGGTTTTATGATTTTTGCTGCAGCAAACAGCTGGAAGAAGCTCACACATTTACTGGACAGGCTGGACTTGACAAACCATGGTAGAGCTTCAAACTTCATTTAGCAACTGGGTTGTTGGTTTTTTTTCCAGATTATATCTTTCTTTTATTTTTTTTCTCCCTGAGGCAATATGTAAAATTCTGAATAAATGCTCAGCTAATTCCAGGATGTTTAACCATACCTCAGCTCCATTTTATCAATAATTTACAGGGAGGGGAAAAAAACAACTCCACAAAACCAGCAAAAGACTAAGAGATGGTGAAAACAAAATGCCTTAAATTGTGTGGTGAAAAAAGTGTGTGTGTGTAGCATTGTGTCAGGTTTGTGAAAGTGCATGCAGATGTGTTGAAATAATCAATCTTCAAAATCAAACAAGGAATACTGTTATAATTTGAAGAATCCATGTCTGAAACTCACAGCCAATCATTTAATTTCCGGCTGTAAGATTAATTTCACTCAAGAACTGGGTTCGGCCCTGGAGGTGCATTACTAATTTTAGGTGTCTGAGAAATAGGGCTCTAGGTGGAACAGTCAGTGGAGACACAGATCTTGACTGAGCTGCCCTCACAAAGGCTTACAGTGCCAACTGGGATCCCTCAGGGAGTCTGAGACAACCACATCATCCACAAGACTGAGAGGATGATCATATCTGGGCTTTGCTAAGTTAAGATCTAAGTTAAGAAGGCAAGATCTCGGCAACTCTGTTCACCTCGTGCATGTTTTGGTATTCCTAAGACATCTCAGGTGGAACTCTCTAGATGCAACTTAGTTGAACCCTGACTATCTCCAAATCTGCTATGTTCTCTCACCTGATACTCTTAGTTCTGTGGTTTGGTTTTCTGTAGACATATCCATATCTAAGATATTTAGTGCCAGCTGAGATGGCCTAGGGAATCCAGTATCATGCCCCAGTCTTGGTCTATTTGAAGGGTGGTTATAGCCAGGTCAGAGTCGGTCTCCTCTCCCAGGCGACCAGCACCAGAACAAGAGGACACCATCTCAAGCTGTGCCAGGGGAGGTTTAGGCTGGATGTTAGGAAGAAGTTCTTCACAGAAAGAGTGATTTGCCATTGGATTGGGCTGCCAAGGGAGGTGGTGGAGTCACCATCACTGGAAGTGTTTAAGAAGAGGATGGATGAGGCACTTAGTGCCATGGTTTAGTTGATTAGATGGTGTTGGGTGATAGGCTGCACTTGATGATCTCGAAGTTCTTTTCCAATTTGGTTAATTCTGTATTCTGTAAATGGGTGCAGATTTCTTCTAGGTCCAAAGTCATCTCATGAGCTCCTTGCAAATGTCAGGGATGCCTCATGGACTGTTAAAATGCATTAATCATGGACCTAAAACCAACCTGAATCCATCCCTAGAATTGTGTAAACAGTTCCTACCTCAAGAGACTGAAGTGCAAGGTTAAAACTCAACTGCCTTTGAGCTGTTACGGTTAACTTCAGTTGGCATTTAAGCACCACACAGCAACTAGCTCACTCCCCCCTCATGGAATGGGGGAGAGAATCAGAAGGCTAAGAATGAGAAAAAAAACAACCAAACAAACAAATCTCATTGGTTCAGATACAGTTTCATGGGTAAAATCAAAGCTGTGCTCATAAGCAAAGCAAAACAAGGAAGTCATTCAGCACTTCCTGTTGGCAGGCAGGTGTTCAGGTGTCTTCAGGGAAGCCAAGCTTCATCACAAGGAACAGTGACTTGTGAAAAAAACATGCCATCACATCAAACATCCCCTTCTTCCTCCTTCTTCCCCCAGCTTTATGTGTTAAGCACAATATCACATGGTATGGAACATCCCTTTGTGCAGTTGGGGTTGATTGTCTCCGCTGTGTCGCCTCCCAGCTGCTTATTCACCCTAAGACTGCTTGCTGGTGAGGTGAGGAGCAGATAAGTCCTTGACTCTGTGTAATCAGGGGAGGTTTAGGCTGGATGTTAGGAAGAAGTTCTTCACAGAAAGAGTGATTGGCCATTGGAATGGGCTGTCCAGGGAGGTGGTGGAGTTACCATCACTGGAGGTGTTTAGGAAGAGACTGGACGGGGTGCTTGGTGCCATGGTTTAGTTGATTAGATGGTGTTGGATGATAGATTGGACTTGATGATCTTGAAGGTCTTTTCCAACCTGGTTAATTCTAATTCTAATCACTGTTCAATAGTAACTACTACTACAACTACTACTACTACTTCTACCCCTGAAATATCAACACTGTTTCCAGAACAAATCTAAAATCCAGCCCTATGTGAGGTACGATGGAGAAAATTATCTTTACCTCAGTCAAACCCAGCCCAACAGGACATGCAAAACTTACTCTTTCTGACACAGAAATATTAATGAGCTTCCTAGTACCTCAATATTGCACTCATAGCTTAATTCCCCACATCTAGAGTACACAATGAGCACTATACCTACTCCGAGGACCAGTCCTGTAACTTCTTTACCATTCAAAATCCCTTCAAGGTGCTACTGGAAGATTCAGACAGACATTGTGGTGCATGAGCTCAGTGCTGGGCCTTGCACAAAAGTGAACATAACTTGTATGAGCTGAATTTGATTGCAAATGCCTTCAAGCACCCACTATTCACAAGATTTGGTAGTGCTACTGAATCCTCCTTGTCTAGACTTATGCTCACAGTTAAAAACAGCACCTAAAGCATCAGTGATCACTGTCTGGGTCAGGAAGAATCAGTGCTGCTGCAGGGCAATTTTCCCCTTCTGTAACCATGTCCCATGACATCAGTATTCTGACTCACTATTAAGCATTTCCAATGTTTCCACAAACCAATTCCAAAACACTTTTTAAGGTGCCCATCATGAGAAATGTGAAAAATACCATAATTGACTCATAATTAAAGGAAAAGCATCAAGGAGAGGGACTGTTTACAAAGGCCTGCAGTGATAGGGGGCAATGGCTTCAAACTAGAAAAGAGCACTTTTAGATTGGATGTTAGGAACAGGTTCTTTACTATGAGGGTGGTGGAACACTGGAGCAGGTTGCCCAGGGAGGTGGTTGGGGCCCCATCCCTGGAGATATTCAAAGAGGGGCTCTGGGCAGCTTGATCTAGTTGAGGATACCCCTGTTAACTGCAGAGGGGGGTGGGCTGAATGACATCTAGAGGTCCCTTCCAACCCAGAACATTCTAGGATTCTATGATTCTAATGTCTGCTTTGTGATGCATCTGTTCTTGCAGTATTCAGAAAGGCACTGACCTGGGTAGTCATAACTCTCATCTTGGCATGAGACATACCCTGGAAGTGATGACTTTAAACATGTCTGGTGAAGATGTGTCCCTCTGAGCCTGCCATCCAGGCTCCCATTATAACCAGAAGGGGGAGAGAGGCAAAACAAAATGAGCATGATTCATCTGCTATAGAGAGCTGCACTGGAAGAGGACAAATTACTACCTCAGCAGGTCTGTTTCTCTCTGCTGAGTGCACAGGTAATCTAGACAAGTTGCTCAGATGGAGGTGTCTCATGTGGGAAGAGCTGCATCCCAGCATAGCAACTACCCAAAAGCATCTTACAATGTTTAGGGTGGTGACCTGCAGACTGCCAGGCAAGAACAGCTCATGCCAGGCATCCCATGGAAGTTTTGGAAACGTTGGTTGTCTTCAAGATCCCCCCCCTTTGCTGCTGATAAAAGTCACTGGCTGGAACTTAACAGGTTAGTGAAAGGGTGAAATTTCCCAGGACTTGTTCTCCAGCTGTTGACTTTGCTCATTTTAAAACTGCTTGTGTACAGTCAACATCACACCCTTTTGAGTCAGTAAGTTTCCTGGTTGCAGCATAACCAAGGAGAAAGAAATACAATAAAACACACAAATGCACTGAAAACTCAAATCACCTGAGTTTCTCACAATGAGACCTGTTCCACTCATAGGATCAGAGAATCAGAGAATAAGAGAATGTTTTGAGTTGGAAAGGACCTTTAAAGGTCATCTAGTCCAAACCCACTGCAGTGAGCAGGGACATCTTCAGCTAGATCATGTTGCTCAAAGCCCTGTCCAGCCTGATCTGGAATGTTTCTAGGGATGGAGCATGTATCATCTCCCTGGGAAATTTCTGCCAGTGTTGCACCATCCTCACTGTAAAAAAATCTCTTCCTTGTATCTAGTCTGAATCTATTTGCTTTTAGATTAAAACCATCCTTCTACTTACTTTTAGATTAAAACCACCACCCCTTGCCCTGTCACAACAATCCCTGCTAAAAGTCTGTCCTCAACTTTCTTGTAGGCCCCCTTTAAGTACTGGAAAGCTGCAATAAGGTCTCCCAGATCTCACATTTGTTTGTCAGGGTTTGTGCCTGGGCAGTGACTTACAATTGTGCCTGTCCCCACCAGGGCAGTATTGGTCTGCACCCATTCAGACTGCTTACAAAAAGCCCCATTCAGACGGGCTGGGGAGGAGCCACAGTGTTGATCCAGGAGATAGATGTTGCTGGAGTAGGTGTTTCTTTCCTCCATCATCTCTCCCAGGATTGCTCAGAGCATCTGTGGCTGAAGCATGCAGCTGAAAAGGATCCCTGGCAGTCACATCTCTCGCACTTGCACTGCTTCCAAAGTTTGCATTTCCCCTTGGCTGCTGTGACTCTCACACGTGCCTGGTCTTGTAGCTTCCCTCTCCCTCTTCCAGCACGGGAACACGTGTTACCAGCCAGCTCCAGAGCCCTCATGTTTAGAGGGGCTGGGAAGATAATGCTTGTCACCACCTGGAAGGGATTACAGCCCCTGTCAGTCAGCAGAGCTGAGCAGGAGGGAGGAGAGGCAATGTGAGACTTGCACAGCTGGGCAGTGTGCTGGGCTGTGTGGAGCTCTGTGGCACAGCTTGCTGTGCATTCCTGCCTGTCTTTTGGGAGGGTTGTTTGGTTGCTTCGTACCAGCCAGACAAATCACTTCAGGATGTATGTTGAGTTATTTGCTTGTTTGGTTTCTGATTAGGAAATAGTGGAAGTGTAAACCACTGAAAGGGAAGAAATTGTGCTATATAGCTGAGGTCCTCACAGATGTGTGCAGGTAGAAAATTGTGGTAGTTTTAGGCTGATGCCTGGGGTAATTTCAACCCACCACAAGACTACTCTCATACTTGGAGAGCCATAATATCCCTTTCTTGCAGGGGGTTGGACTCTTCTATGGAACAAGTGACAGGACAAGAGGAAATGCCCTCAAGTGGCACCAGGAGAGGTTTAGGTTGGACATTAGAAGAAACTTCTTCACTGAAAGGGTTCTCAAACACTGGAACAGGCTCCCCTAGGAAGTGGCTGAATCACAATCCCTGGAGAGGTTTAAAAGCCCTATGAGGAGAGGCTGAGGGAGCTGGGATTGTTTAGCATCCACAGCCTCCCTGGGCAACCTGTTCTGTCCTCTCACCACACACACTGTAAATAATTTCTTCCTAATATCCAGACTAAATCTCCCTTCTTCCATCTTAAAGCCATGCCCTCTCATCCTATCACTACAAGCCCTGTAAACATTCTCTGTCCAAAGAAGGGCAACAAGGCTGGGGAGAGGCCTCAAGCACAAGCCCTATGAGGAGAGGCTGAGGGAGCTGGGATCGTTTAGCCTGGAGAAGAGGAGGCTCAGGGGAGACCTTATTGCTGTCTACAACTCCCTGAAGGGAGGTTGTAGCCAGGAGGGGGTTGGTCTCTTCTCCCAGGCAACCAGCACCAGAACAAGAGGACACAGTCTCAAACTGCACCAGGGGAAGTTTAGGCTTGAGGTGAGGAGAAAGTTCTTCACTGAGAGAGTTGTTAGCCATTGGAATGTGCTGCTCAGGGAGGTGGTGGAGCCACCATCCCTGGAGGTGTTCAAGAGGAGATTGGATGTGGAACTTGGTGCCATGGTTTAGTAGTCATGAGGTCTTGGGTGACAGGTTTGACTCCATGACCTTTGAGGTCTCTTCCAACCTTATTGATTCTATGATTCTATGATTCTATATCTAAGAAGATCTGGAACAATAACAGGCTGCTTGGGGAACTTTCTCCATCTATTCTGTTGGAGCTGTCTTGCTGCTGCTGAATAAATAATCCCAGAGTCAGAACACACTCAGGTGAGGAGGATGCTCAGATTCTGGCCTTCTGAAGGGTGAATTATTCAGTATTTTTCATCCTAGAGAAGTCTCATACACTAAGGTAACTTCTAAGCCGTGTCCACCCAACACAGACTATCCAGGAAGTGACTTGACTAGTAACTCCCTAATTATTTAGGTCTCTGTTATTTCAGAGTGAAGAGTTGTATCTATACATGTCTTCCATATGCAAGGAAAAGAGGGAGGAATTCCTGAAATCCCAAACCTTGTGTCCAAGAGAAAAGGAGAGGTATTTTCTGTGATCCTCTATTCTGGCTGGAGCTGTTTATTTTCTCATGCCCCTAAGTCACAGACCCCATCATCATGTCAGGCCTAAGGAGCAATCTCTGCAACCCTGTAGGCACTTCTAATTTTAACTCCATCCCCTCTGAGCTGAGCATGGGGTTTTGTGCAGCTCCCACAGGAAGCATCCCTCCTGACCTTTCTAATTTCAGGAGCTTGCTTATCCTGGCAAGCCACAGGAAAACCCCTACCTAAGAGCAACCTGCCCGGGTTGCATTGCAATGAATTGCGTTGTGCATTTGCTGCAAATGAGAGGGCACAGCCCTCCTCAGAGAAGGAAATATTTATTCTAAGCCCTGTGATGTGTAAGTGGGGTTGGACCACGAGGGTTGAAAGGGCAGGCTGGAGTAGGCTTGTGTTTCTTTTTGCCTCAGTGGAAAGGGCTGGCTCCTCTTCAGCCTATTGCAGAGTCCTGGCCAACAAAATTACATGTATTAACCTTTCAGCTCTTGCATAAAGGATGGCACTTGGGCTCCTTTTCCAGTTTTAAAAGAGCTGAGTGAGGCTCTTTCTGTCCTGTGACAGAGAAGGAGTAGGTGTAGGAGCAAGGTCAGGACACTACTTCCTAAGCAGATGGAAATGCTTCGTTGCAGTGCCTAATTAGTCTGTTACAGAACAAAAATCCTTTCCCTCCACTGGTCCCCAGTCTGGGAGTTCTCCATGGTCCCAGGTGGCCAGCCTGCCTTGGCACCTCCCCTGCCTGCTGTCTCACCCTGTGGGCTCCACAATTCTTGCTGAACCCACATACCAACCAAGATGTGGAGTAGGGAGTGTGGTGGCACTAGATGTATGAGGTTGGTTTGGGCTGCTAAACCTCAAAGCCCATCAGATGAAGGAGGAGTCAAGAGAACAGAGAGTCGACATTAAAATCCACAGTGATTTGAAGAAAAATTTGTTAATGATTTCCCCCTACTGTACTTCTGAAAAGCTAAGATTGTATTTTATGGCAGAAGTCTTGATCTCCTCCCCAGTCTCCCATCTTGCCCTAATCCTAACTTTGAAAGCAAAATACCCCTCAGTCTTAACATGCTGTATTTTCCTTAGCTTCCTAAGAAACTTGGGGATGCATCCATAATGTTTTCCTCAGAGGTGAGGAAAGCTTCATGCAGTCTTTGTACTATGTTGCATGCCCGAAAATCTCATCCTAGGAAGACAAGTCCTCAGCAAGAGTAACATTTTGGAAGTTCTTAATGGTGTAGTTCAGTATTCTGAGACACTGCCCTGGTGATGTGCTTACTAAATGTGAGAAGTACAAGGATGAGACCAAGCTAGTGAAGACAGCAATCCCTGCAAAATCAGTCCACAGCACCACTGAGTCTGTCCCAGGAGGGAAGGAGAACATGTGGAGGAAAATGCACCTGCTCTGTGAGACTTTTATTATCTCCCATGGCTATTGCCTACACTGAATTGTAAGGATTTAGTTACATCAGATGCCTTTTGAAGCTGTCAGCCAGTTGCAGCAAGGTACCTCATCTAATCTTATCAGGCTTCACCTTCCTGTGAAACCCCTTGAGCAAGGAAAGAGGATTATGCATCTCTGGCCACACCCCTAGGCTCACATCACGTGTGGGAGTGCTACTGCTGGGGAGGAAGAACAGAAGATGGGAAAAAGCTGAGCTCCCATACCCCCACCTTTCTCTCACTTTCCTGTTGCTCCTCCCTATCTCTTCCTGTCTGATGATCCTGGCAGAGACTGACATTTTTTCCCAGCAAGATGACAGGAATCCAAAGTCCCTCTTGATCTTAGAGCTATTCCCTGCCAGGATGGCAGGGAGGGCACCAAAGGGATTTGGGAGATCCCATGCCACACAGCCACCAAGGAAAAGAGGGAGAAAAGAACATCCCTCCCCAAAGAGGGTTCTGATTACTCAAGCATGGACAAGTGTCTTTGAGTCTCTTTTCTGAATCAGATGTACTTCAAACAGTTCTGATCTTGGGTTTGACCATGTTGGAGCAGATTACCTTGCAGAACATGAAAGGGATGGATTTTAATTTGTGTTATTAATAATAAAGAATTAAAGCTCAGGCCTATACTAATTACATCTGCAGATGACATAGAATAGAATAGAATAGAATAGAATAGAATAGAATAGAATAGAATAGAATAGAATAGAATAGACCAGGTTGGAAGAGACCTTCAAGATCATCGCATCCAACCTATCATCCAACACCACCCAACCAACTAACCCATGCAACCAAGCACCCTGTCAAGTCTCCTCCTGAACACCTCCAGCGATGGTGACTCTAAGGTGGGAAGACATTTTATAGTCTTTTGACCTTCAGGACCAACACTGTGACCTGGGTCTCATAATAGCTTCTTGTTTTTTCATGTGGATCATAGAGTCACAGGGTGGTTTGGGTTGGAAGAGGTCTTTAAAGGTCATATAGTCCAGCCCTCCTCAGTGAGAAGGGACACCTTGAACTAGATCTGGTTCCTCACAGACCGGTCCAACCTGGCTTTGAATGATTATTCACAGAGAGAGGAAGATCCACTTTCCTCTAGCATGGATAATCCGTAGAGGAACTTTGGAATAACCAGATTTCCTTTCCAGACAAAGATATTTAGGCATTGTGCTTAAAACACAGCTCTTCCCTCAGCCTACACCTCCCCTGGCACAGCTTGAGACTGTGTCCTCCTGTTCTGGTTCAGTCAGGGGCATTAGTAGGGAACTCAAGCTGCACCAGGGGAGGTTTAGGCTGGATGTTAGGAAGAGTTCTTCCCAGAAAGAGAGATTTGCCATTGGAATGTATGCCCAGGGAGATGGTGGAGTCACCATCACTGGAAGTGTTTAAGAAGAGACTGAATGAGGCACTTGGTGCCATGGTTTAGTTGATTAGATAGTGTTGGGTGATAGGTTGGACTCCATGATCATGGAGGTCTCAGGCAACAAGGCTTGTGAGAGGCCTTGAGCACAAGCCCTATGAGGAGAGGCTGAGGGCGCTGGGATTGTTTAGCCTAGAGAGGAGGAGGCTCAGGGGAGATCTATTTGCTCTCTACAACTACCTGAAGGGTAGTTGTAGCCAGGAAGGGGTTGGTCTCTTCTCTCTAGCAACCAACATCAGAACAAGAGGACACAGTCTCAAGCTGCACCAGGGGAAGTTTAGGCTCGAGGTGAGGAGAAAGTTCTTCACTGAGAGAGTTGTTAGCCATTGGAATGTGCTGCCCAGGGAGGTGGTGGAGTCACCATCCCTTGAGGTGTTCAAGAGGGGATTGGACGTGGCACTTGGTTCCATGGTTTAGTAGTCATGACGTGTTGGGTGATAGATTGGACTTGATGATCTTTGAGGTATTTTCCAACCTTGTTGATTCTATGATTCCATGATCTTTAAATCCCTTTTCTGGACACAGACACCAAACCCAAAAATTCAAGGAAGCAATATCCTGACAGTAGTACTCCAGGCGGTAAGTTCTCTTCCCTAGAAAACATTAAAGAAACACAAAAAAACTTGCTGGGAGACATTAAGAGATGAGAGTATTACAGAAATCAGTTTGATCTTGGGATGTTTTCATGAGAAACATGCCATTTCCATGTGAATTATAGCCAGTGTCATGCTGGCACCAGTGGCATGTTTACATGGAGCAGGACTTTCTGCCAGGATTTCCCAGCCCTCATTGAGTCAAAGACAACATGGTAAGTTCTCTTCTGCAACCCAAGGCAGACTACAAGCCTACAAGGCAGGCTACTTATCACAGCTGAAAATGGGATGTTCAGGCAGTTACTGCTCTGTGGTGGGTTGAAATTTCTCCCCTCCCACCCCCCTCCCCCAATATTAAATTTGCCAGACCAGCTCAGTATAGAAGCAAATGAAAGCTGTATTTACAAGCAAAACTACAATCTACAATGGAATGCTGGAAGAAGTTCTTCATAGAAAGAGAGATTGGCCATTGGAATGTGCTGCCCAGGGAGGTGGTGGAGTCACCATCACTGGAGGTGTTTAAGAAGAGACTGGATGGGGTGCTTGGTGCCATGGTTTAGTTGATTAGATGGTGTTGGATGATGGGTTGGACTTGATGATCTTGAAGGTCTCTTCCAACCTGGTCTATTCTATTCTATTCTATTCTATTCTATTCTATTCTATTCTATTCTATTCTATTCTATTCTATTCTACTCTACTCTACTCTACTCTACTCTACTCTACTCTATACATGCCCCTTGCAGCTGTACTAAGCATTGAGGTTTAGACTCGAGGTGAGGAGGAAGTTCTTCACCGAGCGAGTCATTCGTCATTGGAATGGGTTGCCCAGGGAGGTGGTTGAGTCATCGTCCCTGGAGGTGTTCAAGAGGAGATTGGACGTGGCACTTGGTGCCATGGTCTAGTCATGGGGTCTGTGTTGATAGGTTGGACTCGATGATCCTCGAGGTCCTTTCCAACCTAAGTTATACTGTGATACTGTGAATGAACTCTCACACCCTCACTCACACATCAAAACTATTTACAAAGAAAAGCACCCAGCAAAGCACCGAAGAAGTGAACAGTCAGACCAGGAGGTGTCTTTACAGAGCAAGCTAAAAGTGTGTTTTCTGGTTGTTTTGGTTTTGTCCTTCACCAAACCATTAGGGATAGATGTTCTACCCATTGGAGAGAACAGAAACATCCTAACACAACCACTGAGGTCTCCATTTTCACGGCACCATGGCTACACTGGACCTGCAACTTTTGAGCCTTCTCCTGCCCAATGGTCATGGTCAGCTGGCTGCAGTAGCTAAGGGATTTTTCAGGCTGTGCAGAGAATCGTGGGGTATTTCTTGTGTCCCAGCATGTATGGGAGCCAGAAAATCTGTTTCTCAGTTAGACAGTTTCAGGAAACATCCCAGATCCCAGTGCCAGTCACAGCTGAAGTGAAACAAACTAATGTCATTATAAAGCTTTGGGAGGAGCACTTCAAGATCACCTTCGCTGCACTGGACTTCATCAAGAGCAGCTCTTGATGGTGCTGACCCACTCCCAGATAATGCCATGGCTAGTAGAATCCATTTGACTTTTTTCAAAAGCAGATGCAGCTGGGAGGCAAGGGGATGAGAAAAGAAGGGAAGGGAAGGGAAGGGAAGGGAAGGGAAGGGAAGGGAAGGGAAGGGAAGGGAAGGGAAGGGAAGGGAAGGGAAGGGAAGGGAAGGGAAGGGAAGGGAAGGGAAGGGAAGGGAAGGGAAGGGAAGGGAAGGGAAGGGAAAATACTAAGATGCACAGAGGACACCAGTAACAGTGGGATATCTGCAGTTCTCCCCTTTTGTGGCCAATTATGATGATGGCTGAGTCTACTACATAGCTCCTCCTGCTTCTCTTCGGATTCACATTATGACTCTATGACCAATCACAGGAAATTTCCCTCAAATGCAGAAGGTCAGTCTGTCACAGAGTTTCCCACTCAGGAGCCAGCTAACTATTGCTTTATGCATCATGGAAGGATGCTAAAGGCCAAGTGCTGGGACCTACACTTGGGTCAAAACAATCTCCTGCAATGCTCCAGGCTTGGGAAAGAGTAGCTGGAAAACAGTTTGGTGGGAAAGGCTCTGGCAGTATTGGTCAAGAGCCTGCTGACTATGAACCAGCAGTGTGCCCAGGCCGCCAAGAAGGCCAACAGCATCTTGGCTTGGATCAGCAACTGTGCTGCCCAAAGGACTAGGCCAGGGATTTTTCCCCTGCACTCAACATTGGTGAGGCTTCCCCTCAAATACTGGAACCAGTTTTGGGCTGTTCACTCCAAGAAGAACATTGAGGTGCTGGAGCAAGTCTGAAGAAGGGCAATGAAGCTGGTGAAGGGTCTAGAGCACAAGTCTTGTGAGGGGCAGCTGAGGGAACTGTGGTTGTTTAGCCTGGAGAAAAGGAGACTGAGGGGAGACCTTCTTGCTCTTTACAGCACCCTAAAAGGATGTTGTAGTGAGGTGGGTGTTGATCTTTTCTCCCGCGTAACAACTGCCAGGACAAGAGGAAATGGCCTCAAGTGGCACCACAAGAGGTTTAAAGTTGGATATGAGGAACAACTTCTTAGCTTTCTTATTACAAAGGCTCACATTAATCCCTGGATAGCCCAGATCCTCAAGCTCTTACTTTTCTGTAAATGAAGGCTTAAGACTGTTGAAAGATCTACAGGATGATGTCACCTGACAACATCTAGCCCTGTGACAAGTTCTTGGCATGCACAGCTTGGTGCTGTATGGTGTCATACCTCTGTATAAGGTTTCAGCCCTAAAAAAATCTATTTTTGCACTCATTCAGGACTGAAGAAGAACTAGTGACTTTCTATGTATCATAAAGTGAGTCTGTAACCCAGGCGTTCTACATCATAGGTCTCTTTTCCCCATGAAACTTCTTTCAAACTCCCCACCACTTTGTTGCAGTCACTTTACCCCTCTTAAAAGAATGGAATGGAATGGAATGGAATGGAATGGAATGGAATGGAATGGAATGGAATGGAATGGAATAGAATAGAATACACCAGACCAGGTTGGAAGAGACCTTCCAGATCATCGAGTCCAACCTATCATCCAACACCATCTAATCAACTAAACCATGGCACCAAGCACCCCATCAAGTCTCCTCCTAAACACCTCCAGTGGCACACTTACAGGTCTTTGGTCCAGTATACTGGCACTCCAGCCCTAACTCAGCTCCTAGTGCCACCAAAACAGAGCAAGGATATGTAGGAATTCCATTGGAAGATGATCCATAAAAAAGGAGACCCTATTGCTCTCTGCAACTACCTTCAAATCACTGGAGGTGTTCAGGAGGAGACTTGATGGGGTGCTTGGTGCCATGGTTTAGTTGTTTAGGTGGGTTGGATTGGTTGATGGGTTGGACGCGATGATCTTGAAGGTCTCTTCCAACCTGGTTTATTCTATGTATTCTATGTATTCAAAGAGATTGTAGTAAAGTGCAGGTCCGTCTCTTCTACCAAACATGAAATGATGGGACAATAAGAAATAGTCTCAAGTTCCACCAGGGGAGGTTTAGAAAAAAAAAAAAAAATAGAATAAACCAGGTTGGAAGAGACCTTCAAGATCATCGCATCCAACCTATCATCAAACACCACCCAACAAACTAAACTATGCAACCAAGCACCCTGTCAAGTCTCCTCCTGAACACCTCCAGCGATGGCGACTCCACCATCTCCCCAGGCAGCCCATTCCAATGGGCAATCACTTGCTCTGTGTAAAACTTCCTCCTGACCTCCAGCCTGAACCTCCCCTGGTGCAGCCTGAGACTGTGTCCCCTTGTTCTGGTGCTGGCTGCCTGGGAGAAGAAACCAACCTCTGCCTGTCTACAACCCCCCTTCAGGTATTTGTAGACAGCAATAAGGTCACCCCTAAGTCTCCTCTTCTCCAGGCTAAGCAGCCCCAGCTCCCTCAGTCTCTCCTCATAGGGCTTGTGTTCCAAGCCCCTCACCAACTTTGTTGCCCTTCTCTGGACACGCTCCAGCAAGGCAACATCCTTCCTAAACTGAGGGGCCCAGAACTGGACGCAGTACTCGAGGTGTGGCCTAACCAGTGCAGTGTACAGGGGCAGAATGACCTCCCTGCTCCTGCTGGCCACGCTGTTCCTGATGCAGGCCAGGATGTCATTGGCCCTCTTGGCTGCCTGGGCACACTGCAGGCTCATGTTCAGCCTGCCATCGACCAGCACCCCCAGGTCCCTCTCTGCCTGGCTGCTCTCCAGCCACTCTGACCCCAGCCTGTAGCACTGCATAGGGTTGTTGTGGCCGATGTGCAGAACCCGGCACTTGGATGTGTTAAATCTCATTCCATTGGACTCTGCCCATCTGTCCAGCCTGTCGAGGTCTCTCTGCAGAGCCTTTCTACCCTCCAGCAGATCAACTCCTGCCCCCAGCTTGGTGTCGTCCTCAAATTTACTGATGATTGTTTAGGTTGGACATTAGGAAAAATCTCTTCCCTAAGAGGGTTGTCAAGCCCTATACCAGGCTGCCCAGTGAAGTGGTAGAGTCATGATTCCTGGAGGGGTTTAAAAGCTGTGTAGATGTGATGCTGAGAGACAGTGATGACTTGTCAGGGCTGGATTAACACTTTGACTCAATGATTTAAACAAATATTTTCCAACCTAAACGATTCTACAGATCTGTGATTGGCTCCAGGGATATACCAAATTTAAGTCCATTAAACCAGTGGGATGAGGGTTACCACAGGACAGACCAGGACTCACTACTAGGCGGCAGACCAGGGCTCACTGCCCAGGGAGATGGTGGAGTCACCATCCCTGGAAGTGTTCAAGAGGGGATTGGATGTGGCACTTGGTAACCTCAAGTGGCTCATTTGTTAGCACATAAGACCCTTAATGGGAAGGTCATGAGTTCAAGCCTGCAGTGGGCAGCAGTGTCCTCCCCACTCCAGTCATGAGGTCTGTGGTGACAGGTTGGACTCTATGATCTTTGAAGTCCCTTCCAGCCTTAGGAATACTGAATCTACTGAATGGTCTAGTAGGCATGAGGTCTTGGGTGACAGGTTGGACTTGATGATCCTTGAGGTCTTTTCCAACCTTGCTGATTCTATTATTCTAAGGTTTCAGGTTGCAAGAGAGATTCACCTAGCAACAATGCCCCTAGTTCTATACTTAAGAACTTGAACTTCATGACACATGAATAGAAGGAGGGTATTTTACATCTACTCAGGGCTTTCAGAGTCTGCTTAATTGTCCTCCTCCTCTTTACTTTTCCTTTGCTGCCTTGTTAGTGTTATCAACAATTCCCATGCACTGTGCTGCTGTGCAGGAAAATAACACCTGGCGCTGGGCTTGTATCCCCTCTGTAGGGGCTATGGGGCGAACAATTAGCTCTGTGTCTATGGTGTGACACACGGCGAACGGGGAAGGAAACCTGGGGCAACCACACAATGGACGGGGAAGCATCGGAGGAACAGTGAGCCGCCGTGATTGGATTCGCTGCTCTGACTCCGCGGCAGAGTGTGGAGACTCGCGAGTGTTTGGCGCCCTCTGCTGGCTTAGCGGTTAATCACAGGGTCCTTTGCGTTAGAAGAGACCTTGAAGATCAAGCAAAACCATCACCCCAGCACTGCCAGGTCACCACTAAACTATGTCACTCAGCACCACATGTACAAAGCTCTGAAACCCCTCCAGGGATGGGGACACTACCACTGCCCTGGGAAGCCTGTTTCCGGGCTTGACAACCCCATTGAGGAATTAATTATTCCCAGTGTTCAACCTAAACCTCCCCTGGCACAACTTGAGGTTGTTTCCATTTGTCTTGTTTGTTATTTGGGCAAAGAGTCCAACCCCCACCTGGCTCCAACCTCCTTTCATGGAACTGTAAAGAGCCAGAAGGTCTCCTCTCAGCCTTCTTTTCTCCAGGCTGAACAACTCCAGTTCCCTCAGTTGCTCCTCAGCAGACCTGTTCACCACACCCTCCACCAGTTTCACTGCCCTTTTCTGGACATGCTCCAGCACCTCAATCTCCTTCTTGTACTGAGGGGCCCAAAACTAAACCCTGTATTTGAGGTGTGGGGTATGGGAGATATAGATGAGATACCTGGGCCAGTGTTTTACCACCCTCAGCATGGTGAATCCACATAAGGATTTCTTCCTTATCTGTGCTTTTGGAGGTCCCCACCACCATTCTCTTGATGTCTTACAGATCTTCTGAAGCTCTGCAAAGCCTAGATCAGCTTTGGCTCCTTGGATCATTAGTTTCCCCCATACCTGGACAGCACAGTTGAAGCTGAGGAAGCAGACGTGAACTATGAGGCTGAATCTTCAAAAAATTCTCTAATTCCCTACAAATCTATTCTTCCCATGCACAGATTTGGTAATTTACTCCTTTAAGAATTGAAACTTTTTATTCTGAGGCAGAATGCCTGTGATCATTTGAGGCTGTGCCTTTAAGAAAGGGACAGTGCTGGGACACTCTGGCTGAATGTTTCATAAACAAAAGACAGGTCTAAATGAATTTCATTGGTAGATTGGTAGAATTCAAATTTAAGTTTTGAGTTCTGTTGGAAGTTTTCCTCAGTTCGTCCCTTTCCTTCTCATTTCCATCTTGCCTGCTTCTGGGCTCCTTGCCAGAGTGACCTTGAACAGATAAGCAACTAATCCTACTAATAGGCCTACTAGAATTCTGCTGTATTATTAAATACCTTTTTCTCTCTTTCTAACCCTCTTTGGGAAAAAGGGAGGTAGGGGGAGAAAAGGGGGTACAGGGGGGGAACCCTCCTACGGAGGAGGGAATTTCGTTCCAGTATTCTTGTTTTTTTTACTTTCCTATATATTTCTGTATATATATTGTAAATACTGTATATTGTGCACATATCTTGCATTTTCCACATTGCTTGTAAAATATAGCATCCCTTCCGCTTCTCCAGCTGAGTTAGATGTCTTTTTTTTTTTGCTTTTTGTGGGGGAGAGAAAGCTTAGGCATTCTCTCTCAAACCACCACATTTCTTTTTGGCGCCCAACGCGGGGCAGATAATTAGCTTGATTTATTGCTTGCTCAAGTCGGACTAGCAAACATGAAGGTGCTGTGGATTTTTAAGCAATTGCTCTTTTCAGTGTGTTCGGTTCTGATCTACAAATATTGTTTGGGTTTGGTTATGGATCACCTAGGTAAATATTAATGCAGAAAGTTTATTTATAGTTTATGTATAAGATCCGGCTTCTGTATGATCACTGTCTGGGATTCTTTTGGCTTACCAGATACAGGAATGTGACCTCTAGCACTCTCCCGATTGAGATAAGGGAGTTTAAGATTCCAGTAGGTGAAAGAGTAATTTTAAGTGATGGCTGGGATCCAAAGGTGATTTATTTGATGTGTGTAATCCTGCTATCGGAGAAAATTAATGTGTATTAGTTATTTTCCTTGCGCCGGAAGAAAAAAGTGTCTAGGGCCCGTTTCATTATTAAGCATAGATCAAAGAAGAGGCGGCGTACTTCTGGGTCAGCCCCACAAACATCCAGTGATGAAGAGAGTGGAGAATCTGTGTCAGTTAAAGATAAAGCTAAAAAGTCTCTGCTTTGAATGGTTTTGTTGCAGATTCTGGCAAGCAGCCAGGGGTGGCAGCAGCTCCCAACATGGCGGCTCCCCCGGCTTCAGCAGTAGCCATTAATGAGGCACAGTCATTTCCACCACCTTCCATGGCAGGACCGGAAGCCCCCTCCACAGCAGCTGATCTATCTCAGGACCTGTCAGCTTCTGTTCTGGCAGCTTTAAATTCAAACACAGCTCCAATTCAGCAAGTAGCAGTTTTAAATACCAGAAGTGGAAAGGCCAAAGCTGATCCAGGAGCTAATGGGGGAGAAGAGCAGGAGACTGATCATGGTGAGGAACCTTTTACAAGACAAGATCCTGCTGAGGAGGAAGAGAAGGTTTGTTTTAAAGATCTAGCGAAGTTAGTGAGATCAAAACAGGATAGAGATGCAGCTAGGACAACAGCTAGCAGTGGTGGTTCTCAGCTTAAAGAGATCCTTAGGAGAGTGACAGCAGGATTATTTGGACATCAAGTTGAGGGAGAGGAGGCAAAGGAGGAAGAGGATGATATTTCCAAATGTTCTTCACCCCGGGAAGATTTGAGAAACGTCCATAAAGATTACACCAGGGCAGATAAGGAGCCAGTTCTAGCTTGGCTTAGTAGGTGTTATGATACAGGTGCTTCAGCTCTAACAGTTGGAGACAAGTCAGCAGCTCAGTTAGGAACTCTCTCAAGGGATAATGGAATAGATAGACATCTAGGCAGGGCTCTCAGTAAGGTTAATCTGTGCATACGCCTTTTAATGGCGGTTGCCATGAGATACCCTTCCCGAGATGATCTTCCATGGAATCCTAAGCCCTGGACTACCATAGATGAGGGAATTAAGCGCCTGAGAGAATTTGCTGTTAGAGAGATACTCTATGGTGAACATGAAACTCTGAATCCGGATGACATTCCTGTGGTAACTGGACTTGCTAAAAAGCTCACCAAGCGTGCTCCTTCTAATTATGCAAATATTCTGGGGAGCAGGATTGTGGCAAGAAATTATGGTGGAGCTTCTCCTACGGTTGGCCAATTCAGTGATCAAATGAGACAATTGGAGGATAGCATGACACGTGGTTCTTAGGTTTCAACCATTGAAATTCAATCTGGTAAAATAAAGAACTGCATGAAAGAGCTGAAAGATTCCATATGCCAATTGGCACAAAAAGATAATTCCAATTCTTCCTCCAGGTGGATACAAGTTTCATCTGTGAGGAATACACATCCTGCAAGGAGGTAATTCCAAAACAGGTCATTCCAAAACAGACCACCAAGGCAATCAAGTAGAACTATTTGGATAACTCTGCGTAATCAGTTTGGTGAGAACATGAACCGGTGGGATGGCCAACCAACTTCTAATCTTTTCAGGAGACTGAGAGAACTGCAAAGTGGCAGAACCCGAGGTAGCAATGCCAGAAGGGTAGCTGTTACTTCCACAGTTCCCCAGAACAACTCTAGTAGCTCCAACAGGGGCTCCAGCTATAACACTGCACACTGTGCTCAATGCACATGTGGGCATGTTCCCCATAACTAGGGGTGCCCTGCCTCCCGCCAGGGGGAGGAGAGGGATAACACAGATAACAGAATCTATTGGGATGTGTATATCCAGTGGCCTGGCACTTCACAATTTCGGAAGTACAGGGCCTTGGTTGACACAGGAGCTCAGTGCACCATAATACCATCAAATTGTCAGGGATCAGAGTTAATAACTATTCTGGGAGTCACTGGTGGATCTCAAGAGTTAAGTAAGGTGGAGGTTAATATAAGTTTAACTGGTAAACAACGGAGGAAGCATACAGTTGTGACCGGACCTGATGCACCTTGTATTTTGGGAATTTTCTGAGAGAAGGGCGTTTCAAAGACCCTAGAGGTTACAAATGGGCTTTTGGAGTAGCTTCTGTAGAAATTGATGGACAAAAACTGAAGCTATCTTTTAGACCTGAGCTTTCTGATGAATCGGCAGTTGTGGGACAACACAAGATACAGGACATTAAATTGCCGGTTGCTTCTCAGACTGTGCATCACAGACAATACAGAACCAACTGTGACTCTTTGTTGCCCATTCAGAATCTGATTTGTCAGTTGGAGAGTCAGAAAGTCATCAGCAAAACTCATTCACCTTTCAACAGTCCAGTGTGGCCTGTGCGAAAGCAGAATGGAGACTGGCATCTGACAGTCGACTACGGAGCCCTGAATGAAGTAACTCCACCTATGAATGCAGCAGTACCAGACATGATGGAGCTACAGTATGAGCTGGAATCCAAAGAGGCCAAATGGTATGCTACCATAGACTTTGCTAATGCAATTTTCTCTATTCCCATAGCAGAGGAATGCAGGCCTCAGTTTGCTTTCACCTGGAGAGGACTCCAGTACACTTTCAACAGACTGCCAATGGGCTGGATCCACAGCTCAAGCATCTGTCATGCAGTGATCCACGATGCTCTGGAGAAAGGTGGTGCTCCAGAACACATTCAGTTCATCGGTGATATCATCATCTCCTGTAAAAATGCTGAAGCAATCTTCGAGAAAGGGAACAAAATCATTGACATTCTTCTGAATGCAGGTTTTGCCATCAAGCAAGACAAGGTGAAAGGGCCTACCACAGAGATTCAGTTTCTGGAAGTGCAGTGGCAGGATGGACGCCAACACATTCCTGTGGATATGGTAAATAGATTCTCTACCATGGCAAATCCCACAAACAAGCAAGAGACCCTACGTTTCTTGGGGATAGCGGGATTTTGGAGACTGCACATTCCTGGATTCAGTCAGATTGTGAAACCTCTGTATGATGTGACTCGAAAGAGAAACCATTTCCACTGGGGACCTGAACAACAAGCAGCTTTTGACCAGATAAAGCAAGAGGTAGTTCTATCAGTGGGTCTGGGACCTGTCCGAGATGGTCCAGACATTAAGAACATTTTGTACATGGCTGCAAGTGACAATGGTGCAACCTGGTGCTTGTGGCAAAAAGCTCCAGGTGAGACATGTGGACGACCTCTTGGTTTCTGGAGTCGAGGTTACAGAGGTTCAGAGGCAAATTATTCTCCAACAGAAAAAGAGATTTTTGCTGCCCATGAAGGAGTAAAAGCATCTTCTGAAGTAATTGGAACTGAATCACAACTTCTCTTAGCTCCCAGATTGACAGTTTTGAATTGGATGTTCAAAGGGAAAGGCTCCACACCATATCATGCCACAGACCATGCTCACATTCCTAAGAGCAAAGCTACTGAGGAACAGCAACACAACCATCAGGCAGATCTAGCTGCAAGAGTTTCTCAAGTAGACATGGACTGTAATCTTGATGTCGACTGGAAACACCGAGGTGAGATATTCTTAGCTTGGTGGGCTCATGATTTGTCAGGATATCAAGGCAGAGATGCAACATACCAATGGGCTCGTGACAGATCCATAGACATTTCCATGGATGCTATCACACAAGTCATCCATGACTGTGACATTTGTGCTGCTATGAAGCAGGCAAAGCGAATTTAGCCCTTGTGGTATGGTGACAGATGGTCCAAGTACAAGTATGGTGAAGCTTGGCAGATTGACTATATCACTCTACCACGCTCTCGTTCTGGTAAGCAATACATGCTTACTATGGTAGAGGCAAACACTGGATGGTTGGAGACTTATCCAGTTCCACGTGCAACTGCACACAACAATATTCTTGGTCTGGAGAGACAGATCCTGTGGAGACACAGAACTCCCGAAAGGATTGAGTCAGACAATGGAACTCATTTCAAGAACAATCTTGTAAAGAACTGGGCAAAAGAGCACGGTATTGAGTGGATATTCCACATTCCTTACTATGCACCAGCTTCAGGGAAGATTGAACGCTACAATGGTTTGTTGGAGACCACTCTTAAAGCCATGGGGTGTGGATCTTTGAAAAACTGGGAAAAACATTTAGCACAAGCAACCTGGCTGGTAAATAGTAGAGGTTCAGTGAACCGAGCTGGACCGGTACATTCAGATCTGCTATAGAAAGTAGAAGGTGATAGAGTTCCTGTTGTTAGAGAAAAGAATCTGTTAGGTAAAACTGTTTGGGTATTTTCTCCCTCAGGAGAGGCTAAACCTGTCCGAGGGGTGGTTTCAGCTGAAGGTCCGGGTCATACTTATTGGCTAATGCAAGAGAATGGTGAAATTCAGTGTATTCCACAAAGAAATTTAACTTTAGCTGAAAGAGTTTAGTTTCAAACTGTTGTGCAGATGCATAGCATCCAAAGGAAGAATCAACGAGGAATCTACGGTGCAGAAACCCTGAGAACCCTGAGAGCCCTGAGTCAACTAAGAGACCCTGAGAATCCCTGTTTTCCTTTTCTTCGCTTTGTCGGCAAAGATATAAATTGTTTTCCATTTTTCTCATTTCCTGATTTTCTTGGACTTCTGAATCATCTACATCTGAGTATAGCCGGAATGAACTATGAACTTTACTTACAAACTGTAAATATTGTTTTGGATTGGATGGTCAGTATGAACAGCCAATGAAATTTTTTAGAAGGGGTGGACTGTGACCGTTTGAGGCTGTGCCTTTAAGAAAGGGACAGTGCTGGGACACTCTGGCTAAATATTTTGGAATATTAATGGAAACAATCAGATATTCTAAACTAATTTAATTTTTAGATTGGTAGAGTACAGTTTTAAGTTTTGGGCAGCTGGGATTTTTTCTCAGTTTGCTCCTTTCCTTCTCCCTTTCCAGCTCGTCTGCTTCTGGGCTCCCTGCCAGAGCGACCTTGAACAGATGAGCAACTATTTCGCATGAGCCCTACTAAAATTCTGCTTTATTAATTCCTGCCTTTTTTCTCTCTTTCTAACCCTCTTTGGGAAAAAGGGAGATAGGGGGAGAGAAGAGGGTACAGGGGGGGAACCCTCCTCCAGAGGAGGGAATTTCATTCTTATATTCTTGTTGATTTTTTTTTACTTTGCTGTATATTTCTGTATATATATTGAAAATACTGTGTATTTTGTGTACATATCTTGCCTTTTCCACATTGCTTGTAAAATATAGCATTTCCCTTTGCTTCTCTGGCTGGGTCAGCTGTGTTTTTTCTTCCTCTTTGTGGTGGTGAGGAGGCTAGGCCTTCTCTCAAACCACCACACATGTCTAAACGAATTTCATTGGTAGATTGGTAGAATGCAGTTTTAAGTTTTGAGTTCAGTTGGAACTTTCCTCAGTTCGCCCCTTTCCCTCTCTTTTCCAGCTTGCCTGCTTCTGGGATCCCTGCCAGAGCGACCTTGAACATATAAGCAACTAATCCTGCTAATAGGCCTACTAGAATTCTGCTTTATTAATAATTACCTTTTCTCTCTTTCTAACCCTCTTTGGGAAAAAAGGAGGTAGGGGGAGAGAGGGGGTACAAGGGGGGATCCCTCCTACGGAGGAGGGAATTTTGTTCCAGCATTCTTGTTTTTCTTACTTTGCTGTATATTTCTGTATATATATTATAAATACTGCATATTGTGCACATATCTCACATTTTCCACATTGCTTCTAAAATATAGCATCCCTTCCGCTTCTCCGGCTGAGTTAGCTGTGTTTTTTTTTCCTTTTTGTGGGGGAGGGAAAGCTTAGGCCTTCTCTCTCAAACCACCACAATGCTCCATAGAAGAACAGTGAGTGACAACCAGCTGATGCTCTATTGGGGCATGGCCACTAGATTGCTCACAGACCTTCTAGTTAGGAACCAGTTGTGGTGACCTGACCACCTTTTCTGCCAGGTTAGCTGGTCATTAGAGAAGGGGAAGATGCTTTATGAAGAGGCCTCAAGCACAAGCCCTACGAGGAGAGGCTGAGGGAGATGAGATTCTTTAGCCTGGAGGAGAGGAGTCTCAGGGGAGACCTTATTGCTGTCTACAACTACCCAAAGGAAGGTTGTAGACAGGTGGGGGTTGGTCTCTTCTCCCGGGCAACCAGCACCAGAACAAGAGGACACACTCTCAAGCTGTGCCAGGGGAATTTTGGGGTCGAGGTGAGGAGAAAGTTCTTCACTGAGAGAGTTGTTGGCCATTGGAATGTGCTGCCCAGGGAGATGGTGGAGTCACCATCCCTGGAGGTGTTCAAGAGGGGATTGGACGTGGCACTTGGTGCCATGGATTAGTAGTCATGGGGTCTTGGGTGACATGTTGGACTTGATGATCTTTGAGGTATTTTCAAACCTTATTGATTCTATGATTCTATAATATGATTCCATGAAGTGTATGTTGTACTTTGTGCAAAGGCTCAGAATTACCTGAACTAATAATTGTGGATACACTACACATCAGAGAGGGATTTTATGCAGGCTGAAATATGAGTTTGTTGATCCCAAGGGGCATATTCTTCCTGCAGTGTGCCCAGGCAGCCAAGAGGGCCAGTGGCATCCTGGCCTGCATCAGGAACAGTGCGGCCAGCAGGAGCAGGGAGGTCATTCTGCCCCTGTACACTGCACTGGTTAGGCAGCACCTTGAGTACTGTGTCCAGTTCTGGGCCCCTCAGTTTAGGAAGGATGTTGACTTGTTGGAACGAGTCCAGAGAAGGGCAGCAAAGTTGGTGAGGGTCTTGGAACACAAGCCCTATGAGGAGAGGCTGAGGGAGCTGGGGTTGCTTAAACTGGAGAAGAGGAGACTCAGGGGTGACCTTATTGCTCTCTACAACTACCTGAAGGGAGGTTGTAGACAGGCGGATGATGGTCTCTTCTCCCAGGCACCCAGTACCAGAACAAGAGGACACAGTCTCAGGCTGCGCCAGGGGAGGTTCAGGTTGGATGTTAGGAAGAAGTTCTATACAGAGAGAGTGATTGCCCATTGGAATGGGCTGCCCGGTGAGGTGGTGGAGTCACCATCATTGGAGGTGTTCAGGAGGAGACTTGACAGGGTGCTTGGTGCCATGGGTTAGTTGTTTAGGTGGGTTGGATTGGTTGATGGGTTGGACGTGATGATCTTGAAGGTCTCTTCCAACCTGGTCTGGTCTATTCTATTCTATTCTATTCTATTCTATTCTTTATTATTAGAATAAACCATTATTAGAATAAACCAAACCAGGTTGGAGTCTCCTCCAGTTTAAGCAACCCCAGCTCCCTCAGCCTCTCCTCATAGGGCTTGTGTTCCAAACCCCTCACCAACTTTGTTGCTCTTCTCTGGACTCGTTCCAGCAAGTCAACATCCTTCCTAAACTGAGGGGCCCAGAACTGGACACAGGACTCGAGGTGTGGCCTAACCAGTGCAGTGTACAGGGGCAGAATGACCTCCCTGCTCCTGCTGGCCACACTGTTCCTGATGCAGGCCAGGATGCCATTGGCCCTCTTGGCTGCCTGGGCACACTGCAGGCTCATGTTCAGCCTGCCATCGACCAGTACCCCCAGGTCCCTCTCTGCCTGGCTGCTCTCCAGCCACTCTGACCCCAGCCTGTAGCATTGCATGGGGTTGTTGTGGCCAATGTGCAGAACCCGGCACTTGGATGTGTTAAATCTCATGCCGTTGGATTCTGCCCATCTGTCCAGCCTGTCGAGGTCCCTCTGCAGAGCCTCTCTACCCTCCAGCAGATTAACTCCTGCCCCCAGCTTGGTGTCATCCGCAAATTTACTGATGATGGACTCAATGCCCTCATCCAGATCATCAATAACGATGTTAAAGAGCATGGGGCCCAGCACTGATCCTTGGGGCACACCACTAGTGACTGGCTGCCAGCTGGATGTGGCACCATTCACCACTACTCTCTGGGCTCGGCCATCCAGCCAGTTCCTAACCCAGCTCAGAGTGCTGCTGTCCAAGCCAGGGGCTGACAGCTTGGCCAGGAGTTTGCTATGGGGGACGGTGTCAAAGGCCTTGCTGAGGTCCAGGTAGACTACATCCACAGGCCTCCCCATATCCACCAGGCAGGTCACCTGATCATAGAAGGAGATCAGGTTGGTCAGGCAGGACCTGCCCTTCCGAAATCCGTGCTGGCTAGGCCTGATCCCTTGGCCATCCTGTAAGTGCTGTGTTATTGCACTCAGGATGACCTGTTCCATGATCTTGCCTGGCCCTGAGGTCAGGCTGACAGGCCTATAATTCCCTGGCTCATCCAACAGGCCCTTCTTGTGGATGGGCACCACGTTGGCCAGCTTCCAGTCCTCTGTGACATTTCCAGTGAGCCAGGACTGCTGGAGAATTATGGAGAGTGGCTTGGCCAGCTCATCTGCCAGCTCTCTCAGCACCCTAGGATGGATCCCATCTGGTCCCATGGACTTGTGGGGATCCAAGCTTCTGAGGAGAGTTCCAACGACCTGCTCATGGAACATAGGGAAACTGTGCAGCTCCCTGGCTCCTTCTGCCAGCTCTGCAGGCCAGCTGTCAGGAAGACGTTCTGCCCTTCTAGTAAAAATTGAGGCAAAGAAGTTGTTAAGTATCTCTGCCTTTTCCTCATCCCTTGATACAACATTTCCCTCCATGTCAACCAAGGAGTGGAGGTTGTCCTTTCCCTTCCTCTTGCTATTAATCTATTTATAGAAGGACTTTTTGTTGTCCTTCACAGTAGAGGCCAGTTTAAGCTCCAAGTGTGCTTTTGCCTCCCTAATTCTCTTCCTACAAGACCTAGCAACATCCTTAAACATTCTGTGGGTTGCCTCCCCTCTCTTCCAAAGGTGATACACCCTCTTTTTTTCCCTCAGTTGCATTAAAAGTTCATTAACCATCCAGGCTGGCCGTCTGCCCCGGCGGCTCATCTTCCAGCACATTGGCACAGGCTGTCCCTGAGACTTCAACAATTCTTCCTTGAAGTAGGTCCAGCTCTCCTGGCCCCCTTTATTATTAAGGGCTTTATCCCAAGGAACCCTCTGAATTAGTTCCTTGAGTAACCCGAAGTCTGCCCTCTGGAAGTCCAGAGTGGAGGTCTTCTTGCTGCCCCTCTTAGCTTGACCAAAAACCGAGAGTTCAATTATCTCGTGGTCACTGGACCCCAAACACCCTCCAACCACCACATCACCCACCAGCCCTTCCCTGTTGGTGAAGAGGAGGTCAAGCATAGCCTTGCCCCTGGTAGGCTCTCGCAGCACCTGGGATAAGAAGCTGTCCTCCAGGCATTCTAAGAACCTCCTAGACTGTCTCCTCTCTGCTGTGTTGAGATCCCAGCAGATGTCAGGCAGGTTGGAGTCGCCCATGAGAACAAGGTCCGGAGATCTTGAGACAGCCCTAAGCTGCCTATAGAATGCTTCATCAACATCTTCTTCCTGGTTGGGTGGTCTATAACAGACTCCAACCAGGGTGTCTGCCCTGCCAGTCTTCCCTCTAATTCTTACCCATAAGCATTCAACCTGATCGTCCCTAATCTCCGTCTCAATGGCATCTAGTGCCTTCCTGATGTACAGGGCCACCCCTCCACCCCTTCTTCCTTGCCTGTCTCTCCTGAAGAGCTTGTAGTCGTCAATTGCGGTGCTCCAGTCATGTGAGTCGTCCCACCACGTCTCTGTGATGGCAACTACATCATAACTTTCCTCCTGCATCAAGCCTTCCAGCTCCTCTTGTTTCTTACCCATGCTTCGTGCATTAGTGTACATGCACTTCAGCTGGGCTGATGGTTTCACCTCCGACTCTAGCTTGTCGCCCCCAGACTCTTTCCTGAGGGGACTAGTTTCAGCCCCTTCCCCCTTCGAAACTAGTTTAAAGCCCTGTCGATGAGACCTGCCAATTCCCTTCCCAGGATCTTTTTACCTTTGGGGGACAGGCCGTTCTCCTATACTGTGACCGTTCCCCTTCTCTGGGACAGATGTACTCCATCTGTTGCCAGCTGGCCTGGTGCAGTAGAAAGTTTCCCAATATCAAAAACCCCAAAATTCCTTTGACTGCACCAGCCTCTAAGCCACTTGTTAACTATAGCTGCTGACCTGTTTCTTATGGTATTCCCTCCTGCAACTAAGGTTATTGATTAAAAAATTATTTGTGCACCTGACCCCTCAACCAGGTCTCCCAGGGCCCTGATCCTCTCCTCTGTCCATCAATTACAGCAGTTGGAGGGATTAAGGAGGGTTCAAGTTTAAATTCCTTGACCTTTGGGTACTTTATAAAAATATACAATTCTATGAATCACAGAATCATTTAGGTTGGAAATGATCTTTAAGATCATCATGTCTGGCACTGTTAACTCAGCACTGCCAAATCCACCACTTCAGCCCAACATCTCCTAATTGCATAAAGGTATAGTGTATCACGGAATGAGTTCAGGACTGTGATCAAACCTACTTCCACACAATGCTCACACAGTTTTTGGAAACTTTTTTAGTGTGGTTCTCCAACAGTCTGCAAGCAGTTTAGCAGCCTGAGCAAAGGTGCACAGGACCTTCTCTCACCCAACTGCAATATTCCATGCCTAAATGGACCAACTGAGGTTTTCCACTCTGTAAAGGGTGTCCTCTGGGTTGCATTCTCAGGCAGCTCACATGGATTCTTTCCAGCTCTGAGACTTTGCCATTGTGATTTTGATATCTGGGGAAGTCAGACCTTTAAGATCATTTAGTCCAACCTATTAGCTCAGCACTGCCAAGTCCACTGCTAAATCATGTCTGTCAGCATCACATATACATGTCTTTTAAAGCCCTCTGGGGATGGTGACTCCACCACTTCCTTGGGCAGCCTGGACCAGGGCTTGAAAAACCTTTGAGGGAAGAAATTATTCCTAATACCCAACCTAAATCTCCCCTGGTGCAACTTAAGGCTGTCTCCTCTTGTTCTATCACTTCTAACTTGGAGAAAAGTCCAACACTCACTCCATCCATTCCAACCTCCTTCCAGGTAGTCATAGAAAGTAATATCTCCCTTCAGCCCCCTTCGCTCCAGACTAAGCAAGGCCAGTTCCCTCAGCCACTCCTCACAAGATCTGTGCCCTAGACCATTCACCAGCTTTCTTGTCTTTCTCTGGAGATGCTCCAGTACCTCAATGTCCTTCTTGAAGAGTGAGGTACCCAAAATTAAACCCAGTATTTAAGGTGCAGCCTCCTCAGAACAGAGTACAGCAGCTTCCTTAGTCCTGCTGGCCACACCATTGCTGATCCAAGCCAGGATGCTGTTGGCCTTCTTGGCCACCTGAGCACACGGTGGCTCATATTCAGCAGGACCAATGCACCCAGTAGAGGGGTCAATCCCTTCCATAACCCTGCTTTCCAAGTGTGAAGAGACAGACAGACTCCTAGTAAGAAACCTGCATTATCCATGCCCTCTCTTCAGCACTCAGGGGAAGCTGGATGCCTGACTGCAGCTAGAGGTCTGAAGACACTTTGAGGCTGGGCAGTGCTACGCTGGGTGTTGCAATGACTACCCCACTCTCGTGCAACTCTCTCCCACGTCCCACCTGCACCCACACATGGCAGCTCTCCAGGCTCCCAGGCACTCCTGGAAGTCTCAGGATTCAGTTTTAGCATTGGGAAATATTTCATCTCGACAAAACAAGAGCCATTTTTCCTGTATCTTTACACAAAAGAAATCACAGGCATGTATGGATCAACTCTATTTATCTGTACAGGATTTTGCCTTACAAGGAACAATAGAAACTTGAATCTGTGGAGCTGCCAAACCACAGCAGAGTGCTTAGATATTTTTATTTTTTTTTGGGGGGGGAGGTGTTATTTAATTTTTTTGGTTGTTTTGGAAAATGTTGTGCATATGGGAGTTCCTTAACACAGCAAGACATCAGGCAGCTTCCTGTTATGAAAACAGTCAACAACCTGACATTCAGCAAGCTGACATTCCCCTCACCCTATGTGATAAACAGGGTTGATAAAGATCTGCCACAATAGGTACAATAGCATCCCCTGCATAAAGGAATAGGACATGGAAGGAGCCTCAGTACACAATTATCCCAAGCCATCTCTTACAGCTTCTTTTATACAGTAGATAATCTCATCCTGCTTTCCATATTTTCCCAACATTAATTCACTTCCCCTCAGGCAGAGGTCACTGTAGGTGCTGGGTGTTTGATACCACTTTCTTGTAGGTCTTTATAGTTGTCGTAGTTTGGGCTGGGTGCCCTTCTGCTACAGGGGTGCTTCCTGTGTCCAGAAGTCCAGCCCAGTGGGTGGACACAGGAAATTAGGTTATTTCCTACCATGATCCCTTGCACCACTATAAGTTTCGCGGCGGGGTCTGGCACTTCCTCTTTTCTTCCTCCTCCGTCAGTCGGTAACATGGGGGAGAGATCTCCTGGCTTTGGGCCTGACTAGGCCCAAGGCCACGGGGGGATGGGCAGTCTCAGATCTGGCCAGCTGAGACTAGCCTAGCAATGGGAGGGGGAAGAAGGAGCCCTGGGGGTCTCGGGTGTACCCTCAGGTAGGGATGGGTTTCTCTGGGTCTGTTTTTTGGGTCTCTCTCTCTCGTCACTGTATTTTTAGTTTTTTTTTTCTGCACGCACTCACCGTTCTATTTAAACTTTCCATCACCTTTGCAATCCGTTTGTCTGAGTCATTATTTCTGCGCGTGGTGGGGAGGGGGTCTGCCCTAACCCATTACATTTTGGCGCACCAACGTGGGGCTGGCTGTTGTGCCCACTCTGCAGATCGATTGCAAAGGATGGAGAGTTTAAATTCAGTTCTGGGCGTCGGTTTGGGTTTGGCAGTTGGGGGCTCAAGTGATGTTGCCGGGGCGACCGTGTAAGTTCTTGTGGATTGTGGGGGGATGACTGGTGCGCTGCCGGTGGCTCGGACCTTTTCCTGCTATTTCAGGCAGGGGTGGTTTTCGACCATCGGCATCGGGGTACCGCTTGAGAACGCGGAACCTGCCCCTCCTCCGCGGCGGGCAGTGAAGTGGGGGAGGGGCAGCGGCGAGCAGATCAGAGTCAGGTCCGTTCTCGCTGCGGGGATAGAGCCAGCCGCTGCGAGCGGGCGAGCCAGCTCCCGAAGCCCCGGGGGGCCGACGGGGACTCCAGCTGGAAAGCCGTTTTCAAGGGCTCTGAGAACGCGCGTATGGCTTTCGCTGGAGAAGCCGTTTGAGTGTCCGAGGGGTGGAGGTGATTTTGATTCTGCGCCGCGGCGGCAGAGGTGGGCGGAGCCCTGCTGCGGGCGAGCGGCGCCGGCGGACCCGGCCGTACGCTCGGGCTGCGTCGGGCCCGGCCCTAGTCTCTTCCCCTACTTTTTCGGACGAGTTCCGAAACTGGCGCCGAGCACCTGGCTCCACCTCCCTTCTTCTCAGTGAGCTGTGGTGCAGCCCCTCCCTTTCCAAGGGGGGGGGTGTGCAGCCGGATGCTGTCTTGCCTTGGTACTGGTACGCCTAGTGGGGGGGCGGAGTACCTCGGACAAGCATCCGTGTAGTTGGACCGCAGTTGGAAGCGGTTGATTGCGGCACCCTGGATGGATTGAAAAAGGCAGTCGTGGGTTGGATGGTTTCGACTGGCCTGCCCCAGGGGTGGAGAATATGCCGCCGAGTGATTATTTGTGAAAAGTAGAGGCTTGGCTGAGAAGTCGTGAGGCTGTTCCAGGTGACCAGGATGCCCAACGGATCCATGGAGAACTTGCACCGCAGGAGAATGAGTTCTGCATCGCCGGGAGGTTCCACTGGATGAAGGAAGAAGAACTGGAATGAACAGACACTAGAGCCTGACTGAGAGACTGTTTGAGTGGACGCCCAGATGAAGACACGGACTTCGCCGGACATGTCATCAGTTTTCTGATTTGATGATGTGTTTGGGTGCAGGCATCATGGTTTGAAATAAAGGGGTGGCTCCTGTCGTAGTTTGGGCTGGGTGCCCTTCTGCTACAGGGGTGCTTCCTGTGTCCAGAAGTCCAGCCCAGTGGGTGGACACAGGAAATTAGGTTATTTCCTACCATGATCCCTTGCACCACTATAAGTTTCGCGGCGGGGTCTGGCACTTCCTCTTTTCTTCCTCCTCCGTCAGTCGGTAACATGGGGGAGAGATCTCCTGGCTTTGGGCCTGACTAGGCCCAAGGCCACGGGGGGATGGGCAGTCTCAGATCTGGCCAGCTGAGACTAGCCTAGCAATGGGAGGGGGAAGAAGGAGCCCTGGGGGTCTCGGGTGTACCCTCAGGTAGGGATGGGTTTCTCTGGGTCTGTTTTTTGGGTCTCTCTCTCTCGTCACTGTATTTTTAGTTTTTTTTTCCTGCACGCACTCACTGTTCTATTTAAACTTTCCATCACCTTTGCAATCCGTTTGTCTGAGTCATTATTTCTGCGCGTGGTGGGGAGGGGGTCTGCCCCAACCCATTACAATAGTTCAGCGGCGACGCTCAGTTGAGATTTGAAAACTGTTTACTGGGTTTCCCTTCCTCCTGCCATTCATGATCCCTGTGGTTCAATGCCACAGCTGCCGGTGGCTCATCTAGCTTGTCCCCAAATTAACCTCCTAAAATGTGAATTGATTTCCAGAAGCAAAACAGAAAATAATGGGAACATCTTCCCCCTTCCTTGAACTTGGTAATGGATGCTGGAGATGCCTTTTTACCTCCCTGATTCCCCCACAGTGGGGCTCTGATAAGGCTGCAGGAGAAATATCAAATAATAATAATAATTTCCCACTAAATAATAAGTGATGTACCAGCTTTTCCCCATGGAATGCTCTCCCTTGTCTACATCTTACAAGAAAGCAGTAAATATTCAGATACTGCTGTGTCCTGAAAGCCATTTGGGTACCACCTAGGCAGTGGAAACAGGAAGAAGACAGCATAGTCTTCATCTTTGAGATCTTAAAGTAATGACAAGCTCTCCCTGGATGGCAGAAGTCTTTGTGGAGAGGAGGATATGCTCAGTAGCTTGGAAAATTTTGAAGCACTCTTTGGAGGCACAGCTCAGTCCCTTTAGACCTTGACTCTGCTACTCATTCACAAAGAAGCTTCCTCTGAAGCTTTCTTTGGAACCAGCATCCCCATCCCAGCAGCGCAGCTCAAACTCCACTCTAGGAGGAGGTGTGAAGGAAGGTGGACATTTTCCCATGAAAATTTGGGACAGGAAGATTGCCTCCCACATGCAATATCTGACCAGAAGTATCATTTATTATTGACTTATTGGTTTTGAAGGTTCTTTTTGCCAGGCTGAACCTAAGATGGTGGCAGGGGCACACAAGACCAGAAGCTTGGGGCTAGCCCATCAGCAACATCAAGAGTTTGTCCTAGTGCCCTAAGACAGCTGAGGACTACTGATGCGATGCACAGCCTACAACTGTCATGGGCTGTGGTGCCAGTGCCCTGCCTAGTAAGGGAAGCAAGGATCATTGTTTCCTTTGACAAGGAGTTGAAGGACACATTTGTTCAGCAGGTAACCTGTGTGCCATGAGAACATTAAAGCACCCATGACACTTCAGCATGAGGCCACAGCCTGGGGAGCTAGACTCTGATATCAGGGCACCTTCCTCTGATGCTCGTGCTGTGCCACTTTGGCTGGACTGACAACAAAGCCCTGTTGCAGGAGCACTGCTGGGCATGTGGGCAGGCTAAGGCATGCATGGAGAGGTATGTGAGTCTTAGTGTCCCTCTGGCAGAAAGGATCACAAAGCTCTGTGCTTGCTGGTGACAGCTGTTTTACAGGAGCTAAGAATCAGAATCGATTAGGTTGGAAGAGACCTTTAAGATCACAAAGTCCAACTGTTAACCCAGCACTGCTAAGTCACCACTAAACCATGTCCCACAGCTACACCTCTACATGGCTTTTAAATCCTTACAGGGATGGGGACATCACTACTTTCCTGGACAGCCTGTTGCAGGGCTTGACAACCCTTTTATTTATTCTTTATCCTTTCTGGTGTAGAAATAATATTACACTGCAGTATGCCTGTCTGGTTGCAAAAGTAAACTAGAAGTTTCACTGTCATTAATATATAACTCATAGCATATAATATATATTATATGTTATGTTTTATCATATCATATCATATCATATATCATATAATATAAAAATTACAGTAGATTAGACTAGATTATATTAGAAACAGTATATATTATAGTTTATATGCTATATATGATATAATATTTTATTAGAATAAACCAAACCAGGTTGGAAGAGACCTTCAAGATCATCGTGTCCAACCCATCAACCAATCCAACCCACCCAAACAGCTAACCCATGGCACCAAGCACCCCATCAAGTCTCCTTCTGAACACCTTCAATGACGGCGACTCCACCACCTCCCCGGGCAACCCGTTCCATAGCGCAATCACTCTTTCTGTATAGAACTTCTTCCTAACATCCAACCTGAACCTCCCCTGGCGCAGCTTGAGACTGTGTCCTCTTGTTCTGGTACTGGGTGCCTGGGAGAAGAGACCATCATCAGCCTGTCTACAACCTCCCTTCAGGTAGTTGTAGAGAGTGATAAGGTCACCCCTAAGTCTCCTCTTCTCCAGGCTAAGCAGCCCCAGCTCCCTCAGCCTCTCCTCATAGGGCTTGTGTTCCAAACCCCTCACCAACTTTGTTGCTCTTCTCTGGACTCGTTCCAGCAAGGCAACATCCTTCCTAAACTGAGGGGCCCAGAACTGGACACAGTACTCGAGGTGTGGCCTAACCAGTGCAGTGTACAGGGGCAGAATGACCTCCCTGCTCCTGCTGGCCACACTGTTCTTGATGCAGGCCAGGATGCCATTGGCCCTCTTGGCTGCCTGGGCACACTGCAGGCTCATGTTAAGCCTACCATCAACCAGCACCCCCAGATCCCTCTCTGCCTGGCTGCTCTCTAGCCACTCTGACCCCAGCCTGTAGCACTGCATGGGGTTGTTGTGGCCAATGTGCAGAACCCGGCATTTGGATGTGTTAAATCTCATGCCGTTGGATTCTGCCCATCTGTCCAGCCTGTCGAGGTCTCTCTGCAGAGCCTCTCTACCCTCCAGCAGATCAACTCTTGCCCCCAGCTTGGTGTCGTCAGCAAATTTACTGATGATGGACTCAATGCCCTCATCCAGATCATCAATAAAGATGTTAAAGAGCACAGGGCCCAGCACTGATCCTTGGGGCACACCACTAGTGACTGGTTGCCAGCTGGATGTGGCACCATTCACCACCACTCTCTGGGCTCGGCCATCCAGCCAGTTCCTAACCCATCGCAGTGTGCTCCCGTCCAAGCCATGGGCTGACAGCTTGGCCAGCAGTTTGCTATGGGGGACGGTGTCAAAGGCCTTGCTGAGGTCCAGGTAGACTACATCAACAGGCCTCCCCACATCCACCAGGCGGGTCACCTGATCATAGAAGGAGATCAGGTTGGTCAGGCAGGACCTGCCCTTCCTAAATCCATGCTGGCTAGGCCTGATCCCTTGGCCATCCTGTAAGTGTTGTGTTATTGAACTCAGGATGACCTGTTCCATGATCTTGCCTGGCACTGAGGTCAGGCTGACAGGCCTGTAATTCCCTGGCTCATCCAACCGGCCCTTCTTATGGATGGGCACCACGTTGGCCAGCTTCCAGTCCTCTGGGACCTCGCCAGTGAGCCAGGACTGCTGGAAAATTATGGAGAGTGGCTTGGCCAGCTCATCTGCCAGCTCTCTCAGCACCCTAGGATGAATCCCATCTGGTCCCATGGACTTGTGGGGATCCAAGCTGCTAAGGAGAGTTCCAACTACCGCCTCATGGAACATAGGGAAACTGTGCAGCTCCCTGGCTCCTTCTGCTAGCTCTGCAGACCAGCTGTCAGGAAGACGTTCTGCCCTTCTAGTAAAAATTGAGGCAAAGAAGGTGTTAAGTATCTCTGCCTTTTCCTTATCCTTGGTTACAATGTTCCCCTCCGTATCCACCAAGGAGTGGAGGTTTTCCTTCCCCTTCCTCTTACTATTAATGTATTTATAGAAGGACTTTTTGTTGTCCTTCACAGTAGAGGCCAGTTTAAGTTCCAAGTGTGCTTTTGCCTCCCTAATTCTCTTCCTACAAGACCTAGCAACATCCTTAAACATTCTGTGGGTTGCCTCCCCTCGCTTCCAAAGGTGATACACCCTCTTTTTTTCCCTCAGTTCCATTAAAAGTTCATGAACCATCCAGGCTGGCCGTCTGCCCCGGCGGCTCATCTTCTGGCACATTGGCACAGCCTGTCCCTGAGCCTTCAACAATTCTTCATTGAAGTAGGTCCAGCTCTCCTGGACCCCTTTGTTTTTAAGGACTTTATCCCAAGGAACCCTCTGAATTAGTTCCTTGAGTAACCCAAAGTCTGCCCTCCGGAAGTCCAGAGTGGAGGTCTTCTTGCCGCCCCTCTTGGCTTGACCAAAAACCGAGAATTCAATTATCTCGTGGTCACTGGACCCCAAACACCCTCCAACCACCACATCACCCACCAGTCCTTCCCTGTTGGTGAAGAGGAGGTCAAGCATAGCCTTGCCCCTGGTAGGCTCTCGCAGCACCTGGGATAAGAAGCTGTCCTCCATGCATTCTAAAAACCTTCTAGACTGTCTCCTCTCTGCCGTGTTGAGTTCCCAGCAGATGTCAGGCAGGTTGAAGTCACCCATGAGAACAAGGTCCGGAGATCTTGAGACAGCCCTAAGCTGCCTATAGAATGCTTCGTCAACATCTTCTTCCTGGTTGGGTGGTCTATAACAGACTCCAACCAGGGTGTCTGCCCTGCTGGTCTTCCCTCTAATTCTTATCCACAAGCATTCAACCCGATCATCCCTAATCTCCATCTCAATGGCATCTAGTGTCTTTCTGATGTACAGGGCCACCCCTCCACCCCTTCTTCCTCGCCTGTCTCTCCTGAAGAGCTTGTAACCGTCAATTGCAGCACTCCAGTCGTGTGAGTCGTCCCACCACGTCTCTGTGATGGCAACTATATCATAATTTTCCTGCTGCATCAAGGCTTCCAGCTCCTCCTCTTTGTTACCCATGCTTCGTGCATTAGTGTACATGCACTTCAGCTGGGCTGCTGGTTTCACCTCCAACTCTAGCTTGTCGCCCCCAGACTCTTGTCTGAGAGGACTCTCTTCAGCCCCTTCCCCCTTCGAAACTAGTTTAAAGCCCTGTCTATGAGACCCGCCAATTCCCTACCCAGGATTTTTTTATCTTTGGGGGACAGTCCGTTCTCATATACAGTGATCTTTCCCCTTCTCTGGGACAGATGTACTCTATCTGTTGCCAGCTGGCCTGGTGCAGTGGAAAGTTTCCCAATATCAAAAAACCCAAAATTCTTTTGACTGCACCAGCCTCTAAGCCACTTGTTAACTATAGCTTATAGCTTAAATATATATATATTTTATATATACATTTAGTTGTGAGACCCCCACCTGGAATATTCTGCCCAGCACTGAAGCCTCCAGTGCATGAAGGATACTGAACTGCTAGAATGGATCCAGAGGAGGGCCATGAAGATGCTCAGAGTGCAGAACACCCCTCTATGAGGACAGTTAGAGAGAGTTGTGGTTGTTGAGAGTAGAAAAGAAAAGGCTCCATGGAGACCTTAGAGCAGCCTCTTTCAGTACTTAAAGGATACCTATAGGAAACATGGGGCCAGACTTTTTAGCAGGGCCAAATTCGTGTCAAGAAGTGCTCAAATAATTTAGCAGTGCAGATGAAGGAATTCCTGTCTGGAGTAATTTACTGGTATGATGCAGCCCTTGAGTCCTCAGTGACCTCATCTGGTCACAGTTTCTGATTTATGCTGCTGTTAATTACTATAATTGACTGTTTCTGCTGCAGTAGCAACAAGAAGCCTCAGGCTGAAGATGAAATAATTGTGCTGGTTGCTGCTCAAAAGCAGAGCAGGCCATCTCCTCTGATAAAAGGGGCTCCCAATCAAACTGTAACTTGTGAAAAGGAGAACCAACATTCAGAAGGGCAGGGGGAAACGTCAGCAATGACAAGCCACACTCAGAGCTGTGACCTCCTGGTGGTGTGGAGACATGGGGATGGACAACAACATTTAAAGCCAAGAAGAAGACTTTTAAGGACAGATCAGAAGAAGAATGGGAAGAAGCCCAAGAAGGTCCCTGCACTCATGAAGAACCCATTGCTGCCCTGTAGGCATTCATCCCAGTGCAGAAGGGTGGACTGTGGCCGGTTGACGTTGCCCCCTTAAGAAAGGGAATATGGTGGACGGAAGTTGGTAAACGGAAAGAATAATCTAAACTATTTCATTGGTAAAGTGGGAGGAAGCACCTTCTGAACTGGGAGTGAGCTGGGACTATCCTGGGCACTCCGGCACCCTATCTTCAGTCTTGCTTCCGCCTCTCCACAGTTCAGCAGCTTTCTGTGCTGGGCTTTCTGCCAAGGCTCCGGCCTTCAAACTGACAAACTTGATAAGGCCTGTATTAACTGCTTTTCCAATTAACACAAAACTGCTTCTAACATTTATTTTCCTCTCTTTTCTCTCTCTTTCTATCCCACTCTGGGAAAAGGGGGGGGAGAGAGGGGAGAGCGGAGGTGGGGAACCCCCTCTCTGCCAAGGGGGGTTACTCTCATTTCTGTGTTACTCTGTTGTATATCTTTGTATATATTGTAGATATTGTAAATTTGTAAATATTCCCCTGCATACCCTACATTGCTTTGTAAATATAGCTCCACTGCCTTGCTAATTCAGCTTGTGAGTTTTTTTTTCTTTCCCTTCAAGTTTCTTTCCCTTTACCTTACAAGGGGGAAGGGAGGAGGCTTCTTGGCCTTGCCCTTCCACCCACCACATTTTTTTTATTGGCGTACCCAACGTGCGGCAGATAATTAGTTTAATTTATTACTTGATTGATTTAGTGTTTTCTAGCTGAATTAGCAAACATGAAGGTATTGTGGTTTGTGGAGCGATTATTCTTTTCAATTTTTGGGGCTCTGGTTTGCAGGTATTGTTTGGGTTTGATTTTGGATTACCTGGGTAAATATTTGGTGCGGACAATTTATATGTGGGTTATGTATGAGTTAAATTATGGTATGAAAAATGTATTAATTTCCTATGGCCAGTGTGTCGTGGGATGGAAGGGGTAAGGCCAAGATGCCTCCTCCCTTCCCCCTTGTAAGGTAAAAGGGAAAAAAAATTGAAGGGAAAGGAAAAAAAAACTCGCAAGCTGAATTAGCAAAGCAGTGGAGCTATATTTACAAAGCAATGTAGGATTTGCAGGGGGAATATTTACAAATTTACAATATCTACAATATATACAAAGATATACAACAGAGTAACACAGAAATGAGAGTAAGCCCTCTGGACAGAGGGGGTTCCCCACCTCCGCTCTCCCCTCTCTCCCCCCTTTCCCCAGAGTGGGATAGGAAGAGAGAGAAAAGAGAGGAAAAAAAAATGTTAGAAGCAGTTTGTGTTAATTGGAAAGGAGTTAATATACAGGCCTGGTATCTTGTTTTCAAGGCCGAGGCCTTGGCAGAAAGCCCAGCACAGAAAGCTGCTGCACGGAGAAGAGGCGGAAGCAAGACTGATAGAAAATTCGTGCAAATGTCCACTTCACTCCCAGTTCAGAGGGTGCTTCCCCCCACTTTACCAATGAAATAGTTTAGACTATTCCTTCCGTTTACCAACTTCCGTCCACCATATTCCCTTTCTTAAGGGGGCAACGTCAACCGGCCACACAGTGAGATACAGGAATGTTACCTCCACCACTCTCCCAATTGAGATAAAGGGTTTTAAGATTCCGCCTGAGGAGAGAGTAACTTTAGGTGATGGCTGGGATCCAAAAGTGATTTATTTGATGTGTATAAATCTGTTGCTGGTGATGGTAATTGCATATTTACTGTTCTCTCTGCGGCGAGAGGGAAAGGTGTCCAGACCTTGTTTTGTTATTAAAACTAGATCAAAAAGAAAACGCCGTGGCTCTAGGTCAGTCCCAGAGACATCTAGTGACGAAGAGTGTGCAGAATCCGTGTCAGCTAAAAAGAAGGCTAAAAAGTTAATTGGTAAGGCAGCTCTAAATGACTTTTCTGCTGATTCTGGCAAGCAGCCAAGGGCATCGGCTGGTATCAACATGGCACCTACTCCTTCTCCTACTCCTTCTTCTTCTTCTCCGTCGGCCATTAATGGAGCAACGTCACTTCCACCCACTCCCTCAGTGGGACCGGAAGTCACTGCCCCAGCAGCTGATTTATCTCAGGACCTGTCAGCTTCCATTAAGGTGGCTGTAAATGCAAACACAGCTCCAGTCAAGATGGCTCCTTTAAAGACTAGAGCTGGAAAGGGCAAAGATGGAGAAGAAGAGGAGGAGACTGATCCTGGTGAGGGGCCCTCTACTCTAAAAGATCCTGCTCAGGAGGAAGAGAAGGTTTGTTTTAAAGATCTAGCTAACGTAGTGAGATCAAAGCAGGATAGAGATGAAGTTAGGAAAGCAGCTGGCAAAGGTGGTTCTCAGCTTAAAGAGATCCTTAGGAGAATGACAGCAGGATTATATGGGCAAAGAATTCAGGGAGACGAGGAGGAAGATGATATTTCAGACTGTTCTTCGCCCCGGGAGGAATTGCGAAATGTCCGTAAAGATTTCACCAGGGCAGATAAGGAGCCAGTTCTAGCTTGGCTTAGTAGGTGTTATGATACAGGTGCTTCAGCTCTAAAAGTTGGAGACAAGTCAGCAGCTCAGTTAGGAACTCTCTCAAGGGATAATGGAATAGATAGACATCTAGGCGAAGCTCTCAGTAAGGTTAATCTGTGGATACGCCTCTTAATGGCAGTTGCCCTGAGATATCCTTCCCGAGATGATCTTCCATGGAATCCTAAACCCTGGACTACCATAGATGAGGGAATTAAGCGCTTGAGAGAATTTGCTGTTAGAGAGCTACTCTATGGTGAACATGAAACTCTGAATCCTGATGACATTCCTGTGGGTATTGGTCTTGCTAAAAAGATCATCAAACTTGCTCCTTCTAATTATGCAAACATTCTGGCAAGCAGAATTGTGTCAAGAAGTTATGGTGGAGCTTCTCCTACGGTTGGCCAATTCAGTGATCAAATGAGACAATTGGAGGATAGCATGACACGTGGTTCTTTGGTTTCAGCCATTGAAACTCTGTCTGGAAAGATTGAGAATTGCATGAAGGATCTGAAAGATTCCATATACCAATTGGCACAAAAGGATAATTTCAATTCTTCCTCCAGGTGGATACAAGTTTCATCTGTGAGGAATACACGTCCTCCAAGGAGGTCATTCCAGAACAGGTCATTCCAAAACAGGTCATTCCAAAACAGACCACCAAGGCAATCACGTAGAACTATTTGGATAACTCTGCGTGATCAGTTTGGTGAGAACATGAACCGCTGGGATGGCCAACCAACTTCTAATCTTTTCAGGAGACTGAGAGAACTGCAAAGTGGCAGAACCCGAGGTAGCAATACCAGAAGGGTAGCTGTTACTTCCACAGTTCCCCAGAACGACTCTTATGGCTCCAACAGTGGCTCCAGTTATAACATGCAAAGTTATAACCCTGCAAACTATGTGCAATGCACATGTGCGCATGTTCCCCATAACTAGGGGTGCCCTGACTTCCGCTAGGGGGAGGAGAGGGGTAATAGAGATAACAGAATCTATTGGGATGTGTACATCCAGTGGCCTGGCACTTCACAATTTCGGAAGTACAGGGCCTTGGTTGACACAGGAGCTCAGTGCACCATAATACCATCAAATTATCAGGGATCAGAGTCTATAACTATTCTGGGAGTCACTGGTGGATCTCAAGGGTTAAGTAAGGTAGAGGTTAATATAAGTTTAACTGGTAAACAATGGAGGAAGCATACAGTTGTGACCGGACCTGATGCACCTTGTATTTTGGGAATTGATTTTCTGAGAGAAGGGCATTTCAAGGACCCTAGAGGTTACAAATGGGCTTTTGGAGTAGCTTCAATAGAAATTGATGGACAAAAATTGAAGCTATCTGCCAGACCTGAACTTTCTGATGAATCTGCAGTTGTGGGACAACATAAGATACAGGACATTAAATTGCCGGTTGCTTCTCAGACTGTGCATCACAGACAATACAGAACCAACCGTGACTCTTTGTTGCCCATTCAGAATCTGATTCGTCAGTTGGAGAGTCAGAAAGTCGTCAGCAAAACTCATTCACCTTTCAACAGTCCAGTGTGGCCTGTGCGGAAGCAGAATGGAGACTGGCGTCTGACAGTCGACTACCGAGCCCTAAATGCAGTGACACCACCTATGAGTGCAGCAGTGCCAGACATGATGGAGCTACAGTATGAGCTGGAATCCAAAGAGGCCAAATGGTATGCTACCATAGACATTGCTAATGCATTTTTCTCTATTCCCATAGCAGAGGAATGCAGGCCTCAGTTTGCTTTCACCTGGAGAGGAATCCAGTACACTTTCAACAGACTGCCAATGGGCTGGATCCACAGCTCAAGCATCTGTCATGCAGTGATCCACGATGCTCTGGAGAAAGGCGGTGCTCCAGAACACATCCAATTCATCGATGACATCATCGTCTGGGGCAAAACTGCTGAAGAAGTCTTCGAGAAAGGTAACAAAATCATTGACATTCTTCTGAATGCAGGTTTTGCCATCAAACGAGACAAGGTAAAAGGACCTACCACAGAGATTCAGTTTCTGGGAGTGCGGTGGCAGGATGGATGCCGACACATTCCAGTGGATGTGGTAAATAGAGTCTCCACCATGGCAAGTCCCACAAACAAGCAAGAGACCCTACGTTTCTTGGGGATAGTGGGATTTTGGAGACTCCACATTCCTGGATACAGTCAGATTGTGAAACCTCTGTATGATGTGACTCGAAAGAGAAACCATTTCCACTGGGGACCTGAACAGCAAGCAGCCTTTGACCAGATAAAGCAAGAGGTAATTCAAGCAATGGGTCTGGGAACTGTTCGAGATGGTCCAGACATTAAGAACATTTTGTACACGGCTGCAAGTGACAATGGTCCAACCTGGTGCTTGTGGCAAAAAGCTCCAGGTGAGACACGTGGACGACCTCTTGGTTTCTGGAGTCGAGGTTACAGAGGTTCAGAGGCTAATTATACTCCAACAGAGAAAGAAATTTTAGCTGCCTATGAAGGAGTGAAAGCATTTTCTGAAGTGATTGGAACTGAATCACAACTTCTTCTAGCCCCCAGATTACCAGTTTTGAATTGGATGTTCAAAGGCAAAGGCTCCACACCACATCATGCCACAGACTCAACCTGGTCTAAGTGGATGGCTCTGATAACACAGAGAGCTCGAATGGGAAATCTTGAAAGACCTGGTCTAGTGGAGGTGATCTCAAGTTGGCCTGAAGGTATCAACTGTGCCAAACCTCCAGAGGAGAAAGTAACTCGTGCTGAGGAAGCTCCTCCTTACAATGACCTTTCTGATGATGAAAAGAAATATGCTTTGTTCACAGACGGTTCCTGTCGTCTTGTTGGAAACAAGCGAAGGTGGAAGTCTGCAGTGTGGAGTCCAACACGCCGAGTTGCAGAGGCGAAAGATGGAGAAGGAGAATCCAGTCAGTTCGCAGAGGTAAAAGCTGTCCAGCTAGCTCTCAACGTAGCTGAACGTGAGAGATGGCCAAAGCTTTATCTCTACACCGACTCATGGATGGTAGCCAATGCTCTATGGGGTTGGCTAAAGAACTGGAAGAAGAGTGGTTGGCAGAGAAAAGGAAAACCCATTTGGGCAGCCAACCTATGGCAGGACATTGCTGATCGAATCGAGAGAATTCCAGTGAAAGTGAGACACATCGATGCTCACATTCCTAAGAGCAAAGCTACTGAGGAACAGCAACACAACCATCAGGCAGATCTAGCTGCAAGAGTTTCTCAAGTAGACATGGACTCTAATCTTGATCTCGACTGGAAACACCGAGGTGAGATATTCTTAGCTCGGTGGGCTCACAATTCGTCAGGACATCAAGGCAGAGATGCAACATACCAATGGGCTCGTGACAGATCCATAGACATTTCCATGGATGCTATCACACAAGTCATCCATGACTGTGACATTTGTGCTGCTATGAAGCAGGCAAAACGACTTAAGCCCTTGTGGTATGGTGACAGATGGTCCAAGTACAAGTATGGTGAAGCTTGGCAGATTGACTACATCACTCTACCACGTTCTCGTTCTGGTAAGCAATACGTGCTTACTATGGTAGAGGCAAACACTGGGTGGTTGGAATCTTATGCAGTTCCACATGCAACTGCACGCAACACCATTCTCGGTCTGGAGAGACAGATCCTGTGGAGACACGGAACTCCAGAGAGGATTGAGTCAGACAACGGAACTCATTTCAAGAACAACCTTGTAAAGAGCTGGGCAAAAGAGCATGGTATTGAGTGGATATTCCACATTCCCTACTATGCACCAGCTTCAGGGAAGATTGAACGCTACAACGGTTTGTTGAAGACCACTCTCAAAGCCATGGGAGGTGGATCTTTGAAAAACTGGGAAAAACATTTAGCACAAGCAACCTGGCTGGTAAATAGTAGAGGTTCAGTGAATCGAGCTGGACCTGCGCATTCAGATTTGCTACGGAAAGTAGAAGGTGACAGAGTTCCTGTTGTTAGAGAAAAGAATCTGTTAGGTAAAACTGTTTGGGTATTTTCACCCTCAGGAGAGGCTAAACCTGTCCGAGGGGTGGTTTCAGCTGAAGGTCCGGGTCACACTTATTGGGTAATGCAAGAGAATGGTGAAATTCAGTGTATTCCACAAAGAAATCTAACTTTAGCTGATAGAGGTTAATTTCAAACTGTTGTACAGCTACATCGCGTCCAGAGGAAGAACCAACGAGGAATCTACGGTGCACGAACCCTGAGATCCCTGAGAGCCCTGAGTCAACTAAGAGACCCTGAGAATCCCTGTTTCCCTTTTCTTTGCTTCGTCGGCGAAGAAATGAACTTTTTTCCATTTTTCTCATTTTCTGATTTTCTAGGACTTTTGAATCATCTACATCTGAGCATAGCCGGAATGGACTATGAACTTTGCTCACGAACTGTAAATATCGTTTTGGATTGGATGGACAGTATGAACAGCCGATGAAATTGTTTAGAAGGGGTGGACTGTGGCCGGTTGACGTTGCCCTCTTAAGAAAGGGAATATGGTGGACGGAAGTGGGTAAACGGAAAGAATAATCTAAACTATTTCATTGGTAAAGTGGGAGGAAGCACCTTCTGAACTGGGAGTGAGCTGGGACTATCCTGGGCACTCCGGCACTCTATCTTCAGTCTTGCTTCCGCCTCTCCACAGTGCAGCAGCTTTCTGTGCTGGGCTTTCTGCCAAGGCTCCGGCCTTCAAACTGACAAACTTGATAAGGCCTGTATTAACTGCTTTTCCAATTAACACAAAACTGCTTCTAACATTTTTTTTTCCTCTCTTTTCTTTCTCTTTCTATCCCACTCTGGGAAAAGGGGGGTAGAGAGGGGAGAGCGGAGGTGGGGAACCCCCTCTCTGCTGAGGGGGGTTACTCTCATTTCTGTGTTACTCTGTTGTATATCTTTGTATATATTGTAGATATTGTAAATTTGTAAATATTCCCCTGCATACCCTACATTGCTTTGTAAATATAGCTCCACTGCTTTGCTAATTCAGCTTGTGAGTTTTTTTTTCTTTCCCTTCAAGTTTCTTTCCCTTTACCTTACAAGGGGGAAGGGAGGAGGCTTCTTGGCCTTACCCTTCCACCCACCACAGTGTAAAACCTTCTTGGGTTATTCAGGGATCAGGTCATATCCACCCTGGTGGAAAAAGGATACAGAAGGGTGTAAAACCTTCCCAGGCTACTCAGGGATCAAGTCATATACAGGTGCAAAATTACCCACTAAAGCAAACAGGCTGGTACACAAGTGGCTCATGTGTTACCCTTGAGTTGTTTGCAAGTCCTTCAGCTTCTATATACTTTGTGCCTGGAAGGTGTTAAGCCAAGCAGCTGTGTTTGAGAAGCAAACTCCTCAATGCTTCCTGGGTACCTCATCACTGGCTCAAACAGTCTCAGGATCAACCCCCAAAGTTGCTCTTCACACAGCCTTGTACAGCTGAAGGGCATTTTCCCTCTGCTTATACTGCATAGCTACAGCACATTAGAAATGGAAAAATGGCCATCAGCTCCTCCATGCACCAAAATGCTCAATGCATCATTGGCAGGAGACCTTCTAACACTTTGCTAGTTTTAGGAGGAACCACATGAATAATTTCCATTTGTTCCCTGTAGCTCAGCTCCACCAAGAGTCTTACTCACCTCCTTTGCTCCTCATTCCTTGAGAGGCTTTTTTTTTTTTTTGGTTGTTGTTGTGAACACAAAACAGGCAGGATTTGCCCTTGTGCCCCATTGTGACCGTTTGAGGCTGTGCCTTTAAGAAAGTGACATTGTGACTGAATGTTTTATAAACAAAGGACAAGTCTAAACTAATTTAATTGGTGGATCGGTAGAAAACAACTTTAAGATACGAGTCCAGCAGAGATTTCGGGCAGTCTTGCACTTTTTCCCCCTCCTTTCGCAGCTTACAGCTTCTGGGCTTTCGGCCAGACTGACCTTGGACTGATAACTGTAAGGCCTGTACTAAACTTACTAACACATTTGTTCTAATTATAAGTGCTTTTAATTAACAATTATTCCTTTTCCCTCTTTCTAACCCTCTCTGGGGAAAAGGGGGAGAGAAGGGGGTACAGGGGGGAAAACCCTTCCTCCTGGAGGGGGAGGGGAATCTCATTCCTGTGTTACTTTGTTGTATATTTCTGTGTATATATTGTAAATACTGTAAATTGTGTGTGTATATATATATCCTGCAGCCCCGCTTGTAAATACAGCACATTTCCTTTGCTAATACGGCTGTGGTTTTCTTTCTTTTTTTTTTTTCCCCTTCACTCACAGGGGGGGGAGAAGGCTGAGGCCTTCCCCTCAACCCTCAACACCCATCCAAGAAAAAGAGAGAAAAATAACCCCGAACAATTGCGAAGCTTCCATTTGAGAAATTAATTCGCTAGGGGGCCAAGTTAAAAATAAAGTTCTTTGGCCAGCAGCTTTATAAACTCCAGCTATATTCTCTGGAATATAATTCATAAGCACAATATGGTTTTTTGTTGTGAATTAGTGTGAACTACCAGAAAAGGAAAGAGGAAACCCCTAATGTAGTCCTAAATAGACCTGTGAAAAAGGATAATAAAACTTGTCCTGGATTTCCTTTAGCAGCAGGTGTTTCCTTTGGAGGTTCTATTCATTCAGACTTTGGACAGAGACATTTTGCCAAATTTCTTTTTCTTTTCTTAACTTTTTTATTTCCACCCCCCACCCCCCCCCCAATTATTATTATTGTTTTTGTAAACCCAGAGTTCAGTTGATCTGAGTGAAGGTGGATTTGTCTCCTTGACCAATGTCTCGCTCACTGGTTAGGCCACACCTTGAGTAATGTGTCCAGTTCTGGGCCACTCAGTTAGGAAAGATGTTGACTTGCTGGAAGGTGTCCAGAGAAGGGCAACAAAGCTGGGGAGGGGTTTGGAGCACAGCCCTGCAAGGAGAGGCTGAGGGCGCTGAGGTTGCTTAGCCTGGAGAAGCCAGCTTCATTCCATTCCCCCTAGTCCTATCACTACCTGAGATCCTGAGAAGTCCTTCCCCAGCCTTCCTGTAGGCCCCCTTCAGATACTGGAAGGCCACAATTAGGTCACCTCGGAGCCTTCTCACCTGCAGACTGAACAGCCCCAACTCCCTCAGTCTGTCCTCATAGGAGAGGTGCTCCAGCTCTCTGATCATCCTTGTGGCCCTTCTCTGGACACGCTACAGCTCCTCCACATCCTTCTTGTAATAGGGGCTCCAGAACTGGACACAGTACTCCAGGTGGGGTCTCACCAGGGCTGAGTAGAGGGGGAGGATTACCTCCCTCGACCTGCTAGCCACACTTCTCCTGATGCAGCCCAGCATCTGATTGGCTTTGTGGGCTGCAAGTGCACATTGAGAGCTCATGTTGAGCTTCTTGTCCACCAGCACCCCCAAGTCTCTCTCCTCAGGGCTGCTTTCCAGCCAGTCACTGCCCAGCCTGGATTTGTGCCTGGGATTGCCTCGACCCAGATGCAGGATCCTGCAATTGCTCTTATTGAACTTCATGAGGTTGGCTTGTGCCCACCTCTCCAGCCTGTCAAGGTCCCTCTGGATGGCCTCCCTTCCCTCCAGCGTGTCTGCTGCACCACACAGCTTGGTGTCATCAGCAAACTTGCTGAGGGTGCACTCAATGCCACTGTCCACGTCACCCACAAAGATGTTGAACAACACAGGTCCCAGGACTGATCCCTGAGGGACTCCGCTTCTCACTGGCCTCCCCTGGGACATGGAGCCATTGACAGCCACTCTCTGGGTGCGGCCATCAAGCCAGTTCCTTATCCATCTAGTGGTCCACCCATCAAACCCATGTGTCACCAGTTTGGAGACCAGGATGTGGTGCGGGACAGTGTCGAAGGCTTTGCTCAGGTCCAGGTAAATTACATCAGTTGCTCGCCCCTCATCTATTAATTTTGTCACCTGCTCATAGAAGGCCACCAGGTTGGTCAGGCAGGATTTACCCTTGGCAAAGCCATGCTGACTGTTCCCAATCACCTCTTCACTATTCTTCTGAGCCAGTAGTGACTCCAGGAGCATCTGTCCCATGATCTTTCCAGGCACAGAGGTGAGACTGACTGGCCTGTAGTTCCCTGGTTCCTCCTTCTTACCCTTTTTGAAGATGGGGGCAATGTTTCCCCTTTTCCAGTCTGTGGGGACTTCCCCAGATTGCCATGACTTGAAATATAATAGAGAGGGGTTTAGCAACCTCATCTGCCTGTTCTCTCAGTACCCGTGGGTGTAACCCGTCGGGTCCCATGGACTTGAACACTTTCAGGTTCTTCAGGTGATCATGAACCTGATCTTCACTTTCAATGGGCAGTTCTTCCTCCCCGTCCCTGGCATTGTCTTCCATAACATCAGGAGTGTGGCTAGAGGCCCTTGCAGTGAAGACCGAGGTAAAGAAGTTATTAACTACCTCAGCCTTTTCCTCATACATCTCCATTCAAACATTCTTTTCCATCCCTCTACCAGCAACTGTCCTCAGAGCAGCCCCCAAAACCTATTTGCTGCCATCACCTTATCCTGTACCTGAACATCCTAAAAATGTACTCAAGCCTCTTGCGAAGCAAAGTTGGTGATAGGTAATGTTGCAGGACAACCCAATCCTGCAGGACCTCCAAAACCATCAGCCTTCACTCACCATGGGCTGCTAAAGGCCATTTCTTCATTAAAAAGAAATTAGTGATTTTAAGTTATTTAATCTTTTCCCAGAGTTTAGCAACATTTTTTTTTTCTACAGCCCAAGCTGGTTACAGATAGGATTTCACACAATGATATTTCAATCACTTCCTCTGGGATACTCTTTCCAACAATGTGGATTTCTTGCCTGTAGAAGAATTCCCAGGGACTGAGTTGAAGTTTTCCTTCACCCTTGAAATGCATCCCTTCAAACAGCTTCACACCAGGAACTTCCCTCCCTTCTCATTGAGCCATTGAGGAGCTATAGCATTCTCCAGGGGCAGGTGTCCAAGGCAGTGAATAAAATCTGGGCTGCAAATCTTAAAAACTCAGACCTAGAGTGATCCTATTACAGTTCAAAGAAGCCCACTGGGGAAAGAAAATGTAGCATGTTTTGTCCTGTTCATCTTTTGCCAGCTCAGGGGGTATTCTTTTAGTACTGCTAGAGGGAGAGCAGGAAAATCCTGGTGACACACAGCAGAATTGTTCCATTGCCTGGGTTTTCTGTATATGCATCATAGATGATTTGCTAAGCTTGTACAAGAAGCCTTCTGCTAATCACTTTTTTAGTGTTAGGTATAACAAAACTTTGTTCTGTTGAACATCAAGAAAGTGGTGCTGTTGGAATTATAGAATAGCCTGGGTTGAAAGGGACCTTTAAAGGTCATCTAGTCCAACACCTTTGGGCTCTATTTGGATGAAACCTCCACCTAGAGTTCTATGCCCAGCTCTGGAGTCCTCAGCACAGGAAAGATATGGACCTGCTGGAGTGGATCCAGAGAAGGCCACAACAATGATCAGAGTGCTGGAATCCCTCTGCTGTGAGGAGAGGCTGAAAGAGTTGGGATTGTTCAGCCTGGAGAAGAGAAGGTTCAAGGGAGACCTTATAATATCTTTTCAGTTCCATTTGGGGGCAATTTTTTTTAGCAGGACCTATTGCAACCGGTCAAGGGGTGATGGGTTTAAACTAAAAGAGGAGAATTTCAGGCTAGATAGAAGGCAGACATATTTTACATTGAGGATGATGAGACAGTAGCACAGGCTGTCCAGAGATGGTAGATGCCCTATTCCTAAAACCACTCTAGGCCAAGTTGGACAGGGCTTTGAGCAACCTGCTCTAATTGAAGATGTCCCTGCTGACTGCAGTGAACCTGGCCTAGATGACCTTGAGTACACCTTGAGTACTGTGTCCAGTTCTGGGGCACTCCATTTAAGAAGGACATTGAGACTCTTGAATGTGTCCAGAGAAGGGCAACGAGGCTAGGGAGAGGCCTCAAGCACAAGCCCTACGAGGAGAGGCTGAGGGAGCTGGGGTTGCTTAGCCTGGAGAAGAGGAGGCTCAGGGGAGACCTTATTGCTGTCTGCAACTACCTGAAGGGAGGTTGTAGCCAGGAAGGGGTTGGTCTCTTCTCCCAGGCAACCAGCACCAGAACAAGAGGACACAGTCTCAAACTGTGCCAGGGGAAGTTTAGGTTTGAGGTGCAGAGAAAGTTCTTCACAGAGAGAGTTGTTAGCCATTGGAATGTGCTGCCCAGGGAAGTGATGGAGTCACAATCCCTGGAGGTGTTCAAGAGGGGATTGGACGTGGCACTTGGAGCCATGGTTTAGTAGTCATAAGGTATTGGGTGATAGGTTGGACTTGATGATCTTTGAGGTATTTTCCAACCTTATTGATTCTATGATTCTATGCCCTTCAAAGGTCCCTTCCAACCCACACTGCTCTATGATTCATCTCCCCATGTGCAGGCAGAGGTTCATGAATTCCTCTGGACCCCATCCTAGGCTTGACTCTACTGCGTAGCTCCTTTGCACAACCCATGCCCCTCTAATTGTGCATGCACAAGCACACACACACACAGAGACCCATTTTTCCCTTGACCACACAGACAACAGCAAACACCTGTGAACAGAAAGCTGACCACAAGCTTTTAGGATCTGCTTCTCATGGGCTAAGGAGGGGGTTGCTAATCCCTTTCTTGTTTGATTCGTTTTATTTTATTTTGCTCTTTACTCTCTCTGTCTCTCTCTCTGCAGCTCCTGATGATAGAGTGCTGCTGTCTGCTTGAGAACGTGGGGCTGTCCCTGCAGATGTTGCCCAGGGCAGGCGAGGTTCCCACAGCGAGTAGGAAGTGGGGCCTCACAGAGCCGGGACAGGGCTGGCGGAAGTGGCAGCAGGGCTGGCCGCCCCTGGCCGCTGCTCAGGGGATGATGGGGGAGAAGAAGTGAAGAGGGAGGGGGAGTGTCCCAGTGCAGGGGGGGCATCTATTCTTGGAGAAAAAAGGGGGGGCTCTGGTGAGGGGGGGGGGGGGATTATTGTAAGACTTTGTTTATATCCCAAGCTGAATGAATCAAATGACCTTTTTTATTGTCGGTCTCCTGAATGGACCACAGAGGGAGAGGGAGGAGGGCTGCTGAGGGGGGCTTTTATTATTGTTAATTATGCCATTCACAACTTCTGATGCTTTTTTTTTTTTTCCACCACACATTGTTGCCAAGATAAAAGAATCAAAGGTGAAACTCTATTCCTTCCTTTCTCCATCTCTTCAATGTTCTTCAAATCCCCAGACCAGGCTGCTGTTGGGATGACAGTGCCAAACCATGGAGCCAAGATGAGAGAGGTCTGATCCTGCTGCTGCAGACTCCATGTCTTGCCAGACTCACTTTCCATGGCAGGACAAGACAGAGAAGACAATTCCCCTGGGGCTCAGAGGGTATCTCCCCAGGGAGGACACAAAGACACAAACCAGCCTTTTACCATCAGACTGAATGGGCTTCTCTTTGCCCCTGGATTGACGCAGCAGCATGGCCACAGATAGTAGGCTGAACATGAGCTAGCAGTGTGCCTAGGTGGCCAAGAAGGCCAATGGCATCCTGGCCTGCATCAGGAACAGTGTGGCCAGCAAGAGCAGGGAGGTCATCCTGCCGTGTACTCAGCACTGGTTAGGCCACACCTTGAGTCCTGCGTCCAGTTCTGGGCCCCTCAGTTTAGGAAAGATGTTGAGTTGCTGGAAGGTGTCCAGAGAAGTGCAACAAAACTGGGAAGGGGTTTGGAGCACAGCCCTGCGAGGAGAGGCTGAGGGAGCTGGGGTTACCCTGGAGAAGAGTAGGCTCAGAAGAGATCTTATTGCTGTCTACAACTACCTGAAGGGAGGTTGCAGCCAGGTGGTCTCTTCTCCCAGGCAGCCTGCACCAGAACAAGAGGACACAGTCTCAAGCTGTGCCAGGGGAGGTTTAGGCTGGAGGTGAGGAGAAAGGTCTTCACAGAAAGAGTAATTGGCCATTGGAATGTCCTGCCCAGGGAGGTGGTGGAGTCACCATCACTGGAGGTGTTTAGGAAGAGAATGGATGGGGTGTTTGGTGCCATGGTTTAGTTGATTAGATGGTGTTGGGTGATAGGTTGGAATTGATGATCTCAAAGGTCTTTTCCAACCTGGTCTGGTCTATTCTATTCTATTCTGTTCCGTTCCATTCCATTCCATTCCATTCCATTCCATTCCCACACATGGGGCCATCATTCTCAGGAAGTAACAGCATCCAGGCAAAGATCACTCAGATGCTTGCAGTTTAGGGGTGCCAAACTGAAGGCCTCTTCAAAGGACCTGGCTTTTCCACTGAACATCTGGTCTTTACATGATCTGCACAGAAGTACTCCAAGGGCAAGGCCTCATTATGGTTTGTTTCACCTTTTGTTAGGCCACTGATGATCTCCATTGCTGCCTGTTATAGATGACTCCAGGTAAAAGTTTTTGGTAACAGATTTATTAGCACTAAAAGATCGTAAAAAGGCAATAAAAGCAATAAAAGCAAGCAAAGCAACCGGTTGGGCATGTGAGGGTACAAAACTTCACCCAAAAAAGCAACCTTACAATAGTTTTCTTCATCTTATATAGTTCCATCATCTACATAAGCAAACTTATGCTAAATAGAAGGCAGGCATATGATAATGAGTCTTAGAATAGGTGGTCAAATCCCTTCTCCCTACATTCAGTGTGGTAAGGGTCAAAGCATCCACTTTCACGCATGCCCAATTGTGCAGGCTTCTTATCTGAAGAAAACAAATTCCCAGTTCTGAATGTTTATCTTTAAGACAGCTCCTTCTCAGCCGTGAAGTCTCCAATTAACCAGACAGTATCCTTGCAAGTCTGCAAGATAGGTTTCTTTCCCTTTACCCTCTAAACAGGCCTCACAAGATCCTGACCCTTAATGCCAGTGCACTCTAAGTCTTATAATTTTAACACAAATCACCAGTATATTCATCACAATCCCCCATTTTCTTTTTGTCACAATTGATTTGTGTTAAATTATTCCAACAGGTATTACAAACAAATGTTTAAAGCAACTTATATTCGATAAGCAAGAAGTTAACTTATCCCATATTTCTTTAAATCCACAAGAAGTATCATCCAAAGAAATTTGATGTAATATTTGATTGTGATCTACAATCACTTAACAAAACTACAGATTAACATAACTACAACAGCTTACATTTATGACTACACATACAACATGTAAGAAATCCAAAACCAACCTATTTTCAGTAGATACTTTTGAGAGACTATTGACTTCAAGCTGTTGAGCTTTTGTTGTGTCTATGCTTGCATTCATCATAATTTCAGCTATAGCAGAAAAATTTACCATCGCTTTTTCAAGTTCACTAACCCCAAGCCAAGGTAGAAACCTCCTAGCAAAACTATGAAACTTGCTATGCCTGGTTGGTAGTGGATTTGCTCCCCTCTTGGTTCTTCTTGCAAAGCTCCTGAGTAATTCCTGTGGCTGATTTACTATAAAGATATGAGGATAGGCCAGTCCTATAGCACATCTTCCTTACCAGCCTAAGGGTAATACCTTATAAGCATTTTTACCACATATCCAATACCATCCTGACCCAATAGGTATCAGCCATCCTTTAGGTATGTGTTCTTTCTTTCTGGTCTGATCATGGCTCCCCATATTTCCTTCTTCCTAACTAATAAATTGTGAACACTTTGATTACTCTCCTATAAAAATTACATTCCCACATCCAGGGTCAGTCCTATTTCCCCTTTATTCCTGCCTATAGTTGTCTCCCAACATCACTGGATACAAGGTACAGGCATATCTACAGCCAAGGGTTCTTCAAATTGTAATCTCCCCCTTAACTGAGATTGTGGAATCTCGGTACAATCCTCAAGTTGCTGGGCTTTTGGAATACTTTTTGTATTTCTGTTACATCAGGAAAGACTGTCCCTATCAAAGGAAACCTGTGTGCAGAATTCTCAGGTAACTGGGAACATATCCAACAGTAAAAGGACACTACTGCCTGTCTGATGCAGGCTTGAACCCACGACCCTGGGATTAAGAGTCTCATGCTCCACTGACTGAGCTGACTGTGCTCCCTTTCAACAACTGCAGATAAGTGTTCTGTTCTCATACCTTTACTTCAGATGATGTTACAATCTTAGCTCCATAATGGCCTTTCAACCTACCTATCATTACTAATATTAGAAGACAATTTATCCACACATGGGAACATGGTCTTTGATTTTGATTGGACTACTTATACAAAAATAGGGTTAGGATCAAGATTAGGCTCCACCAGTATATATGTTAATTCTGCCTCCATAGCCTACTGGGTGCAACCAGCAGCCAGGTGTCATGTCTTGGCAGCAGTTACATTCTTCAGGAGCCCGCAGATTCCTTAACTCACTTTAAGATTTCATTTGGAGTCTCTTCTCTACTTCCTCAGTTAGCTTGTTTACCATTTCCCATTGTGCTTTTGTTTTTTCAATACCTCTTCCCTCAAAATCCTCTACAATAATTTTTCTTATGTCTTCCATACTTTTTTCCTTCTACTAACCCTTTCAATTTCAAAAACCTGATCTTCTATGATCAGGTGACTGCCTGGTGGATGTGGGGAAGCCTGTGGATGTAGTCTACCTGGACCTCAGCAAGGCTTTTGACACCGTCCCCCATAGCAAACTCCTGGCCAAGCTGTCAGCCCCTGGCTTGGACAGCAGCACTCTGAGCTGGGTTAGGAACTGGCTGGAGGCAGAGCGCAGAGAGTGGTGGTTAATGGTGCCACATCCAGCTGGCAACCAGTCACTAGTGATGTGCCCCAAGGATCAGTGCTGGGCCCCATGCTCTTTAACATCTTTATTGGTGATCTGGATGAGGGCATTGAGTCTATCATCAGTAAATTTGTTGATGATACCAAGCTGGGGGCAGGAGTTAATCTGCTGGAGGGTAGAGAGGCTCTGCAGAGGGACCTCGACAGGCTGGACAGATGGGCAGAATCCAATGGCATGAGATTTAACACATCCAAGTGCCGGGTTCTGCACATTGGCCACAACAACCCCATGCAGTGCTACAGGCTGGGGTCAGAGTGGCTGGAGAGCAGCCAGGCAGAGAGGGACCTGGGGGTACTGGTCGATGGCAGGCTGAACATGAGCCTGCAGTGTGCCCAGGCAGCCAGGAGGGCCAATGGCATCCTGGCCTGCATCAGGAACAGTGTGGCCAGCAGGAGCAGGGAGGTCATTCTGCCCCTGTACACTGCACTGGTTAGGCCACACCTCGAGTACTGTGTCCAGTTCTGGGCCCCTCAGTTTAGGAAGGATGTTGACTTGCTGGAACGAGTCCAGAGAAGAGCAACAAAGTTGGTGAGGGGTTTGGAACACAAGCCCTATGAGGAAAGACTGAAGGAGCTGGGGTTGCTCAGCCTGGAGAAGAGGAGACTCAGGGGTGACCTTATCACTCTCTACAACTACCTGAAGGGAGGTTGTAGACAGGCGGATGATGGTCTCTTCTCCCAGGCACCCAGTACCAGAACAAGAGGACACAGTCTCAGGCTGTGCCAGGGGAGGTTCAGGTTGGATATTAGGAAGAAGTTCTATACAGAAAGAGTGATTGCCAATTGGAATGGGCTGCCCAGAGAGGTGGTGGAGTCGCCGTCATTGGAGGTGTTCAGGAGGAGACTTGATGGGGTACTTGGTGCCATGGGTTAGCTGTTTGGGTGGGTTGGATTGGTTGATGGGTTGGACACGATGATCTTGAAGGTCTCTTCCACCCTGGTTTGGTTTATTCTAAATAAAGGTTTATTCTAAATAAAGATCACTTCCAGGAGGCAGTCTGGATGTGGAGACTGAGTTTAATCACATGGATCAGACAGGGTCCTGCCAGTTGGTTTTGTGGTTGGACAAGAGGCCTTGGTGCCTCTGACCGTTTGAGGCTTTGCCTTTAAGAAAGAGACAGTGCTGAGATGCTATGGCTGAATGTTTTGGAAAATTAACAAAAACAATCAGATATTCTAAACTAATTTCATTGGTGGATTGGTAGAATGCAGTTTTAGGTTTAGGTGCAGCTGGGATTTTTCTCTCAGTTCGCTCTTTTCCTTCTCCCTTTCCACCTTGTCTGCTTCTGGGCTCCCTGCCAGAGTGACCCTGAACAGATAAGGCCTACTAACACTCTGCTTTAATTAATAACTGTTATTTTTCTCTCTTTCTAACCCTCTCTGGGGAAAATGGGGAGAGAAGGGGGTACAGGGGGGGAACCGTCCTCCGGAGGAGGGAATTTCGTTCCTGTATTATTCATTTTTTTTACTTTGCTGTATATTTCTGTATATATGTTGTAAATACTGTAAATTGTGTACATATCCTGCATTTTCCAAAATTGCTTGTAAAATATAGCATTTTTCCTTTGCTTCTCCGGCGGGCTATCTGTGGGTTTTTTTCTTCCTCTTTGTGGGGGAGAGGAAGCTAGGCCTTCTCTCTCAAACCCACCACATATCTTTTTTGACGCCCATCGTGGGGCAGATAATTAGCTTGATTTATTGCTTGCTTGACTCGGAGAAGCAAACATGAAGGTGCTTTGGATTTTTAAGCAATTGCTATTCTCAGCGTGTTCAGTTCTGATCTACAAGTATTGTCTGGGCCTCCTTATCGATTACCTAGGTAAATATCTCACACAGTATCATACACACAGTATCACACAGTATCACTTAGGTTGGAAGAGACCTCGAGGATCATCGAGTCCAACCTATCAACACAGACCCCATGACTAGACCATGGCACCAAGTGCCACGTCCAATCTCCTCTTGAACGCCTCCAGGGTCGATGACTCAACCACCTCCCTGGGCAACCTGTTCCAATGACGAATGAGTTGCTCGGTGAAGAACTTCCTCCTCACCTGAAGTCTAAACCTCCCCTGGCGCAGCTTGAGACTGTGTCCCCTTGGTCTGGTTCTGCTTGCCTGGGAGAAGAGGCCAACCCCTTCCGTGCTACAACCACCTTTCAAGTAGTTGTAGAGGGCAATGAGGTCACCCCTGAGCCTCCTCTTCTCCAGGCTAAACAATCCCAGTATTTATATTTGTGGTTTGTGTATAAAATCCACCTTCTATATGATTGCTGTCTGGGATTCTTTTGCCTCACCAGATACAGGAATGTGAACTCTAGCAATCTCCCGATTAAGATAAGGCAGTTTAAGATGCCAGTAGGTGAAAGGGTAATTTTAAGTGATGGCTGGGATCCAAAGGTGATTTATTTGATGTGTGTGAATCTGCTACTGATGATAGTGATTGCATATTTGCTATTTTCCTTGCGTCGGGAGAGAAAGATGTCTAAGGCTCTAGTAGAAAAGATACTGCTGAGGAGGAAGAGAAGATTTGATTTAAAGATCTAGCTGAATTAGTGAGATCAACACAGGATAGAGATGCAGCTAGGACAGCAGCTAAGGGTGCTTCTCAGCTTAGAGAGATCCCTAGGAGAGTGACAGCAGGATTATGGGGACAACATGTTCAGGAAGATGTGATAGATGGAGAAGAAGATGACCTTTCTGGATGTTCTTCTCCTCGCAAAGAGGTTAGAAATGTCCATAAAGATTACACCAGAGCAGATAAGGAGCCAATTCTAACTTGGCTTAGTAGATGTTATGATACAGGTGCTCCAGCTCTAATAGTTGGAGACAAGTCAGCGGCTCAGCTAGGAAGTCTCTCGAAGGATAATGGAATAGATAGACATCTAGCCAAGATTCTCGGTAAGGTTAATCTGTGGATACACCTTTTAATGGCAGTTTTCCCGAGATACCCTTCCCGAAATGATCTTCCATGGAATCCTAAGCCCTGGACTACCATAGATGAGGGAATTAAGCGCCTGAGAGAATTTGCTGTTAGAGAGATACTCTATGGTGAACATGAAACTCTGAATCCTGATGACATTCCTGTAGGAACTGGTCTTGCTAAAAAGCTCATCAAGCTTGCTCCTTCTAATTACGCAAACATTCTGGCAAGCAGGATTGTGGCAAGAAATTATGGTGGAGCTCAACCTACGGTTGGCCAATTCACTAATCAATTGAGAGAATTGGAGGATAGCATGACACATTTTTCTTTGGTTTCAGCCATTGAAACTCTGTCTGGAAAAATTGAGAATTGCATGAAAGAGCTGAAAGATGAATTTAAAAGCCCCATATATCAATTGACACAAGGAGATAATTCCAATTCGTCCTCCAGGTGGATACAAGTTGTGCACAGACGTCCTCCAAGGAGATCATTCCAAAACAGATCAAACTGAAACAGACCACCAAGGCAGTCACGTAGGATTATTTGGATAACCCTGCATGATCAGTTTGGTGAGAACATAAACAGGTGGGATGGCCAATCAACTTCTAATCTTTTCGGGAGACTGAGGGAACTGCAAAGTGGCAGAACCCGAGGTAGCAATACCAGAAGGGTACCTGTTACTTCCAGAGTTCCCCAGAACAACTCTAGTAGCTCCAACAGGGGCTCCAGTTCTAACACTGCACACTGTGCTCAATGCACATGTGGGCATATTCCCCATAACTAGGGGTGCCCTGCCTCCCGCCAGGGGGAGGAGAGGGATAACAGGGATAATAGAATCTATAGGGATGTGTACATCCGGTGGCCTGGCACTTCACAATTTCAGAAGTGCAGGGCCTTGGTTGACACAGGAGCTCAGTGCACCATAATGCCAACAAATTATCAGGGATCAGAGTCTATAACTATTCTGGGAGTCACTGGTGGATCTCAAGAGTTAAGTAAGGTGGAGGTTAATATAACTTTAACTGGTAAACCGTGGAGGAAGCATACAGTTGTGACCAGACCTGATGCACCTTGTATTTTGGGAATTGATTTGCTGAGAAAAGGACGTTTCAATGACCCTAGAGGTTACAAATGGGCTTTTGGAGTAGCTTCTGTAGAAATTGATGGACAAAAATTGAAGCTGTCTGTTAGGCCTGAGCTTTCTGATGAATCTGCAGTTTTGGGACAACACATGATACAGGACATTAAATTGCCAGTTGCTTCTCAGACTGTGCGTCACAGACAATACAGAACCAACTGTGACTCTTTGTTGCCCATTCAGAATCTGATTCGTCAGTTGGAGAGTCAGAAAGTCGTCAGCAAAACTCATTCACCTTTCAACAGTCCAGTGTGGCCTGTGCGAAAGCAGAATGGAGACTGGCATCTGACAGTCGACTACCGAGCCCTGAATGAAGTAACTCCACCTATGAGTGCAGCAGTACCAGACATGATGGAGCTACAGTATGAGCTGGAATCCAAAGAGGCCAAATGGTATGCTACCATAGACTTTGCTAATGCAATTTTCTCTATTCCCATAGCAGAGGAATGCAGGCCTCAGTTTGCTTTCACCTGGAGAGGAATCCAGTACACTTTCAACAGGCTGCCAATGGGCTGGATCCACAGCTCAAGCATCTGTCATGCAGTAATCCATGATGCTCTGGAGAAAGGCGGTGCTCCAGAACACATCCAGTTCATCGATGATATCATGATCTGGGGTAAAACTGCTGAGGAAGTCTTCAGTAAAGGTAACAAAATCATTGACATTCTTCTGGATGCAGGTTTTGCCATCAAGCGAGACAAGGTGAAAGGGCCTACCACAGAGATTCAGTTTCTGGGAGTGCGGTGGCAGGATGGATGCCGACACATTCCTGTGGATGTGGTAAATAGAGTCTCCACCATGGCAAATCCCATGAACAAGCAAGAGACCTTACGTTTCTTGGGAATTGTGGGATTTTGGAGACTGCACATTCCTGGATACAGTCAGATTATGAAACCTCTGTATGATATGACTTTGAAGAGAAACAGTTTCCACTGGGGACCTGAACAACAAGCAGCCTTTGACCAGATAAAGCAAGAGGTAGTTCAAGCAGTGGGTCTGGGACCTCTCCGAGATGGTCCAGACATTATGAACATTTTGTACACGGCTGCAAGTGACAATGGTGCAACCTGGTGTTTGTGGCAAAAAGCTCCAGGTGAGACACGTGGACGACCTCTTCGTTTCTGGAGTCGAGGTTACAGAGGTTCAGAGGCAAATTATACTCCAACAGAGAACGGGATTCTAGCTGCCTATGAAGGAGCAAAAGCAGCTTCTGAAGTAATTGGAACTGAATCAGAACTTCTCTTAGCTCCCAGATTACCAGTTCTGAATTGGATGTTCAAAGGCAAAGGCTCCACACTACATCATGCCACAGACTTAACCTGGTCTAAGTGGATGGCTCTGATAACACAGAGAGCTCAAATGGGAAATCTTGAGAGACCTGGTCTAGTGGAGGTGATCTCAAGTTGGCCTGAAGGTACCAACTGTGCTAAACCTCCAGAGGAGAAAGTAACTCATGCTGAGGAAGCTCCTCCTTACAATGACCTTTCTGATGATGAAAAGAAATATGCTGTGTTCACAGACGGTTCCTGTCGTCTTGTTGGAAACAAGCGAAGGTGGAAGTCTGCAGTGTGGAGTCCAACACGCCAAGTTGCAGAGGCGAAGGATGGAGAAGGAGAATCCAGTCAGTTCGCAGAGGTAAAAGCTGTCCAGCTAGCTCTCGACGTGGCTGAACATGAGAGATGGCCAAAGCTTTATCTCTACACCGACTCATGGATGGTAGCCAATGCTGTATGGGGTTGGCTAAAGAACTGGAAGAAGAGTGGTTGGCAGAGGAAAGGAAAACCCATTTGGGCAGCCAAACTGTGGCAGGACATTGCTGATCGAATCGAGAGAATTCCAGTGAAGGTGAGACACATTGATGCTCATATTCCTAAGAGCAAAGCTACTGAGGAATAGCAACACAACCATCAGCCAGATCTAGCTGCAAGAGTTTCTCAAGTAGACATGGACTCTAATCTTGATCTCGACTGGAAACACCGAGGTGAGATATTCTTAGCTCGGTGGGCTCATGATTCGTCAGGACATCAAGGCAGAGATGCAACATACCAATGGGCTCGTGACAGATCCATAGACATTTCCATGGATGCTATCACACAAGTCATCCATGACTGTGACATTTGTGCTGCTATGAAGCAGGCAAAACGAATTTAGCCCTTGTGGTATGGTGACAGATGGTCCAAGTACAAGTATGGTGAAGCTTAGCAGATTGACTACATCACTCTACCATATTATCACTCTACCATGTTCTCGTTCTGGTAAGCAATACGTGCTTACTATGGTAGAGGCAAACACTGGATGGTTGGAAACTTATCCAGTTCCACGTGCAACTGCATGCAACACCATTCTCGGTCTGGGGAGACAAATCCTGTGGAGACACAGAATTCCAGAGAGGATTGAGTCAGACAATGGAACTCATTTCAAGAACAACCTTGTAAAGAATTGGGCAAAAGAGCATGGTATTGAGTGGATATTCCACTTTCCTTACTATGCACCAGCTGCAGGGAAGATTGAACGCTACAACAGTTTGTTGAAGACCACTCTTAAAGCCTTGGGGGGTGGATCTTTGAAAAACTGGGAAAAAAATTTTGCACAAGCAACCTGGCTGGTAAATAGTAGAGGTTCAGTGAACCGAGCTGGACCTGCACATTCAGATTTGCTACGGAAAGTAGAAGGTGATTGAGTTCCTGTTGTTAGAGAAAAGAATCTGTTAGGTAAAACTGTTTGGGTATTTTCACCCTGAGGAGAGGCTAAACCTGTGCGAGGGGTGGTTTCAGTTGAAGGTCCTGGTCACACTTATTGGGTAATGGAAGAGAATGGTGAAATTCAGTGTATTCCACAAAGAAATTTAACTTTAGCTGAAAGAGGTTTATTTCAGACTGTTGTACAGCTACATCATGTCCAAAGGAAGAATCAACGAGGAATCTATGGTGCACGAACCCTGAGAGCCCTGAGTCAACTAAGAGACCCTGAGAATCCCTGTTTTCCTTTTCTTCACTTCGTCGGCGAAGAGATAACTGTTTTCCATTTTTCTTATTTCCTGATTTTCTTGGACTTCTGAATCTTCTACATCTGAGTATAGCCGGAATGGAGTATGAACTTTACTTACAAACTTTAAATATTGTTTTGGATTGGAAGGAGAGTATGAACAGGTGTGGTGGGTTAACACCTTTTTCTGAAAACAAAAGAAGAAAGCAGGGTGGAGGGCTTGCGGGTACTTTACCTGAAGGGCGTCTCCCCCCTGGGAAAGCTGAGTCTGTTCCACTCCCCCCTCCCTGCCCAGCAAGGGTATAAAAAGCAGGACCTCATAGCTGTTGGATCTCCTTTTTGGCTCCTGCCTCTGCTGGATGAGAGCTACTGCAGCTGCTCTCCTGATCCTCAGCCACGTGGCCAGACCTGATCCTTCTCCCTGCTGCCTCTGCGCCTCTTCAGAGACAGACTGGTTTTGTATTATTTTTTTTTTCTATTCCCCTCCCATCCATTCTTGTTCCTTGCCCTTGTGAACCTTATTCCCTGTTATTGCTATATATATATATATATTTGAAGAAAAAAAAAAATTATTTGCCTCTCTACTTCCAAGCTGACTCCAGATTGTTGATTAGTGGATTTACTCCTTACCTTTTTTTTCCCCTCCTCTCCCTGTTTGGAGGGAGGAGGTGGGGGGGAAGTGGGGAAGAGATTCTCAGCCTTTTCCCCATTTGAGCCTTTTAACTCTCAGTTAAGGCTCAAACCACTACAATTTTTGGCGCCTCCAACGTGGGACTTGGAAATTGATCTTGTATTGGGAAAGCAATACCTTTTTTTTTTTCTGAAAAAGGAGCTTGAAGTAGAAATGGCAATTTTAAAGAACCTGATGGTCCAAGCCTTTTCATGGGCTTTTGGCTGGATCTTTTGGACCCACATCTACAAATTAATAACTTACCACGTGGTGTGGTTAATGATAGAGATGCTGATCAAGTGGATAAAAACTTTACCAATTAAGTTAGGCATGTATCTCTTGAATTCATTGAATTTCACTGTCAGTGGTAACTTTTCTAACATAGGGAACTTTCCTGAAGCAAGTTATGAAACCAATGGTGTAGATAAAAGTGCCTGTGATGGAAAATTGCTCTACGTTGCAATATGCTCCATATGCCTAAATGTAATCCTTATAGTGGCATTTGCTGGGACCGTGTTGGGTGGAGGACTAGCTAATCCATTAAGAGCTGTTTGGAGGGTGATAACACACTCCTTTGTGCTCTTTAATGACTGGGGGCGTGTCTGCTGTGGGCATTGTAAGCACTCTGTAGACGCAAAGAGGGAGGGGTCGGGTTGTAATGACTGTGCCAGCTCTCAGCCTGAGCCCCAGGCACAAGGGTTTGCCCCACCACCAGCAGTCCCACAGTTGACCCCTGATGCTCCTGCCAATGCAGTCTCTCTAGCACCGGTCACCACACGCAGGAAAAGAAATCAAAAATCATTGCCAAGCACGGATGGTGAGGAAGGAACCTCAGCAGGCCCCAGCACCTCACAGAACCCAGCAGTGGATGAAGATGATTCAGACCAGGAAATAACTGTTACATCGCTGCCCAGAAAGGAACTAAGGCAAACTCGTCTGGACTAGGCCAGGAAAGAGGGTGAGCTGTTCTTAGCTCGCTGGGCCCATGATACTTCTGGCCACCAAGGGAGAGATGCCACATACCGGTGGGCTCAGGACAGAGCTGTGGACATCTCTATGGAGGCCATCTCACAGGTCATCCATGAGTGTGACATCTGTGCTGCCATCAAGCAGGCCAAGCGCATGAAGCCTCTGTGGTATGGGGGGAGATGGTCGAAATATAAATATGGAGAGGCCTGGCAGATCGACTACATCACCCTTCCTCGGTCTCACAGTGGCAAGCAGTACGTACTGACCATGGTGGAGGCAAGTACAGGGTGGCTGGAGACCTATCCAGTTCCTCATGCCACTGCTCGCAACACCATCCTGGGCCTAGAGAGACATATCCTGTGGAGACACGGCACCCCCGGGAGGATTGAATCAGACAATGGAACCCACTTCAGGAACCATCTCATAAGGGACTGGGCAAAGGAACATGGGATTGAGTGGATTTACCACATCCCATACCATGCACCAGCTGCAGGGAAGGTCGAGCGCTACAATGGCTTGCTAAAGACCACCCTAAAAGCCATGGGGGGTGGAACCTTCAGGAACTGGGAAAAGCACCTAGCTCAAGCCACTTGGTTAGTGAACAGCAGAGGATCTGTGAACCGAGCTGGTCCTGCCCAGTCCGACCTGCTGCAAACAGTGGATGGAGATGGAGTTCCTGTGATTGCTGAGAAGAACCTGCTGGGGAAGTCAGTGTGGGTTTTTCCTGCTGCTGGTGGGGGCAAACCAACCCGAGGGGTGGTCTCGGCTGAGGGGCCTGGTCACACGTACTGGGTTATGTTAGAAACTGGGGACATTCAGTGTATCCCACAGCAGAACGTGACTCTGGCTGAGAGAGGATGAACTCAGAGGAGGCAACCCTCATCAATGTAATTATGTGAATAGTTATAAGTTGTTCTAAGTTTCTCCATCCTAGTTTAATACCAGCCCAGCATCCAGGACCCAACGTACCCACTGCACACCAACCCAAAGAGCATCATCTCACCTGTACCCGTTCCTGATGTCCCTACAGCAACGGACTGTTCCCTATGTCCATACAGCAACAGACTGTTCCTGACCTTTTCCTTTCCCTTTCAAAGACAGACTGATTCCTGATTCTTCTCCACATGCCTGCCCAGTTCAAGCACCACCTACAGTGTCCATCAGCAGAGAGAGAGACTGCCCTGGGAGAGAGCAAGCCGGGATAGCAAGAGACTTGCACCAAGGATTCAAATACCATGTGTCAAAATCACATGAAGGGGCTGTGGCAGGAGAGAGGAAGTGGAACAGAGGGGTGGATTGTGGTGGGTTAACACCTTTTTCTGAAAACAAAAGAAGAAAGCAGGGTGGAGGGCTTGCGGGTACTTTACCTGAAGGGCGTCTCCCCCCTGGGAAAGCTGAGTCTGTTCCACTCCCCCCTCCCTGCCCAGCAAGGGTATAAAAAGCAGGACCTCATAGCTGTTGGATCTCCTTTTTGGCTCCTGCCTCTGCTGGATGAGAGCTACTGCAGCTGTTCTCCTGATCCTCAGCCACGTGGCCAGACCTGATCCTTCTCCCTGCTGCCTCTGCGCCTCTTCAGAGACAGACTGGTTTTGTATTATTTTTTTTTTTCTATTCCCCTCCCATCCATTCTTGTTTCTTGCCCTTGTGAACCTTATTCCCTGTTATTGCTATATATATATATATATTTGAAGAAAAAAAAAAATTATTTGCCTCTCTACTTCCAAGCTGACTCCAGATTGTTGATTAGTGGATTTGCTCCTTAACTTTTTTTTCCCCTCCTCTCCCTGTTTGGAGGGAGGAGGTGGGGGGGAAGTGGGGAAGAGATTCTCAGCCTTTTCCCCATTTGAGCTTTTAACTCTCAGTTAAGGCTCAAACCACTACAACAGGCAATGAAATTGTTTAGAGGGGGTGGACTGTGACCGTTTGAGGCTGTGCCTTTAAGAAAGGGACACTATGTCCGAATGTTTTGGAATATTAACAAAAACAATCAGATATTCTTAACTTATTTCATTGGTGGATTGCTAGAATGCAGTTCTAGGTTTAGGTGCAGCTTGAATTTTTCTCTCAGTTCGCTCCTTTCCTTCTCCCTTTCCAGGTCGTCTATTTCTGGGCTCCCTGACTGAGTGACTCTGAACAGATAAGGCCTACTAACACTCTGCTTTAATTACTAACTGCTCTTTTTCTCTCTTTCTAACCCTCTCTGGGGAAAATGGGGAGAGAAGGGGGTACAGGGGGGGAACCCTCCTCCGGAGGAGGGAATTTCATTCCTGTATTATTGTTTTTTTTTTTTTTACTTTGCTGTATGTTTCTCTATATATGTTGTAAATTCTGTAAACTGTGTATATATCCTGCATTTTCCAAAATTGCTTGTAAAATATAGCATTTTTCCTTTGCTTCTCCGGCTGGCTATCTGTGGGTTTTTTCCTTCCTCTTTGTGGGGGAGAGGAGACTAGGCCTTCTCTCTCAAACCCACCACAGTGCCATTTATGTTATTTGAGATATGAAGCCACAACCTCTGCTGTTTTCAGGAGAAATATAAGTCACCTGAAGCTTATGCAAAGGCCAACCTGCAAGAGTGGTTTTAAACACATACTTGAAGGTTCATGAGTTTTGGATGCCTCAACACCACCATCAAAATGCAAGTGCAGGACTCAGTGTAAAGGTAAAAAATGTACAGGTCAAGATAAAGAGAGTTTGATAAGTAAAGCAAAGCTGCATGTGCAAGCAAAGCAGCGTAAGGAATTTATTCACCACTTCCCATAAGCAGGCAGGTGTTCAGGACTCCATCATGCCCAAAGATACTTGAGAAAGCAACCCCATAATGTCCTCCCTTCCTCTTTCTTTCCTCAAGATTTTATTGCTGAGTTTGATGTCATATATTATGGATTATCCCTGTAGTCACTTGGGGTTCGATGTCCTGACTGTCCCTTCCCAGCTTCTCGTGCATCTTCAGCTGATTCACTGGTGGGGTGGTGTGAGAAACAGAGAAGGCTTTATGCAAGCACTGCTCAGCAACAGCTAAAACACTGCTGTGTCACAGTGTCACAATGCTGTGTCACAATGCTCTTTTGGACACAAATCTAAGACATAGCATCATATGTTACGCTCTCTACAGGTCCCTGAAAGGAGGTTGGAGTGAGGTGGCAGCTGGTCTCTTCTCCCAAGCAACAGGTGATGGGATAAGAGGATACAGCCTTAAGTTGCACTGGGGAAAGTTTAGAAAAAAAAATTCTTTCCTCTGAAAGGGATTTTAAGTTCTGGAGAAGTGGTAGAGTCACCATCCCTGGGAGGATTCAAAAGATGTGTAGATGTGGTACAGAAGGGACATGGTTTAGTGGTGACCTGGCAGTGCTGGGTTAATGGACTCGATGATCTTAGAGGTCTTTTCCAACCTAAATGATGCTATGATTTGGGCTGATACAAAGCAAGTTAATTCCATCCCAACCAGACTCAGTATGCAGTGTATGAATGTCCTGCCCAATATTGTAGTGAATAAGCAGCCACCAATGTACTGGATGGAGCGCTTGGTGCCATGGTTTAGTTGATTAGATGGTGTTGGGTGATAGGCTGGACTTTTTTACACCCAATAGTGATTTATTTACATTTTGCCACTTTTCTGTTCAAGGTCTGTGAAAAAAATGTAAAGGCACTGTCTAAAAGCACCACACTGCAAAACTGGTGCATGTGGGTCCTGGGTACCTACCACTGTTAACTATGAGGGCCAGAATCTGGATGAGAGGTGGAGACTAATCTTGGCAAAATGTCTTGCAATCACAGTAATTTTACTAAAAACGTAACCTGTTACTGCAAGGGCAACTATCACTCAGTGTGTGCAAGCCTTCAGAATCATTTTGCAGGCACTCTGCAAAGAGGAATGTCCTCCTTTTGGCTGCTGTAGCTGGAAGACTAAGAACACATCTACTTGCTTGTATGACCTCTGTGTGTGATCTCTGGCCACAGCCCAAAGGAGAAGAGGTACCAGGACAGAATCACAGAGTAACAGAATGGAAGGGACATCTGGCGATCATCTAGTCCAAACCTTCTGCTAAAACAGGGTCAACCCCTGAGCTTTACTGGTATAGAGTGTGTTTCCTTCTCAGGAGCAGGACCCTAGGCTTGGCCTTGTTGAACTACATTAGGTTCTTCTCTGTCCAATTCTCCAGGCTGTCCAGGTCTCAATGAATGACAGCACAGCCTGAGGGTATGCCAGCCACTCCTCCCAGTTTCCTACACTGAGTCAAAACACAAAATACACCCAGCCAGGTACAGCACTTCTCTGACAGGTCTGTATCCCTGGAGGTGTTCAGGAGGGGATTGGACGTGGCACTTGGTGCCATGGTTTAGTCATGAGGTCTGTGGTGACCTTGGACTTGATGATCTCTGAGGTCTCTTCCAACCTTGGTGATTCTGTGATTCTGCATTTTCTTCAGTTTTGTGCAGCTTCTGCTGCAAATGAGTTTCCTTCCATGGTGGGTTTGAATGTTTTTTTCTACCATATCTCCAGTTCCTATGACAAACACATTCAATATAAACCAATTTTCTGAGCCAGCCAGCTTGCCAGGGATACTATTTTGAGAAATTATTTTGTCATTAATGTATGAACCCCCTTCCACCAGCAGCTACCTGGAGCTAACTCACATTAATTCATAAGGAAGTGGCTGAAGTCTCCTGGGCAACTCATCAGCACATGCCCAGGTTTATGGCTGAATTCCTACTCTGCACTGGATGGAGGGCCCAGGTCATTAATATGTTGATTTCCCCCCCACACACACACGTTTTTCATTTTGGTTCAGCATGGATACAGGAAAGAAAAATTAAGATACAGAACAAATGTTGCTTTACCCCTGTACTTGGCACCTGTGAGGCTGTACTTCAAATACTGGGATAAGTTTGGGTCCTCTCACTACAAGAAGGATGATGAGGTGCTGGAGCAGGTCTAAAGAAAACCAACAAATTTCATGAGGATTCTAGAGAACAAGTCTTATGAGGAAAAGCTGAGGGAGTTGGGGTTGTTTAGCCTGGAGAAAAGGAGGCTCAGGGGAGACCTTATTGCTCTCTACAACTACCTGAAAGGAGATTGCAGCAAGGTGGGAGTCAGTGTCTTCTCTCAAGTAACAAGTTATAGAACAAGAGGAAATGTCCTCAAGATGCTCCAGGGAATGTTTAAGTTGGATATGAAGAACAGTTTCATCCTCAAAAGGGCTGTCAAGCCCTTGGGCAGAAACAGGCTACCCGGGGAAGCAGTGGAGTCACTGTCCCTGGAGGGGTTTTAAAGAACATAGGATCATACAACTCTTAGGGTTGGAAGGGACCTCAAGGATCATCCAGTTCCAATCCCCCTGCCATGGGCAGGGACACCTCACATTAAGTCAGGTTGCTCAGAACCACATCCAGCCTGGCAAAAACCTCCAGGGATGAGGCTTCCACCGCCTCCCTGGGCAACCTGTGCCAGTGTCTCACCATCCTCACGGTGAAGAACTTCTTCTTAACATCCAATCTGAATCTACCCATTTCTAGTTTTGTTCCATTCCCCCTAGTCCTATCACTACCTGTCACCCTAAAAAGTCCCTCACCAGCTTTCTTGTAGCCCACTTCAGATACTGCAAGGCTACAATAAGGTCTCCTCAGAGCCTTCTCTTCTCCAGAAGATGTGTATATGTATTGCGGAAAGATGTGGGTTAGTGGTGACCTGGCAGTGTTAACATTCAAACTTGATGACCTTGAAGGTGTTTTTCAAGAGAAACCATCCTGATTCTATGAGTCAGCATTCACAGAATCATAAAATCACAGACTCATTGAGGCTGGAAAAGCCCTTCACAATCATTAAATCCAGCTGTAGATTCAATGCTGTCTGCCCTGTGATGATGCATTTTTGTAGCCTTGTGCCTGCATCTCAGCCAATGCTTTTGGACCACCTTTAAGCTCAGAATCTGAAGTAATTTCCTGATCCTATTTCAGCCAAGAATCTGAGTGAATCACACGAATGTGACTTTGCAGTGACCTTGGATCCAAGTGTTATCAAGTGTCCTTGGCAATGGCATCCTGTTTGAACGAATGAGCATCTCCTAGGCTATAGGCACAATTAAATTACTGTGGATTTTACTGCTCACCCCTCAGGGCAGGAGCAGGCCAAATGTATTATCCTGGTAGCAAAAAGAAGGCGCATCAAGCCTCCTCCTCAAAGATAATAAACGAAGCTAAGGGAGTGGGAGTTGTTTGCAAGCCAGTGACGCAGCCACGGCTGATGATCCCTCCTCAGGGATATGTTGGGAGGTGTCGTGCCAGCTTCCCCTGCTGCAGGAGATTTTTAGCACTGGCAGAGTCCCTGCACACCGCTGGGGCAGATCTGCTTCAAAGAGTCCAATCTGGAGGCAGCTCACACTTAAACACCAGTTAATTCCTGATACCTTGTGACTGTCCTTGGGGGGAAAAAGGTCTTATCACATTTCATAGCTGAGAAAACCAGAGCAGAAAAGGGATGCGAGCTGCATGAGCCAGGGCTCTGTGTTTGAATTGTACAGGATGTGATTTTCCTTTCACATCAGATCTGTTTTTTCTTGCTTGCCTCTTTAACAATATTCATGTTGTTCTCTGCCCTTTTGGTGAGGAAAGGGAGAGCTGTCTGCAGAGCTTGGGGGGCTGTCAGCTGCAAAAAGCAGTCTAAAACCTGGGCAAAAAGGGAGTTAGGCAATGCTGTGCAAACCCGGGCAGCAGCTGCAAATCTGTTTTCTCTAATCCACAAGCCCTGAGACCCAAATCCTGCTTCAGATCCCTTTCCACGTGGGCTGAGCTGGTCTGCTTGATGGGTGCAAATTCTAACATGCTGTGGTGGGGTGGAAGGGTAAGGCCAAGAAGCCTCCTCCTTTCCCCCTTGTTAGGTAAAGGGAAAGAAAATTTGAAGGGAAAGGAAAAAAAACTCACAAGCTGAATTAGCAAGGCAGTGGAGCTATATTTACAAAGCAGTGTAGGATTTGCAGGGGAATATTTACAAATTTACAATATCTACAATATATACAAAGATATACAACAGAGTAACACAGAAATGAGAGTAACTCCCCTCGGCAGAGGGGGTTTCCCACCTCCGCTCTCCCTTCTCTCCCCCCCTTTCCCCAGAATGGGATGGAAAGAGAAAGAAAAGAGAGGAAAAAAAATGTTAGAAGCAGTTCATGTTAATTGGAAGGGAGTTAATACCGGCTTTTATCTGGTCTTCAAGGCCGGAGCCTTGGCAGAAAGCCCAGCACAAGACAGAGCTGCTGCACGAAGAAAAGGCGGAAGCAAGACTAAAGATAGAAGTACCAGAGTGCCCAGTTCACTCCCAGTTCACTCCCAGTTCAGAAGGTGCTTCCTCCCACTTCACCAATGAAATAGTTTAGATTATTCTTTCCATTTACCAACTTCCGTCCACCATATTCCCTTTCTTAAGGGGGCAACGTCAACCGGCCACAGTCCACCCCTTCTAAACAATTTCATTGGCTGTTCACACTGTCCATCCAATCCAAAACGATATTTACAGTTTGTGAGTAAAGTTCATAGTCCATTCTGGCTATGCACAGATGTAGATGATTCAAAAGTCCAAGAAAATCAGAAAATGAGAAAAATGGAAAACAGTTCATTTCTTCGCCGGCGAAGCAAAGAAAAGGGAAACAGGGAATCTCAGGGTCTCTTAGTTGACTCAGGACTCTCAGGGATCTCAGGGTTCGTGCACCATAGATTCCTCGTTGATTCTTCCTTTGGACGCGATGTAGCTGTACAACAGTTCGAAATTAACCTCTTTCAGCTAAAGTTAAATTTCTTTGTGGAATACACTGAATTTCACCATTCTCCTGCATTACCCAATAAGTGTGACCCGGACCTTCAGCTGAAACCACCCCTCGGACAGGTTTAGCCTCTCCTGAGGGTGAAAATACCCAAACAGTTTTACCTAACAGGTTCTTTTCTCTAACAACAGGAACTCTATCACCTTCTACTTTCCGTAGCAAATCTGAATGTGCAGGTCCAGCTCGATTCACTGAACCTCTACTATTTACCAGCCAGGTTGCTTGTGCTAAATGTTTTTCCCAGTTTTTCAAAGATCCACCCCCCATGGCTTTGAGAGTGGTCTTCAACAAACCGTTGTAGCGTTCAATCTTCCCTGAAGCTGGTGCATAGTAGGGAATATGGAATATCCACTCAATACCGTGCTCTTTTGCCCAGTTCTTTACAAGGTTGTTCTTGAAATGAGTTCCATTGTCTGACTCAATCCTCTCTGGAGTTCTGTGTCTCCACAGGATTTGTCTCCCCAGACCGAGAATGGTGTTGCGTGCAGTTGCATGTGGAACTGGATAAGTTTCTGTGCTGGGTTGAGGCAGCCCCCTTCCCCACCCCTGGCAATAATAAACACTCAGACAAACAGATTGCAAAAGTGATGGAAAGTTTAAATAGAAAGCAGTGAACTTTTACAGAAAAGCAAAAGCAGAGTGACAAAGAAAAATCCCAAAGCAGACCCAGAGAGACCCCATCCCTACCTGAGGGTACACCCAAGACCCCCAGGGCTCCTTCTTCCCCCTCCCACTGCTAGGCTAGTCTCAGCTGGCCAGATCTGAGACTGCCCATCCCCCCGTGGCCTTGGGCCTAGCCAGGCCCAAAGACAGGAGACATCTCCCCCAGTTACCGGCTGACGGAGGAGGAAGAAAAGAGATAGTGCTAGACTCCGCATTAGATCTTATAGTGGTGCAAAGGATTGTGGTATGAAATACTACATAATTTCCTGTGTCCACCCCTGGGCTGGACTTCTGGACACAGGAAGTAAACACTGCAGGGGGGCACCCAGCTCAAACCGTAACATACCACCCCTTATTTCATAACCATAATCTTTGCACCCAAACACATCATTAAATCAGAAATCTTCCGATGACATGTTCGGCAAAGTCCATATCTTCATTTGGGCGTCCACCCGAACAGTCTCTCATTCAGGCTCTAGTGTCCGTCCATTCCAGTTCTTCTTTCCTCATCTAGTAGAACCTCTCAGCGATGCAGAGTTCACTCTTCTGCGGTGCAAGCTCTTCATGGATCCGTTGGACATCCTGGTCACCTGGAAAGAACCTCACAACTTCTCAACCAAACCTTTATTCCCATCTCTATTTACTCAGTGGCATATTTCCACCCCTGGGGCAAGCCAGTCAGAACAATCAGGCTCTAACTGCTTCTCCACCCCTCCAGGAAAACAGCACGCTGAGCCTTTCACAACCTTGCACGGACCTATCCCAAGCCCAGTGCTGACCGCTTCCAGCCGCGGCCCGAGGCTCTACAGATGCTTATCACAGTACACCGCCTTCCCGCTAGGCGTTCGCGTACCGGGACGTGACAGCATCCAAAACACAACCCTCCCCTGGCGGAGGGAGGGGTTGAACCACAACCTAGTGAGAAGAAGGGAGGTGGAGCCAGGTGCTCGGCGCCATTTTCGGAACTCGTCGGAAAAAGTCGGGGAAGAGACTAGGGCCGGCCCTGCCGCAGCCCGAGCGCACGGCCGTGCTCACCGCCGCCGCCGCTCCGAGCGCACGGTTGTGCTCACCACCGCCGCAGCCCGAGCGCACGGCAGGTCCCGCTGCCACCGCAGCTCAAGCGGACGGCCGGGGACCGCCGCCGCCGCTCCAAGCGCACGGCCGGTCCCGCCGCCACCGCAGCTCACGTGGACGGCCGGGGACCGCCGCCGCCGCTCCGAGCGCACGACCGGTCCTGCCGCCGCCTTGAGCACACAGCAGGGCTCCGCCCACCTCTGCCGCCGCGGTACAGAATCAAAATCGCCTCCACCCCTCGGGCATTCAAACGTCTCCTCCAGCAAAAGCCGTAAGCACGTCCTCAGGGCCCTTGAGAAAAGCTTTCAGCTGGAGTCCCCGTTCGCCCATAGGGAGCCGAGCTCGCCCGCTCGCCGCGGCTGGCCCTACCACGCAGCGAGAGCGGACCTGACTTTGATCTGCTCGCCACTGCTCCTCCCCCACTTCACTCCCTGCCGCTTTTACCGCTCCGCAGAGAATAAGGGTGGAGGAAGGCAGGTCCCGCATTCTCAAGCGGTGCCCCCATTCCGATGGTTAAGAACCACCCCTGCTTGAAATAGCAAGAGAGACTCTCTGCCACCGGTCACGCACCAGGAGTCCCCCTGCAATCCACAAGAACTTAACACAATCGCCCCAACAACAACACGAGCCCCCAACTGCCAAAAAACCAAAACGACACCCAGAACTAAATTTAAACTCTCTTATCTTTTACAATCCGATCTGCAGAGTAGCCACAATAACCAACTCCTTCTCCTGCCTGGCTCGCCAAGAATGTAAAGGGTTGGGGGCAGATCCTCTGCCCACCGTAACCATCCTCTGCTACCAAGAATGTGCGGGGTTGAGGCAGCCCCCTTCCCCACCCCTGGCAACAATAAACACTCAGACAAACGGATTGCAAAAGTGATGGAAAGTTTAAATAGAAAGCAGTGAACTTTTACAGAAAAGCAAAATCAGAGTGACAAAGAAAAATCCCAAAGCAGACCCAGAGAGACCCCATCCCTACCTGAGGGTACACCCAAGACCCCCAGGGCTCCTTCTTCCCCCTCCCACTGCTAGGCTAGTCTCAGCTGGCCAGATCTGAGACTGCCCATCCCCCCGTGGCCTTGGGCCTAGCCAGGCCCAAAGACAGGAGACATCTCCCCAGTTACCGGCTGACGGAGGAGGAAGAAAAGAGATAGTGCTAGACTCCGCATTAGATCTTATAGTGGTGCAAAGGATTGTGGTATGAAATACTACATAATTTCCTGTGTCCACCCCTGGGCTGGACTTCTGGACACAGGAAGTAAACACTGCAGGGGGGCACCCAGCTCAAACTGTAACAGTTTCCAACCACCCAGTGTTTGCCTCTACCATAGTAAGCACGTATTGCTTACCAGAACGAGAACGTGGTAGAGTGATGTAGTCACTCTGCCAAGCTTCACCATACTTGGACTTGGACCATCTGTCACCATGCCACAAGGGCTTAAGTCGTTTTGCCTGCTTAATAGCAGCACAAATGTCACAGTCATGGATGACTTGTGTGATAGCATCCATGGAAATGTCTATGGATCTGTCACAAGCCCATTGGTATGTTGCATCTCTGCCTTGATGTCCTGACGAATCATGAGCCCACCGAGCTAAGAATATCTCACCTCGGTGTTTCCAGTCGAGATCAAGATTAGAGTCCATGTCTACTTGAGAAACTCTTGCAGCTAGATCTGCCTGATGGTTGTGTTGCTGTTCCTCAGTAGCTTTGCTCTTAGGAATGTGAGCATCAATGTGTCTCACTTTCACTGGAATTCTCTCAATTCGATCAGCAATGTCCTGCCACAGGTCTGCTGCCCAAATGGGTTTTCCTTTTCTCAGCCAACCACTCTTCTTCCAGTTCTTTAGCCAACCCCATACAGCATTGGCTACCATCCATGAGTCGGTGTAGAGATAAAGCTTTGGCCATCTCTCACGTTCAGCTACGTCGAGAGCTAGCTGGACAGCTTTTACCTCTGTGAACTGACTGGATTCTCCTTCTCCACCTTTCGCCTCTGCAACTCGGCGTGTTGGACTCCACACTGCAGACTTCCACCTTCGCTTGTTTCCAACAAGACGACAGGAACCGTCTGTGAACAAAGCATATTTCTTTTCATCATCAGAAAGGTCATTGTAAGGAGGAGCTTCCTCAGCACGAGTTACTTTCTCCTCTGGAGGCTTAGCACAGTTGATACCTTCAGGCCAACTTGAGATCACCTCCACTAGACCAGGTCTTTCAAGATTTCCCATTCGAGCTCTCTGTGTTATCAGAGCCATCCACTTAGACCACGTTGAGTCTGTGGCATGATGTGGTGTGGATCCTTTGCCTTTGAATATCCAATTCAAAACTGGTAATCTGGGAGCTAAGAGAAGTTGCGATTCAGTTCCAATCACTTCTGAAGATGCTTTTACTCCTTCATAGGCAGCTAAGATTTCTTTCTCTGTTGGAGTATAATTAGCCTCTGAACCTCTGTAACCTCGACTCCAGAAACCAAGAGGTCGTCCACGTGTCTCACCTGAGCTTTTTGCCACAAGCACCAGGTTGGACCATTGTCACTTGCAGCCGTGTACAAAATGTTCTTAATGTCTGGACCATCTCGAACAGGTCCCAGACCCATTGCTTGAATCACCTCTTGCTTTATCTGGTCAAAGGCTGCTTGTTGTTCAGGTCCCCAGTGGAAATGGTTTCTCTTTCGAGTCACATCATACAGAGGTTTCACAATCTGACTGTATCCAGGAATGTGTAGTCTCCAAAATCCCACTATCCCCAAGAAACGTAAGGTCTCTTGCTTGTTTGTGGGACTTGCCATGGTAGAGACTCTATTTACCACATCCACTGGAATGTGTCAGTGTCCATCCTGCCACCGCACTCCCAGAAATTGAATCTCTCTGGTAGGTCCTTTCACCTTGTCTCGCTTGATGGCAAAACCTGCATTCAGAAGAATGTCAATGATTTTGTTACCTTTCTCGAAGACTTCTTCAGCAGTTTTACCCCAGACGATGATATCATCGATGAACTGGATGTTTTCCGGAGCACCGCCTTTCTCCAGAGCATCGTGGATCACTGCATGACAGATGCTTGAGCTGTGGATCCAGCCCATTGGCAGCCTGTTGAAAGTGTATTGGATTCCTCTCCAGGTGAAAGCAAACTGAGGCCTGAATTCCTCTGCTATGGGAATAGAGAAAAATGCATTAGCAAAGTCTATGGTAGCATACCATTTGGCCTCTTTGGATTCCAGCTCATACTGTAGCTCCATCATGTCTGGTACTGCTGCACTCATAGGTGGCGTCACTTCATTTAGGGCTCGGTAGTCGACTGTCAGACGCCAGTCTCCATTCTGCTTCCGCACAGGCCACACTGGACTGTTGAAAGGTGAATGAGTTTTGCTGACGACTTTCTGACTTTCCGACTTTCCAACTGACGAATCAGATTCTGAAAGGGCAACAAAGAGTCACGGTTGGTTCTGTATTGTCTGTGATGCACAGTCTGAGAAGCAACCGGCAATTTAATGTCCTGTATCTTATGTTGTCCCACAACTGCAGATTCATCAGAAAGCTCAGGTCTAGCAGACAGCTTCAATTTTTGTCCATCAATTTCTATAGAAGCTACTCCAAAAGCCCATTTGTACCTTTAGGGTCTTTGAAACGCCCTTCTCTCAGAAAATCAATTCCCAAAATACAAGGTGCATTAGGTCCGGTCACAACTGTATGCTTCCTCCATTGTTTACCAGTTAAACTTATATTAACTTCTACCTTACTTAACTCTTGAGATCCACCAGTGACTCCCAGAATAGTTATAGACTCTGATCCCTGATAATTTGATGGTATTATGGTGCACTGAGCTCCTGTGTCAACCAAGGCCCTGTACTTCCGAAATTGTGAAGTGCCAGGCCACTGGATGTACACATCCAAATAGATTCTGTTATCTCTGTTATCCCTCTCCTCCCCCTGGCGGGAGGCAGGGCACCCCTAGTTATGGGGAACATGCGCACATGTGCATTGCACATAGTTTGCAGGGTTATAACTTTGCATGTTATAACTGGAGCCACTGTTGGAGCCACAAGAGTCGTTCTGGGGAACGGTGGAAGTAACAGCTACCCTTCTGGTATTGCTACCTCGGGTTCTGCCACTTTGCAATTCCCTCAGTCTCCTGAAAAGATTAGAAGTTGGTTGGCCATCCCAGCGGTTCATGTTCTCACCAAACTGATCACGCAGTGTTATCCAAATAGTTCTACGTGATTGCCTTGGTGGTCTGTTTTGGAATGACCTGTTTTGGAATGACCTGTTTTGGAATGTCCTGTTTTGGAATTACCTCCTTGGAGGACGTGTATTCCTCACAGATGAAACTTGTATCCACCTGGAGGAAGAATTCTAATTATCCTTCTGTGCCAATTGGTATATGGAATCTTTCAGATCCTTCATGCAATTCTCAATTTTTCCAGACAGAGTTTCAATGGCTGAAACCAAAGAACCACGTGTCATGCTATCCTCCAATTGTCTCATTTGATCACTGAATTGGCCAACCGTAGGAGAAGCTCCACCATAACTTCTTGACACAATTCTGCTTGCCAGAATGTTTGCATAATTAGAAGGAGCAAGTTTGATGATCTTTTTAGCAAGACCAATACCCACAGGAATGTCATCAGGATTCAGAGTTTCATGTTCTCCATAGAGTAGCTCTCTAACAGCAAATTCTCTCAAGCGCTTAATTCCCTCATCTATGGTAGTCCAGGGTTTAGGATTCCATGGAAGATCATCTCGGGAAGGATATCTCAGGGCAACCGCCATTAAGAGGCGTATTCACAGATTAACCGTACCGAGAGCTTCGCCTAGATGTCTATCTATTCCATTATCCCTTGAGAGAGTTCCTAACTGAGCTGCTGACTTGTCTCCAACTGTTAGAGCTGAAGCACCTGTATCATAACACCTACTAAGCCAAGCTAGAACTGGTTCCTTATCTGCCCTGGTGAAATCTTTACGGACATAACGCAATTCCTCCCGTGGAGAAGAACACTCCAAAATATCATCTTCATCTTCGTCTCCCTGAATTCTTTGTCCATATAATCCTGCTGTCATTCTCCTAAGGATCTCTTTAAGCTGAGAACCACCATTGCCAGCTGCCTTCCTAACTTCATCTCTATCCTGCTTTGATCTCACTACGTTAGCTAGATCTTTAAAACAAACCTTCTCTTCCTCCTGAGCAGGATCTTTTAGAGTTGAGGGCCCCTCACCAGGATCAGTCTCCACCTCTTCTTCTCCATCTTGGGCCTTTCCACTTCTAGTCTTTAAAGGAGCCATCTTGACTGGAGCTGTGTTTGAATTTACAGCCACCTTAATGGAAGCTGACAGGTCCTGAGATAAATCAGCTGCTGGGGCAGTGACTTCCGGTCCCACTGAGGGAGTGGGTGGAAGTGAAGTTGCTCCATTACTGGCCGACGGAGAAGAAGAAGGAGGAGAAGGAGTGGGAGAAGGAGTAGGCGCCATGTTGATACCAGCTGCCGCCTTTGGCAGCTTGCTAGAATCAGCAGAAAAGTCATTTAGAGCTGCCTTACCAATTAACTTTTTAGCCTTCTTTTTGACTGACACGGATTCTGCACAGTCCTTGTCACTGGATGACTCTGGGACTGATCGAGAGCCACGGCGTTTTCTTTTTGATCTAGTTTTAATAACAAAACACGCCCTGGACACCTTTTTCTCTCGCCACAAGGAATACAGAGAAAACACATTAGTTATCACCAGCAGCAGAATTATACTCATCAAATAAATCACTTTTGGATCCCAGGCATCACCTAAAGTTACTGTCTCCTCAGGCGGAATCTTAAAACCCTTTATCTCAATTGGGAGAGTGGTGGAGGTAACATTCCTGTATCTCACTGGCCATAAGATATTAATACATTTTCCATACCATAATTTGACTCTATACATAACCCACATATAAATTGTCCGCACCAAATATTTACCCAGGTAATCCAAAATCAAACCCAAACAATATCTGTAAACCAGAGCCCCAAAAATTGAAAAGAATAATCGCTCCACAAACCACAATACCTTCATGTTTGCTAATTCAGCTAGAAAACACTAAACCAATCAAGTAATAAATTAAACTAATTATCGAGCCGCACGTTGGGTACGCCAATAAAAAAAAATGTGGTGGGGTGGAAGGGTAAGGCCAAGAAGCCTCCTCCTTTCCCCCTTGTTATGTAAAGGGAAAGAAAATTTGAAGGGAAAGGAAAAAAAACTCACAAGCTGAATTAGCAAGGCAGTGGAGCTATATTTACAAAGCAGTGTAGGATTTGCAGGGGAATATTTACAAATTTACAATATCTACAATATATACAAAGATATACAACAGAGTAACACAGAAATGAGAGTAACCCCCCTCGGCAGAGGGGGTTTCCCACCTCCGCTCTCCCCTCTCTCCCCCCCTTTCCCCAGAATGGGATGGAAAGAGAAAGAAAAGAGAGGAAAAAAAATGTTAGAAGCAGTTCGTGTTAATTGGAAGGGAGTTAATACCGGCTTTTATCTGGTCTTCAAGGCCGGAGCCTTGGCAGAAAGCCCAGCACAAGACAGAGCTGCTGCACGAAGAAAAGGCGGAAGCAAGACTAAAGATAGAAGTACCAGAGTGCCCAGTTCACTCCCAGTTCACTCCCAGTTCAGAAGGTGCTTCCTCCCACTTCACCAATGAAATAGTTTAGATTATTCTTTCCGTTTACCAACTTCCGTCCACCATATTCCCTTTCTTAAGGGGGCAACGTCAACCGGCCACACATGCCATTTAACTTCAGCTATTCAACTTGATGACTTTATCACAAAGTGGGCTAAATCATCCTTTCCGTGTGATGATCTCACTCACATAACTACAACAGTAGCCCAGATGGATGAATCAGTAGCCTGACTTTTAAGGGGATGGAGACAGAGAAGATAAACTCACATTTTGGACACTTCTGAATATCCCTGTATCCACCTTAAGCTTTCAGAGATTCTGGCCCAAAGTTTTCCATCCTTCTGTAGGAGATGGTGTGGGAGGAGTGAGTTTTGAGTACTGGCAAAATTATTTCAGCTCTGTGAGGTTTCCATTAGCACTAATTTAATGATGTTCAGGTTCACAACTCTGAAGATCGAAGAACTTATTAAATACTGCTTCCAGCCTCCTGTATCCCGGTGGTGAAATATTTCTAGTCAGCAACACACACCTTCTCCTGCTCTTCAATTTCAGTGCCAAGCTTCTGGACAAAAAAACAACCCAAACCAAACAAACTAAAAATAGCGTCTTTGTTTCTGTTGCATGTTTCATGTCAGCTGGAGGATAAGTGAAAAGCAACCACATCAAATTAGACCTGGTGTCGAACTCATGCCTTCCATGCCTGCATGTTAATCCTCCCATCAGGAGAGGTGAGAGCAGTGATAGATTCAGAGGTAAATAGTTCTGGGTTGTATAAAAGCTGTCACCAAATAACAAGATCTCCACAGAGCTGATCAAAAGTTTCATCCTTTGCACTGTGCTCAAGGCCTTTTTGTGAACATCAGGAGGCTGTCTGCTGGGCATTGGATCAGGGATGTAATCTCCTTCCTTTTGTATTTGTGTTTGTCTCTGCAACATGGTAATTGCTCAGAACAAACACCCTCAGCCACATAAATCTTAGGTGGGAGCAGCTCTAGAGGAGGGACATCAACCCATCTGCTACTCATTAGTGGATGCACAATCCTTGCAAGCCATTGCTGGGTTTGTTTGCATATTGGTAAGCTCTGTGTAAATTGGAGGAAACCAGCTTGTGAATAACAGCACTTGCCATTAGAGCTGCCCTGGGTGCAGGAAGCAGAGGCTTTTGCAAACAGATGATTTCTTCAGTTTCACTGTGAACAAGCTTTACAGAAAGGTCCAAGGAAGGAGGCTAAGGCCACTTTTAGTATGCAGGTATCAAAAATTAGCCAAGTAACAGGGCATCTGTACTCCTTTCATGAGATCCCTTTGAGATCTCAGGTGGAAAGCCTTCAGCTACTCTCTCCCTCCAACCCCTTGCTTTAAAATGGGAGAACAAGACCCCCGAAGTCCATCCTCACTGATGTCAGCAGGGTCCATTAGTAGCTATGGTGGCACAGACTTCAGGGTGGTTTTAATGCATCTGGCCAAAGACCCATGGGGCCCAGACTTACGACCCTAGACTTTAGGCGTGCAGATTTTGATCGCTTCAGGGATCTGATAGCCAAAGTATCGTGGGACAAAGCCCTGGAGGGAAGAGGGACCCAGGACAGCTGGTCAGTATTCAAGGACCACCTCCTCTGTGTCCAGGAGCTCTGTATACCAACAAAGAGAAAAGCAGGTAAGAATTCTAGGAGGCCTGCCTGGATGAGCAAGGAGTTACTGGACACACTATTACTAAAAAGGAAACTCTACAGGAAGTGGAGAGAAGGACAGCTGGAACAGGGGGTATATAAGGAAGCTGCCCGAGCAGCAAGAGTCCTGGTTAGGAAAGCCAAAGCAGAGTTCAAATCGAATCTAGCCAGGGAGATTAAAGGGAACACTAAGAACTTCTATAGGTATATTAATGGGAAGAAGAAGACTAGGGAAGGTGTGGGCCCCCTCAGAAAGGAAAATGGTGACATGGTCACAAGTGATGAGGAAAAGGCTGAGGTACTTAATAACTTCTTTACCTCAGTCTTCACTGCAAGGGCCTCTAGCCACACTCCTGATGTTATGGAAGACAATGCCAGTGACGGGGAGGAAGAACTGCCCACTGTAAGTGAAGATCAGGTTCGTGATCACCTGAAGAACCTGAAAGTGTTCAAGTCCATGGGACCCGACGGGATACACCCACGGGTACTGAGAGAACTGGCAGATGAGGTTGCTAAACCCCTCTCTATTATATTTCAAAAGTCATGGCAATCTGGGGAAGTCCCCACAGACTGGAAAAGTGGAAACATTGCCCCCATCTTCAAAAAGGGTAAGAAGGAGGAACCAGGGAACTACAGGCCAGCCAGTCTCACCTCTGTGCCTGGAAAGATCATGGAGCAGATCCTCCTGGAGTCCCTACTGGCTCAGAAGAATAGTGAAGAGGTGATTGGGAACAGTCAGCATGGCTTTGCCAAGGGCAAATCCTGCCTGACCAACCTGGTGGCCTTCTATGAGCAGGTGACAAAATTAATAGATGAGGGGCGAGCAACTGATGTCATTTACCTGGACCTGAGCAAAGCCTTCAACACTGTCCCGCACCACATCCTGGTCTCCAAACTGGTGACACATGGGTTTGATGGGTGGACCACTAGATGGATAAGGAACTGGCTTGATGGCCGCACCCAAAGAGTGGCTGTCAATGGGTCCATGTCCCAGTGGAGGCCAGTGACAAGCGGAGTCCCTCAGGGGTCAGTCCTGGGACCTGTCTTGTTCAACATCTTTGTGGGGGACATGGACAGTGGCATTGAGTGCACCCTCAGCAAGTTTGCTGATGACACCAAGCTGTGTGGTGCAGCAGACACGCTGGAGGGAAGGGAGGCCATGCAGAGGGACCTTGACAGGCTGGAGAGGTGGGCACAAGCCAACCTCATGAAGTTCAATAAGAGCAAGTGCAGGGTCCTGCATCTGGGTCGAGGCAATCCCAGGCACAAATACAGGCTGGGCAGTGACTGGCTGGAAAGCAGCCCTGAGGAGAGAGACTTGGGGGTGCTGGTGGACAAGAAGCTCAACATGAGCTCTCAGTGTGCACTTGCAGCCCGCAAAGCCAATCAGATGCTGGGCTGCATCAGGAGAAGTGTGGCCAGCAGGTCGAGGGAGGTGATCCTCCCCCTCTACTCAGCCCTGGTGAGACCCCACCTGGAGTACTGTGTCCAGTTCTGGAGCCCCTATTACAAGAGGGATGTGGAGGAGCTGGAGCGTGTCCTGTGTCGTGGATATGCCCTCAGAAATGCACGGCAGATCCATCAACGAAAATAATAAGTTTATTTATATATATACAAACTCTGTAACGGGGTATTTGCAATCGCCCTTCACAGGTATCAATATTCGGTTAGTGGAACTATCTTTACAGAATGTTATGTATGGGCATTTAAACCAAAATGATTCACAGAACTTAGAACCTAAACTGAGTCAGAGAGTGGCGGGGGAGGGGTTGGTCAGTGACCGGCAACCCTCCACCCGGAGCAATATAAATGCTATCCTAACCGAAGCTCTACAAAGGGCTTGGCTTACTCACAAGCTGAGAACTTCGTGGAGTCTTTCCTCAGTAATATTTATAATCCAGACAACGTGGCACGGATGTGCCGTAATAAGGAGGCAGGAAATGGCGCTGGCCGCGTGGCCGCACCGCGTGGCTCTGCTGTTCTCTCCCAGGATACAAAATTCCTCGCTCAGAGGGGGGGTAGTGGCAGGTCAGCAACGCTGGTTCACACGGTCTACCAGGTTTTCTCCTACGATGGATCACGCAGCGGTTGATCCCACGGAGTGCTGTCCACGGCACCGCACACAGCTGGGACGGTGGCAAAAGGACCACGAGGCCTCCCGAAGCACTGGCTGGCACGCACGCACACACAGGCTCCAACACCGAGGTGGTGGGGGCTCATTTGCCAAACGACCCCTATTTACCATTTGCCCCAGTGAATACTGGCCCAATAAGCATCTGTTGCCAACGCAAACATTAACCAATGAACTACCAGCTACCAAATATGGCCTGAGTATATGCTATACTCGGGGAAACAAATATATAGCCTGCCTCTAGTACTGCAGGGGTGAGACCACGCCCAGGTAGGCTGTTTACCTGGACTCAGTGGCGCCAGGATTCCCCCTGCTGCCTCCAGAAAGGAGGGGGGGACAAAGGAGGGTTAACACATACAGAAATATATCCTACCCAAATGTTTGGTGCACAATCCTGATCATAAGCATCCTTCGCTACATTCCACCCCCTGCTTATGGGCAAGTATATGTGGGCAAATATTACTCTATAATTAAACTCTACCAAAAATGAATTAACATTATATAGAAACATCACAAGAACATCATGCATACATATATATATATACATATATCAGAAGTGTACAACTGTACTCTAAACAAAGCATGCTACAACACAGTATAGAACTCCTTAAGTCTAAGGTCAGTATTGGTGACCTTAGTGTTTTCTAGTCTCCACCCCCTGACCGGTGGTGGATCCCTGTTACTCCCAAGACGGGTCTTCCTTTCCAGGATAATCTGTCCACTGGAACCGTTGTCATTCTGTGGAGAAACAACACTGGCCACGGTGTTTAAAGCCGGGCTTGACAGTTAGTAATTTGGAACGACCCACCGAGCACTTATGCGATGAGTTTTTCCATTGATGTCAGTAGCCTCCCAAGCGTATAGACCCCTGGGCTTAGCCAGTGTCATGGGTACAATACCGATAGAAGGCAGTTTCACTAACACTGGTTGGCCCACCTGCATCTGTGTTACGGAATGTGGGTGTTCATCCTTTGCCTCCCCTGGCATGTGGCTGACATCCCTAACTGGGTCAGCAGGGCAAAATGCCTTGACTTTGGGGCTGCCATAATTCCCCCATCGGTTGTTTACAATGAAAACTGCAGAAGGCAGGCGCTTATCCCAATTACTCCTTGAAACATTTGCATGTTTCTTAATGAGGCCATTTGCCCTCTCCACTATGCCATTTGCCTGGGGATAATATGGAGTATGAAATGCCCATTTGACTCCTTCCCCTCGGGCCCAGTCTTGGACTGAGGTTGAAGTGAAATGTGAACCATTATCACTCTGAATATGTTCAGGCATAGGCAGAATGCTGAACCAATCCTTTAGAGTTTCAATGGTTTGAGCTCCTGAAGCAGTGCTAGTAGCAGTGGCCATGACTAAGCCTGAAACCACTTCTACCCCTACCAGTATGTATTTTTTCCCATGTGAGGGTCGGAGGGGACCAACATAATCAATCTGCCATGTGCTCCATAGCACTTTGTCTTTCTTGATATGCTGGGCTGGAGCCAGACCGGGATGGTTAGCTTTTAATCTGATCTGGCACTGAGGGCAGGCTGAAACAATGGTTTCGCATGTGGTCAAAGAAACTGGCCACCCCCTGGATCTGCATTCGTAGTAAAGGTCTGACTTACCTGAGTGACCTCTTTTAATATGTAGCCACTCAGCCAATCGCTCCCACTCCTTTTCCTCACAATCAACTACGCTGATTTTTGCTAAGTGATCTACTTGTTGATTCCAAGTAGCAGCAGGGGTTTGCTTCCTGCAGTGTCCCTTTACCCATCCTACTTTGATGGTCCTGGCTCGACTTATCTCTAGTAGCCTTTGCCAGTCGGTTGCCCTCCAAACTGGGGTATTGCCAACTATCCACTGGTTTGCTTCCCACTGGCAAATCCATTCTGTGGCACCTTTGAAAGTAGCATATGAATCAGTGTATATGGTCTCTGCACCATTTTCCACAGCTAGCATAAGGGCACGCAGTTCTCCCACTTGGGCACTGCCTTCGCCCTCTTCAATGACAGTCCTGTCTGTGCCAATCTCCAGTGCTGCAGCCTTGTAATGCCACTGTGATTCTACCCTTTGGGCAGATGCATCTGTGAACCACACTCCCTCAGTATTGGCATCGGCAGTCAGTTCAGGTGCTACCTGAATAGGAGATGGCTTGTAGGGCTGGCACAGTGGGATAGTATGTGGGTTGATGGGCTGCTGCAATTTGGATACTTTTGTGGGTCCTTCTCTTAGAGGCATAAGCTGAGCCATCCCTTCCAGATAGGCATACCATTTTCTTACGGTAGCCTTCTGAGCAATTCCTTCTGGTGGTGGGGTTCCATTGAGGATTGCTTTGAGCAGAGAGAATGGACCTTGCACTACGATATCCTGCGTAGTGCGCAGCTTCTCTGCCTCTTTGACAGCTCGGGTCAGAGACAGGAGTCCCTTCTCCCATTCAGAGTATCTCCTTTCAGCATCTTTGAATGCTGTTGAAGAGAATAAAAGGGCTCTGTTTGGGCCTTTAGATCCCCTTTGAAAAATCCCACAGTAGGAAGCATGTTCAGAGAAACCCCATTCTGCCCTTAAGGGGTCATGTGGGTGCAAAGGGCCCAATTTCTGGTAAGCCTTTAATTCGTCCTTCAAAACCTTTAGGCTTTCAGTATGCCTTGGGGTCCAGTCCCAGACTCTGCTCTTTTTAAGCAGGTCATAGAGGGGACGAGCAATTACTGAGAAACCTGGAATATGTTTTCTCCAGTAACCCAAGGTACCCAAGAGCCGCTGAAGCTCCCTTTTGTTATTGGGAAGTTGGCCCTTTTCAATAGCCTCAAGAGCATCCTCTGGCACTGATATTGCTCCTGCTACCCACCAGGATCCAAGAAATTTAATTTCTTGGCTCGGGCCTTGACATTTAGCTTGTGGAACCTGTAACCCATTTTTGGTCAAAAGGTCCCAGATCGCTGCAGCTACTGAACCCACCTTACCTTCGTCGTTTCCCCCAACAAAGATGTCATCTATGTACTGGTAGACACTTACATCTTTTGGGACTTCAATGGTGTCTAACAGTGCTGCTAAGGAGTTGTGTGCAATGGTTCCTGAGTGCTTGTACCCCTGGGGAAGACGATTGAAGGTGTATTGGGAACCTTGCCATGTGAAAGCAAACTGTGGTTTATCCTCCTCACGTAGAGGGATCATAAAGTACATGTCCTTAATGTCCAGTGAAGCCATCCAAGTATGTGACACAGCTTGGATTTCTGTCACGATGGATGTCAGGCTTGGGACTGCAGCGGTGAGAGGGGGCGTGTTGCTATTGAGCCTCCTGTAGTCAATGGTGAGTCTCCATCGTCCATCAGGTTTACGCACTGGCCACACTGGTGAGTTATAGGGTGAGTGTGTCCTGGTAATGATTTGTCTCTTTTCCAGGTCTGCAATCACCTCAGTGATGCCTTGTCTGGCTGCTGCTGGTAGGGAATACTGTGCAACACATGTGATACTTGATTTGGGTAAGGGTGGAGCAATTTGGAGAGTGCCTACCCGAGCGGTTTCAGTCCCTTTTGCTCCTACTCCATAGGAGCCAAAGCACCACAGGGTACCGTTAGGGAGATGCCACCGTTTGCCAGCTAAAACATCAAATCCAAGGATGTTCTCGGGGTACGGACTCAGGGCAACTTCTACCAGGGTACTCCGCTTGTCACCAGGAAGCCACAACCTTGTTTTGGCTAAATGGCACGTATGAGGCATTCCTGTAACACCCTGTATCTTTATCCTTTTCCGGGATGGCAGGATCTTCAAGCGTTTAGCTTGTTGCACATTCAAAACACTGATTTGCGCTCCAGTGTCAATAAGGAATTTTACAGCAGTTCGAGTAGGTCCAGTGGGAATCAAAATGAAAGGCTCTGGATCCTCAGACCATTGACAAGTATTAACAAAGCGATGAGTGAGGCCTGGAACAGTCACCGCTGTGTCTAGTTTTTTGGCTTTTTATCTGGGCTCTGGCGGCGAGGTATGAAGGGGTTAGCATCCTTGCTGGGTGAAACACTTTTAGGACTGCTGCTTCCAGCTTCATTCTTCCCCTTGCCGTGGCGGTCACTTCGGTAGTCGTCCTCTTCCCAGCTGCCAGATTTATTTTGTATGCTCAGCACTACGCCTTTTAACAGTCTCGTTGGTAATGTCGCTATTAAGGATTCAGGTACATTCAAAGACAGTGCTAGCCGATACCATTTCTCTCTGGGTGAAAATGATCTATTAGAAGTACGCCGTTTATCTCTCCAGCGGTCGGAATTTCTCCCTCTGGGACTTCCCGAGTGACGGCGATCTGACTCCGGGCTGCTGCTTGAACCCGCAGAAGTCGCAGTAGGGGATGTCTTAGTGTGGCGCACTTCCTGCTTTTTCCCCCGCGGTGTCGCCGCGTGGTTGCCTTTGAAACCAGTATGGTGTCTGTCGCTGGGAGTCTTGGCCATGAGCGTATGATCAGAGTAGCCCAAGTCTCGGCCCTTGTGGGATAATGCCATCAGAAGCTCTTCCCAAGTTAATTGGTGTTCCCGGGAATTAGTCGAGGCCATATTCCTTTCGACTACTCGTTCAATTTCCTCCTTTTTGGCATCACATACATTTTTCAGACCCGGCGGCAGACCACGGATTAGGATCTTGAGTCGCACTGGGTTAATTGGGGCATCTAGTGGGGAAGGATATGCCCCGCGATCGTACATTGCTTGAACGCACGCCAACTTTTTAATCGCGGCAGTGAGTTCGGCCGAACTGGTAACCCTCACTTCTGTGGGTTCGTCTCTATCTATAGGATCTAAACTTCCAGCCCAGTGAGCGACATGGGAAGTTAACGAGTGGTATCCCTCTGGACCCATGCCCAAAATACTTCATGACCCCATGAACAGCCTTTTGCTTATTACGGTCCAAAATAATTGTATCCCCACCCAATTCCATAACGCGATACAAAAAGTCTGTTACCGACTCGTCCGGTTCTCGTGCAAACGTCTCCTGCAGGTCCCGAAGCTTTGCTCCGCTGTACGGGCGAACAGAGGTAGTTGTTGTCCCTCGGCCACGGCGGCCGTCCGTGTATTGCTCTTTAAGAACGGGACGTAAATGCACGGCTTTCCTCCGTATGGGTTCATCTTCCGAACTGTAATCCGTATCGTCCTGGTCAGATGGGTTTCTCTCCGTTCGGTAGCTACGGGATTTTTTCCGGGCTTCGCTTCTCGGAGCACTATTGTCAGGAGAATTTAATTCACGCGCTGCTGCTGACGTGCTGGGCTGAGCGAGTGAATCGGGACTCGGGCTTTGCAGTGTTCGGAGTCTCGGCAGGTCCAAGGGGACCGTGGGTCTAAAGTCTTGCGCTACGGTGGGATTCGCTATCTTTCTGTCCTTTCCGCGAGACTGCGGTGGGGGTAATTCGTAAAAGGACTGTATGGGAGAGCTGGCTCTGGGCGCGACATCGTGGTCGCGGGGCTGCTCGGGGCTAGGCGGTTGGGAGATTCCAGGAAGGCTCGAAACAGAGTCTCTGTCTGATCCCGCTAATACCTTCATAGTAGCATTGCTTTCTTTAATTTGCAACGTTAACAAGTCATGAAGTTTATCATTTTGTGCCTCAGACTTTCCTAACTCTCTTTCCAGGAAGTTATTTTTTTCCTCAAGTTTTTTAATCTTTTCCTCTAATGCTGTAAATTCGTCTTGTGCTCGCATTATGCAAGCCCCGATCGCACTAACTCTCTCCTCGGTTATTGCGGTTGGATCAGCGCATAGCTCGACCACGTATTCGGATAATTTCGTGGTGATTTGGTCCGGATTTGTCAGGTTTTCTATAGCCCATTGCATATCGGATCGTTTTATTACGTATCCCATTCTGTAGAGATAGTCACTTATCGGATAACCCTGCTCGCTGCGCCATTAATGTCGTGGATATGCCCTCAGAAATGCACGGCAGATCCATCAACGAAAATAATTAGTTTATTTATATATATACAAACTCTGTAACGGGGTATTTGCAATCGCCCTTCACAGGTATCAATATTCGGTTAGTGGAACTATCTTTACAGAATGTTATGTATGGGCATTTAAACCAAAATGATTCACAGAACTTAGAACCTAAACTGAGTCAGAGAGTGGCGGGGGAGGGGTTGGTCAGTGACCGGCAACCCTCCACCCGGAGCAATATAAATGCTATCCTAACCGAAGCTCTACAAAGGGCTTGGCTTACTCATAAGCTGAGAACTTCGTGGAGTCTTTCCTCAGTAATATTTATAATCCAGACAACGTGGCACGGATGTGCCGTAATAAGGAGGCAGGAAATGGCGCTGGCCGCGTGGCCGCACCGCGTGGCTCTGCTGTTCTCTCCCAGGATACAAAATTCCTCGCTCAGAGGGGGGGTAGTGGCAGGTCAGCAACGCTGGTTCACACGGTCTACCAGGTTTTCTCCTACGATGGATCACGCAGCGGTTGATCCCACGGAGTGCTGTCCACGGCACCGCACACAGCTGGGACGGTGGCAAAAGGACCACGAGGCCTCCCGAAGCACTGGCTGGCACGCACGCACACACAGGCTCCAACACCGAGGTGGTGGGGGCTCATTTGCCAAACGACCCCTATTTACCATTTGCCCCAGTGAATACTGGCCCAATAAGCATCTGTTGCCAACGCAAACATTAACCAATGAACTACCAGCTACCAAATATGGCCTGAGTATATGCTATACTCGGGGAAACAAATATATAGCCTGCCTCTAGTACTGCAGGGGTGAGACCACGCCCAGGTAGGCTGTTTACCTGGACTCAGTGGCGCCAGGATTCCCCCTGCTGCCTCCAGAAAGGAGGGGGGGACAAAGGAGGGTTAACACATACAGAAATATATCCTACCCAAATGTTTGGTGCACAATCCTGATCATAAGCATCCTTCGCTACACCAGAGAAGGGCCACAAGGATGATCAGAGGGCTGGAGCACCTCTCCTATGAGGACAGACTGAAGGAGTTGGGGCTGTTCAGTCTGGAGAAGAGAAGGCTCCGAGGTGACCTAATTGCGGCCTTCCAGTATCTGAAGGGGGCCTACAGGAAGGCTGGGGAAGGACTTCTCAGGATATCAGGTAGTGATAGGACTAGGGGGAATGGAATGAAGCTGGAGGTGGGGAGATTCAAGCTGGATGTGAGGAGGAAGTTCTTCACCATGAGAGTGGTGAAACCCTGGAATGGGTTGTCCAGGGAAGTGGTTGAGGCCCTGTCCCTGGGGGTGTTTAAGAGCAGGCTGGATGAGGCTCTGGCCAGCCTGATCTAGTGTGGAGTGTCCCTGCCCATGGCAGGGGGGTTGGAACTAGATGATCCTTGTGGTCCCTTCCAACCCTGAATGATACTATGATACTATGATGCTGTGATACTCCTGTCTCTGACAGACATCTGTAGCAAGTGCTCAGGGAAGGAGAATGAGAAACAGGGCAAGTATTTACAGAGTTGTATTTACATCCCAGTGGTTAATAGCCTTAGAGAGATCTTCATCCAGGAAGTTACCTAATTGCTTTTTGAATCCATTTATCCGTTAAGATAAATAACCACAACATCCTGGTCAGTGACTTCCATAGTTTAATTATCTCTTGCATGAAAAAAAAAACCCACCACTTCCTTCTCTTTCTTTTAAATCTACTGCCTTATATGGCCATCTGACACCCCCTCCTTCGTGTGTCTTGAAAGGCAGCAGCAACAGGACAGCTTCTGACTGTATTCACCTTGCTGCTCACATCTTTAGAAACCTGTGTCATAACCCCATCAGGCACACTGGGATAAGACAATGGGCAATGGTTTTAAACTAAGAGAGATTTAGACTAAATATAAAGGAGACATTTTCTGTGCTAAAGGTAGTGAAATACTGGCCCTGGTTGTCAGAGAATTGGTAGAAGTCCCATCACCAGAGACATTCCAGATCAGGTTGGACAAGGCGCTGAGCAACCTGGTCCAGTTGAAGATGTCCCTGCTGAATGCAGGGGGTTAGACTAGATGACCAAGCCAAACCATTCTATGATTCCATGATCATTGAACATGAAGGAGTGGATATGAACAAACCATTCTGTGATTCCATGATCATTTTCGTAAGCCTTAAAGTCCTACTCTGTTATTGCCCCTTCTACTCAGCACTGGTTAGGCCACACCTTGAGTAATGTGTCCAGTTCTGGGCCCCTCAGTTTAGGAAAGATGTTGACTTGCTGGAAGGTGTCCAGAGATGGGGAAAAAAAGCTGGGGAGGGGTTTGGAGCACAAGCCCTGTGAGGAGAGGCTGAGGGATCTGGGGCTGCTTAGCCTGGTGTAATGGGTTGGGGCAAACCCCCTCCCCACCACGCGCAGAAATGACGACTCAGACAAGCAGATTGCAAAAGTGATGGAAAGTTTAAATAGAAAAACAATGAGCGACAAGAAGAAACCCCAAAACAGACCCAAAGAGATCCCATCCCCACCTGAGGGTGCACCCAAAACCCCCAGGGCTCCTCCTTCCCCCCCCACTGCTAGGCTAGTCTCAGCTGGCCAGATCTGAGACTGCCCATCCCCCCGTGGCCTTGGGCCTAGCCAGGCCCATGGCCGGGAGATCTCTCCCCCAGTTACCAGGTGGCGGAGAGGAAGGAAAGAGGAAGTGCCAGACCCCGCCGTGAAACTTATAGTGGTGCAAGGGATCATGGTAGGAAATAACCTAATTTCCTGTGTCCACCCACTGGGCTGGACTTCTGGACACAGGAAACACCCCTGTAGCAGAGGGCACCCAGCCCAAACTACGACACCTGGAGAAGAGGAGGCTCAGGGCAGACCTTATTGCTGTCTACAACTACCTGAAGGGAGGTTGTAGCCAGGAGGGGGTTGGTCTCTTCTCCCAGACAGCCAGGATCAGAACAAGAGGACACAGTCTCAAGCTGCACCAAGGGAGGTTTAGGATGGATGTTAGGAAGAAACTCTTCATAGAAAGAGAGATTGGCCATTGGAATGTGCTGCCCAGGGAACCTAAACACTGAAGGTGTTTAGGTAAAGACTGGATGAGGCACTTGGTGCCATGGTTTAGTTGATTAGATAGTGTTGGGTGATAGGTTGGACTTGATGATCTCAGAGGTCTTTTCCAACCTGGTTAATTCTATTCTCTTCTTTTCTACCAGAAGTCAGTCCATATCCCTGTTCATTCTTCCTACTCTACTCTTCTTTTCCAAGCCACTACTCCTTTCTGACTGGAATCACTCCCAACATTTGTGCCCTGGCACTAGGCACATTTGCTTTGGTAGTTATTCCTTTCCTAGTAATCCATAATGCTTGTTTCCCCTTTTTGACCTCCACAGAGCACCATGCTGATGTTTTTGAGGGACAATGCAAGGTTATTCCAAGATCTTCTTCCATGACAACAGCTAATTTAGAGCCTATTACATGTGTACAGTTGTAATGGCTCCTCTCTGTTCATTACTTTTCCTTTATCAACACTTAACTGCATCTGCTGTTTTAAGTTCTGTCATTCCGAGTCATGGATTCTGCTGCACCTATGGCCAGTCAAATTTTGACCACTCTGAATAATGTTGTGACACCAGTCAACTTCGTTGTCTCAGTGATGATCTGGATGAGGGTATTGAGTCCATCATCATCAAATTTGCAGATGACACCAAGCTGGGGGCAGATGTTCAACTGTTAGAGGGTGGGAGAGCTCTGCAGAGGGACCTTGACAGGTTGGACAGATGGGCAGAGGCCAAGGGCATGAGATTTAACACCTCCAAGTGCCGGGTTCTGCACATTGGCCACAACAACCCCATGCAGTGTTACAGGCTGGGGTCAGAGTGGCTGGAGAGCGGCCAGGCAGAAAGGGACCTGGGAGTACTGGTTGACAGTAGGACAAACATGAGCCAGCAGTGTGCCCAGGTGGCCAAGAAGGCCAATGGCATCCTGGCCTGTATCAAGAACAGTGTGGCCAGCAGGAGCAGGGAAGTCATTGTGCCCCTGTACTCAGCACGGGTTAGGCCACACCTTGAGTAATGTGTCCAGTTCTGGGCCCCTCAGTTTAGGAAAGATGTTGACTTGCTGGAAGGTGTCCAGAGAAGGGAAAAAAAGCTGGGGAGGGGTTTGGAACACAAGCCCTATGAGGAGAGGCTGAGGGAGCTGGGGTTGCTTAGCCTGGAGAAGGGGAGGCTCAGGGGAGACCTTCTTGCTGTCTACAGCTACCTGAAGGGCGGTTGTAGCCAGGTGGGGGTTGGTCTCTTCTCCCAGGCAATCAGCACCAGAACAAGAGGGCACAGTCTCAAGCTGTGCCCGGGGAGGTTTAGGTTGGATGTTAGGAAGAAGTTCTTCATAGAAAGAGAGATTGGCCATTGGAATGTGCTGCCCGGGGAGGTGGTGGAGTCACCATCCCTGGAGGTGTTTAGGAAGAGACTGGATGAGGCACTTGGTGCCATGGTTTAGTTTATGAGATGGTGTTGGGTGATAAGTTGGTCTCGGTGATCTCAAAGGTCTCTTCCAACCTGGTTAATTCTATTCTCTCTCTCTCTATTATATTCTTTCTCAGCATCTACCATCCTTGAACATCAGAATCCCTTGCATGGGTGTCAACACAATCCTTCTTGTAAGCCCTTGCTCTGATCAGGTCCCTCCTCCAAAACCCTTCTACTTCATGACAGTTCAGTTTCTCCATGAGTCTTTGGTGAGAAATCTCATTAAAAGTGTTTTGGAAATCTCAGTGTGTCATATCTAGTGTGTTTATGAACTCCTTCAAATAGTTTATATCTGCCCCTGAATCATGACTTTCCCTCAAAGTCGAGTTGACTCATTGCGATTGAATGAGAAGTGACTCCTCTGAGTCATCACACCCATTCCCCCACTCTGAGGGCAAGCACGTGGCAGGGTTTGATGTATAGCTGCACCCAGAGGTGTTCTGCTCCCACAGCTTCATTCACAAGGCACACAAAGTAATGGTGTACCCTCCTGTTTCCAACCAAGCAGCTGTCTCAGTCCGGAGAGGGAAAGAGACTCAAGTTCTTTTGAATATTCCCGTGTTGTGAAATTAGAAGCACAAACGAGGCCAAAATATCAACAGCTAGACTATTTATTACATAAATAAAGTGGAAATAAGAAGGGGAGAGGGAGAAAATAGAGAGGGAGAGAGAGAAGAGAGAAAGAAGAGGAAAGGAATTATATTACCATGCCACTCACCCCCCCAAGACAGTTTGAGTCTGTGGAGGAAAGGTGCTGCAGGAGATGTTGGGTTTGTAGACAAACGGTGCTGAGGCTTTGGCTGGAGAAGCAATGTGGTCCTCTGGGCAGCCTGGGTCTGTAGAGAAAAGGTGCTGAGGCTTTGGCTGGAGAAGAGATGTGGTCCTCTGGGCAGCCTCTTCAGCTCCATGAGTTGCAGCAGGTGGAACTTAGGACGCGGAGAGAGGGTTCAGTCTGCTTTTTCCAGGCTCCACGGCCTCTTTTCTCCAGAGCAGCATTGTCCCGGGCTTTTCCTTCTCAGCGGCATGGTCCTGCTTCTGTGTTTTCCTTCATCTCCATTTTTCTTCTGTGTTTTTCTTCTTCCAAGCCAGTAGTTGCTCAAGTCTTTTATATAGTTTTTAGTCCTTAGGTATGTGTCCAAGTATTGTCCCTCAGGAAATCAGGGCCAGGAAATCATCCTTAGGTAAATATCCAGGTATCGTTCCCCAGGAAATCTTTCTGTGTATTCCTGTGCATTTGGCCAGAGGTCTGGATGGGGGGGTGGGGGGTGGGGTGTGTGCTCCACCTCCTCCTTCTCCATCTACCTGCCCACATACTCCTTACACATCAGGAAACAGGTGGTGAATCCATTGTCTACCCTTTCCAGGGTACTTGATGGGTGGAGATTATCTTGTCCTGAAGGCGTGATGGTTGGGTCCTTGGGCCATTGTTGTAGGCCAGCTGCAGTCCAGTGTTATCATGATGCAGTCGCAAGGTGATTTGCATCCAGGATTGGTAGACAGGATTCCTACATGATCTTTGCACCTTCCTTCCAGTGGCTCTGCCCAACACATATCAGCTAGTGTCTGGGCAAGCAGCAAGTGATTTTATCTTTGTTGAGTTACATCAGAAGAGACAAACTATTAGTCTCTCACAGCAGCTTCAGGTTGAGGGATCAATCTCTTTTCAGTGGTGCTGAATAATAAGGCAAGGAACAAAGGGTACAAACTTGAACATGGAAGATTTCACCTCAACATGAGGAGAAAGTGAGGATGAAGGAGCACTGCAACAGGCTGCCCAGGGAGGTTGTGGAGTTTCCTCCTCTGGAGACTTTCAATAAACACCTGGATGCATTCCTGTGTGGACTACCCTAACTGAAGGAGCTGGGGTTGCTTAACCTAGAGAAGACGAGGCTCAGGGGAGACCATATTGCCATCTACAGCTACCTGAAGGGAGTTTATAGCCAGGTGGGGGATGGTCTCTTCTCCCAGGCAACCAGCACCAGAACAAGAGGACACAGTCTCAAGCTGTGCCAGGGGAGGTCTAGGCTGGATGTTAGGAAGAAGTTCTTCACAGAAAGAGTGATTGGCCATTGAAATGTGCTGCCCAGGCAGGTGGTGGAGTCACCATCACTGGAGGTGTTTAGGAAGAGACTGGATGGGGTGCTTGGTGCCATGTTGAATAGATGGTGTTGAGTGAAAGGTTGGTCTCGATGTTCTCAAAGGTCTTTTCCAACCTGGTTAATTCTATTCTATTCTATTCTATTCTATTCTATTCTATTCTATTCTATTCTATTCTATTCTATTCTATTCTATTCTATCCTCTCCAGCTTTGGCAGGGGGGATGATGGCAGGATACCTGATGATCTCTGGAGGTCCCTTCCAACCTCTATTGTACTGTGATACCAGGGAGGTGTTTGAGTCACTGTCCCTGGAGGTGTTCAGGAGGGAATTGGATGTGGCACTTGGTGCCTTGGTTTAGTAGTCATGAGGTCTTGGCTGACAGGTTGGACTTGATGATCCTTGAAGTCTTTTCCAACCTTATTGATACTATGATTCTATGATACTGTGGCCACAGCTGCAACCCAGACTCCTGGCTCTGAAGAGACCTTTGTCTAACAGGCAGAAGGACCTATAACCTCAGACCTCATACAGATACTTTTTCCATGCCAGCAGAATACAATCAGATCATCCACCTCCATTCAGGTATTCTGAAGAGTCTGATGGATTGATCACACTTCACTGGTGACCTTTTCCTTTCATCTGCAGTAATTTACCTACATGAACCCTATTATCATTTTGCACCTTTTCTTTACAAAATTCATAGAATCACTGAATCATTTTGTTTAGAAGAGACGTTTAAGATCATGAAGTCCAACCATTAATCCAGCACTGACAAGTCACCACCAAAGTATGCCATTCAGCACCAAAGCTCTGGGGACGACGGAGATTGGAACCAATACGGCTGATCAATATGATCTAGTATTGTTCCTTTATTGCTTCATCATTGTTCCGTTATAAAGCAAGCATAGTGCAAAGCAGACAGTAGAGCTGACAGGCTAGTAAGGAGTGCGCAGAAGAAGTGCGTATTAAGAAAAACTTTACAACTTATATAAGCTCGGGGGGCATTGCTGGCATGGCTTCATTGGCCCCTCACAAGTGACCACACACTGTACTACTGTGGATTATTGGTTAACACGCGGGATTGTTGATATACGTGTGTGTCCTGTCATTCCAAGATAACTCTCTATGTTTATGGCTACCAGTGCCCTGCTTTGGTTACACAGAGCGGGCACAGCACTGTTCTGCTGTACTGCTAGCCACTTCCGCACTTATGCTGGGCACGGCCTACCACCATGTCAGGCTCTAGGCCTACACTGCCAGATTGCTCACACTGCCTGTCACAACCACTACCACAAATCCCCCTTTTTGTTTTTGTGAGCAATCTGGTCACGGGAACTATTCCCATCCCATACAGCATAAGTCAATCATTGCATACATTAAAGGAAACAGCATTAACAGCATTGTCAGCTATAAGGCACAAAAGCAATGAAAACAAAAGAAACATCAGCAGTAAAGACCCAGTCAGGTCTGAGCACATTGTGTACAAAGATCAAGGCACAAGCGGTTCACAAATACAGCATGTTAATCCTCAGCACGATCCTCTGCAATCTACTTTATGGGCAAGTCACATCTTTATTTTTCCAAGATGCTTGAGAGTCACAAGCTGTTTAGGGTTAGCAAGACTCTCCTCAATCCACAAAGATGAAGTTGGCCAGACTTCTTCTTCACAGATAGGGGAAAACTGTTTTGCAGGCAAGCAGTGAGAGTGAAAAAGGCTCCATCAGTGGGTCGTAGATGACATTCTGAGTACTCATTATTTTAAGCTAAACTAACCACAATGATGCCTTTCTACTCATCCTGATGACATGAATCTCTTAGGTGTTACACTCAAATCTAAGCTAGATGCTTCCTGCTGACATCTTGGATTATTGTAGTTGTTGAGGTCAGTGCTAGGTAGGTTTGCTGCTTGTCATTTTCATGATGGTTGTGCTATCTTGCGGTGAGAAAATTGATGTTTCTAGGGTTAGAGCATTTCTAGGGTTACAGCATTTCTAGGGTTAGGACATTTCTAGGGTTACAGCATTTCTAGGGTTACCATCAAAACCTTTTTTTTTGCTATGGGGTATTCTCTCCTTTTCCCTTTTTTTTTTTTTTTTTTTTAAATTTCTCGTGTTCGGACTTAGTTTGCAGTTGATTTTGTTATTGGCTCTGTTAAGGTTTTGTGTTTGTCTGCTGCATATTTGTTGTTTCATTATAATCTTGATGGTACTTAGCTATATTCGTTGGTATTATTTAATTGCTTGTTATATCAATTTTTGTAACTACTTATTTGTATCATGTTTCTTCATTAGATTTTCTATATTATTTGTTACTCTTTATTCATTTTGTCATTGTTGTTTTGTTTGTATTTTTTATCATATATTTGTTCATTTCTAAACTTCACTATATATTTTGTTGTCAACTCTACTATATACATGTTTTGTTAACTTATCTTTACCTATTTTTTTGTTAATTTTTTCTTTATTTTTGTTAATTTCTCTTTTATTTTTTCAATTTTTTTGTTTGTTTTTGTATATTATTTGTTATTCTTATTTTTCTATTTTGTATTCTACTTAGTCATACTTATTCTAACAATCCTTATCTATGTTATATTTTACTTAATCATACGTATCTTAACAATCCTATTATCTTAACAATCTTATTATCTTAACAACCTTATTTTTTAATTACTATGAACACAAAGGAACACTTATATTCTATGATATCCTTATATTAACCTCTTAACTTAACTTATGCTACTACCAAAAATCCTTAAAACTTCAATACCTAAAAGGACAATAAAAGGAATGGTAGGCTAACTAAAAACAAAATCCTTAACATGAAAAAATCATTTAACACAATATTCATCTATGTCCTATATTCTATGGAGATCTCCTAAAATGCCATGGCGCGCAGAAAAGGAACTATAAGGGAAAAGAAAACCATAAACCAAAGGAAAATCTTTGGAAGACCTAAGGTCATTATCCTAATGCCTAATGAATCGGCCTAAATTAGCCAAACATCAATCCACACAAACATAAAAAGGAAAAATGAATTTGAACCAACTAATACTATAATTGCACTCAAGTGGCAGAGGTATGAGCTGCTTCGTAGTATTTGCGTTTTTTGAATGGTTTTGGTGCTGATTTTGCGACTGCCTGTACGGCTGTGGCCAAATAGGTAGCTGTGTGCTGGTGCATCATTCGTTCTGCTGCATCCAGCAGCTGTGCGGTAGAAGCACCTCTCAGTACAGTGCTTAGAGCCTGCTTAGTTTTGTCGTTAGCATTATCAAATGCCAGAATGTCCATCATTTTAGTCTTCATGTTGGCACTCAAGTCTGGATTAGAGTTTACTGCTGTGTGCAACCTATCTATGAAGGAACCGAACGACTCTGTGGGGCCCTGCCGAATGGAGAAAAATGTAGGGCTGGACTTATCGTCCTGGATTTTCCACCAAGCTCTGATCGCTAGATCCTGGCTTAACTGCAGGACCTGATCAGGGAGTCGTATTTGCCGATCTGTTCTAATGAAGTCTCCTGTCCCAATGAGTTGATTAAGAGTGACACCGTGTAAGGGGTCTGTTGGCTGCCGGGGTGTGGCTTCCGCAGCAGTGCAGGCAGTTTGCCACTTATCGAGAAATTGTAAGCGCTGATGTGGTGTTAATAAGGTATTTGCCAACATGCGTGTATCGAAGGGCGTTAGCAAATGTGTTGAGAACAACTGATCGATTATGGCAGAAGTATAGCCTGACTTCAGACCATAAGTAGTTATAGCCTGCCTAGCTTCTTTTAGCAGTTTCCAATCCAGAGATTGCCATACTCTGTCTTGACCTTGCAGTACTACTGGATATGCACATGCAGGAAAATCTACAATCAATCCCTCTGTAGCTGCATTTTGCACAATAGCTCTCCACTGACCCAATATTGGGTCGATTCCCGATCCTCCCACCTCCCCATCCCGCACATTATCGGCCCGTCGTAATACGAGCTGGTTTTCGGTCGTGATGGTGTCGTCCCCTGATAATGACTGAGATGAACGAGGCGAGAAGGGTACAACGGCCAAAGGCGCTGGGGGGGCCGCTGATGGAGGAGCCATTGCAGGAGGGAGCGCCACTAGGGCTGTTGGGGCCGCCGAAGTCGCTGCTGCGGTGACTGCTACCGGGGCGGGGACGGCCGTCAGGGCTGCCGGGGCGGAAATCGCCGCCGACGCCGCCGGCGCCGCCGCCACGGTCGGTGGTGGTATCGGTGGTGCGTCGGTCCGAGTCGCGTTGGTCGGGACCGCTGGGACCGCGAGGGCAGCCGAGACTGGTGGGACCGCTGGGGTCGCGGGGGCAGCCGAGACTGGCGGGACCGCTGGGGCCAGGACTGTGGCCGGCGCCAGGGCCGGGGCCGAAGCCGAGGCCGGGACTACGGCCGGGGCCGGGGCCGAGGCCGGGGCCGGGGCGGGCGCGGTCGCAGAAGTGCCGCAACCACAAGCCTCCAAGCGATCCATCCTGTCCAGGAGAAGCTGCAGAATGGCGCTGACACTGTTCGGCTTCCTGCTATCGGTGCATTCGTCTTCTGAATCTGAGCTGTTGCTGGCAGCATTGGAGGAAGATGACGATGATGAGGATCGAGCACGCCGAGCCACAGACTTTACTGCCTTTTTGTTGCTTTTTTGCTGCTTTGGACGGACGGCAGGCGTGGCGTCTGCTGAACGCAATGCGTGCACCAAGATGGCGGACGTGGCGTCTTCTTTCTGCATTTTTTGGCGCGCAACGACCTCCATCTTGTCTGTGGGCATTTCCTCAGTCGGGTTGGAATTTTTTTCTGTCGCTACTGACGCAGTGGTAAAAGATCTTTCTTTGCCAGAAGCAGGTAATAAAGGAGTAGCAGTTTGTGCAGAAGAACGCGTAGCCGGTAATTTATTTTGCGATTGTGGCGAGAGGGCTGTCGGGGCGGCAGACGATGTAGGGAGGGGGGGTGGGGGGGGGTGCGGAAGGTTCCGCGTCTCCCTTTTTCGTCCTGGCTTCAACTAACGCCGCTGCAGCCGAATCGAGAGCAGATTTTTCTGCTTTTAACGATTGCAGTGTATCTGTAACCGTTCGCCACAAGGTGCCATAGCGAAAGGCCCTTTTCGAGCCCTGAGACACCTCATCCCACAGCCGGGCTCCAATTTTGTCCCATGCTTCGGAAGTAAAAGCTTCATGTACTGTGGGGATTAGACCATGATCCCGGGCCCAGGCTAATAGCCCTTTCAAAGTACCCAGAATCATAAGTAATACTTCTCATAGAGAGGATATCTTGGAGGACTTTCAGCACAGCCTCTTCTTCTTTGCTAAGTGCTGACCCCATGTCCTCCCCCGGCTGCTCACCGGATCCTGGTGAGATTCACTTCCTTTTCGAGCACGCGCTGCTAATTTTTTCAGCACCGGGGCAGTGCTGTTCGGCCGGCTTTCCGTATCGCTCGGACATACCTCTTTATGCTGAATCGGTCAGCATTGTAGGCCGAGGATCCCAAATCACGAGTTCGGGCGCCAGTTCTGGGGACGACGGAGATTGGAACCAATACGGCTGATCAATATGATCTAGTATTGTTCCTTTATTGCTTCATCATTGTTCCGTTATAAAGCAAGCATAGTGCAAAGCAGACAGTAGAGCTGACAGGCTAGTAAGGAGTGCGCAGAAGAAGTGCGTATTAAGAAAAACTTTACAACTTATATAAGCTCGGGGGGCATTGCTGGCATGGCTTCATTGGCCCCTCACAAGTGACCACACACTGTACTACTGTGGATTATTGGTTAACACGCGGGATTGTTGATATACGTGTGTGTCCTGTCATTCCAAGATAACTCTCTATGTTTATGGCTACCAGTGCCCTGCTTTGGTTACACAGAGCGGGCACAGCACTGTTCTGCTGTACTGCTAGCCACTTCCGCACTTATGCTGGGCACGGCCTACCACCATGTCAGGCTCTAGGCCTACACTGCCAGATTGCTCACACTGCCTGTCACAACCATTACCACACAAAGCTACAGATCTTTTAAATCCCTCCAGGGAAGGTAACTCCACTGCTTCCCTGGGCAACCTATTCCAGGCCTTGATAACCTTTGCAGAGAAGAAATTGTTCCTCATGTCCAACTTAAACCTCCCTTGGCACAATCTGAGGAGACAACTGTCCTGCCTTAGAGCCATATATCTCCCTGTGAGCTAATTAATGGGGAGCAATAACCACTCATACAGGGATTTATCTCATTTTAAAATAGATGCTTAAAACAGACTCAATGAATTACATCAGAAGTGGGTTTTTTGGCTTTTTTCTTCTCCATATTGATGGAAAAATGCTTTGGCAGATGCATATAGCTATAGAAAACACATTTGTATCTGGCTGGATAAATCCCACCCAGGGCTGTTCAACAACTACTGCTGTCACCATAGCTATGAGGGGTGAGAGCCCTGAACAGATGTTGTAAGAGATATTCGCCCTTTCCAAACAGCTGACAGTATATGTGGGCAGGACCTATTACAGGTGAAGGAAAGAGGTCCCTTTCTGCCTTTCTCATAGAACTAAAGAAATTAAATCCTAGAGTCTTAGATACATCCTAGCAACATTTATAAGAGATGGCCAAGGTCATAGAATCATAGAATGCTTTGGGCTGGAATGGGCATCTAAAGGTCATCTGGTCCAAACCCTCTGCAAAGAGCAGAGGCATCTTCAACCAAATCAGGTTGCCCCATCCAATCTGACCTGAAATGAGTCTAGGGACATGGCTTCCATGACCTCTCTGAGCAACCTGGGCCAGCATTTCACTACCTTCTACTTCTACTACTTTGCTTTCCGTTCTGTGTGGTTTCACTGTAGTGGATATGCCCTCAGAAATGCGCAGCAGATCCATCAATGAAAATATAAGTTTATATATATATATATGTACAAACTCTGTAACGGGGTATTTACAGTCACCCTTCACAGGTATCAATATTCGGTTAGTGGAACTATCTTTACAGAATGTTATGTATGGGCACTTATCATAGTATCATAGTATCATAGTTTCATTCAGGGTTGGAAGGGACCACAAGGATCATCTAGTTCCAACCCCCATGCCATGGGCAGGGACACCCCACACTAGATCAGGCTGGCCAGAGCCTTATCCAGCCTGGTCTTAAACACCCCCAGGGACGGGGCCCCAACCACCTCCCTGGACAACCCATTCCAGGGTTTCACCACTCTCATGGTGAAGAACCTCCTCCTCACATCTAGCCTGAATCTCCCCACCTCCAGCTTCATTCCATTCCCCCTAGCCCTATCACTACCTGAGATCCTCAGTCCTTCCCCAGCCTTCCTGTAGGCCCCCTTCAGATACTGGAAGGCCACAATTAGGTCACCTCGGAGCCTTCTCTTCTGCAGACTGAACAGCCCCAACTCCCTCAGTCTGTCCTCATAGGAGAGGTGCTCCAGCCCTCTGATCATCCTTGTGGCCCTTCTCTGGACACGCTCCAGCGCCTCCACATCCCTCTTGTAATAGGGGCTCCAGAACTGGACACAGTACTCCAGGTGGGGTCTCACCAGGGCTGAGTAGAGGGGGAGGATCACCTCCCTCGACCTGCTAGCCTCACTTCTCCTGATACAGCCCAGGATCTGATTGGCTTTGAGGGCTGCAAGTGCACACTGAGAGCTCATGTTGAGCTTCTTGTCCACCAGCACCCCCAAGTCTCTCTCCTCAGGGCTGCTTTCCAGCCAGTCACTGCCCAGCCTGGATTTGTGCCTGGGATTGCCTTGACCCAGATGCAGGATCCTGCACTTGCTCTTATTGAACTTCATGAGGTTGGCTTGTGCCCACCTCTCCAGCCTGTCAAGGTCCCTCTGGATGGCCTCCCTTCCCTCCAGCGTGTCTGCTGCACCACACAGCTTGGTGTCATCAGCAAACTTGCTGAGGGTGCACTCAATGCCACTGTCCATGTCCCCCACAAAGATGTTGAACAAGACAGGTCCCAGGACTGATCCCTGAGGGACTCCACTTGTCACTGGCCTCCACTGGGACATGGAGCCGTTGAGAGCCACTCTTTGGGTGCGGCCATCAAGCCAGTTCCTTATCCATCTAGTGGTCCACCCATCAAACCCATGTGTCACCAGTTTGGAGACCAGGATGTGGTGCAGGACAGTGTTGAAGGCTTTGCTCAGGTCCAGGTAAATGACATCAGTTGCTCGCCCCTCATCTATTAATTTTGTCACCTGCTCATAGAAGGCCACCAGGTTGGTCAGGCAGGATTTGCCCTTGGCAAAGCCATGCTGACTGTTCCCAATCACCTCTTCACTATTCTTCTGAGCCAGTAGGGAGTCCAGGAGGATCTGCTCCATGATCTTTCCAGGCACAGAGGTGAGACTGGCTGGCCTGTAGTTCCCTGGTTCCTCCTTCTTGCCCTTTTTGAAAATGGGGACAATGTTTCCACTTTTCCAGTCTGTGGGGACTTCCCCAGACTGCCATGACTTTTGAAATATAATAGAGAGGGGTTTAGCAACCTCATCTGCCAGTTCTCTCAGTACCCGTGGGTGTATCCCGTCGGGTCCCATGGACTTGAACACTTTCAGGTTCTTCAGGTGATCACGAACCTGATCTTCACTTACAATGAGCAGTTCTTCCTCCCCGTCCCTGGCATTGTCTTCCATAACATCACGATTGTGGCTAGAGGCCCTTGCAGTGAAGACTGAGGTAAAGAAGTTATTAAGTACCTCAGCCTTTTCCTCATCATTTGTGACCATGTCACCATTTTCCTTTCTGAGGGGGCCCACACCTTCCCTAGTCTTCTTCTTCCCATTAATATACCTGTAAAAGTTCTTAGTGTTCCCTTTAATCTCCCTGGCTAGATTCAACTCAAACTCTGCTTTGGCTTTCCTAACCAGGACTCTTGCTGCTCGGGCAGCTTCCTTATATTCCCCCTGTTCTACCTGTCCTTCTCTCCACTTCCTGTAGAGTTTCTTTTTAAGTAATAGTGTGTCCAGTAACTCCTTGCTCATCCAGGCAGGCCTCCTAGCATTCTTACCTGCTTTTCTCTTTGTTGGTATACAGATCTCCTGGACACAGAGGAGGTGGTCCTTGAATACTGACCAGCTGTCCTGGGTCCCTCTTCCCTCCAGGGCTTTGTCCCACGACACTTTGGCTAGCAGATCCCTGAAGCGATCAAAATCTGCACGCCTAAAATCTAGGGTCGTGAGCTTGGAATACTTCCTCCTGATTGCCCTGCGGATATTAAATTCAACTGCTTCTTGGTCACTGCAGCCAAGGCGGTCTCTGAGCCTCACATTGCTTACCATCCCTTCCCTGTTGGTGAGAACAAGGTCCAGCATAGCACCTTTTCTTGTTGGTTCCTCTACCATTTGGAGGAGGAAGTTGTCTTCTATGCAGTCCAGGAACATCCTGGATTGCTGGTGCCTTGCTGTGTTGTCCCTCCAGCAGATGTCCAGGTGGTTGAAGTCACCGATGAGGACCAGGGCTTGTGACCTGGAAGCCGCTTCTATTTGCCTGTGGAGGGCCTCATCTGCTTGGATCTGCTGGTCAGGTGGCCTGTAGGAGACCCCCACAGTAATATCTCCTTCCCCTGTCCTGCCTTTAATTTTAACCCATACGCTCTCAACTAGCTCATCATCCCTCCCCAGTTGGAGCTCCACTGACTCCAACTGGCTATTGACATAGAGGGCAACACCTCCTCCTCTCCTTCCCTGCCTATCCTTCCTAAAGAGTTTATACCCATCTATCCCTACATTCCAGTCATGGAAATCATCCCACCAAGTTTCAGTAACAGCCACTATGTCGTGGCATCCCAGCAGCACAGTGGCCCTTAACTCATCCTGTTTGTTGCCCAAGCTGCACGCATTCGCATAGAAGCACTTCAGCTGGTCTGGCCCTGTCCTCCTCTTGTGCCAATTCCCCTCGGTTTCCACAGAATGTCCTGGTGGATCATTGGTGGCTTGCCTCAGGGCAGGAAGTTGAGAGCCCTTACCAGCTCTCCTTTTCTCTACTGCTGGTGAGCTGCCCCTCTGTTTGTCACCAGCCAGCAGGAGACTATTAACCCCTTCCCCCTTCAAATCTAGTTTAAAGCCCTATCAATGAGCCCTGCCAATTCCTGCCCCAGGATTCTTTTCCCCCTCTGGGACAAGTGTGTCCCATAAGTTGTTTTCAGCTCTGGTGCCTTGAAAACCAATCTATGATTGTGGAACCCAAAGCCCTGTCGATGGCACCAGCCCCTGAGCCATGAATTGACCTGTCGGCCCTTCCTCAGTGTTTCCTCATCCATTGCTGACATTAGAGGGATAGCAGAGAACACGACTTGAACTTAAATCAAATGATTCACAGAACTTATAATCGAAACTACTGCCCATTGTAAGTGTACTGCCCATTGTAAGTGCAGATCAGGTTCGTGATCATCTGAAGAACCTGAAAGTGTTCAAGTCCATGGGACCCGACGGGTTACACCCACGGGTACTGAGAGAACTGGCAGATGAGGTTGCTAAACCCCTCTCTATTATATTTCAAAAGTCCTGGCAGTCTGGTGAAGTCCCCACAGACTGGAAAAGGGGAAACATTGCCCCCATCTTCAAAAAGGGCAAGAAGGAGGAACCAGGGAACTACAGGCCAGTCAGTCTCACCTCTGTGCCTGGAAAGATCATGGAACAGATCCTCCTGGAGTCACTACTCGCTCAAAAGAATAGTGAAGAGGTGATTGGGAACAGTCAGCATGGCTTTGCCAAGGGCAAATCCTGCCTGACCAACCTGGTGGCCTTCTATGAGCAGGTGACAAAATTAATAGATGAGGGGCGAGCAACTGATGTCGTTTACCTGGACCTGAGCAAAGCCTTCGACACTGTCCCGCACCACATCCTGGTCTCCAAACTGGTGACACATGGGTTTGATGGGTGGACCACTAGATGGATAAGGAACTGGCTTGATGGCCGCACCCAAAGAGTGGCTCTCAATGGCTCCATGTCCCAGTGGAGGCCAGTGACAAGTGGAGTCCCTCAGGGATCAGTCCTGGGACCTATCTTATTCAACATCTTTGTGGGGGACATGGACAGTGGCATTGAGTGCACCCTCAGCAAGTTTGCTGATGACACCAAGCTGTGTGGTGCAGCAGACACGCTGGAGGGAAGGGAGGCCATCCAGAGGGACCTTGACAGGCTGGAGAGGTGGGCACAGGCCAACCTCATGAAGTTCAATAAGAGCAAGTGCAGGGTCCTGCATCTGGGTCGAGGCAATCCCAGGCACAAATACAGGCTAGGCAGTGACTGGCTGGAGGATAGCCCTGAGGAGAGAGACTTGGGGGTGCTGGTGGACAAAAAGCTCAACATGAGCTCTCAGTGTGCACTTGCAGCCCGCAAAGCCAATCAGATCCTGGGCTGCATCAGGAGAAGTGTGGCTAGCAGGTCGAGGGAGGTGATCCTCCCCCTCTACTCAGCCCTGGTGAGACCCCACCTGGAGTACTGTGTCCAGTTCTGGAGCCCCTATTACAAGAGGGATGTGGAGGTGCTGGAACGTGTCCAGAGAAGGGCCACGAGGATGATCAGAGGGCTGGAGCACCTCTCCTATGAGGACAGACTGAAGGATTTGGGGCTGTACAGTCTGCAGAAGAGAAGGCTCCGAGGTGACCTAATTGTGGCCTTCCAGTATCTGAAGGGGGCCTACAGGAAGGCTGGGGAAGGACTTCTCAGGATATCAGGTAGTGATAGGACTAGGGGGAATGGAATGAAGCTGGAGGTGGGGAGATTCAGGCTGGATGTGAGGAGGAGGTTCTTCACCATGAGAGTGGTGAAACCCTGGAATGGGTTGTCCAGGGAGGTGGTCGAGGCCCCGTCCCTGGGGGTGTTTAAGAGCAGGCTGGATGAGGCTCTGTCCAGCCTGATCTAGTGTGGGGTGTCCCTGCCCATGGCAGGGGGGTTGGAACTAGATGATCCTTGTGGTCCCTTCCAACCCTGAATGAAACTATGAAACTATGAAACTATGAAACTGAGTCAGAGAGTGGTGGGGGAGGGGTTGGTCAGTGACCGGCAACCCTCCACGTGGAGCAATATAAACGCTATCGTAACTGAAGCTCTGTAAAGAAGGGCTTGGCTTACTCACAAGCTGAGAACTTCGTGAAGTCTTTCCTTAATAATGTTTATAGTCCAGAGAACGTGGCACGGATGTGCTGTAATAAGGAGACAGGAAATGGCGCCGGCCACGTGGCTGCACCGCGTGGGTCTGCTGTTCTCTCCCAGGATACAAAGGTTCCTCGCTCGTAGCGGGGCAGTGGCCGGTCAGCAACGCTGGTTCACACGATCTACCAGGTTTTCTCCTACAGCGATGGATCACGCAGCAGTTGATCCCACGGAGTGCTGTCCACGGCACCGCATGCAGCTGGGTGACGGTGACAAAAGGACCGCAAGGCCTCTTGAAGCCCTGGCACATGCACACACAGGCTCCAACACCGAGGTGGGGGGGGGGCTCATTAACCAAACGACCCCTATTTACCATTTGCCTCAGTGAATACTGGTCCAATAAGCATCTGTTGCTAACGCAAAGATTAACCAATGAACTGACACCTACCAATTATGGCCTAAGTATATACTATACCCAGGGAAACAAACATATAGCCTGCCTCTTGTACTACAGGGGTGAGACCACGCCCAGGTAGGCTGTTTACCTGGACTCAGTGGCACCAGGATCCCCCCTGCTGCCTCCAGAAAGGAGGGGGAACAAAGGAGGGTTAACACACAGAGAAATATATCCTACACAAATGTTTGTGGCACAATCCTGACCATAAGCATCCTTCACTACATTCACTTGCAGAGATCCTGCCTCCCTTGTTGCAGAGTGGTTATCAGCGCAGGAGAGGAGCAGGAGGAGAAGCCTGTCTGCTCAAGAAGGTGCTTTGTTTCCAGCACCACTATGGTTATCAGCGACGGAGATAGGAATCAATACGGCTGACCAATGTGATCGAGTATTGTTCCTTTATTGTTCCAGTGTTGCAGGCCGATGGTGAAGGCCTGAGGTGCAGGCCTATGGAGCAGGCCTGTAGTGCAAGTATAGCACAGTAAAGTAAAGAAGAAACAGGAGACAGGAAAGGCAGAAGTGCGTAGCAAGGGAACTGCTACAACTTATATAAACTCGGAGTGCCCTGTTGGCATAGCTCCATTGGTTCCCTATGAGTGACCACACATTGCACTATTACAGATTATTGGTCCAACTACTAATGACACAATGAGGTTGTTGATGCAGGTGCATGTCCTGTTGTCCCAAGATAACTGTCCATGTTTATAGCTACCAGTGTCTTGTTTTAGTTACATGCTGCAGGCACAGCACTGTTTTGCTACACTGCTAGCTGGCTCTGCATTTATGCTAAGCATGGCCTACCACCATGGCAGGCTCTAGGCCTGCACTGCCAGATTGCTCACACTGCTCGTCGCTTGCATTGCCACACACCACTACTGCTTTCTGACTCCAAGATCCCTCCACTTCTGTTGCCCAGGTCTGCCTGCCTTTGCAGGCAGTTCTTTGGCCTCTGGGCATCCTGTCCTGGTGTCCTGCAGAGAAGCTTTAGCAAGCCCAGGAAGCCCTGGGGAAGACTGGTGTTCATTCCTGAAGTTTCCTCTTCACCAATGTCTCTGTGTCCTGGTAGGCAGCATGGCCACTGAGGACTCTGTTTGCTTTACCTGGCAGGTTTCTCTTTCTCCAGATCAGCACATAGAACATTCTCTTCTAGCTGCAGGATCTGCTCCCTGCTGATGAGCTTCATTTTTGTTTTCTGCAGCAGGTGGGGTGCTGGTGCTACAACCACTACCAAGAGATCAATTCACAAACCCTGAATAAGCTGTAAGGGCTTGTAAATGTTTGTAAAACATCCCAGGGCAAGAGGGTCCAGGGGTAAAACCATATGGGCTTGGGGATACAGGGACTTGCAGGGACTGTCCAAATGTTGGCAAAGATAGGTTTGTGCTTTTGACTTTATGCTAGCCTAGAAGGTGGGCAGGTAGGCAGAGAAGGTTGAGGTGTTAACAGGCAAAGCTGAAATCCTGGGCAGTTGAGGACTTTATAAAGTCAGATATTTTTGTTAGATGAGCTCTGGTACAGCTGGAGTGGCTTCTCCTATTGGTCTTGGGGATGATCTGAGACAAGCTGTGCTGCAAGTGCCTGGGTTTCTCAGTCATGTTTCTGGGGAACTCAGTTTGAGGGTCTCATTGCCCAAAGAGGCTGTGGATGCCCTGTCCCTGGAAGTGTTCAAGGCCAGGTTGGATGGGGCTTTGAGCAACATGGTATAGTGGAAGATGTCCCTGCTCGTGGCAGGCAGGGTTTGAACTAGATGACCTTTATGGTCCCTTCCTACCCAAACCATTCTATGTTTCTATGATTCATGGAGTGTGAAACCCTGCAGAATAAAGTCACTGAGCTTTCCCTGGAACAGATGATCTTGTTATCCCCATTCTCTTCTGGGGGACTATGAAGCCCTGCCTCACCCAAGGGACCAGCTGTGTCTTTCACAAACTGCCTCTCAGAATGTCAGCACACAATGGAAGTAGTTGCTTTATTCTTCCCTTCAGATGAGAAAAGAGAAATTGAAGCAGGCACCAGCAAGTGACAAAAAGACTGAAAATATGCAGGGCTATTTGGAAACCCTCACTCATTTCTCTTTCAAATGAACATGAGTCTAAATGATAAAACTGACTTTTGGAGGATGTTGCTGCTGCAGAGAAGACCTACAGCTTTTCACTGCTACTATCCATATTTCCCTGAGCTGAATCCTCCCAGCACCTTCAGGAAGGTGAGACTCGAAGGTGAGACTCAAAGGTAAGATCTAAAAGACAGAAACGCAGCTGGACCTTTAAAGATCCATTTCCAAGCCTAAACATGCCATCTCATTCTATCCCAGCTAAGATGGGGCTGCCATGGGCTGACCACAGATTAAAATGCTTTGATGTAGGCACTTCCAAGGAGGTGGCTCCATTTATTGAGACACTGGAACAGGTTGCCCAGGGAGGTGGTAAAAGCCTCATTCCTGGAAATTTTGAAGGCCAAGCTGGATGTGGCTCTGAGCAACCTGATCTAGTGTGAGGTGTCCCTGCCCATGGCAGGGAGGTTGGAAATAGATGGTCCTTGAAATCCCTTCCAACCCTGACAATTCTATGATTCTATGACTGCATCTGAAGAGGAGTCAGCCTAGTGCTATCTGAAATGGTAGTCAAGGGATGTCCATCTACAAAGGGCTGGTACAGATGAGAATTAATCCATTTGCCCCTGCTGAGGAACAGTGCCTCATACATTTTGGTATGGCCTGTACACTTCATCACACATCCCCTTCACCAGACTCAGCTTCTTATGGTTTCCTTCTGAAACATCTCCCAAACAGAAGAGCTGTGTGCCAGCTCTGAGTGCACTGATCTCATGCAGAGTGCAATTTGGAGACAGAAGTGATGTCAACCCAGCCCACGCAGCAGCATGAGACTGATCTCCAAACCCATGCCATGCACTTTGCAAAGATACTAGCTACACAGAAATCCTGCCAGGCTGCAGAGAGGCTGTGGCAGCCCCCTGCTTCTCTGTTGCCGTGGTGAAATGGGAGAGTTTCACAACCATAATACAGTGCTGTGTGGCAGATTACTGTTAGATGAGGCAAGTGAAGCCTGAGAAGGAAAATGCAGAGTTTCAGAGAGGATACAACAGGCTGAATATGAGTCAGCAGTGTGCCCAAGTGGCCAAGAAGGTCAACAGCACCCAGGCCTATATCATCAATATTGTGGCCAGCTGGACTAGAGAGGTGAATGTCCCCTTGGACTCAGCACTGATGAGGCTGCACCTTGAATATTTGGTTTAGTTTTGAGCCCCTCACTACAAAAAGGACATTGAGGGGCTGGAGCATGCCCAAAGAAGGGCAACAAAGCTGCTGAAGGGTGTAGAGCAGAAGTCTTGTGAGGAGTGGCTGACAGAAGTGGGGATTTTTAATCGGGAGAAAAAGAGACTCAGGGGAGACCTCCCTCTCTACAACTCCCTGAAAGGAGGTTGAAGTCTCCCGTCCCAAGTAACAAGTGATAGGACAAAAGGAAATGGTCTGCTTCTCTTTCTTAGGTTAGAAATTAGGAAAAAAATCATCCTCCAATGGGCTATCAAACCCTGGAGCAGCCTTCATGGGAAGTGATAGAGTTACCATCCCTGGAGGTATTTGAAAGACCTGTAGATGTGGTGCCAAGGGAAATGGTTTATTAGTGACTTGGTAGTGCTAATGGTTGGGCTCTATGATCTTAAAGGTCTATTCCAGCCAAAATGATTCTATGATTAAATGGAACACTCACTTACTGCATCCTAGGAAGGACTATTAAAGCCTCAAGCCACCACCCTGCCCACTCGATCCTAATTACCTCTTCCCAATAATGAAGTTGTTCATTAGCCATTAATGACATTTGTTCAGGACAGACATTTTGGGTCACAGTCACTGCTGGATCTACTTTCATTAGTGTTGAAATGACAGCAATCATCAACAGCAAACTACTGTTCCAAATAAGTGAAGAAGAGGAGTGGCCAGTACCATTGAACCAATCTGGTTCATAGAGGCATTAACCCAACGATGACCCTAGACCTTTATTTCCTTTTTCCAGATCACTTCAGACCCAGCCTAACTTGCCCACCAGAGTGGAGCCTGTCTTATGCCAAAAAATAAACTCAAAGTAAGATTGAATTCCTGCAGAACAAAGGTGTCTCTAAGGTTGCAGTTTGAATGTACATACTCAGAGCACCAAGGACTTTGCTCTGGGTGTCAGTGGGTGACTGGTTCTTGCACTGGAGAAAGAACTTCTAGAGGCTATGAGAGTGTGGATGTGTTCAACAGGTAACTAGGGAGTGGAAATTAGCGTGGGTAACCACTTGTGGGAGAGGAGACCTACTTGAAATGGATTAAGCAGCCTCCACTACCAAATAAACCTCCTGACAACCACACCTGCAGCTGTGGGTCCCCATCCAGCGATCCAGCAGTGTTGCCATGTATTGATGTCATATATGAAGGGCAAGCAGAGAGGAATTTTCTCTGGGAGACCTGAGCAGGATCAAAGTGACGTGATTTGCCATGCTTATTCAGTCAAAGTTTTCTGGAAGATCAATCTGTCCAGCCGATGCTCTTCCAGTGGGAGGATGAAGCCAATTTCCTCCAGCACAACAGTGAGATTTGATGGCCTCACAAACAGAAGAGAAGCAGTGTAGACATGAAGAGAAGAGAAGAGAAGAGAAGAGAAGAGAAGAGAAGAGAAGAGAAGAGAAGAGAAGAGAAGAGAAGAGAAGAGAAGAGAAAGAGAAGAGAAGAGAAGAGAAGAGAAGAGAAGAGAAGAGAAGAGAAGAGAAGAGAAGAGAAGAGAAGAGAAGAGAAGAGAAGAGAAGAGAAGAGAAGAGAAGAGAAGAGAAGAGAAGAGAAGAGAAGAGAAGAGAAGAGAAGAGAAGAGAAGAGAAGAGAAGAGAAGAGAAGAGAAGAGAAGAGAAGAGAAGAGAAGAGAAGAGAAGAGAAGAGAAGAGAAGAGAATTAACCAGGTTGGAAGAGACCTTTGAGATCATCGAGTCCATCGAGTTGGTGGTTGTCTGGGAGAAGAGACCAGCCCCCACCTGCTACAACCTCCTTTCAGGTAGCTGTAGACATCAAGAAGGTCTCCCCTGAGCCTCCCCTTCTCCAGGCTAAGCAACCCCAGCTCCCTTAGCCTCTCCTCATAGGGCTTGTGCTCCAAACCCCTCCCCAGCTTTGTTGCCCTTCTCTGGACACGTTCCAGCAAGTCAACATCTTTCCTAAACTGAGGGGCCCAGAACTGGACGCAGGACTCAAGGTGTGGCCTAACAAGTGCTGAGTACAGGGGCAGAATGACCTCCCTGCTCCTGCTGGCCACACTGAATTGTGTTATAAATAGAACCACAGAATCATAGAATGATTTGGGTTGGTTTAAAAGTCACCGGGCCCAACCCCCCCAGCAGTCAGCAGGGGCATCTTCAACTAGATCAGATTGCTCAGAGCCCTGTCCAACCTGACCAGAAGTGTTTCCAGGGATGGAGCACCTACCAGCTCTCTAGGCAACCTGTGACAGTGTTTCACAACCTCAGTGTAAAAATTTTCTTCTTTATTATCGTGGAGACGGAGAGTAGAATCAATACGGCTGAGCAATATGATCGAGTATTGTTCCTTTATTGATCCAGTATTGCAGGCCTATGGTGCAGGCCTGAGGTGCAGGCCTGTAGTGCAAGTATAGCACAGTAAAGTAAAGTGTAGAAGAAGAGGAGACAGGAAAGGCAGAAGTGCGTAGCAAGGGAACTGCTACAACTTATATAAACTCGGAGTGCCTTGTTGGCATGGTTTCATTGGTTCCCTATGATGACCACACATCGCGCTATTACAGATTATTGGTCCAACTACTAACGACACAACGAGGTTTGTTGATGCAGGTGCATGTCCTGTTGTCCCAAGATAACTGTCCATGTTTATAGCTACCAGTGCCTTGTTTTAGTTACATGCTGCAGGCACAGCACTGTTTTGCTACACTGCTAGCTGGCTCTGCATTTATGCTGAGCGTGGCCTACCACCATGTCAGGCTCTAGGCCTGCACTGCCAGATTGCTCACACTGCTCATCGCTGGCATTGCCACAAATCCCCCTTTTTGTTTTTGTGAGCAATCTGTTCATGGGAGTTGTTCTCATCCCATACAAGATGCTACTGCAAACACAGAAGCAAGCAAGGTAAAGCTAAGCTGTATAGCAAAAGCAAGAGTTCTGCAGTGCAGCATGTCTAACAAGCTGATGTAATCCATACAAGGCACAACGCTTAAGCTGAACTAGTTACAATGCTCTACAGAGCTGGCATAATACATTCTCAAAGATAACAAACATTGTAAAGAAGAACTTAGACCTTAACAGTTCCGATCTTTACATTTCACTCCTCTTATTGACAGAGAAGACTTGATTATGCCTGAACGCATTGCACACAGAGATTGAGGCACAAATGCAATCCTCAGCACTGTCTCTTACAATCTGATTTAGGATTATGTTGCATCTTTATTTTCTCTAGGATGGTCAAAAATCATGAATTGTTTAATGGTAGCAAGATTTCTTTAATCTGTAAAGGTAGATCTGGCCAGGCTCTAGCTTCACAGACAGAAAACTTGCAGGCAAGCAGCAAGAGCAAAAAGAGCTTCATTGCTTTGCCCAATATAAAATTACACATGATAATGTGTTTTTGCTCATCCTAGTAATTCTGATCTCTTAATGTTCACACAAAAGTTAAGCAGTCACGACACTCAATTATAAGTTAGATGCTTGTGGTGGTTTGGCTCTGGCCTGGAGGCCAGATACCCACCAAGCCGCTCTATCACTCCCCCTCTTAAGTGAACAGGGGAAGAAGGGAAAGAAAATATAACAGAAGCCGGGGATAAGATAGGAGCAATTTAATAACACTAATAAGCAAACAACAAATAGACCGCGCGGAAGCAAAGAAAGCAGAGAGAGAGATGTTAGTCTCTACTTCCCATCAGCAGCACGGTGGTCGGTCTCGGGAAGCAGGGCTCTCTAAGCTTGGTGGTTCCTTGGGAGGATGAACGCCATGGACGAATCCCCACACTTCCTTCTTTCACGTTCTTCTTATACCTGAGCTGACGTCATATGGTATGGAATACCTCTTTGGCCAGTCTGAGTCAGCTGGCTCAGTTGTGTCCCCTCCCAAGATCCTGCCCACCCCTCAATGTACTCCTGGGGCAGGGAAATGTTGAAAGGACACAGCTCGGATACCGAATTCAGCCGTAGCCAAAACACTGCTGTGTTATCAACTGCTGCTGCAAAAAACCACAGCCCTAGAACGATGCTGTGAGGAGAATTAACTCCACCTCAGTCCAACCCAATACAATGCTTTATATTGACATCTTGGTTTATCGTGACAGTCGTTGTTGAGGTCAGTGCTAAGCAGGTTTGCTGATTGTCATTTTCATGACAGTTGTGCCGTGTTCGTGCTGTCTTATGATGAGAGGGTTACAGCACTTTGCAAAGTTGATGTTTCTAGGGTTACAGCACTTTCTAGGGTTGATGTTTCTAGGGTTACAGCATTTCTAGGGTTGCCATGAGCTAATTTTTTGCTATGGGGTATTCTCTCTTTTCCCCCCTTTTTTTTTTTTTTTTTTTTTTTTGGTTAATAATCTCTACTAAGCAAAATGTAAAGATGAAACTATCCTCTGGGATGTCTACATTCAGAGGCACACTTAGTTAACAAGAGAGAATACAAAGTTATCAAGCAACCACAATATCCAGTCCTAATTCGCATGATGCTGTGGTACATTCTTCTGATTGATGCTGTTTGATCCCAGATTATCATAACAGTTATTGTGATCGATGTTCGACTGCATGGGAAATGCTGTGTCCTCATGGTCTTGATTCTCCTGCCGTTGTTTATTGTGATGATTGCAGTTAGCGGAAAAGAAGGCTTGAGGTGACCTGATCGTGGCCATCCAGTATCTGAAGAGAGCCTACAAGAATGCTGGGGAGACACATCCTAGCATGTCAGGAAATGACAGGACTAGGGAGAATGGAACAAGGCTGGGGATGGGAAGATTCAGGCTGGATGTGAAGAAGAAATTCTTCACCGTGAAAGTGGTGAAGCCCTGGAATGGGTTGTCCAGGGAGGTGGCCAAGGCCCCATGCCTGGAGGTGTTTAAGACCAGGCTGGACGAGGCTCTAGCCTGCCTGATCCAGTGTGAGGTGTCCCTGCCCATGGCAGTGGTTGGAACCAAATGATCCTTGTGGTCCTTTCCAACCCTGTCTCATTCCACGAGTCTATGATTCCACATATTTTGTAACTAATTTTGACTGTTGTTTTTTTTTTTTAACGTGAGCTATTTTTAAATTTTGTAATTAATTTTTTGCTTCATTTCTTTAATATTTTGAAGTCTACTTTCCATAAATCTGTTTCATTTTTGTTTGATTTCATTATATATATTTTTTTTCTAAGTTTAATTTTTTTTTTACATGTTTGCAATTGTTTTTGTTAAATTCTGTAATTTCTTTTCTGTTCAATTTTATTTTTTGCAAATTTTTTTTTCTTTTTTAATTCTAATTTGAGCTCTCTCATATTTTATGTTTAATGTATTTCTTTTATTATTTATTTTTTGTTTCTTGTTATTTTCTTTCATTTTTAGTTATTATTTTCTATTCTGAATGTATTATTTTTAAATATTTAATATTTTGACTTCTAATTGATTTCTTTGTTCACTCTTTAATTCATTTTAGTTTTTGTTTTTAAATTATTTTTATACTATTCTAATGTGTGCTTTTTTCATTTAATTTTATTATATTTTTTTATCTGCACTTTTTAATTATTTTTGTTAACATTTTCGTTTTGTTAATTTTAATCTAATTTTGATTTTTTTAAAAATATATTTTTGTTATTTTTGTATTTTAATTTTTCTTTGTTCTTTAGTTTTTTACTATTATTATTTTTAACTTTTTGTCATTTTAAAAAATTATTTCGTTTTTACCTTCTTTATTATAATTTGTATTTTGTTATTGTAATTTTTTAATCTGTATTTTAATTTGTTATTCTAATCAATTATTTATTTTCAATTTATTTTATTTTTTGTAATTTCTATTTTTTTAATCTAGTGTTTAATCTTTTATTTTTTGATCTTATATTCTTTATTGTATTTATTTTTTATGTTGCGTGTTTTTTTTATTTAATCTATTTTCTATTTTAATTTTTTATTTTTGTTTTTTATTATATTTTTTGACCTTCTTTTCTATTGATTCTTTATTATCATTTTTCATTTTAATTTTCTTGTTTTTTCTTTGTATAATTTTTTGTTTGTTTTAATCTTGTAGTTTTGATAATCCTAATTTTTATTTTTTGCTAACAATTCTTAGGTTTTTTGTTAATAGCTATTCTGTGTTAGTAATCCTTATGATTGTTCAGTGTGTCATATTTTGTTTTTAATATTTTATTTTATTTTTATTATTATTCTGTTATTTAGCACTCTATCTTTTGTATCCAGAGTTTTTGTGCTTTTGTTATATATTTCTATGTTTAAATTTTTTCTTTGCACATGTTACCTTTTTGTTTACCTTTTTTTTTTTTTTGCATTTTTTGTATTTTTTCTAGTCTATGTCTAAGAAGGAAAACTTAGCTTAGGAATACTTTTTAAAATGAATACCTATTTGCTACAAATCTTAACTATATTACATGGAGCTCCTTTGAAATGCCAAGGCACACAACTAAGAAGGTTGGAACCAAAGGAAAATCTTACAATGTGAACTCATTACTAAGTACTTACACCTTACTACAATTACTATGTACTAGGTTGTCGTAGGGTTGGGGGAAAGGCCAGGCCCTTCCCCCTCCACTGTGAGTAGAGGGAAGAAAATTGAAGGGAAAGGAAAAAAAAACCTCACAGCTGAATTAGCACAGCAGTGGGTGCTGTATATTTACAAATCAGTTTAGGAAACACAGGGAAATATATACAGAATTTACAGTATTTACAATATATACAGAAATATACAACAAAGTAGCACAGAAATGAGACTTCCCCCCTCTGCTGAGGGGGTTCCCCACCTCTGCTCCCCTTTCTCTCCCCCTTTCCCCAGAGAGGGTTAGAAAGAGAGAAAAGAGAAAAAAAATTAAAAGCAGTTATGTGTTAATTGGAAAGCGATTAATACAGGCCTTGCAGTTTATCAGTTTCAAGGTCAAGCCTGGCCGAAAGCCCAGAAGCTGCGAGCTGCAAGCCACCGAAGGAGGGGGATGACAGACTGACCAGAAAAGTGCAGGAATGCCCAGGATACTCTGCTGCACTCCCAGTTCAAAAGGTGCTTCCTCCCAATCTACCAATGAAATTAGTTTAGATCCGTCTTTCATTTACAAACTTCCGACCACAATATTCCCTTTCTTAAAGGGGACAGCCTCAAACAGTCACATAGGTATCTGTAAATACCAAATGCTTACCATTCATTATGCTTACCATTCATTATGCGTACCAGGAAAACTTAGCAAAACTCTAAATAACAGATCTCTTAAGGACATTGCAATCAGAAATGAGGAAATTAGCACTGTAGCTTTAAATCAGAGCAGAGCTTTGGTTGGCAAGAGTCGTACCAGAAAATCCTCCCTTTTCTGGGGTGGGGGTAGGGGTGGGTGGCTAGCAAGGTGTGCCCTAGTTGCTATTGTTTCTGTATTGAAGTCTTAACGACTTGCAGCCTATCGTGTCTGAACGACCATTGTTCCACCCATACTGGATTATGTGTTTTCCATTTTAATTTGATGGTTGGTTGCTGACTAGTAGCCACTACAAAGAAGAAACGGTAACAAGTTTTGCTCCTAGCTGACTTAAGGCATATCAGCCCAATAGAGCAACTGGAAGGGTTAACATGTACAGTCTTACAGTGATTGATTTGCTGTAGTTAAAAGCTAATTGCACTGGCTCTTTGCTGACTCAGGTTGTTTGGATACCTTTTAAACACATGACTTCAACATTTGCCATGAGCAATGGCTAGTGACCATTCCTTTTATGACTAGGTATAATGATGACATCGTCTCCAGTATCCATAATAATTGAAAATTGCATAATTTGTCCACAAGGGTGTCTGACAGATACAATCTGTTCCAGTTTTTCCTTTTGGATTTCTAGGGCTAATAAGATATTAGGCATATTGGTGGAACCCGAGCCTTCTTGCCCTCGGATCCTGTTAGAACTTTTAAGCACTCAGGACTCAGATGGTATTAGCTGAGCAATTTCTGTCCCAACAAGAGTGCTAACAGGAGAGGCAATGGTATAGAGCATAATTTTCATAGCCCAGTCATAGTCAGAATGTATTGAACCAGGAATTATAAGGATGCCCTGTCAAGAGGTAGATGATCTGCCAATTAACAGAGCACAGGGTCTGTGACCCAAAGGACCATGCCAATTGAGCTCGACAACACTTTGTGGATTAAAAAGTGGTATGTGGCTATTGTCAGGTCCGCTATGCGCTGCCAGAGGGGACTGGGGGCGGGGGGGAAGTGGGGGGAGGGGGCGCGGTCCAAGCACCCTGGTTTGGTGTCGTCGCGCGGGGTATATTCACGCTGCGGGAGCAGCTTGTGCGATGATCTCGAGTAAAATGATTTGGTCTGTGACACTTTCGAGTCTGTCCAGCAGTCAGGCAATTTGATTTAAGGTACATAGGTTTCTCAGAGGCACGATGATTTCGAGGTTGTTTCCTTTGTGCGGTGGGTCGTACACGTGGTTTCAAGACTGCGTCTATGGCCGTGGCTGTTTGTCAATGCCTTCATTCCATGTGGTGTAAAGCAGTCATGAGACAGTGGCACCTGTTGATAAAATGCTGAGAACCTCTTCAGTTTCTTCATTAGCATTGTCCAATGCCAAAATATCCAGCACTTCTACCTTCATATTGTGAGTCAGGTCTGAATTAGTATTGAATGCCGTATGTAAGGGATGGTATTGACAAAGGAACCAAGTGGCCCTGTTAGACCCTGCTGAGTAGTGAAAAGCATAGGATCAGAGTTATTGTCCTGGATTCTGGACCACTCTTTGATCACTAAAACCTGACTTAATTGCAAAACCTTATCAGGAAGCTGCAATTGCTGATAAGATCTGGCAAAGATCTCGCCCCAACGAGATGGTTAATGGTGACACCTTGTAGAGTCTGCTGACTGCCGGGGCATGGCTTCCCAGGCATTTGCAAGTGAATTGTGTCACTTAATTGAGAAGTTGCAAGTTCTAAGGCGGTGTGAATTTCAAAGTCTCTGCTTGCTGACAGAAGCTGAATCTCAGACAGTGCTGTCTTAGGGTGTAACTTTTTTGGTTGCAATCAGAATATCGTCCATAGGTTTATGGATGTGAAAGCCACAATGAGTCTATCTAAGTTGGAAGAGAGTGCCAGAGATTTCAAGCATGCCTTCAGGCTACCCACCAATATCAAATTGGTGGGTGGAGTCTGCCTTAATCTATGACTCAGTAGATGCAGATTTTGTTGAATCCTCTGGGTGTGAGCAAATTGTAAAGAAAACGATCCTTCAAATGAATAATAATCAGGTCCCAATTTGTGGGGACTGGGAGTTGGGAGGCCAGGTTGTAAGGCACCCATCTCCTCCATGATCGCTCTCAGACCACGTAATAAACACCATTTGCTGACATACGTGTGTCAAAAGGGATTAACAAATGTGTTGGAGACAACTGATTGATTGCAGCAGTTGTGTATCCTGACTGTAGCCCATAGGTAGCTATAGCTTGTCTAGCTTCCTTTAACATTAGTCAGTTCAGAGATTAGTCATTGTTAACCTTCCCCATCTGTGACTACATTTCCCACAATACCTTTCCACCAGCGCAGCGGGACAGTTGCCTGTCCCTCCCACCTCCCGATCGCCCCATCAGGACTCCATTGAAATCTCCGTCAGAGTGCTATACTCTGCTGATAACGTCTGGAATGTAGGAGGCGGGGGGGGTGTGGCACAGCTGAAACTGCCGGGGGGAAGGGGCCACTACGGCCGTTCCTGCTGCTGCCGTGGGGGTGGCTGCTGCTGGGGCCGCTGCCGATGTCAGTGGTGTTATGGGCGGTACGTCGGTCGATGCCGCCTTGATCAGAGGCGCCGGTACTCGCGGGGGCCATGGGGGGTCACGGGAGGCGTCGCCAGGAGAGCTGCCGGAGTGTGGGGCTCCGCTGGGATGGGCGCTGCCGGGCTGAGCGCTGCTGGGGTGGTGGGGGCCATCATCGGGGCAGCTGGGGCTCGCGGCGGGGTGGGGGTGCAAAAATGCCGGTATCGCGAGCTTGCAAGCGCTCCAGGAGTTGTAGGGCAAACTTCGCACTGTTTGGCCTTCCAGCGTCGGCCCTCTCGGCTTCAAAGTCCAAGACGTCGCTGGCTTTTTTTTTTAATGGGTTTCTCTACTGGGGGTAGACGGCTGTGGTGGTGTCTTAATAAACATGGTGTGCTGGCCAAGATGGCAGAGGTGGCGTCTCCTATGTCTAATTCTTAATGCGTAGCGGCCTCCATTTTGATTTCAAGTGCCTTATCAGTTCGATCGGGATTTGCTTCTGCGGCTATTGACGTGGCAGGAGCAGATTTTTCCGCGCAAAAGGACGGTAATAAAGAGCCGCAATTCGTGTAGAGGGAGTAGCAGGCAATTGAAAATGAGGAGGATGCTGACAGAGTGGCAGACGATGTGCACAGAGAGAGGAGGGGGGCAGAGGGAGGGGAGTGCCTTCCGAGTCTCCCTTTTTCGTCTCGGTTAGAACCAAAAGCCGCAGCAGCTGAATCGGGAGTAGACTGCTCTGCTTTTTTCGATTGCAATGTCCGTGACGATCCATTACACGGTGCTATAGCGAAAAGCAGCTGCTCCTGCAGCGTGAATATACCCCACGTGACGTGTCAATAAGAGGAGTGAAATGTAAAGATCGGAACTGTTAAGGTCTAAGTTCTTCTTTACAATGTTTGTTATCTTTGACCATGTATTATGCCAGCTCTGTAGAGCATTGTAACTAGTTCAACTTAAGCGTTGTGCCTTGTATGGGTTACATCAGCCTGTTAGACACGCTGCACTACAGAACTCTTGCTTTTGCTATACAGCTTAGCTTTACCTTGCTTGCTTCTGTGTTTGCAGTAGCATCTTGTATGGGATGAGAACAACTCCCATGAACAGATTGCTCACAAAAACAAAAAGGGGGATTTGTGGCAATGCCAGCGATGAGCAGTGTGAGCAATCTGGCAGTGCAGGCCTAGAGCCTGACATGGTGTTAGGCCATTGTTGTAGGGTTGGAAGGGTAAGGCCAAAAAGCCTCCTCCCTCCCCCCTGTAAAGTAAAGGGAAGGAAAAATTGAAGGGAAAGGAAAAAAAACTCACAGCTGAATTAGCAAAGCAATGGGTGCTGTATATTTACAAAAAGCAATACAGGATATGCAGGGGAATTTACAGAATTTGCAATATTTACAATATATACAAAAGTATACAATAAAGTAGCAAAGAAATGAGAGTTCCCCCCTCTGCTGAGGGGGTTCCCCACCTCCGCTCCCCCCTCTCTCCCCCTTTCCCCAGAGCAGGTTAGAAAGAGAGAGAAAGAGAAAAAAGTTAGAAGCAGTTATGTGTTAATTGGAAAGCAGTTAATACAGGCCTTGCAGTTTATCAGTTTCAAGGTCAAGCCTTGGCTGAAAGCCCAGAAACAGCTGCTGCTGCTGAAGGAGGGGAAAACAGAACTGAACTGGAAAAGAGCAGGAAAGCCCAGGATACCCTGCTGCACTCCCAGTTCAGAAGGTGCTTCCTCCCAATCTACCAATGAAATTAGTTTAGATCCATCTTTTCGTTTACAAACATCCGACTACCATATTCCCTTTCTTAAGGGGACAGCCTCAAACGGTCACAGCCATGCTCAGCATAAATGCAGAGCCAGCTAGCAGTGTAGCAAAACAGTGCTGTGCCTGCAGCATGTAACTAAAACAAGGCACTGGCAGCTATAAACATGGAAAGTTATCTTGGGACCACAGGACATGCACCTGCATCAACAAACCATGCGTGTCATTAGTAGTTGGACCAATTATCTGTAATAATGCGATGGGAACCAATGAAGCCATGCCAACAAGGCACTCTGAGTTTATATAAGTTGTAGAAGTTCCCTTGCTGTGCACTTCTGCCTTTCCTGTCTCTTCTCTTAGGAAGAAGTTCTATACAGAAAGAGTGATTGCGCTATGGAATGGGTTGCCCGGGGAGGTGGTGGAGTCGCCGTCATTGAAGGTGATCAGAAGGAGACTTGATGGGGTGCTTGGTGCCATGGGTTAGCTGTTTGGGTGGGTTGGATTGGTTGATGGGTTGGACACGATGATCTTGAAGGTCTCTTCCAACCTGGTTTGGTTTATTCTAATAAAGGTTTAAGCCAAAACAGAATGTTTTTTTTTTTTCTTCTACACTTTACTTTACTGTGCTATACCTGCACCACAGGCCTGCACCATAGGCCTGCAACACTGGAACAATAAAGGAACAGTACTCGATCATATTGGTCAGCCATATTGATTCCAATCTCCGTCGCCCATATGTTTCCCCTTGCTCTGGATGCTCACATGCCATGGGAACTCCCCAGCCTTGTTGTGATCCTTTTTCCATTCCAGAAAGGACTCATAAGATGGTTGGAGGCCACACTCTGGGTATGATGTGAGACACATTGCTCATATACAGCAGTGCCACTGGCTGTGCTTATTAAACTAGAGGGGATAGGACACCAGCTAAAGTACTGCTCTGTAAACATCCATGCTACTTGAACTCTCATAAAGCCACTGGCACTGCTGTAGCCTCTCCAAACCTGCACTCTATCAAGGAATGTCCAGGCAGATTGAGGGCTTGCAGAGCCATAGACTATTTGCCAGTCAGGGTGGGTAAAATCTTTGTTTAGGGCTGAGTGGAAGAGTTCAGGCTGTAGTACATGCTAATAAGGTACAAGGAATAAGCCTAGGCCTATTTAATTTACTGTATATCTTGCAGGGCTAGCTGGAGTTCTGCTCTGCTGGTCACTTCTGAACATTAAAGGTTGAGAAAAAGGTTCCAGGGCTCTGTCACCCTCACAGTGAAAAAAGTTTTTCCTTATGGTCACATGGAACCACCCATGCTCCAGCTTGCACCCATTGCCCCTTGTCCTATCATTGGACATCACTGAGTCTGGCTCCATCCTCCTGACACCCTTCACAGATTTATAAACCTGAATGAGGTCACCTCTCAGTCTCTTCTCCAAGCTAAAGAGCCCCAGCTCCCTCAGTCTCTCCTCATAAGTGAGATGTTCCACTCCCTTAATCATCTTTGCGGCTCTGTGCTGGACTCTTTGAAGGAGTTCCCTGTCCTTGAACTGAGGGGCCCAGAACTGGACTCAACATTGCAGGTGTGGCATCAGCAGGGCACAGTAGAGGGGAAGGAGAACCTCTTTGACCTACTAAGCATACCTCTTGTAATTCAACTTCTCTCCTACTGAAGCCATTTGTCCTAGGATACTCCATAGCATAGATATAAGCCATACATGACAACCCCTGTATCCCATGCAGCCTTTGGCTGTAGCTGTCAGCCTCCACTCTGAGAGCCCCATCCATAAACTGAGAATGCATTTTCCCCCTTTCTGGCTGCCCTGCTATTTTAACTGTACACTCACCAGGGCAGAGACTGCCCAACATTATGTTTGCACAGCACCTGCCATAATCAGCTCTGGTCTTGATGGGGGCTCCACAAGCTACTGAAGTACAAGCAATTAACAAGAGGAATAATTATATTACAGTGAGGCCACCACAAATTCTACTCCTCTGTACAGTCATGCACAATCACACAGATTTTAAAGCCCTGGTGTTTAATTAGTAGGCTGCAGCCTTTTATATTATTTGATGCTTTTCTTAGTTCTACCCAGTGTGACCGTTTGAGGCTGTGCCTTTAAGAAAGAGACAGTGCTAGGACACTATGGCTGAATGTTTTGAAATATTATAAAAAACAATCAGATATTCTAAACTAATTTCATTGGTGGATTGGTAGAATGCAGTTTTAAGTTTAGGTGCAGCTGGAACTCTCCTCAGTTCGCTCCTTTCCTTCTCCCTTTCCAGCTCGTCTGCTTCTGAAGCTCCCTGCCAGAGTGACCCTGAACAGATAAGGCCCACTATCACTTTGCTTTAATTAATAACTGCTCTTTTTCTCTCTTTCTAACCCTCTTTGGTGAAAAAGGGGAGAAAAGGGGATACAGGGGGGGAACCCTCCTCCAGAGGAAGGAATTTCATTCCTGTATTATTGTTGGTTTTTTTTCTTTGCTGTATATTTCTTTGTATATATTGTAAATACTGTAAATTGTGCACAGACGTCCTCCAAGGAGATTATTCCAAAACAGATCAAACCAAAACAGACCACCAAGGCAGTCACGTAGGACTATTTGGATAACTGCGTGATCAGTTTGGTGAGAACATGAACCGCTGGGATGGCCAACCAACTTCTAATCTTTTCAGGAGACTGAGAGAACTGCAAAGTGGCAGAACCCGAGGTAGCAATACCAGAAGGGTAGCTGTTACTTCCACAGTTCCCCAGAACAACTCTAGTAGCTTCAACAGGGGCTCCAGCTATAACACTGCACCCTGTGCTCAATGCACATGTGGGCATGTTCCCCACAACTAGGGGTGCCCTGCCTCCCGCCAGGGGGAGGAGAGGGATAACAGAGATAATAGAATCTATTGGGATGTGTACATCCAGTGGCCTGGCACTTCACAATTTCGGAAGTACAGGGCCTTGGTTGACACAGGAGCTCAGTGCACCATAATACCATCAAATTATCAGGGATCAGAGTCTATAACTATTCTGGGAGTCACTGGTGGATCTTAAGAGTTAAGTAAGGCGGAGGCTAATATAAGTTTAACTGGTAAACAATGGAGGAAGCATACAGTTGCGACCGGACCTGATGCACCTTGTATTTTGGGAATTGTTTTTCTGAGAGAAGGGCGTTTCAGAGACCCTAGGGGTTACAAATGGGCTTTTGGAGTAGCTTCTATAGAAATTGATGGACAAAAATTGAAGCTGTCTGCTAGACCTAAGCTTTCTGATGAATCTGCAGTTGTGGGACAACATAAGATACAGGACATTAAATTGCCGGTTGCTTCTCAGACTGTGCATCACAGACAATACAGAACCAACCGTGACTCTTTGTTGCCCATTCAGAATCTGATTCGTCAGTTGGAGAGTCAGAAAGTCATCAGCAAAACTCATTCACCTTTCAACAGTCCAGTGTGGCCTGTGCGAAAGCAGAATGGAGACTGGCGTCTGACAGTAGACTACTGAGCCCTGAATGAAGTGACACCACCTATGAGTGCAGCAGTACCAGACATGATGGAGCTACAGTATGAGCTGGAATCCAAAGAGGCCAAATGGTGTGCTACCATAGACATTGCTAATGCATTTTTCTCTATTCCCATAGCAGAGGAATGCAGGCCTCAGTTTGCTTTCACCTGGAGAGGAATCCAGTACACTTTCAACAGATTGCCAATGGGCTGGATCCACAGCTCAAGCATCTGTCATGCAGTGATCCACGATGCTCTGGAGAAAGGCGGTGCTCCAGAACACATCCAGTTCATCGATGATATCATTGTCTGGGGTAAAACTGCTGAGGAAGTCTTCGAGAAAGGTAACAAAATCATTGACATTCTTCTGAATGCAGGTTTTGCCATCAAACAAGACACGGTGAAAGGACCTACCACAGAGATTCAGTTTCTGGGAGTGCGGTGGCAGGATGGACGCCGACACATTCCAGTGGTAAATGTGGTAAATGGAGCCTCTACCATGGCAAATCCCACAAACAAGCAAGAGACCCTATGTTTCTTGGGGATAGTGGGATTTTGGAGACTGCACATTCCTGGATACAGTCAAATGGTGAAACCTCTGTATGATGTGACTCGAAAGAGAAACAATTTCCACTGGGGACCTGAACAACAAGCAGCCTTTGACCAGATAAAGCAAGAGGTAATTCAAGCAATGTGTCTGGGACCTGTCCGAGATGGTCCAGACATTAAGAACATTTTGTACACAGCTGCAAGTGACAATGGTCCAACCTGGTGCTTGTGGCAAAAAGCTCCAGGTGAGACACGTGGACAACCTCTTGGTTTCTGGAGTCGAAGTTACAGAGGTTCAGAGGCTAATTATACTCCAACAGAGAAAGAAATTTTAGCTGCCTATGAAATAGTAAAAGCAGCCTCTGAAGTGATTGGAACTGAATCACAACTTCTCTTAGCTCCCAGATTGCCAGTTTTGAATTGGATGTTCAAAGGCAAAGGCTCCACACCACATCATGCCACAGACTCAACATGGTCTAAGTGGATAGCTCTGATAACACAGAGAGCTCGAATGGGAAATCTGGAAAGGCCTGGTCTAGTGGAGGTGATCTCAAGTTGGCCTGAAGGTACCAACTGTTTGAGGCTGTGCCTTTAAGAAAGAGACAGTGCTGGGACACTATGGCTGAATGTTTTGAAATATTATAAAAAACAATCAGATATTCTAAACTAATTTAATTGGTGGATTGGTAGAATGCAGTTTTAAGTTTAGGTGCAGCTGGAACTTTCCTCAGTTCGCTCCTTTCCTTCTCCCTTTCCAGCTCATCTGCTTCTGGGCTCCCTGCCAGAGTGACCCTGAACAGATAAGGCCCACTATCACTTTGCTTTAATTAATAACTGCTCTTTTTCTCTCTTTCTATCCCTCTTTGGGGAAAAAGGGGAGGGAAGGGGATACAGGGGGGGAACCCTCCTCCAGAGGAGGGAATTTCATTCCTTTATTATTGTGTTTGTTTTTTTTACTTTGCTGTGTATTTCTGTGTATATATTGTAAATACTGTAAATTGTGTATATATAGCCTGCATTTCCCAAAATTGCTTGTAAATATAGCATCTTTCCTTGCTTCTCCGGCTGGCTATCTGTGGGTTTTTTTCTTCCTCTTTGTGGGGGAGAGAAGGCTGGGTCCTTGTCTCTCAACTCCACCACACTCAGATATATACTTAGAGTCATGGAACACATCAGAGACGATATTTTTCTTCTTTTGTAATTTATTTTGGTGCAGGAAACAACATTGATTTCTTTGGGGTCTGACACACCTTTTAGAGATATCAGAAAAAGAAGTATCACATTACAGTTCTTACTTTTTCTTGCTAAAATTGTTTCAGAAAATAGGCACTACAGGCGATATTACATGTTGCTGTGCAAGTGGGATTGTGAGAGAACTACTGATCTCATAAATTCGCCGTCCTCAAAGACACCAAATTACAGGGTTGTTGCAGCTGAGCCCAGCCATTTCTCCAGAAGTCAAAAACAAACTCATTAAGCCAAGGAAACAAACATATCTGAAGGCATCAGCTATGCAAAGCAGTTAGCCGGTGCAACCACCTCCTCACTTCAAGCCAAACTTGTAGAAGTTTCTTTTCTCCCCAGATCACAAGATCACAAGGAAATTCCATGAGCTGTGCAGAGCAAGACTTTACCAAGCTGCATTTATCAAGCAGGTGCAATTTCTGCCTCTACTTTGGCTTTTAGTGTTGGCAGTTGAGAAACTGCACAGATTATGAAAAGCCAAACCAAAAGCTACCCAAAGGTCTATGTGCTGATGCTGCAGGAGTATTGTGACACCTATCAGGGCTGTTGAATTTTTCCAAACTCTCTAAAATGAAGTGGAGGCAGTGAAGCAATCCCAGGCTATTTATTGATGCCAATAGGGCAGGAAAGCCCTGTTCCTCCAAGGCCACAGTAGCCACCAGCGTTCTTACTCAGGTACTGCTGGTGGTAATCTTCGGCGTAATAGAACTCCGGAGTCTCCCGGATTTCTGTTGTGATGGGACCAAAACCACTCTTCGTCAATACCTGTCAAGAAACATAATGGAAAGCCATTAGTACTTTGCTGATGGTTTTCTGTCAGCAGGAGCTACAGATCTCTCTCAGCTCTTGAACCACATTTGCAGCACACCCCTATGTGGCAGCCTTTTATGCTCGCTCTCGTGTCGTTTTGCTGAGAGACGTTGCGGGCACCAAAGCAGGCACTGGCAAAAAGAAGCAGTGCACCCTCCTGTTTCAGTGGCTCATCTATTTAATTAAATATGGCCACATGCTTGTTCTCTCCTCTTTATTAACCACCCCAGGCCAAGTAGAGGTGCCATCAAGGAGAGTGGAAAACATTAGGGCCTGTAGTGATAGGATGAAGGACAACGGTTTCAAACTAGAGAAGAGCAGATTAAGATTGGATGTTAGGAACAAGTTCTTTACCATGAGGGGAATAGAATAGAATAGAATAGAATAGAATAGAATAGAATAGAATAGAATAGAATAGAATAGAATAGAATAGAATAGACCAGGTTGGAAAGGACCTTTGAGATCATTGAGTCCAACCCATCACCCAACACCATCTAATCAACTAAACCATGGCACCAGGCACCCCATCCAGTCTCTTCCTATACACCTCCAGTGATGGTGACTCCACCACCTCCCTGGGCAGCCTATTCCAATGGCCAATCACTCTTTCTGTGAAGAACTTCTTCCTAACATCCAGCCTAAACCTCCCCTGGCACAGCTTGAGACTGAGTTGCCCAAGGATGTGGTTGAGGCCCCATCCCCAAAGCTGTGGATTAATTCCTTAATTCCCATTCAGGAAGAGTGTTGTAGGCCAGATGTTGGTAATGGTTCTACTTTCCATGCTTTTGATACATACAGTCTGATGGATCTAGGACACTGTTGAGTACTAGGCTGCCCAGGGAGGTGGTTGAGGCTCCATCCCTGGAGATATTCAAGGTGAGGCTCAACAGGGCTCTGGGCAACCTGATCTAGTGGAGGATGTCCCTGCTTACTGCAGAGGGGGTTGGGTTTCTTCCAACCCAAACCATTCTATGATTCTATGAAATTTGAGAAGCAGAAGAGCACACTTTGATCAGGTCTGGACAGCTGTCTTCAAGTGTCCAAGAACTCCACCTGGAAGATATCTCAGATGTTAAATGTACCATCCACCCCAAATGTCTTTATGCCAAGAAGAATTTACAGGTGAAACTTTAGCTCCACTGATGTCACAGTAAGAGTGTTTGGGCTCTTTTCACAGAGTCACTATAAACTCATTCTTCAAAAATAACAGTTCTGCCCTAATGATCATCACAGATTCTACCTGAAGATGTCTGTGATCACTGCAGGGGGCTCGGACTAGGTGACCTTTCAAAGGTCTCTTCCAACCCAAGCCACTCTGATTCTATGATTCTAGGACTAGGAAGGTATTTTTAAAGCAAATGATGGATAATTTCTGAAAGATTTTCCAATATGTGTCCAGGAACAAAAGATGAAGGAATGTAGGTGGGGATTTTAAATTAGGCTTGAATTTCTTTTTTATATCCCCTACATGAACTTGAAACTCCAGGAAAGTTTATGAGAGACTGAATTTATTTTTAACAAGAATTACCATGACATTTTTCCTACTGAATTTTCCTTTTCTGAGGGAACTGGTAAGTGCCAACATTTTTGAGCCAATTCTCATCTCAATGGGAACATGATTTGTGCTCTCTGAAGTCCATGATAACCTAATGAGCACTTTAACTGGTTTCAGACTACAGTTGTAAAGTACTGGACATAGGTAGAACTGCATTGCTATCAGCCAGACTTGAGAGTAAGATCAATTACAAGAATGAACAGTCAGCATTTCTGATTACCAGGCAAATATGTGCTCACTGATCATAATAACAAATCTTATGTATTGGGTTGGACTGAGGTGGAGTTAATTCTCCTCACAGCATCATTCTAGGGCTGTGGGTTTTTTGCAGCAGTAGTTGATAACACAGCAGTGTTTTGGCTACGGCTGAATTCGGTATCCGAGCTGTGTCCTTTCAACATTTCCCTGCCCCAGGAGTACATTGAGGGGTGGGCAGGATCTTGGGAGGGGGGACAACTGAGCCAGCTGACTCAGACTGGCCAAAGAGGTATTCCATACCATATGATGTCAACTCAGGTATAAGAAGGACGTGAAAGAAGGAAGTTTGGGGATTCATCCATGGCGTTTATCCTCCCGAGGAACCACCAAGCTTAGAGAGCCCTACTTCCCGAGACTGACCACCGTCCTGCTGATGGGAAGTAGAGACTAACATCTCTCTCTCTGCTTTCTTTGCTTCCGCGCGGTCTATTTGCTGTTTGCTTATTAGTGTTATTAAATTGCTCCTATCTTATCCCTGGCTTCTGTTATATTTTCTTTCCCTTCTTCCCCTGTTCACTTAAGAGGGGGAGTGATAGAGCGGCTTGGTGGGTATCTGGCCTCCAGGCCAGAGCCAAACCACCACAGTCCTTTTTGGTTGCTTTGGCCGGGAAACGAAAATATAACATAGCTGTAGTTTCTGCAGTTTTTTTTTCTTATATAAGCTTGCTTATGATACAGGCTTCTGTGCTGGTCACGTGGCTTGCTGATAACTTCTGCTTTCTTTTGGAAATACTTCATTTGTTTAGGAATATGCCGAAGCAAATAATGGCTATGTGTCTCTTTCTCCTGCTTGTAGGGCTGCTGTAGTGTGGGAGCTATGCTAGAGAGGTCATCATTTCTGTCTCCCCACCTGAAATGAGTGTAGAGAATTTTATTATGCAGGCCCCCAAGATTTTGATTCATCCATATGTGAGCTCTCTAGTACTGCTAATCAACATTACTGGCATGTTGAGGGTTTTGTGGAGTTTGATTCCATCATGGCATGAAAAGAGACAGTCTTTGGGTGGGGATTGTGACCGTTTGACGCTGTCCCCTTAAGAAAGGGAATATGGTGGACGGAAGTTGATAAACGAAAAGAAGGATCTAAACTAATTTCATTGGTAGAGTGGGAGGAAGCACCTTCCGAACTGGGAGTGCAGGAGGGTATCCTGGGCATTCCAGCACTTTTATCTTCAGTCTTTCTTCCGCTCCTCTGCCGAGCAGCAGCTCTCTGTGCTGGGCTTTCGGCCAAGGCTTTGGCCTTGAAACTGATAAGGCTTGTATTAACTGCTTTCCAATTAACACAACTGCTTCTAACCTTTTTTTCTCTTTCTCTCTCTTTCTAACCCTCTCTGGGGAAAAGGGGGAGAGAGGGGGAGAGCGGAGGTGGGGAACCCCCTCAGCAGACGGGGCAACTCTCATTTCTGTGCTACTCTGTTGTATATCTTTGTATATATTGTAAATATTGTAAATTTGTATATATTCCCCTGCATATCCTACATTGCTTTGTAAATATGAAACTCCACTGCTTTGCTAATTCAGCTGTGAGGGTTTTTTTTCCCTTTCCCTTCAATTTTCTTTCCCTTTACTTTACAGGGGGGAGGGAGGAGGCTTTTGGGCCTTACCCTTCTAACCCTACCACAGGGATATATTGAAGTGTGACTTGAAGCGGTCAGTCTCTGGGTGGCAGGGTATGTGGAAGGACTTGGGCAGATTCCTAGGACGGTTATCACCTCCTATAGCCTGGGACTTTACCCCAGAAGAGGTGAGCGATCCTACTAAACTAACTCGCCATCTGATAGAAGGGTGCCTCGCTTATCCCAATGAGAACAAACAACTTCTTGCACTTTACTGGGGCCTGGCCTGTGCTTACCGAGCCACAGTTCAATACTCTATGAGGACTATGGCTGAGGCAGGCACCCAAACACTACCTGAGGACACCATGGTGGAGATGGGGACCCAGACAGCAACCAGAGAAATTGCCCCAGTTGTAAAAAAGAAGCAGTGGACAAGGAGGTCAACAGGTCCCTCTCATCGATTGGTAAGGGATGAGGAAGATTATGACCAAGAGGCTGGTCCATCAAGTGGGAAATCAGAGGAAATGAGTGAGATTAGACAAGAAGCAGAGACTACTTGGTCCTTGACCTCAGCAGAACTGAGAGACATACGCAAGGATTATAGTCGCCAGCCAGAAGAGCGAATTGCTGCTTGGCTGCTCCGGTGCTGGGATAATGGGGCTGACAGCCAACTGCTGGAAGGCAAAGAGGCCCAACAATTGGGACCCATTGCTAGAAACAGAGGTATTGAGAAAGGCATTGCAAAGGAGACAGGCATATGCAGCCTCTGGAGGTGACTCCTGATAAGTGTGAGGGCCAGGTACCCATGCAAGGAGGACCTTATGAGTTCTCCAGGGAAGTGGAATACGGCAGATGAAGGAATCCAATACTTAAGAGAATTAGCGGTGTTGGAAGTTATCTATAGTGATTTAGATGATCAAAGTGTCTCCACAGATCCAGAAGATGTCCCATGCACACGGGCCATGTGGAGGAAAGTGATCCAAGGCGCTCCAGCATCGTATTCTAACAGCCTAGCAATGATATACTATTTGGATGAGGACGCACGGTCTGTGGAGGTTGTGTCAGCCTGGCTCCAGAATTTTGAAGATAACCTCTGTACTAACTCATTTCCACGTGCCAGTGCCTCGTTGACCAGGTCTACTCCAAGAAATCTGTCCCCTCCTGCCTCAGTCAGAGGGAAAGGGAGCCTCAGACGCACACCACGTGAAATACTCTGGTTTTTCCTTCGTGACCAGGGGGAGGACATGAGGAAGTGGGATGGTGAACCCACTTATAAATTGGAAGCTCGGGTACGTGAACTGAAAGGAAAAACAACAACTAAAAAGGGATCATTTAAGAAAACAGCAAAGGTATCCGCTGTAAAAAACCAAGAAAGTAATCAACGATCTCTCAGGAGAAAAAGAATTGAGGTTACACCCCTTGATCCCGTTGAGGGGACCTCTGGCCAGGTACTACCCAGATCAGACAGTGAATGCTCTGATGGGGACCAGGAGTAGAGGGTCCCTGCCTTCGGCCAGGAGGAGGAGAGGGATGACAGAGTATATTGGACTGTGTGGACTCGATGGCCTGGCACATCAAAGCCACAGAAATACAAGGCGCTGGTAGACACAGGGGCACAGTGTACATTGATGCCATCAGGGCATAGAGGTGCTGAATCTCTTTGGATCTCTGGAGTGACAGGAGGCTGCCAGGAGCTGTCTGTATTAGAAGCTGATGTGAGCCTAACAGGGGACAAGTGGGAAAGACATCCCATTGTGACTGGACCAGAAGCCCCTTGCATTCTTGGTATTGATTACCTCAAGAGAGGGTACTTCAAGGATTCAAAGGGTTATAGATGGGTTTTTGGTGTGGCCACGGTGAATACAGAGAAGATCAGACAGCTGTCTACCCTGCCTGGCCTTTCAGAAAGTCCTTTCATTGTGGGATTGCTGCAGGTTGAAGAACAACAGGTGCCAATTGCTACTAGAACAGTGCACCGACGGCAGTATCGTACAAACCGAGACTCCCTAGGTCCCATTCATGAACTGATTCACCAGCTGAAGATCCAGGGAGTGATCAGCAAAACACATTCACCTTTTAACAGCCCCATATGGCCAGTGCCAAAATCTGATGGAGGATGGAGATTAACTGTGGACTATCGTGGCCTGAACGAAGTGACACCACCACTGAGTGCTGCTGTTCCAGACATGCTAGAGCTCCAGTATGAGCTGGAGTCAAAGGCAGCTAAATGGTACGCTACTATTGACATCGCCAATGCGTTCTTCTCAATCCCATTGGCAGCAGAGTGCAGGCCACAATTTGCTTTCACCTGGAGGGGTGTTCAATACACGTGGAATCGATTGCCCCAAGGGTGGAAGCATAGCTCCACCATTTGTCATGGACTAATTCAGAGTGAACTGGAAAAGGGTGAGGCCCCTGAACATCTCCAGTACATTGATGACATCATTGTGTGGGGCGATAAAGCAAAGGAAGTGTTCCAGAAGGGAGAAAAAAATCATTCAAATACTCTTAAAGGCTGGGTTTGCTATAAAGAAAAGCAAAGTCAAAGGACCTGCGCAAGAAATTCAGTTCTTGGGAATAAAGTGGCAGGATGGATGCCGTCATGTACTTATGGACATGGTCAACAAGATAACAGCCATGTCTCCACCGTCCAACAAGAAAGAGACACAATCCTTTCTAGGCCTTGTGGGGTTCTGGAAAATGCATGTTCCAGGCTACAGTCAGCTTGTCAGCCCTCTCTATCGAGTAACTCGAAAGAAGAATCAATTTGAATGGGGTAGTGAGCAGCAACAAGCTTTCAAACAGATCAAACAAGAGATAGCTCGTGCAGTGGCACTTGGGCCCATTCGCACAGGACCATCGGTGCAGAATATCCTTTACACCGCAGCTGGGGAGCATGGTCTTACTTGGAGCCTCTGGCAGAAGACACCAGGTGAAACCCGAGGTCGGCCGTTGGGATTTTGGAGTAGAGGATATCGAGGATCAGAAGCCCACTATACACCAACTGAGAAGGAGATCTTAGCAGCCTATGAGGGAGTTCCAGCTGCATCAGAAGTAGTGGGCACAGAAGCAACTCTCCTCTTAGCAGCAAGGCTGCCTGTGCTGCATTGGATGTTCAAAAGAAACATCCCTTCTACTCATCATGCCACCAGTGCTACATGGAGTAAGTGGGTAGCACTGATTACACAGCGAGATTGACTGGGAAAACCAAACCACCCAGGAATTCTGGAAGAGATTATGGACTGGCCAGAAGGCAGGGATTTAGGAGCATTGCCTGAGGAAGTGGTTCGTGCCCAAGAAGCACCACCATACAACGAGTTACCTGAAGATGAAAGGCCTTATGCTCTGTTTACTGATGGATCGTGTCGTGTAGTAGGAAGCCAACAGAAGTGGAAAGCTGCTGTATGGAGTCCTACTGTCGTAGGGTTGGAAGGGTAAGGCCAAAAAGCCTCCTCCCTCCCCCCTGTAAAGTAAAGGGAAGTAAAAATTGAAGGGAAAGGAAAAAAAACCTCACAGCTGAATTAGCAAAGCAATGGGTGCTGTATATTTACAAAGCAGGGAAACGCAGGGGAATATACATATTTACAATATTTACAATATATACAAAAATATACAACAAAGTAGCACGGAAATGAGAGTTCCCCCCTCCGCTGACGGGGTTCCCCACCTCTGCTGCCCCCTCTCTCCCCCTTTCCCCAGAGCGGGTTAGAAGAGAGAGAAAAGAGGAAAAAGTTAGAAGCAGTTATGTGTTAATAGAAAAGCGGTTAATACAGGCCTTGCAGTTTATCAGTTTCAAGCTCAAGCCTTGGCTGAAAGCCCAGAAACAGCTGCTGCTGCTGAAGGAGGGGAAAACAGAACTGAACTGGAAAAGTGCAGGAAAGCCCCAGATACCCTGCTACACTCCCAGTTCAGAAGGTGCTTCCTCCCAATCTACCAATGAAATTAGTTTAGATCCATCTTTTCGTTTACAAACATCCAACTACCATATTCCCTTTCTTAAGGGGACAGCCTCAAACGGTCACAGTCCACCCCTTCTAAACAATTTCATTGGCTGTTCATACTGTCCATCCAATCCAAGACGATATTTACAGTTTGTAAGTAAAGTTCATAGTCCATTCCAGCTATGCTCAGATGTAGATGATTCAAAAGTCCAGGAAAAATCAGAAAATGAGAAAAATGGAAAACAGTTCATTTCTGAAATGGGGAACAGGGAATCTCAGTGTCTCTTAGTTGACTCAGGGCTCTCAGGGATCTCAGGGTTCGTGCACCGTAGATTCCTCTGAAGCCCCAAAACAGATAGCTTTCGAGAAATACTGGGTTAAAACATAGAATGTGAAGCAATTGAAGGAAGCACAAACCACATAGAGCAATAAATCGGCTGAGGCCTGGGACACTGTGACAGAAAAAGGAGATAAGTGATAAGAACTGACGGGGTAATCATGATTCAGAGCCAACAAGGTCGAACTGACCCTAAGAGCCTTGTCAACTCAGTGGAACCAAGCCAGGCACACCGGGAATTGACCAAATTAGGAAAGGAGTCAAAAGTTTAAAGAGGAAGACTCATCAGGAGACCCCTGCCCATGATGAAGGCCACCGGAATGACCACCAAGAAGATCCTCAAAAGAGATGTCCCCGCCCACGCTCCGCCTACACCACGCCCCATATGAATATGTATGCAAAGATATGATTATGTATATGATCTGATGCAATACTACATCCAAAACTGTATAAAAGACATGCTTTTGTTACGGGAAAGGCAGAAATCCATTTAGTGATTTCTCCAACACGTTGCTAATAAAAATACCTCCTGTCTATCTGACTTAAACTGAGTCTCTTAGGCAGTTATTCTCGCCTTTTGGGGCAAAATTCGGCATCACCTCGTTGATTCTTTGGACGCGATGCAGCTGTACAATAGTTTGAAATTAACCTCTTTCAGCTAAACTTAAATTTCTTTGTGGAATACACTGAATTTCACCATTCTCTTGCATTACCCAATAAGTGTGACCCGGACCTTCAGCTGAAACCACCCCTCAGACACGTTTAGCCTCTCCTGAGGGTGAAAATACCCAAACAGCTTTACCTAACAGATTCTTTTCTCTAACAACAGGAACTCTATCACCTTCTACTTTCTGTAGCAGATCTGAATGTGCAGGTCCAGCTCGGTTCACTGAACCTCTACTATTTACCAGCCAGGTTGCTTGCGCTAAATGTTTTTCCCAGTATTTCAAAGATCCACCCCCCATGGCTTTAAGAGTGGTCTTCAACAAACCGTTGTAGCGTTCAATTTTCCCTGAAGCTGGTGCATAGCAGGGAATGTGGGATATCCGCGCTCTTTTGCCCAGTTCATTACAAGGTTGTTCTTGAAATGAGTTCCGTTGTCTGACTCAATCCTCTCTGGAGTTTCGTGTCTCCATAGGATCTGTCTCTCCAGACCGAGAATGGTGTTGCGTGCAGTTGCATGTGGAACTGGATAAGTTTCCAACCATCCAGTGTTCGCCTCTACCATAGTAAGCACGTATTGCTTACCAGAACGAGAACGTGGTAGAGCGATGTAGTCAATCTGCCAAGCTTCACCATATTTGTACTTGGACCGTCTGTCACCGTACCACAGGGGCATAAGTCGTTTTGCCTGCTTAATAGCAGCACAAATGTCACAGTCATGGATGACTTGTGTGATAGCATCCATGGAAATGTCTATGGATCTGTCACGAGCCCATTGGTATGTTGCATCTCTGCCTTGATGTCCTGACGAATCATGAGCCCACCGAGCTAAGAATATCTCACCTCGGTGTTTCCAGTCGAGATCAAGATTAGAGTCCATGTCTACTTGAGAAACTCTTGCAGCTAGATCTGCCTGATGGTTGTGTTGCTGTTCCTCAGTAGCTTTGCTCTTAGGAATGTGAGCATCGATGTGTCTCACTCACTGGAATTCTCTTGATTCGATCAGCAATGTCCTGCCACAGCTCTGCTGCCCAAATGAGTTTTCCTTTCCTCTGCCAACCACTCTTCTTCCAGTTCTTTAGCCAACCCCATAGAGCATTGGCTACCATCCATGAGTCGGTGTAGAGATAATGGTTTGGCCATCTCTCACGTTCAGCTACGTCGAGAGCTAGCTGGACAGTTTTTACCTCGCAAACTGACTGGATTCTCCTTCTCCATCTTTCGCCTCTGCAACTCGGCGTGTTGGACTCCACACTGCAGACTTCCACCTATGCTTGTTTCCGACAAGATGACAAGAAACCGTCTGTGAACAAAGCATATTTCTTTTCACCATCAGAAAGGTCATTGTAAGGAGGAGCTTCCTCAGCACGAGTTACTTTCTCCTCTGGAGGTTTAGCACAGTTGGTACCTTCAGGCCAACTTGAGATCACCTCCACTAGACCAGACCTTTCCAGATTTCCCATTCGAACTCTCTGTGTTATCAGAGCTATCCACTTAGACCATGTTGAGTCTGTGGCATGATGTGGTGTGGAGCCTTTGCCTTTGAACATCCAATTCAAAACTGGCAATCTGGGAGCTAAGAGAAGTTGTGATTCAGTTCCAATCACTTCAGAGGCTGCTTTTACTATTTCATAGGCAGCTAAAATTTCTTTCTCTGTTGGAGTATAGTTAGCCTCTGAACCTCTGTAACTTCGACTCCAGAAACCAAGAGGTTGTCCACGTGTCTCACCTGGAGCTTTTTGCCACAAGCACCAGGTTGGACCATTGTCACTTGCAGCTATGTACAAAATGTTCTTAATGTCTGGACCATCTCGGATAGGTCCCAGACACATTGCTTGAATTACCTCTTGCTTTATCTGGTCAAAGGCTGCTTGTTGTTCAGGTCCCCAGTGGAAATGGTTTCTCTTTCGAGTCACATCATACAGAGGTTTCACCATTTGACTGTATCCAGGAATGTGCAGTCTCCAAAATCCCACTATCCCCAAGAAACATAGGGTCTCTTGCTTGTTTGTGGGATTTGCCATGGTAGAGGCTCCATTTACCACATTTACCACTGGAATGTGTTGGCGTCCATCCTGCCACCGCACTCCCAGAAACTGAATCTCTGTGGTAGGTCCTTTCACCTTGTCTCGTTTGATGGCAAAACCTGCATTCAGAAGAATGTCAATGATTTTGTTACCTTTCTCGAAGACTTCCTCAGCAGTTTTACCCCAGACAATGATATCATCGATGAACTGGATGAGTTCTGGAGCACCGCCTTTCTCCAGAGCATCGTGGATCACTGCATGACAGATGCTTGAGCTGTGGATCCAGCCCATTGGCAATCTGTTGAAAGTGTACTGGATTCCTCTCCAGGTGAAAGCAAACTGAGGCCTGCATTCCTCTGCTATGGGAATAGAGAAAATTGCATTAGCAATGTCTATGGTAGCATACCATTTGGCCTCTTTGGATTCCAGCTCATACTGTAGCTCCATCATGTCTGGTACTTCTGCACTCATAGGTGGTGTCACTTCATTCAGGTCTCGGTAGTCAACCGTCAGACGCCAGTCTCCATTCTGCTTCCGCACAGGCCACACTGGACTGTTGAAAGGTGAATGAGTTTTGCTGATGACTTTCTGACTCTCCAACTGACGAATCAGATTCTGAATGGGCAACAAAGAGTCACGGTTGGTTCTGTACTGTCTGTGATGACCAGTCTGAGAAGCAACCGGCAATTTAATGTCCTGTATCTTATGTTGTCCCACAACTGCAGATTCATCAGAAAGCTCAGGTCTAGCAGACAGCTTCAATTTGTGTCCATCAATTTGTATAGAAGCTACTCCAAAAGCCCATTTGTAACCCCTAGGGTCTCTGAAACGCCCTTCTCTCAGAAAAACAATTCCCAAAATACAAGGTGCATCGGGTCCGGTCGCAACTGTATGCTTCCTCCATTGTTTACCAGTTAAACTTATATTAGCCTCCACCTTACTTAACTCTTAAGATCCACCAGTAACTCCCAGAATAGTTATAGACTCTGATGCCTGATAATTTGATGGTATTATGGTGCACTGAGCTTCTGTGTCAACCAAGGCCCTGTACTTCCAAAATTGTGAAGTGCCAGGCCACTGGATGTACACATCCCAATAGATTCTGTAATCTCTGTTATCCCTCTCCTCCCCCTGGCGGGAGGCAGGTCATCACTAGTTATGGGGAACATGCCCACATGTGCATTGAGCACAGTGTGCAGTGTTAGAGCTTTGCATGTTACAACTGGAGCCACTGTTGAAGCTACTAGAGTTGTTCTGGGGAACTGTGGAAGTAACAGCTACCCTTCTGGTATTGCTACCTCGGGTTCTGCCACTTTGCAGTTCTCTCAGTCTCCTGAAAAGATTAGAAGTTGGTTGGCCCTTAGCAGCTTGCCAGAATCAGCAGCAAATTCATTTAGAGCTGCTTTACCAATTAACTTTTTAGCCCTCTTTTTAATTGACAGAGAGTCTTCACATTCCTCGTCACTAGATGACTCTGGGACTGATCCAGAGCCACGGCGCTTTCTTTTTGATCTAGTTTTAATAACAAAACAAGCTCTGGACACCTTTTTCTCCCGATGCCTGGAATACAGAGAATACACTTTAGTTATCACCAGCAGCAGGATTATAGACACCAAATAAATCACCTTTGGATCCCAGGCATCACCTAAAGTTACTCTCTCCTCCGGCAGAATCTTAAAACCCTTTATCTCAATTGGGAAGGTGGTGGAGGTAACATTTTTGTACCTCGCTGGCCATAATAAATCAATACATTTTCCATGTCATAATCTAACTCTATACATAACCCTCAGATAAATTGTCCGCAACAAATATTTACCCAGGTAATCCAAAATCAAACCCAAACAATATCTGTAAACCAGAGCCCCAAAAATTGAAAAGAATAACCGTTCTACAAACCACAACACCTTCATGTTTGCTAATTCATCTAGAAAACACTAAATCAATCAAGTAATAAATCAAACTAATTATCTGCCCCACGTTGGGCAACAAGAAGAAAATAAATGTCGTAGGGTTGGAAGGGTAAGGCCAAAAAGCCTCCTCCCTCCCCCCTGTAAAGTAAAGGGAAGGAAAAATTGAAGGGAAAGGAAAAAAAACTCACAGCTGAATTAGCAAAGCAATGGGTGCTGTATATTTACAAAGCAGGGAAACGCAGGGGAATATACAAATTTACAATATTTACAATATATACAAAAATATGCAACAAAGTAGCACAGAAATGAGAGTTCCCCCCTCTGCTGAGGGCGTTCCCCACCTCTGCTTCCCCCTCTCTCCCCCTTTCCCCATAGTGGGTTAGAAAAGAGAGAAAAGAGGAAAAAGTTAGAAGCAGTTATGTGTTAATTGGAAAGCAGTTAATACAGGCCTTGCAGTTTATCAGTTTCAAGGTCAAGCCTTGGCTGAAAGCCCAGAAACAGCTGCTGCTGCTGAAGGAGGGGAAAACAGAACTGAACTGGAAAAGAGCAGGAAAGCCCAGGATACCCTGCTGCACTCCCAGTTCAGAAGGTGCTTCCTCCCAATCTACCAATGAAATTAGTTTAGATCCATCTTTTCGTTTACAAACATCCGACTACCATATTCCCTTTCTTAAGGGGACAGCCTCAAATGGTCACACCTTCACGACAAGTTTCATAGTTTCACAGTTTCATAGTTTCATTCAGGGTTGGAAGGGACCTCAATGATCATCTAGTTCCAACCCCCCTGCCATGGGCAGGGACACCCTACACTAGATCAGGCTGGCCAGAGCCCCATCCAGCCTGCTCTTAAACACCCCCAGGGATGGGGCCTCGACCACCTCCCTGGACAACACATTCCAGGGTTTCACCACTCTCATGGTGAAGAACCTCCTCCTCACATCTAGCCTGAATCTCCCCACCTCCAGCTTCATTCCATTCCCCCTAGTCCTATCACTACCTGAGATCCTGAGAAGTCCTTCCCCAGCCTTCCTGTAGGCCCCCTTCAGATACTGGAAGGCCACAATTAGGTCACCTCGGAGCCTTCTCTTCTGCAGACTGAACAGCCCCAACTCCTTCAGTCTGCCCTCATAGGAGAGGTGCTCCAGCCCTCTGATCATCCTTGTGGCCCTTCTCTGGACACGCTCCAGCACCTCCACATCCCTCTTGTAATAGGGGCTCCAGAACTGGACACAGTACTCCATGTGGGGTCTCACCAGGGCTGAGTAGAGGGGGAGGATCACCTCCCTCGACCTGCTGGCCACACTTCTCCTGATGCAGCCCAGCATCTGATTGGCTTTGCGGGCTGCAAGTGCACACTGAGAGCTCATGTTGATCTTCTTGTCCACCAGCACCCCCAAGTCTCTCTCCTCAGGGCTGCTTTCCAGCCAGTCACTGCCCAGCCTGGATTTGTGCCTGGGATTGCCTCAACCCAGATGCAGGACCCTGCACTTGCTCTTATTGAACTTCATGAGGTTGGCTTGTGCCCACCTCTCCAGCCTGTCAAGGTCCCTCTGCATGGCCTCCCTTTCCTCCAGCGTGTCTGCTGCACCACACAGCTTGGTGTCATCAGCAAACTTGCTGAGGGTGCACTCAATGCCCCTGTTGAGTTGTTGAGTTGTAGAGACTACTGAAGGAGAAGGTGAATCAAGTCAATATGTAGAGGTGAAAGCCATCCAACTTGCTCTAGAAATTGCTGAAAGAGAAAAGTGGCCAGTACTTTACACAGATTCTTGGATGGTGTCTAATGCTTTGTGGGGATGGCTATAGCAGTGGAAGAAGACCAATTGGCAACGCAGGGGCAAGCCTTTTTGGGCTGCCTCACTGTAGCAGGACATTGCTGCTCGGGTGGAGAACATGCCTCTGAGGGTACGTCATGTTGATGCTCACGTACCTAAGAGTTATGCTAATGAAGAACATCAAAACAATGAGCATGCAGAGAAGGCTGCCAGGATTGATATAGCTCAAGTGGATCTAGACTGGGAGCGAAAAGGTGAACTGTTTGTAGCTCGATGGGCCCATGAAACATCAGGACATCTAGGGAGAGATGCTACGTACAGGTGGGCTCGTGACCGAGGGGTGGACTTGACCATGGAAGCCATCGCACAGGTCACACATGACTGTGAAACCTGTGCTGTCATCAAGAGGGCCACCAGAGCCAAGTCTCCCTGGAACAGAGGGCGGTGGATGGGTTTTCGCTATGGTAAGGCCTGGCAGATTGACTATATTGGACCACTGCCATGAACACGCCAAGGCAAGCACTACATCCTCACCATGGTGGAAGCAACTACAGGCTGGTTAGAAACATGCCCTGTAAATCATGCTACTGCCCGGAACACCATCTTAGGCCTTGAAAGGCAAATCCTGTGGCAGCACGGTACCCCTGAACGGATCGAGTCTGACAACGGGACTCACTTCAGGAACAATGCCATCAGCTCCTGGGCCAAGAAACATGACATTGAATGGGTGTATCACATTCCCTATCACCCACAAGCCTCTGGGAAGGTTGAAAGATATAATGGACTGTTAAAGACTATGCTGAAAGCATTGGGTAATGGAGCATGGAGGCACTGGGATGTAAATTTAGCAGAAGCCACTAGGCTGGTTAATTCTCGAGGATCTGCTAACCGTCCTGGTCCTGCCCAAACAGAACCCATGCACACTGTGGGGGGAGATAAAGTCCCTGCAGTACACATGGGAAAGTGGCTAGGAAAGGCAGTGTGGGTTGCTCCTCCCATGGGGAAAGGCAAACCCATTCGTGGGATTGTCTTTGCTCAGGGGCCTGGATGTACCTGGTGGGTAATGAAAAGAAATGGGGAGACTCAGTGTGTGCCTCAAAGGGACCTAACTCTGGGGGAAAGGTAATTTGGAATGTGAATAATGTGAGTTGCATGTTGCAGAAAGTAATGAAGTAAGAAGAACCCAGACTGATGAAGGTTTGCAAGGATCAAGAACGACACAGTGGTTGGGACCAGATGGACTTGGTGTCCAAGAACAGAATATCCTGCTTCTCCTGTCTTGAATAGTCCCAAGTGACATCTGAAGGAGCAGAAAAAAACTTTCTTTAAGTGAGGACTGAGACATTGATATGTCTCTATATGTTGGAGTATTGAGATAGTTTAAGTATGTAGATCAGGATGTGAATGTAAGCAAGAATTTTTTTTTTCTTTTGTTATTTTGGTGTAAGAATCAAATGAGATCGTTAAATGTATTGAAATGTGAACCAGGGAATTACAGGCCAGTCAGTCTCACCTCTGTGCCCGGAAAGATCATGGAGCAGATCCTCCTGGAGGCACTACTGGCTCAGAGGAATAGTGAAGAGGTGATTTGGAACAGTCAGCATGGCTTTGCCAAGGGCAAATCCTGCCTGACCAACCTGGTGGCCTTCTATGAGCAGGTGACAAAATTAATAGATGAGGGGCGAGCAACTGATGTCATTTACCTGGACCTGAGCAAAGCCTTCAACACTGTCCCGCACCACATCCTGGTCTCCAAACTGGTGACACATGGGTTTGATGGTTGGACCACTAGATGGATAAGGAACTGTCTTGATGGCCGCACCCAAAGAGTGGCTCTCAATGGGTCCATGTCCCAGTGGAGGCCAGTGACAAGCGGAGTCCCTCAGGGATCAGTCCTGGGACCTGTCTTGTTCAACATCTTTGTGGGGGACATGGACAGTGGCATTGAGTGCACCCTCAGCAAGTTTGCTGATGACACCAAGCTGTGTGGTGCAGCAGACACGCTGGAGGGAAGGGAGGCCATCCAGAGGGACCTTGACAGGCTGGAGAGGTGGGCACAAGCCAACCTCATGAAGTTCAATAAGAGCAAGTGCAGGGTCCTGCATCTGGGTTGAGGCAATCCCAGGCACAAATCCAGGCTGGGCAGTGACTGGCTGGAAAGCAGCCCTGAGGAGAGAGACTTGGGGGTGCTGGTGGACAAGAAGATCAACATGAGCTCTCAGTGTGCACTTGCAGCCCGCAAAGCCAATCAGATGCTGGGCTGCATCAGGAGAAGTGTGGCCAGCAGGTCGAGGGAGGTGATCCTCCCCCTCTACTCAGCCCTGGTGAGACCCCACATGGAGTACTGTGTCCAGTTCTGGAGCCCAAATTACAAGAGGGATGTGGAGGTGCTGGAACGTGTCCACAGAAGGGCCACGAGGATGATCAGAGGGCTGGAGCACCTCTCCTATGAGGACAGACTGAAGGAGTTGGGGCTGTTCAGTCTGGAGAAGAGAAGGCTCCGAGGTGACCTAATTGTGGCCTTCCAGTATCTGAAGGGGGCCTACAAGAAGGCTGGGGAGGGACTTCTCAGGATCTCAGGTAGTGATAGGACTAGGGGGAATGGAATGAAGCTGGAGGTGGGGAGATTCAGGCTGGATGTGAGGAGGAGATTCTTCACCATGAGAGTGGTGAAACCCTGGAATGGGTTGTCCAGGGAGGTGGTTGGGGCCCCATCCCTGGAGGTGTTTAAGAGCAGGCTGGATGAGGCTCTGGCCAGCCTGATCTAGTGTGGGGTGTCCCTGCCCATGGCAGGGGGGTTGGCACTAGATGATCCTTGTGATCCCTTCCAACCCTGACTGATACTATGATACTACTATGATACTATGAACCTGAGCATGATGCAAATGGTATGGAATAAGGGGTGGAGATTGTATTGGGTTGAACTGAGGTGGAGTTAATTCTCCTCACATCATCGTTCTAGTGCTGTGGTTTTTTGCAGCAGTAGTTGATAACACAGCAGTGTTTTGACTACGGCTGAATTCGGTATCCGAGCTGTGTCCTTTCAACATTTCCCTGCCCCAAGAGTACATTGAGGGGTGGGCAAGATCTTGGGAGGGGGCACAACTGAGCCAGCTGACTCAGACTGGCCAAAGAGGTATTCCATACCATATGACATCAGCTCAGGTATAAGAAGGATGTGAAAGAAGGAAGTTTGGGGATTCGTCCATGGCGTTTATCCTCCCAAGGAACCACCAAGCTTAGAGAGCCCTGCTTCCCAAGACTGACCAGCATCCTGCTGATGGGAAGTAGAGACTAATATCTCTCTCTCTGCTTTCATTTGCTCCCGTGCGGTCTATTTGCTGTTTGCTTATTAGTGTTATTAAATTGCTCCTATCTTATCCCCGGCTTCTGTTATATTTTCTTTCCCTTCTTCCCCTGTTCACTTAAGAGGGGGAGTGATAGAGTGGCTTGGTGGGTATCTGGCCTCCAGGCCAGAGCCAAACCACCACATCTTAGAATCACAAAATTGTCAGGGTTGGAAGGGGCCTCAAAGATCATCCAGTTCCAACCCCCCTGCCATGGCCCGGGACACCTCACACTACAGCAGGTTGCTCAGAACTACATCCAGACTGCCCTTAAAAACATCCAGGTTTGAGGCTTCTGCCATCTCCCTGGGCAACCTGTTCCAGTGTCTCACCACCCTCATGGGGAAGAGCTTCTTCCTAACATCCAATCTGAATCTACCCATTTCTAGTTTTGTTCCATTTCCTCTAGTCCTATTACTACCTGACACCCTAAAAAGTCCCTCCCTGGCTTTCTTGTAGCCCCCTTCAGATACTGGAAGGCCACAAGAATGTCTCCTTGGAGCCTTCTCCTCTCCAGACTGAATAGCCCCATAAATAAACACAATAAGATGAAAACATCACACAAAATCACAAAAATGGAGCTGTTGCAAGTCATCAAGTCTAACTTCTTTCATCATGACACAATGAGTGATACCCATCTTACTCCCAGAAAGCATTTTAACCTTTGTTTTTTGCCTAGCAAGACTAGGGCAGTAACCTTCCCCCTGTACTCAGCACAGGTGAGGATGCCCCTCAAATACTGGGTTCAGTTTTGGGCCTCCCACTCCAGAAAATACATTGAGGGGCTGCAGCATGTCCAAAGAAGGGCAACAAAACTGTTGAGGGATCTAGAGAACAAGTTTTATGAGAAGCATCTGAGGGAACAGGGGTTATTTAGTCTGGAGAAGATGAGGCTTAGGGGAGGGTCTAAAAAGCAGGACATCATAGCTGTTGGATCTCCTTTTTGGCTCCTGCCTCTGCTGGGGAGGACCACGTGGCTCAGTTGGTAGGGCATGAGACTCTGAGTGTTGAGATTGTGGGTTCGAGCCTGCAATGGGCAGTGATGTCCTTCTTTTTATACCCTATCTGGGCAGGGAGGGGGCAGTGGAACAGACTCAGCTTTCCCAGGGGGAAACGCCCTTCAGGGAGGGTAAAGTACCCGCAAGCCCTCCACACTGCTTTCTTCTTTTGTTTTCAGAAAAAGGCGTTAACCCACCACAGAGATCCTCCAGTTTCCTCAAGGAGGCCATTCTAAGATTTACCATCCTCTTAGAAAGTTCCTCCTAAAGTCTAGCCCAGTAAAGCCCAGCCCAGTAAAGCCCACAACTTTCATTTAATCCCACCATTGTGGAAAGGAATGTGGAAAAGAATAATTCCCTTCCTTCTTACAACAGTGCCCTGCATAACTGGTGGCTGGGCAGAGAAAAGGATGACATGTAATGGAAATATTGCTTCCTGACAATATTAGCTAACAAATAATAGGTGACTATCTGGGACAAACCAGTATTGACAGTTCCTATAACAGGCTTTCCCAGGTCTCCTGCCTCAGCACAGCTAAGTACTGACCACAGCCTGACATCAGTTTCTGGAATTTGTAGAGCATTGGTTGGCTTTATTCTGCCAATTTCACTGTCTGGAGGATGCCTTTTGCTGTATTCAGTTTTCAGTCAGAACAAAGCAGTAAGATTGATACGAAATCCACGACTGACCTGTGTGGGAAGCCTCTGGGTTCCCAAACCTACATCTAAATTCTCAGAGCAGGTAAGGATTACGCTGAGTGGTTAAGTCATTGGATTTGAACGCCACGGGGTGACGAGCCAAATTTCACAGCAAGTTGCCCTTATTTCACCATGTGAAATCACCAAGCAGTGCTTTTCATCTTTGGGATAGACTTTGTCCCAAGGGAATCAGAGTATTTACCTGCCAGATGTGTGAATGGGGAAGATAAAAAATGTGAAGGTTGTACCAAAACACATTAGCAACAACTGACACACAGAGGTGTCAACACGACTGCTTTTACAGAGCAGTATTTCACTTACTTCCTAACCTTCCTAGCAAAGAACAGCCTTTACAAATTCTCTTCACTCCAGAAGCATGGCACAAACTCTGTCACCATGGGCATTAGTAATTTTCTTGCTGCTGTAAATGCATGTAAAATCCGCTTCCCTTTCCTTAACTGAGTCATGAGGGTGCTGCTGGGGTGGGGTGGGATGTTTTTCTGCAGTGTAAAACAAGTATTCCTAACAGATTTATTATTGTTTTTTTAACCTGGGACTTTTCCATCATTGGCCTAGTTTTGTCAGTAGGAAAATCCATTCTGTTCAACAACTTACCACAAGAGGGCATAAACATCACTTCTCCCTCTCAGAATTACTCACAGTCTATTAAAACCCTGCTTGCTGAATACAGCAGAAGCCTAAGACAACTCATTAGATTGCACTTTGGTCATTAGCAAAAGATACCAGCACTGCTGTCAGAAGCAGTGGGAACCCCAGGCTCTGACACTGCCAAACACTACCTTGAATGTTTTGATTTTAAGTGGGGAAATATTTTCCTCTCACTGCCTGTGTCGATGAAAGGATAAAAACATCACTGGGAAAGATGATGAAGTTCATGATGTGCTGGCTGTGGCAGGTATAAATCAACCCACTCGTGATTGATTTCCACCAAGACAGAATAAATCTTATGAAGAGCGACTGAAGGAGCTGGGGCTGCTTAGTTTGGAAAAGAGGAGGCTGAGGAGAGACCTCATTGCTGTCTACACCTACCTGAAAGGACATTGTGGAGAGGCTGGTGGTGCTGGTCTCTTCTCACAGGTAATTAGTGACAGAACAAGAGGGAATGGCCTCAAGCTGTGACTGGGTAGGTTTAGACTGGACATTAGGAAACATTTTTTCCCAGCAAGAGTGGTCAAGGATTGGAATGTGCTGCCCAGCAAGGTGGTGGAGTCACCAACCCTGGATGTGTTTAAAGATGGTTTGGATGTGGTGCTTGGGGATATGGTTTAGGGGTGAACCTTGTAGAGTAGGGTTATTGGTTAGACTTGGTGATCCTGAGGGTCTCTTCCAAACTGAATGTTTCTGTGATTCGGTGATCATTTGATGATAACCCTGTTCCAGCAGACTTTTTAGTCCTTGCTGTCTCAAAATTCCTGAGCTATCTGATGTGATCTCCCACTGTCATGCTGCAGCCTTTGCATGCAGAAATGGGAAGGACCAAGTTAGAGAGAGTGTAATTAAAGCTTGGGAACTTTTACTTTGAGCAGGAAAATTTTAAGGTATTACTGTATTGTTTTTTTCCCCCCTCACATACTCTGCTGTAATTCAAATGAATTAATTAATTCATTCCTTCAAAGGACTTCTGTGGCTTTTGTCATAGATGCCCTATCCATGGCAACCTTCCAGGTCAGGTTCCTTGGGGCTCTGAGCAACCTGATCTAGTTGAAGATAGAAATAGAATAGAATAGAATAGAATAGAATAGAATAGAATAGAATAGAATAGAATAGGTTGGAAGAGACCTTCAAGATCATTGCGTCCAACCTATCATCCAACACCACCTAATCAACTAAACCATGCAACCAAGTCTCCTCCTGAACACCTCCAGTGATGGTGACTTCACCACCTCCTCGGGTAGCCCATTCCAATGGGCAATCACTCTATCTGTGTAAAACTTCCTCCTAACCTCCAGCCTAAACCTCCCCTGGTGCAGCCTGAGACTGTGTCCTCTTGTTCTGGTGCTGCTTGCCTGGGAGAAGAGACCATGGCCCTGTTGACAGAAGGTGGGCTGGACTAGATAACCTTCTAAGGTCACTTCCCACCCAAACCATACTATGATTCTAGGAGAAATCACACTAGAAAATCACAATCATCCTTCAGGTGATTAAAATCCAGCCCCATAAACCTGACAGGTTCCAACAGGAAGAGGTTAAACCAAGCCAGAACCCAAATCTCACAGCTGTAGAGACTGAAGGGGACATGGCCAGCTCAGTACAATGGGTTAAGTGCTGTAGGAATACATTGGAGCAAGAACCAGGAACCTCAGCACTAATACTTTTTTTAACACTCTGTACTTCCAGCTTGTAAAAGCTTTTAATAGAGTAGAATCATAGAATTGTGTAGGTTGAAAAATGTGTAAGATCATCAAGTGCAACTCTTAATCCAACACTTACTAGTCCACTGCTAAACCATGACTCTCAGCACCTCAATCTCAGCCTAATATTTGAGATGTGGCCTCACCAGTGCCAAGCACAGGGGGATGATCACCACTCTAGTTCTGCTGGCCACACTATTGCTGATACAAGTCAGGATGCTACTGGGCACACGTCTTCAGCTCTCTGTGGACCAACACCCTGTGTTCTTTTTCCACTGGGCAGCTCTTCTCCAGGCCTGGAGCATTGCATGGGGTTGTTGTGTCTCAGGTGCAGGATCCAGCCCTTGGCCTTGTTGAATCTCATCCCACTGTCCTTAGCTCATTGATCCAGCCTGACCAGGTCCCTCTCTAGAGACACCCTACCTTCACACAGATAAACAGTCCTGTTCCGCTTGGTGTCTCCAAAATTACCAAGGATGCCCTTGTCCAGATTCATAAATATATTAAAGAGAACAGGCCCTAATACTGCACCTTGGGGAACCCCACTTCCAACCAGCTGCCAGCTGGATTTATCTCCATTCACCACCACTTTTTGGATACTCTGTTATAGTCTGTGATTTTTCCCTGGTTTTTGCATTAAACTCACTGCCTGGCCAAGTTGTTGCATTCTCTGCTGCAAAAACAATTCCTTATTCACTCCCTCCATAGCAATCTTGATTTTATATCTCTGCCTTGATCATGCTCATTCATTTCTCCATCAAGCTTCACAGGCTTAGACTCCTCCCTTCATAACTCAGGTCAGCTTTCTCACCTTTCTCCATATCTTTTCTAGTTCCATTTTACTGCTGCATTAATGTGGAGTGACTGGAATTGCACTCAATCCAAGACCATCGTTGACTGATTTGGTTGTGTACTTACATTTTCTCTTCTATTCTCCAACCCTTTCCTAGCAATCCTTAGCATTCCACTCACTTTTCTGACCTCTGCTGAGCAGGCATTTTCAAAGAACCCTCTGCAATGACGCCAGGACCTCTTTTATGGGCTGACTTAAACCCTATCATTGTGTCTGCACTTATCAACATGATATTTCAGCAGCTATTTTATTGCCCAGGAAATGGATATTATCAGATTCTTCTGCAACTTTCTGCAGTCCTGGAATAACTCTATACCATCAGCCAACTTTGGTGCAGCACTCACTGTTGTCTGTATCTTTTTTCCAGCTCTTTTATGAGTGTATTGAACTGTGCACATGCCCCAAGATAGATAACTGGCAATCTCCCTTCACTGCAAAACCTACCCAGCTATACCTCTCAGAATAGAATAGAATAGAATAGAATAGAATAGAATAGAATAGAATAGACCAGACCAGGTCGGAAGAGACCTTCAAAGTCATCATGTCCAACCTTATCATCCAACACCACCTAATCAATTAAACCATGTGTGACCGTTTGAGGTGGTGCCTTTAACAAAGGGACACCATGGCCAAATGTTTTATAAACAAGACAGGTCTAAACTAATTTCATTGGTGGAGAAGCAGAAGCACTGCCTTAGGTTTTGATTCCCAGTGGGACTTGCCTCAGTTCAGTCTTGCACTTTCTCCTTCTGCAGCTCACAGCTTCTGGGCTTTCGGCCAGACTGACCTTGAACAGATAAGGCCTCTGCTAACACATTTGCTCTAACCATATTCTGCTTTTAATTAACAAATTATTCCCTTTTCTCTCTTTCTAATCCTCTTTGGGGAAAAAGGGGAGAGAAGGGGGTACAGGGGGAAACCCTTCCTCCTGGCGGAGGAGGGGAATCTCATTCCTGTGTTACTTTGTTGTATATTTCTGTATATATTGTAAATACTGTAAATTGTGTACATATATATATATCCTGCAGCCCCGCTTGTAAATATAGCACATTCCTTTGCTAATCCGGCTGTGGTTTGTTTTTCCTTTCTTTCAATTTTCTTCCCTTTACTTACAGGGGGGGGAAGAAGGCTTGAGGCCTTCCCCTCAACCTTCGACACCATGTAACCAAGCACCCTATCAATTCTCCTCCTAAACACCTCCAGTGATAGTGACTCCACCACCTCCCTGGGTAGCACATTCCAATGGCCAATCTCTCTTTCTATGAAGAACTTCTTCCTAACATCCAGCCTAAACCTCCCCTGGTGCAGCTTGAGACTGTGTCCTCTTGTTCTGGTGCTGGTTGCCTGGGAGAAGAGACCAGCCCCACCTGTCTACAACCTCCCTTCAGGTAGTTGTAGACAGCAATAAGGTCTCCCCTGAGCCTCTTCTTCTCCAGGCTTTTCTGAAAAGCACCTTTTCTGCAGTATCACATCTCAGTTACATATTGTCTTAAATTGTTCCCTTTCTTCTGCCTTCAGTTGCCTGGAGCACCTCATGGATAAACACTCAACTGTTACTCCAGTGAATATTAAAACTCAGTTTGTCACATTGGGTCCAACATTCTCTATGTCACAGAATCAGAAAATCACAGAATGGCTTGGGTTGGAATAGACCTTTAAAGGTCTCCTAGTTCAATGTTCCCTGAAGTAAGCAGGAAAATCTTTAACTAGATCACATTACTTACTAATGTGGACTTTTCCAATTGATAGTTGTGACCTCTACAAAACCCTGGGAATCACTGAAATAATCTCTAGCTGGCAACACATGCAGTCACATCCATGTAGGTGACCTCCTTTTGGAAATCATGTGTTTAACTAGGTTGAATGGGGCTTTGAGCAACCTGCTCTAATGGAAGATCTACTAGTCCATGGCAGAGAGGTTGGAACTAAAGGATCACAGTATCACAGCACATTAGATGTTGGAAAAGAACTCCAGAGATCATTGGCTTCAACCCCCCTTCCAAAGCAGGATCACAAGGATCTTTAAGGTACCTTCCAACTCAACCACTGTATGATTCTCTTCACAGTGAGCCAGACGGAAAGAAGGATCTTGCCAAGGAAAATGTGGAAGCACTTGTGGCAAGTGCTGAATTCTAACCCTAGCCACCACCACACTGAGCAGTGCATGAACTAGGACCAGATACCCACATTGTCCCATTTCCAGTTACCTCTCTGCATAGTGGATTCGATGCTAATGATATATTTGATAAAGGTGCTGCAAGAATTGATTAGCCAATGTCTTGCAGAGGGCTTTGGAGTACTACATAATTAGCTAATGCTTGCTCAGGATTTTGGAGTACTACATCATTTCTAAGTATTATTAATATCCTTGCAGGGAAGCTATCTACTCTCAGACCTCACACTGCAGCATGCCTCTGGCAATTCACAGTATCATAGTATCAGTCAGGGTTGGAAGGGACCACAAGGATCATCTAGTGCCAACCCCCCTGCCATGGGCAGGGACACCCCACACTAGATCAGGCTGGCCAGAGCCTCATCCAGCCTGCTCTTAAACACCTCCAGGGATGGGGCCCCAACCACCTCCCTGGACAACCCATTCCAGTGTTTCACCACTCTCATGGTGAAGAACCTCCTCCTCACATCCAGCCTGAATCTCCCCACCTCCAGCTTCATTCCATTCCCCCTAGTCCTATCACTACCTGAGATCCTGAGAAGTCCCTCCCCAGCCTTCCTGTAGGCCCCCTTCAGATACTGGAAGGCCACAATTAGGTCACCTCGGAGCCTTCTCTTCTCCAGACTGAACAGCCCCAACTCCTTCAGCCTGTCCTCATAGGAGAGGTGCTCCAGCCCTCTGATCATTCTCGTGGCCCTTCTCTGGACACATTCCAGCACGTCCATATCCCTCCTGTAATTTGGGCTCCAGAACTGGACGCAGTACTCCAGGTGGGGTCTCACCAGGGCTGAGTAGAGGGGGAGGATCACCTCCCTCGACCTGCTGGCCACACTTCTCCTGATGCAGCCCAGCATCTGATTGGCTTTGCGGGCTGCAAGTGCACACTGAGAGCTCATGTTGAGCTTCTTGTCCACCAGCACCCCCAAGTCTCTCTCCTCACGGCTGCTTTCCAGCCAGTCACTGCCCAGCCTGTATTTGTGCCTGGGATTGCCTCGACCCAGATGCAGGACCCTGCACTTGGTCTTGTTGAACCTCATGAGGTTGGCTTGTGCCCACCTCTCCAGCCTGTCATAGGAATGAAGTTTTTACTTATGTTTAGGTGGAATTTTCTGTCCCAGTTTCTGCCCACTGCCCCTTGTCCTATCACTGGACACCACTGAAAAGAGTCTGGTCCCATCCTCTTGACATTCACCCTTTAGATACTGATAAGCATTGAAAAGATCCCCTCTCAGCTTTCACTGAGTGCAGACAGGCCAGCCTGGAAGAGTGGTTGAGAGATAACTGAGCTAATGGATGTGGTAAAGTCTTCTCAACACAGTATTTGTATGTGTAGTGTTTCCTTCTGCTCTCAGGCAGCCTGCATTTGCTTCATCTTACAAGGCTTTGGGACCCAAATTAGATTGCACCATGTGGAGATACCAATTCTGATTTGCAATAGCTTGGAAGATTCTGCATAAACTTCACTGTTCTGTATGTGGGTTGTTACTGGGGGCCTCATCTTAGTTTGGGGCTGGCCCTTTTTCATTTCAGGAGTAGAGTAATGGATGAGTGGTTAGTGAAGAAGTGTGCCATCTCAAACCACGGAATAGAGCTTAGCTTTAGATCACTGAAAGTCAGAACAGGGCATATCTTTTCTTAGCCATCATAAATTATCCATGCAGGATGTACAGTAAAAAGCTGTTTGGCTGCATTAAAATTGGCTAGACAAACACAATTTCCACCCCTCTCAGTGGCTCCTTCAACACCTAATTAGTTCCCAGATGCTAGTTGGGCAAGATGTCTTTTATCTTTGCTAATATTATTTTCCTATACCTCCTAAATCCCCCCTGGTGCCATTCTTCACGTTCTTTGTTCTTCCCTCGTCAGGAGGCAGGATGGGTGTTCAGGAAGCTCTCTTCTGAAGGTCAAGCTTGTAAAGACTGTGGGTCAAGCTGATCCTGTTAATTCCAGTCAGTACCTGGATCAAAAGCTTTGAATCCAGGATTAGATTGTTTTGATGGAGAGCAGGATGCAGCTTCCTTTCCATGTGCATTCGTAGGATCAGTATCCAACAGAAAAGAAATAGAATTGCAGGTTTTATGTCTCTGTCAGTTCTGTTTAATACAATTCAGCACAAATTCCATGCTCATCGTTTCCCTCTGCTAGAAGGTACGAAGAAGTCTATCTGTATAAATGTGCCATTTCAGCTTCATAGCTAGTTGTTGTGTGCAACAAGGAAGTAAGCTCAGATGTAAACCAGTAGGAACTATCAGACCAGCTGCACTCCTGAGCCTCCCTAAACCCTCTGAGCAAAGCCTCTTGGGGCCTCAGTTATGTTAACAGCCAGGCTGTTGGCTGTGATTTACCTTGGCAGGTCTAATGTATATCCAAGCTTAGCTATTCTCTCCCCTCTGGCAGGAATGAGTGACCAAACAGCCTCCTTCAAGCTCCTTCAAGTATTTAATAGAAAAACATTTCAGAGGAAGAAGGGCTTCAGTGGAAGATGGGCTTCCCCCTAAGGCCCATGAAGCTGTGTCTCTAACTAGATTCAGTTTACTCAATTCAGATTATGTGCTGTGTTGTGTGTGGAGGGGGTTGGCAACATGGAAAAGCTCTGACAATTCAGTTTTCTAGATGAGAATCACGATTCTTCAGCTTAGACTTTGTGCCACCATCGTTTTATATTTCCGTATCTGCATTTTCCCTGTGCTTTACAGGAAGAATACAGCCACATGAACAATTCCAGCAGGCCCATGTAGCAGAATTTCTCCTTTTTGACCAGGTTATGTGCAGTCCCCATAGGATGCTTCTGTCTTCAGATTTACAATGTACTCACATAGAAGCTTGTTTTCTATCACAGCAAAGGACAGAGGAAGGTATAAATCACAGAATCACAGAATGTTAGAGGTTGGAAGGGACCTCCAGAGATTATCGAGTCCTGCCAAAACCAGGATCATCTAGAGTAGCCCACACAGGAATGCATCCAGGTGGGTTTCAACAAGTTTGCTCAACAAGTTTCACCATTTTAACTCTCAGATCCATGCAGCCACACTATGAAGGATGCAGAATTTATACCAACATCATTTGATCATTCCCAGCTTTGGTCTTGCTGAATTGTGTTCTCTACTATACCTCTAACGTCAGCAATGGATGAGGAAACACTGAGGAAGGGCCGACAGGTCAATTCATGGCTCAGGGGCTGGTGCCATCGACAGGGCTTTGGGTTCCACAATCATGGATTTGTTTTCAAGGCACCAGAGCTGAAAACAACTTATGGGACACACTTGTCCCAGAGGGGGAAAAGAATCCTGGGGCAGGAATTGGCAGGGCTCATTGATAGAGCTTTAAACTAGATTTGAAGGGGGAAGGGGTTAATAGTCTCCTGCTGGCTGGTGACAAACAGAGGGGCAGCTCACCAGCAGCAGAGAGAAGGAGAGCTGGTAAGGGCTCTCAACTTGCTGCCCTGAGGCAAGCCACGAATGATCCACCAGGACATTCTGTGGAAACCGAGGGGAATTGGCACAAGAGGAGGACAGGGCCAGACCAGCTGAAGTGCTTCTATGCGAATGCGTGCAGCTTGGGCAACAAACATGATGAGTTAAGGGCCACTGTGCTGCTGGGATGCCACGACATAGTGGCTATTACTGAAACTTGGTGGGATGATTTCCATGACTGGAATGTAGGGATAGATGGGTATAAACTCTTTAGGAAGGATAGGCAGGGAAGGAGAGGAGGAGGTGTTGCCCTCTATGTCAATAACCAGTTGGAATCAGTGGAGCTCCAACTGGGGAGGGATGATGAGCTGGCTGAGAGCGTATGGGTTAAAATTAAAGGCAGGACAGGGGAAGGAGATATTACTGTGGGGGTCTCCTACAGGCCACCTGACCAGCAGATCCAAGCAGATGAGGCCCTCCACAGGCAAATAGAAGCGGCTTCCAGGTCACAAGCCCTGGTCCTCATGGGTGATTTCAACCACCCGGACATCTGCTGGAGGGACAACACAGCAAGGCACCAGCAATCCAGGATGTTCCTGGACTGCATAGAAGACAACTTCCTCCTCCAAATGGTAGAGGAACCAACAAGAAATGGTGCTATGCTGGACCTTGTTCTCACCAACAGGGAAGGGCTGGTAAGCAATGTGAGGCTCAGAGACAGCCTTGGCTGCAGTGACCAGGAAGCAGTTGAATTTAATATCCTCAGGGCAATCAGGAGGAAGAATTCCAAGCTTATGACCCTAGACTTTAGGCATGCAGATTTTGATCGCTTCAGGGATCTGCTAGCCAAAGTGTCATGGGACAAAGCCCTGGAGGGAAGTGGGACCCAGGACAGATGGTCAGTATTCAAGGACCACCTCCTCTGTGTCCAGGAGCTCTGTATATCAACAAAGAGAAAAGCAGGTAAGAATGCTAGGAGGCCTGCCTGGATGAGCAAGGAGTTACTGGACACACTATTACTTAAAAAGAAACTCTACAGGAAGTGGAGAGATGGACAGGTAGAACAGGGGGAATATAAGGAAGCTGCCCGAGCAGCAAGAGTCCTGGTTAGGAAAGCCAAAGCAGAGTTCGAATTGAATCTAGCCAGGGAGGTTAAAGGGAACACTAAGAACTTCTACAGGTATATTAATGGGAAGAAGAAGACTAGGGAAGGTGTGGGCCCCCTCAGAAAGGAAAATGGTGGCATGGTCACAAGTGATGAGGAAAAGGCTGAGGTACTTAATAACTTCTTTACCTCAGTCTTCACTGCAAGGGCCTCTAGCCACACTCGTGATGTTATGGAAGACAATGCCAGGGACGGGGAGGAAGAACTGCCCATTGTAAGTGCAGATCAGGTTCGTGATCACCTGAAGACCTGAAATTGTTCAAGTCCATGGGACCCGACGGGATACACCCACGGGTACTGAGAGAACTGGCAGATGAGGTTGCTAAACCCCTCTCTATTATATTTCAAAAGTCATGGCAATCTGGTGAAGTCCCCACAGACTGGAAAAGTGGAAACATTATCCCCATTTTCAAAAAGGGCAAGAAGGAGGAACCAGGGAGCTACAGGCCAGTCAGTCTCACCTCTGTGCCTGGAAAGATCATGGAGCAGATCCTCCTGGAGGCACTACTGGCTCAGAAGAATAGTGAAGAGGTGATTGGGAACAGTCAGCATGGCTTTGCCAAGGGCAAATCCTGCCTGACCAACCTGGTTGCCTTCTATGAGCAGGTGACAAAATTAATAGATGAGGGGTGAGCAACTGATGTCATCTACCTGGACCTGAGCAAAGTCTTCGACACTGTCCCGCACCACATCCTGGTCTCCAAACTGGTGACACATGGGTTTGATGGGTGGACCACTAGATGGATAAGGAACTGGCTTGATGGCCGCACCCAAAGAGTGTCTGTCAATGGGTCCATGTCCCAGTGGAGGCCAGTGACAAGTGGAGTCCCTCAGGGATCAGTCCTGGGACCTGTGTTGTTCAACATCTTTGTGGGGGACATGGACAGTGGCATTGAGTGCACCCTCAGCAAGTTTGCTGATGACACCAAGCTGTGTGGTGCAGCAGACACGCTGGAGGGAAGGGAGGCCATCCAGAGGGACCTTGACAGGCTGGAGAGGTGGGCACAAGCCAACCTCATGAAGTTCAACGAGACCAAGTGCAGGATCCTGCATCTGGGTCAAGGCAATCCCAGGCACAAATCCAGGCTGGGCAGTGACTGGCTGGAAAGCAGCCCTGAGGAGAGAGACAGCCTGATCTAGTGTGGGGTGTCCCTGCCCATGGCAGGGGGGTTGGCGCTAGATGATCCTTGTGGTCCCTTCCAACCCTGACTGATACTATGATGATACTATGATACTAAGGTGACAGAGCACTGGAACAAGATGCCCAGAGAGGATGTCCTTTCCTGGACATTTCCAGAACCCTCCTGAGCAACCTGCTGGGGGTGAACCTGCTTTAGCAGTGGGGGATTGGACTATCTAACTCCCTACCATTGTGTGATTCTGTGTGATGCAAGGTACTCCCTTGTGGATGTATCCTTTGCAAGAAATGGAAGTCACTCCAATTATTTTTCATTCAGGGGAGTTGCAATGTAGAACTAAAACTGTTCATTTCACATATTTAATGTAGAGGGTTCAGTCCAGCTCTCTTGTTACATTGCCATTATTGCATTTGTCTGACTGGAGTCAGCACTTTATTTACATCAAGTATTTATTCTACAACATATAACCACTGCAGTTGCTCAGGAAAAGCAAAGTTTATCTTTTCCCAAACTCACCCTGAAAAATCCATAAATTACTCTGGTTGAGATCAGAGGGAAAAACTTTCAGAAACTAAGCATGTGCATTTCCTTGTGAAATCATAAAAGCTGGTATACTGGAATGCGTGAAAGAAGATCCATGGAATGGGAATGTCGGGCAACTAGTCATCATGTGATACTGTGATACTGTGATCTCTGTCAATTATTTTGCCTCTAATAATGAGCTCTGTTTTCTCTTCAGCCTCTCCTTGACATTAGTGTGTAATGCTAAACTGTCTCATTCTGAAATAGTTGGGAGATTATTTGGATTATGATGTCCACTCACTTTAGAGCCTGCTTTCTAGAGAAGCAGGATGATCACCCAGCTTATTTCTGACAGTCTTGGAGACTTTCATCAAAACCACAGAACTTGAGGTAGAGAAAGAAGGCATTGAGAGCCTGTGGGTTAAAATTGGAGGGCAGCTGTCGTAGGGTTGGGGGAAAGGCCGGGCCCTTTCCCCCCCCTGTGAGTAGAGGGAAGAAAATCGAGAGGGAAAAAAAAAAATTTAAAGGGAAAAAAAAAAACCACACAGCCGGATTAGCAAAGGAGTGTGTGTGCTGTATATTTACAAAGCAGTTAAGGGAACGCAGGGAAATATATACAGAATTTACAGTATTTACAATATATACAGAAATATACAACAAAGTGGCACAGAAATGAGAGTTCCCTCCTCTGCTGAGAGGGGTTCCCCACCCCTGTATCCCCATTCTCTCCTCTTTTTCCCCAGAGAGGGTTAGAAAGAGAGAGAAAAAAAACCAGTTGTTAATTGGAAAGCAGTTAATACAGGCCTTGCAGTTTATCAGTTTCAAGGTCAGTTTGGCCGAAAGCCCAGAAAGTTGCAAGCTGCCGCAAGGAAGGAAAAAGAACTGAGACTAGTCCCACTGGGAATCAAACTTAAGGCAGTGCTTCTGCCTCTCCACCAATGAAATGAGTTTAGACCTGCCCTTTGTTTACAAACATTCGGCCGTAGTGTCCCTTTGTTAAAGGCACCGCCTCAAACGGTCAAAACAAATCCTGGTTTGAGTCTGTTATAGACCACCCAACCAGGATGAGGAGGCTGACGAATTATTCCACAAGCAATTGGAGGCTGTCTCAAGGTCATCAGATCTTGTCCTTGTGGGTGACTTCAACTTCCCAGATATCTGCTGGGAACTTAATTCAGCAGAGAGGAGGCAGTCCAGAAAATTCCTGGAGTGCATGGAAGACTGCTTCCTGATGCAGCTGTTAAGTGAGCCTACCAGGGGTCAGGCTCTGCTTGACCTGCTGTTCTCCAATAGAGAAGGGCTGGTGGGAGATGTGATCGTGGGAAGCTGCCTAGGGTGCAATGACCACAAGATAGTGAAGTTTTCAATATGCAGGGAGATAGGGAGGAGCACCAACAGAACCTTCACCTTGGACTTCCGGAGGGCAAACTTCAGCCTGTTTAAGAAACTTATTTGTAAAATTCCCTGGGTACCAGCCCTCAAGAACCAAGGGGTCCAGGCTGGTTGGGCCTACTTCAAACAGGAGCTCTTGAAGGCACAGGAACTGGAGGTTCTCACATGCTGAAAGACGAGCCGGCGGAGAAGGTGACCGGCCTGGATGAGCAAGCAGTTCCTGGAGGATTTAAGGGGAAAAAAGGGGCTGTATCATCTTTGGAAGGAGGGGAAGGCTTCTCGAGGTATGTTTAAGGAAGCTGTTAGATTATGTAGGAATAAAATTAGAGAGGGAAAGGCCCAGTTGGAACTTAAGCTGGTCACCTCTGTGAAAGATAATAAAAAGCATTTTTACAAATACATTAATGCTAAAAAGAAGGGCAGGAAGAACCTGCACTCCTTATTGGACCTGGAGGGGAGCACTGTGACTGAAGATGAGGAAAAGGCTGAGGTCCTGAACACCTTCTTTGCTTCAATTTTTAACAGCAAGGCAGGACGAGTTCAGGACGAGTGGCCTCCTGAGCTGGGTGAGGGGGTCAGGGAGCAATGTAATGCCCTGGAAATCCATGATGAATTAGTTTGGGACCTGCTGAGCCACTTGGACACTCACACGTCCATGGGGCCAGATGGGATCCATCCTAGGGTGCTGAGAGAGCTGGCAGATGAGCTGGCCAAGCCACTCTCCATCATTTTCCTCCAGTCCTGGCTCACCGGTGAGGTCCCAGATGACTGGAAACTGGCCAATGTGGTCCCCATCCATAAGAAGGGTCAGATGGAGGAACCTGGAAACTACAGGCCAGTCAGCCTGACCTCAGTGCCAGGGAAAATGATGGAGCAGATTATCCTGGCGGCAATAACTGCACACCTGAAGGATGGCCAAGGGCTCAGGTCCAGCCAACATGGATTTAGGAGGGGCAGGTCCTCCCTGACCAACCTGATCGCCTTCTATGATCAGGTGACCTGTCTGGTGGACGTGGGGAGGCCTGTGGACATCTCAGAGATGTCCAAAAATAGGACAAGCAATGCGTGCAAGATTGAGCAGAGGAGGTTCCACATGAACATAAAGAAAACCTTTTTCACTGTGAGGATGACAGGGCCCTGGAACAGGCTGCCCAGAAACATTCAAAACCTGCCTGGATGCATTCCTGTGTGACCTACTCTAGGTGACCCTGCTCTGGTAGGGGCAGTGGGCTCAATGATCTTTTGAGGTCACTTCCACCCCCTAATATTCTGTGATTATCTGATTCTGTGAATGCAGGGTAATGCTGCCAGCCATACACTTATAGAATGGAATGGAATGGAATGGAATGGAATGGAATGGAATGGAATAGAATAGAATAGAATAGAATAGAATAGAATAGAATAGAATAGAATAGAATAGAATAGATGTTGCAGTTTGAGCTGGGTGCCCCCCTGCAATGTTTACTTCCTGTGTCCAGAAGTCCAGCCCAGAGGGGTGGACACAGGAAATTATGTAGTATTTCCTACCACAATCCTTTGCACCACTATAAGATCCAGTGCGGAGTCTAGCACGCTCTCTTTTCTTCCTCCTCCATCAGCTGGTAACTGGGGGAGATGTCTCCTGGCTTTGGGCCTGGCTAGGCCCAAGGCCATGGGGGGATGGGCAGTCTCAGATCTGGCCAGCTGAGACTAGCCTAGCAGTGGGAGGGGGAAGAAGGAGCCCTGGGGGTCTTGGGTGTACCCTCAGGTGGGGATGGGATCTCTCTGGGTCTGTTTTGGGATCTTTCTTTGTCACTGCGCTTTTGGCTTTCTGTAAAAGTTCACTGCTTTCTATTTAAACTTTCCATCACTTTTGCAATCCGTTTGCCTGAGTGTTTATTGTTGCCAGGGGTGGAGAAGGGGGCTGCCTCAACCCAGCAGAATAGAATAGAATAGAATAGAATAGAATAGAATAGAATAGAATAGAATAGAATAGAATAGAATAGAATAGAATAAGCCAGGTTGGAAGAGACCTTCAAGATCATTGACTCCAACCTATCATCCAACACCATCTAATCAACTAAACCATGCAACCAAGTATACCATCAAGTATCCTCCTAAACACCTCCAATGATGGTCACTCCTCCACCTTCCTGGTGTAGTCAATTCCATGTATGCAAAGTAGCTCCAGGAACCAGAGATATGCTCAGAATGTTGGCAGGTCTGACAGAAGACTGATGGGAATCCCCATTTCATCAAAGTAGTACCTAAAGGACAGAAGGTGCCTCTCCAGGACATCGCAAACATTACTGTGACACTTGTGCATCAGACAACACAATTAAAGCCCTGAACTCAGCCCATGCACCAAAACAAGCAAAACTGAGAGAGCACTAAAGGGAAATGGGCACAGCTGGAACCAAACAGAAACTACTGAATACACTGTTACTCACTGCATTACCTTGCTAGGGCCATATCCAAGCACACATTCCTCTGAAATGTCAATGTTTGTGGATAAGCTCACCATGAGTCAGCAATGTGCTCTTGGGGTCAAGAAGACCAATGGTAATCTGGAGTCAATAAAGAAGAGTGTGACGAGAAGGTAGAGGGAGGCTCTCCTCCCCTCCACTCTGCCCTAATGAGGCTGCATCTGGAGTACTGGGTCCAGTTCTGGGCTCCTCAGTTCAAGAGAGACAGGGAACTACTGCACAGAGTCCAAGAGAGGCCATGAAGATGTTCATGTGACTGGAACATCTCATGTATGTGAAGAGGCTGAGAGACCTGGGGCTGTTTAGCCTGGAGAAAGGAAGACTGAGAGGGAATCTTATCAGTATTTATCAACATCTAAAGGGTACTGTCCCTTTAGGGGTGGGGGCCAGATTCTTTACAGTGGTGCCCAGCAGCTCCAGGACAAGGGGCAACGGGCACAAACTGGATCACAGGAGGTTCCATCCATAGATGTGGAAAAATTTCTTTCCTGTGAGGGTGACAGACCAGTTTGCCCAAAGAGAGCCTCTTTCTGTGGAGGGATTCCAAACCCACCTGGACACAGTCCTGGGCAACCTGCTCTGAGTGAACCTGCTTTATCAGGGGGGTTGGACTAGACAATATTCAGATGTCCCTTTCAACCTTTTATTTATTTTATTTTGCCATGGGTTAGCTGTTTGGGTGGGTTGGATTGGTTGATGGGTTGGACATGATGATCTTGAAGGTCTCTTCCAACCTGGTTTGGTTTATTCTAATAAAGGTTTATTCTAACCCTCACCATTCTTTGATTCTGTGGGATTCTCTGACATGAACTCCACAGAAGATATCTAGGAAGATCAAGCTGCTCGTCAAGTTACTAGCACAGTAACAAAATAATCCACAATTAATCCAATTGCTCTAACCCCTATCCCTATCCAGCCTCTTTGGAGAAGATTTTGCTATGTACTTCATTTTCATAGCAAGTTGGTTCACCAAAGAAAATCTAAAAGATTTGAGTTATTCTGCAAGCATTAATACCTATTTCTTGCCTGAGTGCTTTCCAAAGCAGATGGCTTCTGCTTGCAAGCCCACAAAGCGACAGCACAATGATACACCTGAAATCTGCAATTACATGTCAAAGAAGTCAAACTTGGGATGATAACTAACGAAGCAGAAATAAAATCTGCACCCTTTGCAAAGTAAATTCACTTCAACAGCCCAGGGACTGTGCATATTTATTTAATACAATTATTTTCCTTTGACCATTTTAAAGGGTGGTTACTTCTGCCTGCAGCAGAACTATTTCACCAGAGAAGGGGAGAAATGCACTTGGCCAGTTACATCAGCTGCAAACCCAACAGAGTTATTTTGTGCCCTCTGGGAGCTGGCAAAAATGCTGAGAGTACAGCAGCATGCAAGCAGGCGTGAAATGAAAATTCCTTCATGAGGAAAGAGGGTGAATGCTGAGGCTTCAGCTTCTTTGCACACCATCCCTAAATGAGCTTCTTCTGTAAAGCTGTGACCAGGCTGCTTCAGAGTACAACACAGAGCAACATTTCAGAGGGGGCCTAGCAAGCTGTCTTTTAACTCCACATATCTATGACTAGCAATAGATTATTTTTTGTCACAAGCTCCAGTGCCTTCTTCACAAGCTCCAGTGATTTCTTATTGAAGAGATGTTTACAGAAAAGTGGCCCTAATGGAGATCTCCAGAGCTTCTTTAGCTTATCCACCTGCCTTAAGCTCTTCTTACTCTTTCCTGGAAGAGTTTAGATGCAAAAATGCTCTCATATATGTGATTAGTAATCCTCACCAGAAACATACTCCGCAGGAGGGGCTTGGATGGTTGCATGAGATTCACAGTCAACAAGCTTAGAAAAATACAAGACCGTCTTGGACCTCTGGGTTGAATTCCACTCACTGTACAAGCTTTCTATCATTGATGAAATGGATTTATGCATCTAGAAAGGAGATCTGAATTTGGCCATTAGTAAAACAAAATACTGAACTGATTGTGGCTGGATAGGAAGCAAAGAAAATGCAGGGAATGCACTTTACATTTCAGCAAGAACTTGGCATTTGCAGCACATCATTCTACTGCCAGCTATGGAACAGCAGCAACTTGGCAGAGGTTTGATAGCCAGATGTCAGCCTCATCTGGTTGTCTTGGCTCAGGCTTTTTCTTTGAAATGAACAGCAAAGCAGAGCAAGTATGGGGTCTTCCTGGTGCTACTTGCACAACAAGAAACAGAAGTAGGAAAGGTCTTTTGGGCGATGCCTCCATCCTCTGAATCTGGCAACACTTGGCATGATTTTGTCAAATTTACAGCCCTCACCAGGCAAAATCTGGGAGGTAAATTCAGAGTTAAGAGGCCGAGAGCAAAACAAGATAGAAGGATTTGTTTGACAGCTGTCTCTCTTCAAGTGATGAACACAGAACAAATGATCTCCTCGTGTACTTCCCCAAGGAAGCTTTGGAGCCATTTTGGCACTCGGAATCCTGTGTGCATTTCCTGGAGATAAAATGCTGCGGTTATATCTCCATGTTGAAATGCATTGCTGTGTCTCTCCTCCACTGTGAATTTTCAGCTGGTTGCTTTATTTAAGGAGAAAGACCATTTGCTCTCTGCATTACTATTACATTACCCTAAAGAATGTCAAAGAGAAAAACAGCAGGACAGCCCCCATCTTAAAACCTTCTGGCTTTCTAGTTCATTGTTATTTAAGCCAGTACAAGCCGTTAAAGATGCACTGATAAATACAAAGGTATGCAGCCTGACATCACATATTCCTCACAGCACATGGTCCTTTAAGGACAGCAGAAGTGTCAAATCGATGGGGAAATGTTAGTCAGGGGTTTGGTGTGGCAGCTAAGTCACAAAATGCCTTTAGATCCAGGCAACAGAAGAAAAGAAGTGGTGCATACCACTGCCGCTCAGCCCCCATGTGACTGACCTTGTATCAGAAGAAGAATTACTTTTTAAACTGAAAGCTTGACAGCACGCATGCGTGTTTGTATACACATCAATATGTGTGATAAGAAGGCTGCTTTGTGGCAAAACCTGCCAACAAATCCATTTTTTGGTCGCCATCTGCTCGGAAGAGAGCAAGCACCTGTCAGGAGCAGCTGCTTGAATGCAGAATGTAGGTAAGAGAAAAATCAGTTTAATTTTGGAGTTGGCCTGCTGCAGGTAGCACGTGGCTCTCACCAACAATGATGCCAAGTGGCCTTTTTTAAGCTTGTCCTAATTAGAAAGTGGCTAGCATTATGAAGTCTCAAAACTGATCATTTAGGTTATTACAGAAACCAGAAAGAAATGATGGGGCTCCTCTCTCCAAAGTACCTCCCCAGCCTCTGTCGGGGTCTCTGACTTTTCCCCTGCCACCTTCTCATTTTGAAGGAAGAGCACAGGGAAAGCTGACAGACCATTTGGAGATGTCATGCATGGCTCTGTGCTTCTCTTGGCATGGCAAGCTGTAGCAGGACATCTTGCTCTGAGGAATCACAGTGTTAGCAACACCCCTCCACTCCTTCCTTAGGAGAACAACTGCTTCCCTTTTGCTGCCTATTTACATCCATCTCAGTGTGGGTCCTTTGAGGGGTTTATGAGAAGGAAATGAAGGGTCTCAGTCCAAGTGCTCACTGTGATCAAGGCTATAGGCACCAACAGATGCCAACCTTGCCAGGCTGTCATTTCTCCAGGGAAAGCAATGGGGATGCTACCATCTAGGCAACTCGAAGTGGGCAGGAGAGACACATGAAAGGATTTCCCATACCATTCCAAGTGTTACATCCAAGATCACAAGTCAGTGTGGCTTTCCCCACCATGCCTGACACCACAGAGGGGCTCAAATCTGCTGCCCTTAATCTATGCTTATGGTACCTGTGCTTCCATTAAAGGAATAAGGTCATTCAGTTTCTTCCCTCCCAACCTCATAGGCAGACCATTGTCTGTCTTGTTTTCTTCAGCTAGTCAATATAGCATTTGTGCCCCAGCACTGAGCTTGTCTTGCATGGCCTGTGTGATCCAGCCACTCAGCCTCTGGAAGTGGGTAGCATCCACCCATCTCAGGGTGCCTGAAGGCATTTGATCTTAAAATCAGCAAGTTGTCAAGAGACTCTCCTGTTCCTCTTTATCACACAGTACTACATCTATTAATCAATGCAGGTATAACAGCACAATAAGGAGCTTCTGTCTGCATCAAGGTGACAGCAACAGGAAGCCAGTGGGTGGGTTTCCCTTGCACAGGGAAAATTTTTAATAGGCACTGATATTTAGGAGTCCTTTCAGGCCCAAACATCATCCTTTTCCTCTTATCCCCACTCCCTCACATTCTTCAGTCTCTGTTTCTTGTCTTCCCAACTCCTTTTTCCTACCTGACCAGCTTCTTATTAGTCCTGTGTCACCACCCTGTGCTATGAGGATGATAAATATTTGGCTGACATAACCTCTTCATAAATAGCGTCTGACCCATTCAATCTCAGAGATTGGTATTTTCTTAAATGGCAGCAAAGAACATGTTTCAGTGTCAGTGTGCTCAAAGGTGAAAATAGAGAGGCTAATGCATGAGCACAGACGCTGTCTTGAGAAACAAGGGATAAAATAATCATAGAATGGCTCAGGTGGGAAGGGACCTTAGAGATCATCTACTCCAACCTCCCCACCATGAGTAGGGTTGCCTCTCAACTACACTGAGCTGCTCAAGGCCTCATCCAACCTGCCCTTGAAAACCCCCAGGGAGGAGACATCCACAACCTCCCTGGGCAGCCGATTCCAGAGTCTTACTGAAGAATTTCTTCCTAAGATCCAGTCTAAACCTACTCCCCCTCAGTTTAGGACCATCCCCTCTTGTCCTGGTGCTAGACATCCTTAAGAAAAGTCCCTCTCCAGCCTTCCTATAGGATCCTTCAGGAACTGGAGGGCAGCTATAAGGTCCCCCCAGAGTCTTCTCTAGGCTGAACAACTGCAGCTCCTTCAGCCTATCCTCACAGCAGAGGTGCTCCAGCCTTTGCATCATCTTTGTGGCCCTCCTCTGGACTCACTCCAACAGCTCTGTGTCCTTCTTATGCTGGGACACCAAAACTGGACACAGTATTCATGGTGGGATATCACAAGAGCAGAGTAAAGAGACAGAATCACCTCTCCTAACCTGCTGGCCACTGTCCTCTGCATGCAGCTCAGGATACAATCTGCCTTCTGGGTGTGAGAGCACTGCTGGAAGGCAAATTGTATTCCCAAAGTGCTTTTGAGAGTCCAACTTCTCTTCAGCTGGATCTAAAACCCCTTTGATTTCTGTATGGGAAAACACCCATGCAGCTTGGGCTAGGCAAATGACAAGAAGTGTGTGAGGCTGACAGAGAAATGACATTTCTTCTTCTCATAAAGGACTGAATTTGCTCTTGATGCAACAGAACACATCAAATCACACAAAGCCACCCCACGGAGTCACTTCCTCATACAAAGATGCACTTTAAATTCTGTGTACAAAACGCCTTCGGTCAAGCAGGACCTTTTTCTCTTAAAGCAGATTTATACCTGCCAGTACTTCTGTAAGCATATAGATTCCTGCCTCCTGAGACATGCCTAATGGACTCTGAATTCACTCTGGCTCACTCCTTTGTGAAGCATTGTCTGTGGAGCAGGAAAAATTGGGTCTCTCGCTGATGGATGTGTTTTCGTTCTGAATTTAAAGGTACAAACTGAGAGCACAGGTTATTATTGCCATGAGGAACAACAACAGAGACAGCAAGAGCCACAGATTAGTGAGTCACTGACACAGAAACATTCAAGGACAGGAAGAGCTAGTTAATGTTACCCTCTGCCTTCTAAATTAGCCATATATTTACCTAAGTGCTTCTGCTCATTACTAGCTGAAGGGCAGTGATGCAGGAACACGCAGAGAGGGTAACACTAGCTCTCCTAACTCCTTTTAGCCAACAAAGCCCACTTGGTAGCAAGATACATCTCCTTCTGGTTTATATCCTGTGATTCTCTTGTGGGTTTGGTCAGAGAGGAGGCTGGGATGCTGAACAGCTTGGTGCTGACGTGTACCACGTAGAAGAGAACAGGAAGAAGCCATTAGAGAGAGGGATACTGAGCTCATCAATAAGGTTCATGAGAACAGAAATCACAAAGACACAGAACCACACAGAGTGCTGCAGCTGGAAGGGACCTCTGGGGATGACCTAGTCCAACCGCACTGCTAAAGCAGGGTGACCCAGAACAGGTTGTCCAGGATCACATCCAGGTGGGTTTTGAATATCTCAAGAGAAAGAGACTCCAAAACATCTCTGGGCAGTCTGGTCCAATGCTCTCATAGGAAATATTTTTTTCCTTATGTTTAGGTGGAACTTCCTGTGTTTTAGTTTGTGCCCATTGCCCCTTGACCTGTTGCTGGACATCGCTGGCCACATCCTCTTGACATCCACCCTTTAGATACTGATAAGTACTGAGAAGATCCCCTCTCAGTCTTCTTTTCTCCAGGCCAAACAGGCCCATGTCTCTCAGCCTCTCCTCATCACAGAGATGCTCCAGTCCTGTCAACATCTCCGTAGTCTCTGTTAGTAGTAGTTCACTGTTTCTCTTGAACTGAGGAGCCCAGAATTTGACCCAGGACTCCAGATGTGGCCTCACTAGGACAGAGTAGAAAGGAAGGAAAAGCTCCCTTGATCTGCTGGCCACACTCCTAATGCATCCCAGGATACATTTGGCCTTAGGGTAGCAAAGACTACCCCACCAGGAGAGCTTTCCCCTAGGCACAGCTAAAGAAATATGGACTGGATCCATCCTTGAGAGCAGCCCAGGCACCGGTGAAGCTCTACTACAAAGCAGATGTTCTTGGGGCACACCAAAATATGAAAACACTAATATTCATTTTATTTTTTACCCCACCATGCACTCAGATGAAGAACCATCAAGTCAGGAACTGCTCAGCCTTTGAAACAATCTGGTGAACAGTCCTAACTTCCCTGACTTTTCAAATAATTTCAGCAACTGAAAGAGGAAAAAAGGAGAAGGGGGAAAAAACCCAACAAAACCAACCAAAAAAACCCAAGTCCTGTTCATGCTGTTACAGTTTAGGAACTGCTGGCATCTCTGTCTCCAAAAGGAAGGGGAACAGAGAGCTGACTGCTCAACAGCTGAGAACGTGTGTTCTGGAAGCAGCACGCCTGAGCAGATGGTGAAATGATTACTGCCAGTAAATGTTAGAGCCCTCTTTTTTTTCTTTCATTCTTTCTTTCTTCTTTTTTTTTTTTTTTTACCCTTTAAAAAAAAAACAGCCCAGAAAAAAAACAAAAACCAACCTTGAATTCTGACCAACAGGGGGAAAATAATTACAGAGACTACATGAAAGCAGTTTGATTTCCTTTCTTTTTCTTCTTTTAAAGCATGCATGTCTTGTTCCATTCTAATACCTGACGCTGCAGAAGTGGATGTTCCCTGGCCTTGCTGGATTAAAATCTAGCAACAAAAATGTTGTTCTGGTGAGTTTAACTCAGCTGTTGTATTTAAAGCTGAGTGCTCACCAAGAAATAAGGGGATGCAGTTTCATGGGCTGTGTGAAGGACCTTAAAAATGAGATTGTGGGAAAAGGAGAAAGGTTGTAGATGTAGATGTATGTATTGCAACCCACAGCTCAGCCTTTAAAAAGGTATAGTGCTGCCTTGTGGTGTTACAGAGAGTACTTTGGGTAAGCAATGGGAATTATGCTTGGGCACCTCTCCTTCATGTCATTAAATGTTCCCTTGGAACCCTCCTTCTGCCTGCCCTTCTCCAAGCTCTGCAGGCTGCAGACCTAGGTGGGGTTGCTTTGTGTGATGTATTCTGTTGCATCAAGAGCTCCTGGTCCCAGCTCTGAGGTATCCCAGCAGCCCTAAACAATTTCCAGTCCCATTAGTTCTCTTGTTTCTCCCTCTGTGTCCCAACCTCCTCCTTTCCTTAGCTCCTTAAAAATCTGGCTTCTTTAATTTTCCCCTTCTATCCAGGCTGCTTCTCCCTCCTTAAAAAGTCATAGAATTGTTTTGGTTGGAAAAGATAATTGAGTCCAAGCACTAACCCAGCACCATCAAGTCTGCTACTAAACCATGTCCCTCAGCAGTACATTTTAAACACTTCCAGGGATGGTGACTGCACCACTGCCCTGGGCAGCCTATTACAGGCCTTGACAGCCCTTTGGGGGACTTTTTTTTTATCATGTCTAACCTAAAACTCCCCTGATGCAACTTGCAGCTGTTTCCTCTTGTCCTGTCACTTGCTACCCGGGAGAAGAGACCAACCCCCTCCTCACCACAACCTCCTTTCAGGAAGTTGCAGAAAGCCAGAAAGTCTCCTTTCCACCTCCTTTTCTCCAAACTGAATAACTTCAGTTCCTTCATCCACCTCTCATATGACTTGTGCTCTAGACCCTCCAATAGCTTCATTACCCTTTCTTTGCACCTGCTCCAAGACCTCAATGTCCCTCTTGGAGTAAGGGGCCCAAAACAATCCAATGTTCACAGTGCTGCCTCACCAGTGCCAAGTGCAGGAGAACAATTACTGTCCTAGTCCTGATAGCCATACTGCCGCTGGTACTGGCCAAGACGATGTTGGCCTTCTTGGACAGCTGGGCCTCATTGCACTGGGGGCCATTGCTTTAAAAGCCTAGAAGAACCCAGCTCCCAAATTTGCAAAGAGCAAGCATCAGCCACGGTGGTACAGCGCATCCCTTGTCAATCAGGTAGCAGCACAAAGCAAACTGCGGTCAGGGATCAAATGCAGTCAGAGCAGCACCACGCTTACCCTGCAGCGTCTTTTGAAGGTTTAAGCTGTTAACTGCTGTGACATCTCTCCTAAATATGTAGGATTTTTTTGTAGAAGATGTCTGTACATTAAGGAAGCCAAGGGAAATCTCCACAGGGAGGGAGGGTAAAAAAAAAAAAATAAAAAAAAGAAAAAAAGCTCCTTATTGAATTTTAGATCTCTGCTCTACAGCAAGGAGGTACCAGGGCTCCTCGTAGACAGGCTGGGAGAAATATTTGAGCATTGAAAACAACATGATTTTCACCAGCTTCCATGTCTGAGCAATTTTGGCTGGATCTTTAAAAATATCAGTCTGAGGAGGCAGAAAATTGGCAAGGAAAATTTCACCCCCCAAATGAGTGTTTGATAAAGTATCAATCCAGTGAGGAAAAGACATCTAAGAGAAACTGTCAGACAACCTAAAACAGGGAGCATCCAGCTCCAGCTGCAAAGCTGATGTTGGGAGCAACTTTTTCCAGCTGAGGTGGGTGTCAGCCATTGTCCCAGGTAATGAGCAAAAGGATAAGAGGAAATGATGAGCCAGGTTGGATGAGCCAGGGAATGACAGGCCTGTCAGCCTGACCTCAGTGCCAGGCAAGATCATGGAACAGGTCATCCTGAGTGCAACCACACAACACTTACAGGATGGCCAAGGGATCAGGCCTAGCCAGCATGGATTTAGGAAGGGCAGGTCCTGCCTGACCAACCTGATCTCCTTCTATGATCAGGTGACCCACCTGGTGGATGTGGGGAGGCCTGTGGATGTAGTCTACCTGGACCTCAGCAAGGCTTTTGACACCGTCCCCCATAGCAAACTCCTGGCCAAGCTGTCAGCCCATGGCTTGGACGGGAGCACACTGCGATGGGTTAGGCACTGGCTGGATGGCCGAGCCCAGAGAGTGGTGGTGAATGGTGCCACATCCAGCTGGTGGCCAGTCACTAGTGGTGTGCCCCAAGGATCAGTGCTGGGCCCTGTGCTCTTTAACATCTTCATTGATGATCTGGATGAGGGCATTGAGTCCATCATCAGTAAATTTGCTGACGACACCAAGCTAGGGGCAGGAGTTGATCTGCTGGAGGGTAGAGAGGCTCTGCAGAGGGACCTCGACAGGCTGGACAGATGGGCAGAATCCAACGGCATGAGATTTAACACATCCAAATGCCGGGTTCTGCACATCGGCCACAACAACACCATGCAGTGCTACAGGCTGGGGTCAGAGTGGCTGGAGAGCAGCCAGGCAGAGAGGGACCTGGGGGTGCTGGTTGATGGTAGGCTGAACATGAGCCTGCAGTGTGCCCAGGCAGCCAAGAGGGCCAATGGCATCCTGGCCTGCATCAAGAACACTGTGGCCAGCAGGAGCAGGGAGGTCATTCTGCCCCTGTACACTGCACTGGTTAGGCTGCACCTCGAGTCCTGTGTCCAGTTCTGGGCCCCTCAGTTTAGGAAGGATGTTGACTTGCTGGAACGAGTCCAGAGAAGAGCAACAAAGTTGGTGAGGGGTTTGGAACACAAGCCCTATGAGGAGAGGCTGAGGGAGCTGGGGTTGCTCAGCCTGTAAAAGAGGAGACTCAGGGGTGACCTTATCACTCTCTACAACTACCTGAAGGGAGGTTGTAGACAGGCTGATGATGGTCTCTTCTCCCAGGCACCCAGTACCAGAACAAGAGGACACAGTTTCAGGGTGCACCAGGGGAGGTTCAGGTTGGATCTTAGGAAGAAGTTCTATACTTCTATACGGGGAGGTGGTGGAGTCGCCATCATTGAAGGTGTTCAGAAGGAGACTTGATGGGGTGCTTGGTGCCATGGGTTAGCTGTTTGGGTGGGTTGGATTGGTTGATGGGTTGGACACGATGATCTTGAAGGTCTCTTCCAACCTGGTTTGGTTTATTCTAATAAAGTTTATTCTAAATGGCATCAAGGTGTGTCAGGGGAGGTTTAGGCTGCATATTAGGGAAAAACTACTCATCAGAAGCATTGTCAAGCCCTGGAACAGGATGCCCAGGGAAGCAATGGAGTCACCACCCCTAGGGAGATTCAAAAGATTTGTAGATGTGCTGCTAAGGGACATGGTTTAGTGATAGAATAGAAGGAGGGAATTGCAAAGTGGCAGAACCCGAGGTAGCAATACCAGAAGGGTAGCTGTTACTTCCACAGTTCCCCAGAACGACTCTTGTGGCTCCAACAGTGGCTCCAGTTATAACACGCAAAGTTATAACCCTGCAAACTATGTGCAATGCACATGTGCGCATGTTCCCCATAACTAGGGGTGCCCTGCCTCCCGCCAGGGGGAGGAGAGGGATAACAGAGATAACAGAATCTATTGGGATGTGTACATCCAGTGGCCTGGCACTTCACAATTTCGGAAGTACAGGGCCTTGCTTGACACAGGAGCTCAGTGCACCATAATACCATCAAATTATCAGGGATCAGAGTCTATAACTATTCTGGGAGTCACTGGTGGATCTCAAGAGTTAAGTAAGGTAGAGGTCAATATAAGTTTAACTGGTAAACAATGGAGGAAGCATACAGTTGTGACCGGACCTGATGCACCTTGTATTTTGGGAATTGATTTTCTGAGAGAAGGGCCTTTCAAAGACCCTAGAGGTTATAAATGGGCTTTTGGAGTAGCTTCAATAGAAATTGATGGACAAAAATTGAAGCTATCTGCCAGACCTGAACTTTCTGATGAATCTGCAGTTGTGGGACAACATAAGATACAGGACATTAAATTGCCGGTTGCTTCTCAGACTGGTCATCACAGACAATACAGAACCAACCGTGACTCTTTGTTGCCCATTCAGAATCTGATTCGTCAGTTGGAAAGTCAGAAAGTCATCAGCAAGACTCATTCACCTTTCAACAGTCCAGTGTGGCCTGTGCGGAAGCAGAATGGAGACTGGCGTCTCACGGTAGACTACCGAGCCCTGAATGAAGTGACACCACCTATGAGTGCAGCAGTACCAGACATGATGGAGCTACAGTATGAGCTGGAATCCAAAGAGGCCAAATGGTATGCTACCATAGACATTGCTAATGCATTTTTCTCTATTCTCATAGCAGAGGAAGGCAGGCCTCAGTTTGCTTTCACCTGGAGAGGAATCCAGTACACTTTCAACAGATTGCCAATGGGCTGGATCCACAGCTCAAGCATCTGTCATGCAGTGATCCACGATGCTCTGGAGAAAGGCGGTGCTCCAGAACACATCCAGTTCATCGATGATATCATCATCGTCGGGGGTAAAACTGCTGAGGAAGTTTTCGAGAAAGGTAACAAAATCATTGACATTCTTCTGAATGCAGGTTTTGCCATCAAGCGAGACAAGGTGAAAGGACCTACCACAGAGATTCAGTTTCTGGGAGTGCGGTGGCAGGATGGACGCCGACACATTCCAGTGGATGTGGTAAATAGAGTCTCTACCATGGCAAGCCCCACCAACAAGCAAGAGACCCTACGTTTCTTGGGGATAGTGGGATTTTGGAGACTACACATTCCTGGATACAGTCAGATTGTGAAACCTCTGTATGATGTGACTCGAAAGAGCAAACATTTCCACTGGGGACCTGAGCAGCAAGCAGCCTTTGACCAGATAAAGCAAGAGGTAATTCAAGCAATGGGTCTGGGACCTGTCCGAGATGGTCCAGACATTAAGAACATTTTGTACACGGCTGCAAGTGACAATGGTCCAACCTGGTGCTTGTGGCAAAAAGCTCCAGGTGAGACACGTGGACGACTTCTTGGTTTCTGGAGTAGAGGTTACAGAGGTTCAGAGGGTAATTATACTCCAACAGAGAAAGAAATTTTAGCTGCCTACGAAGGGGTGAAAGCATCTTCTGAAGTGATTGTAACTGAATCACAACTTCTCTTAGCTCCCAGATTACCAGTTTTGAATTGGATGTTCAAAGGCAAAGGCTCCTCACAACATCATGCCACAGACTCAACCTGGTCTAAGTGGATGGCTCTGATAACACAGAGAGCTCGAATGGGAAATCTTGAAAGACCTGGTCTAGTGGAGGTGATCTCAAGTTGGCCTGAAGGCATCAACTGTGCTAAACCTCCAGAGGAGAAGGTAACTCGTGCTGATGAAGCTCCTCCTTACAATGACCTTTCTGATGATGAAAAGAAATATGCTTTGTTCACAGACGGTTCCTGTCGTCTTGTTGGAAACAAGCGAAGGTGGAAGTCTGCAGTGTGGAGTCCAACACGCCGAGTTGCAGAGGCAAAAGATGGAGAAGGAGAATCCAGTCAGTTTGCAGAGGTAAAAGATGTCCTGCTAGCTCTCGACGTGGCTGAACGTGAGAGATGGCCAAAGCTTTATCTCTACACCGACTCATGGATGGTAGCCAATGCTCTATGGGGTTGGCTAAAGAACTGGAAGAAGAGTGGTTGGCAGAGGAAAGGCAAACCCATTTGGGCAGCCAACCTATGGCAGAACATTGCTGATCGAATCGAGAGAATTCCAGTGAAAGTGAGACACATCGATGCTCACATTCCTAAGAGCAAAGCTACTGAGGAACAGCAACACAACCATCAGGCAGATCTAGCTGCAAGAGTTTCTCAAGTAGACATGGACTCTAATCTTGATCTCGACTGGAAACACCGAGGTGAGATATTCTTATCTCGGTGGGCTCATGATTCGTCAGGACATCAAGGCAGAGATGCAACATACCAATGGGCTCGTGACAGATCCATAGACATTTCCATGGATGCTATCACACAAGTCATCCATGACTGTGACATTTGTGCTGCTATTAAGCAGGCAAAACGACTTAAGCCCTTGTGGTATGGTGACAGATGGTCCAAGTACAAGTATGGTGAAGCTTGGCAGATTGACTACATCGCTCTACCACATTCTTGTTCTGGCAAGCAATACGTGCTTACTATGGGAGAGGCAAACACTGGATGGTTGGAAACTTATCCAGTTCCACATGCAACTGCACGCAACACCATTCTCGGTCTGGAGAGACAGATCCTGTGGAGACACGGAACTCCAGAGAGGATTGAGTCAGACAACGGAACTCATTTCAAGAACAACCTTGTAAAGAACTGGGCAAAAGAGCACGGTATTGAGTGGATGTTCCATATTCCCAACTATGCACCAGCTTCAGGGAAGATTGAACGCTACAACGGTTTGTTGAAGACCACTCTCAAAGCTATGGGGGGTGGATCTTTAAAAAACTGGGAAAAACATTTAGCACAAGCAACCTGGCTGGTAAATAGTAGAGGTTCAGTGAACCGAGCTGGACCTGCACATTCAGATTTGCTACGGAAAGTAGAAGGTGATAGAGTTCCTGTTGTTAGAGAAAAGAATCTGTTAGGTAAAACTGTTTGGGTATTTTCACCCTCAGGAGAGGCTAAACCTGTCCGAGGGGTGGTTTCAGCTGAAGGTCCGGGTCACACTTATTGGGTAATGCAAGAGAATGGTGAAATTCAGTGTATCCCACAAAGAAATCTAACTTTAGCTGAAAGAGGTTAATTTCAAGCTGTTGTACAGCTACATCGCGTCCAAAGGAAGAACCAACGAGGAATCTACGGTGCACGAACCCTGAGATCCCTGAGAGCCCTGAGTCAACTAAGAGACCCTGAGAATCCCTGTTTCCCTTTTCTTTGCTTTGTTGGTGTAGAAATGAACTTTTTTCCATTTTTCTCATTTTCTGATTTTCTTGGACTTTTGAATCATCTACATCTGAGCATAGCCGGAATGGACTATGAACTTTACTCACGAACTGTAAATATCGTTTTGGATTGGATGGACAGTATGAACGGCCAATGAAATTGTTTAGAAGGGGTGGACTGTGACTGTTTGAGGCTGTGCCTTTAAGAAAGGGAATATGGTGGACGGAAGTTGGTAAACGGAAAGAGTAATCTAAACTAATTTCATTTGTGAAGTGGGAGGAAGCACCTTCTGAACTGGGAGTGCTGGAGGACTATCCTGGGCACTCCGGCACCCTATCTTCAGTCTTGCTCCCGCCTCTCCACAGTGCAGCAGCTCTGTCTGTGCTGGGCTTTCTGCCAAGGCTTCGGCCTTCAAACTGTCAAACTTGATAAGGCCTGTATTAACTGCTTTCCAATTAACACAAAACTGCTTTTAACGTCTTTCTTTCTCTCTCTCTCTCTTCTAACCTATTCTGGGGAAAGGGGGGAGAGAGGAGGTTGGGAACCCCCTCGGCAAGGGGGGCTACTCTCATTTCTGTGTTACTTTATTGTATATCTTTGTATATATTGTAGATATTGTAAATTTTTAAATATTCCCCTGCATATCCTACATTGCTTTGTAAATATAAAGCTCATCTGCTTTGCTAATTCAGCTTGTGAGGGTTTTTTTTCCCTTTCCCTTCAATTTTTCTTTCCCCTTACTTACAAGGGGGAAGGGAGGAGGCTTCTTGGCCTTACCCTTCCAACCCACCACAAATAATATTAATAATAATAATAATAATAAAAAAAAAAAAACAGGTTGGAAGAGACCTTCAAGATCATCGCGTCCAACCCATCAACCAATCCAACCCACCTAAACAACTAAACCATGGCACCAAGCACCCCATCAAGTCTCCTCCTGAACACCTGCCTACAGGGGAAAAGCTTCACAGCTAAATTGTGTAATATGAGGACACTGCTCTACCTCATCAGTGCCTCAGCACTTGTAGATGTGGTGCTTAGCGACTTGGTTTAGTGATAATCCAGCAGTGTTGGGTTAAGGCTTGGACTTGATGATCTTAAAGATCTCTTCCAAACAAAAAAAATTCTGTGATCCCATGATTGTATGACTGTGTTGCCTAATCTGGTGAGGACAATCAGGTGATACACCCAGGAAGACCATATTTTTTTTTTGCTGGAAAAAGAGGTGATTCTCATTCCACTTTTCATCATTTTAATTAGGATGCATCCCAGATCTCATCATGAAAGAAAACCTAGAAAGGCTGAAGCTGAGCATTACTAAATGGAGCATCCTGTTACCACTGCAGCAAAACCTCCTCAGCAGCAGCTCCTGGGAACTTAAGGAGGTATTTTTAACTTTCAGCAGAGCTTTGCTCTTCGCTTTTATCTAGTGAGAGCTTCTGAAGTGTTTTGTGAACCTGAGGCAAAAAAATACAATATGAAGCTTAGACTAATTCCATGTTGGCCTGTTGCATCTGGCCTCTTAATGAGTACAATTTATAGAATTCCACTAAAGTAAATGCGTTCCAACCATCCCTGTCCCCCAAAAAGGAATCAATTGAGGGAAAATGGTCCATCACAGGAAAGAATGAGAGATCAATTAAATATTTAAAGTGTTACTGTAAATGAACAAGACACACAAGCCAGGTCAGTAATGAGCTTCCCTCTAAGCCACTGGGAACTTACATTAATGCTGCACTTGACTCCTGCAGGTCTCTCCCACATGCCAGCAAAACTCTCACGAGTTGCCAAGCAGACACATCATATAAAGCGGTGTGTTAGGCTCTGTGTTTGTGCATGTGTGTGCAGGAAGAAAAGAGGATTTAACTGCTTCTGTACTCACAGTGCGGGCAAACAGAAGACAAGAATGAGAAATAAGTTTTCTTTGAATCTGGGACGGACTTCTACCAACAGCTGGGCCTCAAAAATGATCAGTCTGGAAAACCTGGAATGGAATGAAGCTGGAGGTGGGGAGATTCAGGCTGGACATGAGGAGGAAGTTCTTCACCATGAGAGTGGTGAAGCCCTGGAATGGGTTGTCCAGGGAGGTGGTCGAGGCCCTGTCCCTGGAGGTGTTTAAGACCAGGCTGGATAAGGCTCTGGCCAGCCGGATCTAGTGTGGGGTGTCCCTGCCCATGGCAGGGGGATTGGAACTAGATGATCCTTGTGGTCCCTTCCAACCCTGAATGATACTATGATACTATGAAAATCTCTGCTATGAGTACAAGCAGAAAGAGCTGGTGTTAGGTGTTTAAGAAAAGACTGGATGAGGCACTTAGTGCCATGGTCTAGTTGATTAGTTGGGGTTGAGTGATTGGTTGGACTTGATGATCTTGGAAGTTGATTCCGTGTTCAGGTTGGAGAAGGCTCTGGAGAAACCTTTTTGCAGTCTTTCAGTACTTTCAGTCTTTTTGGCAGGGACTGTTGTGACAGGACGAGGTGTGATGGTTTTAAACTAAAGTAGGGGAGATTCTGACTAGATAGAAGGAAAAACAATGGTGTTGTGTGCAGTTGCATGTGGAACTGGATAAGTTTCGAACTGTGACCATTTGAGGCTGTCCCTTTAAGAAAGGGACATTGTGGCTGAAAATATATATATATATATAAATGAAAGACAGATCTAAACTAATTTAATTGGTAGTTTGGTAGAAAGCACCTTTGAACTTGGAGTTCTGCAGAGACTTGTGGGCAGTCTTGCATTTTCTCCCCTTCCTTGCGCAGCTCGCAGCTTCTGGGCATTCGGCCAGACTGACCTTGAGCAAAGGTAAGGCCTCTTCTAACACAATAACCGCTTTTAATTAACATTTGCTCTTTTTTCTCTCTTTCTAACCCTCTTTGGGGAAAAGAGGAGAGAAGGGGGGTACAGGGGTGGGGAACCCTCCTCAGCAGAGGAGGGAATCTCATTCCTATGTAATTTTATTGTATATTTTCTGTATATATATTGTAAATACTGTACATTCTGTATATATTTCCCTGCATCTCCTAAACTGCTTTGTAAATACAGCACACAATCCCTTTGCTAATCCGGCTGTGTTTTTTTTCCCCTTTCAATTTTCTTCCCTTTGCTTACGGGGGGGGGGAAGAAGGCTTGCGGCCTTCCCCTTCAACCCTAGACATTTTTATTTCTTTTTTTTCAATTTGTGCTAATTGGGATATGGAATTTTTAAATTCATCTTTTAAATCTCTTATGCAATTCTGTATATCACCAGACATAGTTTTAATGGCCGAAACCAAAGAAACACGTGCCATGCTATCCTCCAATTGTCTCATTTGATCACTGAATTGGCCAACCGTAGGAGAAGCTCCACCATAATTTCTTGACACAAACCTGCTTGCCAGAATGTTTGCATAATTAGAAGGAGCAAGTTTGATGATCTTTTTAGCAAGACCAATACCCACAGGAATGTCATCAGGGTTCAGAGTTTCATGTTCACCATAGAGTATCTCTCTAACAGCAAATTCTCTCAAGCGCTTAATTCCCTCATCTATGGTAGTCCAGGGTTTAGGATTCCATGGGAGATCATCTCGGGAAGGGTATCTCAGGGCAACCGCCATTAAAAGGCGTATCCACAGATTAACCTTACCGAGAGCCCTGCCTAGATGTCTATCTATTCCACTATCCCTGGAGAGAGTTCCTAACTGAGCTGCTGACTTGTCTCCAACTGTTAGAGCTGGAGCACCTGTATCATAACATCTACTAAGCCAACCTAGAATTGGCTCCTTATCTGCTCTGGTGTAATCTTTACGGACATTTCTTAATTCTTCCCGAGGTGAAGAACGTTAGGAAATATCATCTTCTTCCTCCTTTGCCTCCTCTCCCTCAACTTGTTGTCCAAATAATCCTGCTTGTCACTCTCCTAAGGATCTCTTTATGCTGAGAACCACCACTGCTAGCTGCTGTCCTAGCTGCATCTCTATCCTGTTTTGATCTAACTCCGCTAGATCTTTAAGACAAACCTTCTCTTCCTCCTCAGGAGGATCTTTTCTAGTAGAAGGCACCTCACGAGGATCAGTCTCCTGCTCTTCTCCCCCATTAGCTCCTGGATCATCTTTGGCCTTTCCACTTCTTGTCTTTAAAACTGCTACTTGCTTAATTGGAGCTGTGTTTGAAATTACAGCCATCTTAAAAGGAGCTGACAGGTTTGGAGACAGATCAGCTGCTGTGGAAGTGGCTTCTGGTCCTGCCAAGAAGGCGGGCGGAAATGACTTTGCCTCGTTAACGGCCACCGAAGAAGACGGGGGAGCTGCCATGTTGGGAGCTGCTGCCGCCCCTGGCTGCTTGCCATCCACAAGAAGGGTCGGATGGAAGAACCTGGAAACTACAGGCCGGTCAGCCTGACCTCAGTGCCAGGGAAAGTGATGGAGCAGATTATCCTGGTGGCAATAACTGCGCACCTGAAGGATGGCCAAGGGCTCAGGTCCAGCCAACATGGATTTAGGAAGGGCAGATCCTGCCTCTCCAACCTGATCTCTTTCTATGATCAGGTGACCCGTCTGGTGGATGTGGGGAGGCCTGTGGATGTGGTCTACCTGGACCTCAGCAAGGCCTTTGACACCGTCCCCCACAGCAAACTGCTGGCTAAGCTGTCAGCCCGTGGATTGGACCATTACACTCTGTGCTGGGTTAGGAACTGGCTGGAGGGCCGGGCCCAGAGAGTGGTAGTGAACGGTGCCACATCCACCTGGAGGCCAGTCACTAGTGGTGTCCCCCAGGGATCAGTGCTGGGCCCTATCTTCTTCAACATATTCATCGATGATCTGGATGAAGGGGTCGAGTCAGTCATCAGCAAGTTTGCAGATGACACAAAGTTAGGGGCAGATGTTAGTCAGTTAGAGGGTAGAAAGGCTCTGCAGAGGGACCTCGACAGACTGGTCAGATGGGCAGAGTCCAATGGGATGTCATTCAACAAGTCCAAGTGCCGAGTGCTGCGCTTTGGCTGCGGCAATCCCATGCAGAGCTATAGGCTGGGGTCGGAGTGGCTGGAGAGCTCCCAGACAGAGAGGGACCTGGGTGTGCTGATCGACAGCCACCTGAATATGAGCCAACAGTGTGCCCAGGTGGCCAGGAGGGCCAATAGCATCCTGGCCTGCATTAGGAATAGTGTGGCCAGCAGGAGCAGAGAGGTCATAGTGCCCCTGTACTCTGCTTTGGTTAGGCCGCACCTTGAGTACTGTGTCCAGTTCTGGGCCCCTCAGTTTAAGAAGGACATCGAAACACTTGAGCGTGTCCAGAGAAGGGCAACAAGGCTGGTGAGAAGCCTTGAACACAAGCCCTATGAGGAGAGGCTGAGGGAGCTGGGATTGTTTAGCCTGGAGAAGAGGAGGCTCAGGGGTGACCTCATTGCCCTCTACAACTACCTGAAGGGTGGTTGTAGCCAGGAGGGGGTTGGCCTCTTCTCCCAGGCAACCAGCACCAGAACAAGGGGACACAGTCTCAAGCTGCGCCAGGGGAGGTTTAGACTCGAGGTGAGGAGGAAGTTCTTCACCGAGCGAGTCATTCGTCATTGGAACGGGTTGCCCAGGGAGGTAGTTGAGTCATCTGCCCTGGAGGCGTTCAAGGGGAGATTGGACGTGGCACTTGGTGCCATGGTCTAGTCATGGGGTCTGTGTTGATAGGTTGGACTCGATGATCCTCGAGGTCCTTTCCAACCTAAGCGATACTGTGATACTGTGAATCAGGAACAGAACCATGCAAAGCAGCCTTTCCAGTGGACTTTTTATCTTTATCTTTAACTGACACAGATTCTCCACTCTCTTCATCACTGGACGTCTCTTGGGCTGACCCAGTAGTACGCTGCCTCTTCTTTGATCTATGCTTAATAATGAAGCCGGCCCTAGACACTTTTTTCTCCTGACGCAAAGAATATAGCGAATACACATTAGTAATCACTTGCAGCAGGATTACACACATCAAATAAATCACCTTTGGATCCCAGCCATCACTAAAAATTACTCTTTCACCTACTGGAATCTTAAACTGCCTTATCTCAATCGGGAGAGTGCTAGAGGTCACATTCCTGTATCTGGTAAGTGTGACCGTTTGAGGCTGTCCCCTTAAGAAATGGAATGTTGTAGTCGGATGTTTGTAAATGAAAAGATGGATCTAAACTAATTTCATTGGTAGATTGGGAGGAAGCACCTTTTGAACTGGGAGTGCGGCAGAGTATCCTGGGCATTCCTGCACTTTTCTAGTTAGTCTGTCTTCCCCCTTCTTCGGTGAATTGCAGCTTGCAGCTCATGGGCTTTCAGCCAAGCCTGACCTTGAACCTGATAAACTGCAAGGCCTGTATTAAGCGCTTTCCAATTAACACATAACTGCTTTTAATTGTTTTCTCTTTTCCATCTTTCTAACCCTCTCTGGGGAAAGGGGGAGAGAAGGGGGAGCACAGGTGGGGGAACCCCCTCAGCAGAGGGGGGAACTCTCATTTCTGTGCTACTTTATTGTATATTTTTGTATATATTGTAAATATTGTAAATTCTGTATATTCCCCTGCATATCCTATTTTACTTTGTAAATATGCAGCACCCACTGCTTTGCTAATTCGGCTGTGAATTTTTTTTTCTTCATTTTCCGGGGGGAGGAGAAGGCACGGCCTTTCCCTTCCAACCCTCGACATTTTTTTTCTTGGCTTACCCAACGTGCGGCAGAAAATTAGCTTAATTTATTACTTGATTGATTTAGTGTTTTCTAGCAGAATTAGCAAACATGAAGGTCTTGTGGTTTGTAGAACGATTATTCTTTTCAATTTTTGAGGCTCTGGTTTACAGATATTGTTTGGGTTTCATTTTGGATTATCTGGGTAAATATTTGGTGCGGACAATTTATCTGTGGGTTATGTATAGAGTTAGATTGTGGTATGGAAAATGCGTGGATTTCTCATGGCCAGCGAGATACAGAAATGTTACCTCCACCACTCTCCCAATTGAGATAAAGGGTTTTAAGATTCTGCCGGAGGAGAGAGTAACTTTAGGTGATGGCTGGGATCCAAAGGTGATTTATGTGATGTGTATAAATCTACTGCTGGTGATGGTAATTGCATATTTACTGTTTTCTTTGCGACGGGAGAGGAAGATGTCCAGGGCGTGCTTTGTTATTAAAACTAGATCAAAGACGAAATGGCGTGGCTCTGGGTCAGTCCCAGAGACATCTAGTGATGAGGAGTGTGGAGAATCTGTGTCAGTTAAAAAGAGGGCTAAGAAGTTAATTGGAAAGGCTGCTCTAAATGACTTTGCTGCTGATTCTGGCAAGCTGCCAAGGGCGGCGGCTGGTATCAACATGGCGCCTACTCCTTCTCCTCCTCCTTCTTCTCCGTCGGCCATTAATGGAGCAACGTCGTTTCTGTCAACTCTCTCGGTAGGACCGGAAGTCAAAGCCCCAGCAGCTGATTTATCTCAGGACCTGTCAGCTTCTATTAAGGTGGCTGTAAATTCAAATACAGCTCCAGTTAAGGTGGCTGTTTAAAGATCCTGGTGAGGGCCCCTCTACTCTAAGAAATCCTGCTGAGGAGGAAGAGAAGATTTGTTTTAAAGATCTAGCTAACCTAGTGAGAGCAAAGCAGGATAGAGATTGTGATGAATATACTGGTGATTTGTGTTAAAATTGTAAGACTTAGAGTGCACTGGGATTAAGGGTCAGGATCTTGTGAGGCCTGTTTAGAGGGTAAAGGGAAAGAAACCTATCTTGCAGACTTGCAAGGACACTGTCTGGTTAATTGGAGACATCACGGCTGAGAAGGAGCTGTCTTAAAGATAAACATTCAGAACTGGGAATTTGTTTTCTTCAGATAAGAAGCCTGCACAATTGAGCATGCGTGCAAGTGGATACTTTGACCCTTACCACACTGAATGTAGGGAGAAGGGATTTGACCATCTATTCTAAGACTAATTATCATATGCCTGCCTTCTATTTAGCATAAGTTTGATTATGTAGATGATGTAACTATATAAGATGAAGAAAACTATTGTAAGGTTGCTTTTTGGGTGAAGTTTTGTACCCTCACATGCCCAACCGGTTGCTTTGCTTGCTTTTATTGCTTTTATTGCCTTTTTACGATCTTTTAGTGCCAATAAATCTGTTACCAAAAACTTTTACCTGGAGTCATCTATAACAAATGGTGCATTGGCCGGGAATCGTCTGAACCTTCACATCTTTTGAACTGCAAATGAAGGGGCGCCCCACAGCATTTTCTGTGGCTTCATTGTAGTCAAAAGACGGAATGGTCAGCACGATCAGAACTCAATAGAGGCAAGCAAAGAAATTTTTAATTTTTTTCTTTTAATTTTTTTTCTTTTATTTTATTTTCCTTTTTAGTTTTTTTCTTTTTTTTTGGTGTTGTTTTGTTGTTTGACGTCCAATTGGAGGACGTGGACCCCGTAAAACTTCGTATACGAGATCCAAGCGACGACGACCATGGTGGTGAGAATACCGCTTGGGGGGGGAAGGATTCGGCTACATTTGTATTCGGCTACCGTAGTTTGAGTGTTTGAGTCTGCTGTTTCAGATTCTGCAAGGGGGGAGGTACGGTGGATCTGGCGCGGTGGCTCTGGCTGGTGAAGAAGAGGGGTATTCGCGAGTAGGAATTATTTTGATTATTCCACTTGCATGATTATTTGTGGTATTGTTCCACTTGCATGAGTATTTGTGGTTTATTCCACTTGCCTAAGTATTTGTGGTAGCCAGGAATTGTATTCGTGAGTAGGAATAGTTTAGGCTGTTCCACTCGCATGAGTTTTTGTAGTAGCCAGGAATTGTATTCGTGAGTAGGAATTGTTTAGACTGTTCCACTCGCATGAGTTTTTGGAATTCTTTGGATTTTTTTAGTTTTTTATTTTAGTTTTATTTTATTTGTTTATTATTTGTAATATTTGTGGTAGTCAGGAGAAAATGGGACAAAGGAAGAGTAAGTCATCAAGGCAGGATGGAAAGAAGGCTTTACCTTCTATTCCTCCAGAGAGTCCGTTAGGAATGCTCATTCAATACTGGGAGGATGATGAACAGAGAAAAGGGAAATCAAAAGAAAGAATGATTCACTACTGTATGGAGGTATGGCCAAAAGAATCATTAAGACCACATGTGTTTTGGCCTATTTTTGGATCTTTTGAGGATTGGATTTGCCAAGCTTTGAACCATCATGTGAATTCTAAAAAGTGTTTTAGTAAGGAAGAAGCTGAATATGTTGCTATTTGGATTAGGGTCTCACGGCCCTTTCCTGTTCCAATATTAAGAACTGAGGATAAGGACAAAGACAAGGAGAAGGAGAAATGGGAACCCCTAGATAACCTACCACCACCTTTTCAGCAGAACAGGGGTCAAAGTCCCCTACATCAAATAGCCCTGCAACCAACTTCTCCTTCACCCACCCAAACAAGAAGCAGAGTGAGGAATGATAGGAATGAACAAGAGGGAGACAGTGTAGGATTCCATCCACTCAGGGAAGTGCCTATGGGGGGGCAGCAAGGAGGAATAGGGTTTGTGACTGTACCTCTCAGTACATCAGATGTCTGCAGTTTTAAGAAAGAGATGGGTACCTTGCTGGATGATCCCTTAGGTGTAGCTGAGAGACTGGACCAATTTTTGGGTCCCAATATATATACTTGGAAAGAGGTGCAGTCTATTTTGAGTATTCTATTCACTGCAGAGGAAAGAAAGAGGATTAGACAGGCTGGTATGAGAATATGGGAAAGGCAGAACCAGGGGGGGCCACCAGGAGATCAAAAGTGGCCTAATCAAGACCCTGGGTGGGACCATCAGCAGCCCCAAGGGAGACAGAATATGAGTGACCTGAGAACTATAATAATACAAGGAATTAGGGAAGCTGTTCCTAGAGGACAGAATTTTGATAAAGCTTTTAGTGACCAACAGAGGAAAGATGAATTTCCCACGGAGTGGATGGGAAAATTAAAGAAAGATTTGCACATGTACTCTGGAATAGACCCCAATCCTGCAGTTGGAGTGATACTTCTCAGGACACAGTTTGTGGTAAAATCATGGGGAGATATTAGAAAGAAACTGGAAAAGATCAAGGATTGGCAAGACAGGGGATTAGAGGAGTTACTACGGGAAGCTCAGAAAGTATATGTAAGGCAGGATGAAGAGAAACAAAAAGCAGAGGCTAAACTGTTTGTAACTGCTGTAAGGGAAAGTCAGAAATCAGGTAGCTGCTCGGACCTTTGGGGTACTATCGATCATGGATAAAGGTGTCAGGGGCTGTATCTTCTGGGGACAAGAATATCTAATGAGTCCCCAGAAGGAGGAGGTAATTTTTTTTGGTAGATATGGGAGCAGAAAATTGATTATACAAAAGACTCCTAAGACTCCTAAGAGGGTTGAGAAGGAAAAACCCCAGCAACAGTAATTGAAGCTAAAGGGGAACCTTTTAAGGTGCCCCTGCTTGAAAACTATAGAAATAGAATCCGGAAAAGGATTTGTTTAAATGATTTGTAAGTTGTTTCAGAGACTGAATACACTCTCTTGGGAGAGATCTTTTTTTGTTTTGTCAACAACAGATTGCAGCTGTCCGGACTGCAGAAAAAGGGTGGATGCATGTGTCGCGAGTGAAAGGACAGTAACCTCTGATCCTGGAGAGATTAGAGTGACTCTACAGACAAAGCAAAACTGACATCAGCATGAATTCCACACCACTTATACAGATGATTGGAAGCATCTCCGAGACTGCAGTTAGTGCTGACAGATAAGTACTCGATGCAATACTGTAACATCTCAGTCTGAAAGCTCCGGAACTTACAAGACAGACCCACCTCCTGAAATATATGCAATAGTGTGTGATATTGAATCTGTGTTGCAAGAGAACATTGAGGAATATCCCCATTTCATTCTGTGTATAAAACATCATAGAACTCATGGGGGATGGGTAACTTGTAAATGTTTTAAATGCTGTAAGAAATGGCCTTGTATCTCTTATAATTGAGGAGTATTTTGTCCTGAATGCTGTAACTGTAAAACTGTAAAAGTAGGCCCAAAAATAGGCAGTTTGGATTGATAAATATAGAGATCTTATTTTGTGGTAACGAAAAAGGATTTAAATCCCCATGGAAAATTCTTGAAAGGGATTGGCATAAGTGGGAAATAAAGGCTAGAGAAATTTTTAGTTAGGGATACCAAGAACAATTAGAATAGAATAGAATGGAATGGAGTAGGCCAGGTTGGAGGAGGCCTTCGGGATCGTCGTGTCCGGCCTATCGACCAATCCAGCCCACCTGATCAACTGGGCCATGGCACCAAGCACCCTATCGGGTCTCCTCCTGGGCACTTCCAGTGGTGGTGACTCCACCACCTCCCCGGGTGGCCCATTCCAATGGGCAATCACTCTCTCTGTGTAGAACTTCTTCCTGGCATCCAGCCTAAACCTGCCCTGGTGCAGCCTGCGACTGTGTCCTCTTGTTCTGGTGCTGGCTGCCTGGGAGAAGAGACCAACCTCTGCCTGTCTACAACCTCCCTTCAGGTAGTTGTAGAGAGCAAGAAGTTCTTCCCTGAGTCTCCTCTTCTCCAGGCTAAGCAACCCCAGCTCCCTCAGGCTCTCCTCATAGGGCTTGTCTTCCAAACCCCTCATCAACTTCATTGCCCTTCTCTGGACTCGTTCCAGCAAGCCAACATCCTTCCTAAACTGAGGGGCCCAGAACTGGACACAGTACTCGAGGTGTGGCCCAACCAGTGCAGTGTACAGGGGCAGAATGACCTTCCTGCTCCTGCTGGCCACACTCTTCCTGATGCAGGCCAGGATGCCATTGGCCCTCTTGGCTGCCTGGGCACACTGCAGGCTCATGTTCATCCTACCATCAACCAGCACCCCCAGGTCCCTCTCTGCCTGGCTGCTCTCAGCCACTCTGACCCCAGCCTGTAGTACTGCATGGGGTTACTGTGACCAATGTGCAGAACCCAGCACTTGGATGTGTTAAATCTCATGCCGTTGGATTCTGCCCATCTGTCTAGGTCCCTCTGCAGAGCCTCTCTACCATCCCGCAGATCAACTCCTGCCCCAGCTTGGTGTCATTTGCAAATTTACTGATGATGGACTCAATGCCCTCATCCAGATCATAAATAAAGATGTTAAAGAACATGGGGCCCAGCACTGATCCCTGGGCCCACCACTGGTGCCTGGCCACCAGCTGGATGTGGCACCATTCACTACCACTCTCTGGGCTCTGCCTCCAGCCAGTTCCTAACCCAACTCAGCGTGCTGCTGTCCAAGCCAGGGGCTGACAGCTTGGCCAGGAGTTTGCTGTGGGGGACAGTGTCAAAAGCCTTGCTGAGGTCCAGGTAGACTACATCCACAGGCTTCCCCACATCCACCAGGCAGTCACCTGATCATAGGAGGAGATCAGATTTTTGAAATTGAAAGGGTTAGTAGAAGGAAAAAAAGTAAGGAAGACATAAGAAAAATTATTGTACAGGATTTTGAGGGAAGAGGAATTGAAATAACAAAAGCACAATGGGAAATGGTAAACAAGCCAACTGAGGAAGTAGAGAAGAGACTCCGAATGAAATCTTAAAGTGAGTTAAGGAATCTGTGGGGCTCCTGAAGAATGTAACTGCTGCCAAGAAGACATAACACCTGGCTGCTGGTTGCACCCAGTAGGCTAAGGAGGCAGAGTTAACATATACTGGTGGAGCCTAATCTTGATCCTAACCCTGTTTTTGTATAAGGAGTCCAATCAAAATCAAAGACCATGTTCCCATGTGTGGATAAATTCTCTTCTAATATTAGTAATGACAGGTAGGTTGAAAGGCCATTATGGAGCTAAGATTATAACATCATCTGAAGTAAAGGTATGAGAACAGAACACTTATCTGCAGTTGTTGAAAGGGAGCACAGTCAGCTCAGTCAGTGGAGCATGAGACTCTTAATCTCAGGGTTGTGGGTTCAAGCCTGCATCAGACAGGCAGTAGTGTCCTTTTACTGTTGGATATGTTCCCAGCTACCTGAGAATTCAGCATACAGGTTTCCTTTGATAGGGACAGTCTTTCCTGATGTAACAGAAATACAAAAAGCATTCCAAAAGCCCAGCAACTTGAGGATTGTACCAAGATTCCACAATTTCAGTTAAGGGGGAGATTACAATTTGAAGAACCCTTGGATGTAAATATACCTGTACCCTGGATGTGGGAATGTAATTTTTATAGGACAGTAATCAAAGTGTTCACAATTTATTAGTTAGGAAGAAGGAACTATGGGGAGCCATGATCAGACCAGAAAGAAAGAACACATACCTAAAGGATGGCTGATACCTATTGGGTCAGGATGGTATTGGATATGTGATAAAAATGCTTATAAGGTATTACCCTTAAGCTGGTAAGGAAGATGTGCTATAGGACTGGCCTATCCTCATATCTTTATAGTAAATCAGCCACAGGAATTACTCAGGAGCTTTGCAAGAACCACCAAAAAGGGAGCAAATCCACTACCAACCAAGCATAACAAGTTTCATAGTTTTGCTAGGAGTTTTCTACCTTGGCTTGGGGTTAGTGAACTTGAAAAAGCGATGGTAAATTTTTCTGCTACAGCTGAAATTATGATGAATGCAAGCATAGATGCAATAAAAGCTCAATAGCTTGAAGTCAATAGTCTCTCAAAACAGGTTAGCTTTGGATTTCTTACATGTTGTATGTGTAGACATAAATGTAAGCTGTTGTAGTTATGTTAATCTGTAGTTTTGTTAAGTGATTGTACATCACAATCAAATATTACATCAAATTTCTTTGGATGATACTTCTTCTGGATTTAAAGAAATATGGGATAAGTTAACTTCTTGCTTATCGAATATAAGTTGCTTTAAAAAATTGTTTGTAATACCTGTTGGACTAATTGTAATACTGATCTGTGTAATTCATTGTAATTGTTGGTTTAAAATGGTAAGACCTTTAGGTAAAATTGTTTATGCCAATAAGTTACAAGCAGATGGTTATGATCTAATTAAGAAGGTTCTGAAATATCTGAAAATTTTAACACAAATCAGTGGTGACAAAAAGAAAATGGGGGATTGTGATGAATATACTGGTGATTTGTGTTAAAATTGTAAGACTTAGAGTGCACTGGGATTAAGGGTCAGGATCTTGTGAGGCCTGTTTAGAGGGTAAAGGGAAAGAAACCTATCTTGCAGACTTGCAAGGACACTGTCTGGTTAATTGGAGACATCACGGCTGAGAAGGAGCTGTCTTAAAGATAAACATTCAGAACTGGGAATTTGTTTTCTTCAGATAAGAAGCCTGCACAATTGAGCATGCGTGCAAGTGGATACTTTGACCCTTACCACACTGAATGTAGGGAGAAGGGATTTGACCATCTATTCTAAGACTAATTATCATATGCCTGCCTTCTATTTAGCATAAGTTTGATTATGTAGATGATGTAACTATATAAGATGAAGAAAACTATTGTAAGGTTGCTTTTTGGGTGAAGTTTTGTACCCTCACATGCCCAACCGGTTGCTTTGCTTGCTTTTATTGCTTTTATTGCCTTTTTACGATCTTTTAGTGCCAATAAATCTGTTACCAAAAGCTTTTACCTGGAGTCATCTATAACAGAGATGCAGCTAGGATAGGAGCTGGCGAAGGTGGTTCTCAGCTTAAAGAGATCCTTGAGAAAATGGGAGGAGGATTATTAGGGCAACCAGTTGGGAAAGACGAGCCACAAGATGACATAACCGACTGCTCCTCACCACGTGAGGAATTGAGAAATGTCCCTAAAGATTACACCAGGGCAGATAAGGAGCCAGTTCTACCTTGGCTCAGTATGTGTTATGATACAGGTGCTCCAGCTCTAACAGTTGGAGACAAGTCAGCAGCTCAGTTAGGAACTCTCTCCAGGAATAATGGAATAGATAGACAACTAGGCAGGGTTCTTGGTAAGGTTAATCTGTGCATATGCCTTTTAATGGCGGTTGCCCTGAGGTACCCTTCCCGAGATGATCTCCCATGGAATCCTAAACCCTGGACTACCATAGATGAGGGAATTAAGCGCTTGAGAGAATTTGCTGTTAGAGAGATACTCTATGGTGAACATGAGACTCTGAACCCTGATGACATTCCTGTGGGTATTGGTCTTGCTAAAAAGATCATCAAACTTGCTCCTTCTAATTATGCAAACACTCTGGCGAGCAGGATTGTGTCAAGAAATTATGGTGGAGCTTCTCCTACAGTTGGCAAATTCAGTGATCAAATGAGACAATTGGAGGATAGCATGACACGTTTCTTTGGTTTCAGCCATTGAAACTCTGTCTGGAAAAATTGAGAGTTGCATGAAGGATCTGAAAGATTCCATATACCAATTGGCACAGAAGGATAATTCCAATTCTTCCTTCATGTGGATACAAGTTTCATCTGTGAGCACTACACGTCCTCCAAGGAGGTCATTCCAAAACAGATCAAATCAAAACAGACCACCATGGCAATCACATAGAACTATTTGGATAACTCTGCATGATCAGTTTGGTGAGGACATGAACCGGTGCGATGGCCAACCAACTTCTAATCTTTTCAAGAGGCTGAGGGAATTGCAAAGTGGCAGAACCCGAGGCAGCAATACCAGAAGGGTAGCTGTTACTTCCACAGTTCCCCAGAACAACTCTAGTAGCTCCAACAATGGCTCCAGTTATAAATTGCAGAGCTATAACACTGCACACTGTGCGCAATGCACATGTGGGCATGTTCCCCATAACTAGGAGTGCCCTGCCTCCCGCCAGGGGGAGGAGAGGGATAACAGAGATTACAGAATATATTGGGATGTGTACATCCAGTGGCCTGGCACTTCACAATTTCGGAAGTACAGGGCCTTGGTTGACACAGGAGCTCAGTGCACCATAATGCCATCAAATTATCAGGGATCAGAGTCTAGAACTATTCTGGGAGTCACTGGTGGATCTCAAGAGTTAAGTAAGGTGGAGGTTAATATAAGTTTAACTGGTAAACAATGGAGGAAGCATACAATTGTGACAGAAACTGATGCACCTTGTATTTTGGGAATTGATTTTCCTTGAGAAGGGCGTTTCAGAGACCCTAGGGGTTACAAATGGGCTTTTGGAGTAGCTTCTATAGAAATTGATGGACAAAAATTGAAGCTGTCTGCTAGACCTGAGCTTTCTGATGAGTCTCCAGTTGTGGGACAACATAAGATACAGGACATTAAATTGCCGGTTGCTTCTCAGACTGGTCATCACAGACAGTACAGAACCAACCGTGACTCTTTGTTGCCCATTCAGAATCTGATTCGTCAGTTGGAGAGTCAGAAAGTCGTCAGCAAAACTCATTCACCTTTCAACAGTCCAGTGTGGCCTGTGCAAAAGCAGAATGGAGACTGGCGTCTGACAGTAGACTACCGAGCCCTGAATGAAGTGACACCACCTATGAGTGCAGCAGTACCAGACATGATGGAGCTACAGTATGAGCTGGAATCCAAAGAGGCCAAATGGTATGCTGCCATAGATATTGCTAATGCAATTTTCTCTATTCCCATAGCAGAGGAATGCAGGCCTCAGTTTGCTTTCACCTGGAGAGGAATCCAGTACACTTTCAACAGACTGCCAATGGGCTGGATCCACAGCTCAAGCATCTGTCATGCAGTGATCCACGATGCTCTGGAGAAAGGCGGTGCTCCAGAACACATCCAGTTCATAGATGATATCATCATCGTCTGGGGTAAAACTGCTGAGGAAGTCTTCGAGAAAGGTAACAAAATCATTGACATTCTTCTGAATGCAGGTTTTGCCATCAAGCGAGACAAGGTGAAAGGACCTACCACAGAGATTCAATTTCTGGGAGTGCGGTGGCAGGATGGACGCCGACACATTCCAGTGGATGTGGTAAATGGAGCCTCTACCATGGCAAATCCCACAAACAAGCAAGAAACCCTATGTTTCTTGGGGATAGTGGGATTTTGGAGACTGCATATTCCTGGATACAGTCAGATTGTGAAACCTCTTGTCGTAGGGTTGGAAGGGTAAGGCCAAAAAGCCTTCTCCCTCCCCCCTGTAAAGTAAAGGGAAGGAAAATTGAAGGGAAAGGGAAAAAAAACTCACAGCTGAATTAGCAAAGCAGTGGAGCTGTATATTCACAAAGCAATGTAGGATATGCAGGGAAATATATGCAAATTTACAGTATTTGCAATATATACAAGGATATACAACAGAGTAGCACAGAAATGAGAGTTCCCTCTCTGCTGAGGGGGCTCCCCACCTCCGCTTGCCCCTCTCTCCCCTTTTCCCCAGAGCAGGTTAGAAAAGAGAGAGAAAAGAAGAAAAAATTAAAAGCAGTTGTGTGTTAATTGGAAAGACGTTAATACAGGCCTTATCACTTTTCAAGGCCAAAGCCTTGGCCGAAAGCCCAGCACAGAGAGCTGCTGCCTTGCGGAGGAGCGGAAGATGGACTGAAGATAAAGTGCCGGAATGCCCAGGATACCCTCCTGCACTCCCAGTTCAGGAGGTGCTTCCTCCCACTCTACCAATGAAATTACCTTAGAATGTTTTTTTCATTTATCAACTTCCCTCTACCATATTCCCTTTCTTAAGGGGACAGCCCCAACCGGTGACACCTCTGTATGATGTGACTCGAAAGAGAAACAATTTCCACTGGGGACCTGAACACCAAGCAGCCTTTGACCAGATAAAGAAAGAGGTAATTCAAGCAATGGGTCTGGGACCTCCACACCACATCATGCTACAGACTCAACATGGTCTAAGTGGATGGCTCTGATAACACAGAGAGCTCGAATGGGAAATCTTGAAATGCCTGGTCCAGTGGAGGTGATCTCAAGTTGGCCTGAAGGTACCAACTGAGCTAAACCTCCAGAGGAGAAAGTAACTCGTGCTGAGGAAGCTCCTCCTTACAATGACCTTTCTGATGATGAAAAGAAATATGCTTTGTTCACAGACGGTTCCTGTCATCTTGTTGGAAACAAGCGATGGTGGAAGTCTGCAGTGTGGAGTCCAACACACCGAGTTGCAGAGGCGAAGGATGGAGAAGGAGAATCCAGTCAGTTTGCAGAGGTAAAAGCTGTCCAGCTAGCTCTCGACGTAGCTGAATGTGACAGATGGCCAAAGCTTTATCTCTACACCGACTCATGGATGGTAGCCAATGCTCTATGGGGTTGGCAAAAGAACTGGAAGAAGAGTGGTTGGCAGAGGAAAGGAAAACCCATTTAGGCAGCAGACAGATGGCAGGACATTGCTGATTGAATCGAGAGAATTCCAGTGAAAGTGAGACACATTGATGCTCACATTCCTAAGAGCAAAGCTACTGAGGAACAGCAACAAAACCATCAGGCAGATCTAGCTGCAAGAGTTTCTCAAGTAGACATGGACTCTAATCTTGATCTCGACTGGAAACACCGAGGTGAGATATTCTTAGCTCGATGGACTCATGATTCGTCAGGACATCAAGGCAGAGATGCAACATACCAATGGGCTCATGAGAGATCCATAGACATTTCCATGGATGCTATCACACAAGTCATCCATGACTGTGACATTTGTGCTGCTATTAAGCAGGCAAAACAACTTAAGCCCTTGTGGTATGGTGACAGATGGTCCAAGTACAAGTATGGTGATGCTTGGCAGATTGACCACATCACTCTACTGCGTTCTCGTTCTGGTAAGCAATACGTGCTTACTATGGTAGAGGCAAACACTGGATGGTTGGAAACTTATCCAGTTCCACATGCAACTGCACGCAACACCATTCTCAGTCTGGAGAGACGGATTCTGTGGAGACACAGAACTCCACAGAGGATTGAGTCAGACAACGGAACTCATTTCAAGAACAGCCTTGTAAAGAACTGGGCAAAAGAGCACGGTATTGAGTGGATATTCCATATTCCCTACTATGCACCAGCTTCAGGGAAGATTGAACGCTACAATGGTTTGTTGAAGACCACTCTTAAAGCCATGGGGGGTGGATCTTTGAAAAACTGGGAAAAGCATTTAGCGCAAGCAACCTGGCTGGTAAATAGTAGAGGTTCAGTGAACCGAGCTGGACCTGCACATTCAGATTTGCTACAGAAAGTAGAAGGTGATAGAGTTCCTGTTGTTAGAGAAAAGAATCTGTTAGGTAAAACTGTTTGGGTATTTTCACCCTCAGGAGAGGCGAAACCTGTCCGAGGGGTGGTTTCAGCTGAAGGTCCGGGTCACACTTATTGGGTAAAGTAAGGGAATTGTGAAATTCAGTGTATTCCACAAAGAAATTTAACTTTAGCTGAAAGAGGTTAATTTCAAACTGTTGTACAGCTACATCGTGTCCAAAGGAAGAATCAATGAGGAAATCTACGTTGCATGAACCCTGAGAACCCTGTGAGCCCTGAGTCAACGAAGAGACCCTGAGAATCCCTGTTTCCCTTTCCTTCGCTTCGTCGGCGAATAAATGAACTGTTTTCCATTTTTCTCATTTTCTGATTTTCTTGGACTTTTGAATCATCTACATCTGAGCATAGCCGGAATGGACTATGAACTTTACTCACGAACTGTAAATTCAAAAAAAAGGATTTAGGAACCAAACCAAACCAAACCAAACCAAACCAGGTTGGAAGAGACCTTCAAGATCATCGTGTCCAACCCATCAACCAATTCAACCCACCCAAACAGCTAACCCATGGCACCAAGCACCCCATCAAGTCTCCTTCTGAACACCTTCAATGACGGCGACTCCACCACCTCCCCGGGCAACCCATTCCATAGCGCAATCACTCTTTCTGTATAGAACTTCTTCCTAACATCCAACCTGAACCTCCCCTGGCGCAGCCTGAGACTGTGTCCTCTTGTTCTGGTACTGGGTGCCTGGGAGAAGAGACCATCATCAGCCTGTCTACAACTTCCCTTCAGGTAGTTGTAGAGAGTGATAAGGTCACCCCTGAATCTCCTCTTCTCCAGGCTAAGCAGCCCCAGCTCCCTCAGCCTCTCCTCATAGGGCTTGTGTTCCAAACCCCTCACCAACTTTGTTGCTCTTCTCTGGACTCGTTCCAGCAAGTCAACATCCTTCCTAAACTGAGGGGCCCAGAACTGGACACAGTACTTGAGGTGTGGCCTAACCAGTGCAGTGTACAGGGGCAGAATGACCTCCCTGCTCCTGCTGGCCACACTGTTCTTAATGCCAACCAGGATGCCATTGGCCCTCTTGGCTGCCTGGGCACACTGCAGGCTCATGTTCAGCCTACCATCAACCAGCACCCCCAGGTCCCTCTCTGCCTGGCTGCTCTCCAGCCACTCTGACCCCAGCCTGTATCACTGCATGGGGTTGTTGTGGCCAATGTGTAGAACCCGGCATTTGGATGTGTTAAATCTCATGCCGTTGGATTCTGCCCATCTGTCCAGCCTGTCAAGGTCTCTCTGCTGAGCCTCTCTACCCTCCAGCAGATCAACTCTTGCCCCCAGCTTGGTGTCGTCAGCAAATTTACTGATGATGGACTCAATGCCCTCATCCAGATCATCAATAAAGATGTTAAAGAGCACAGGGCCCAGCACTGATCCTTGGGGCACACCACTAGTGACTGGCCGACAGCTGGATGTGGCACCATTCACCACCACTCTCTGGGTTCGGCCATCCAGCCAGTTCCTAACCCATCGCAGTGTGCTCCCATCCAAGCCATGGGCTGACAGCTTGGCCAGGAGTTTGCTGTGGGGGACGGTGTCAAAGGCCTTGCTGAGGTCCAGGTAGACTACATCAACAGGCCTCCCCACATCCACCAGGCGGGTCACCTGATCATAGAAGGAGATCAGGTTGGTCAGGCAGGACCTGCCCTTCCTAAATCCATGCTGGCTAGGTCTGATCCCTTGGCCATCCTGTAAGTGTTGTGTTATTGCACTCAGGATGACCTGTTCCATGATCTTGCCTGGCACTGAGGTCAGGCTGACAGGCCGGTAATTCCCTGGCTCATCCAACCGGCCCTTCTTATGGATGGGCACCACGTTGGCCAGCTTCCAGTCCTCTGGGACCACGCCAGTGAGCCAGGACTGCTGGAAAATTATGGAGAGTGGCTTGGCCAGCTCATCTGCCAGCTCTCTCAGCACCCTAGGATGAATCCCATCTGGTCCCATGGACTTGTGGGGATCCAGGCTGCTAAGGAGAGTTCCAGCCACCGCCTCATGGAATATAGGGAAACTGTGCAGCTCCCTGGCTCCTTCTGCTAGCTCTGCAGGCCAGCTGTCGGGAAGACGTTCTGCCCTTCTAGTAAAAATTGAGGCAAAGAAGGTGTTAAGTATCTCTGCCTTTTCCTTATCCTTGGTTACAATGTTCCCCTCCGTATCCACCAAGGAGTGGAGGTTTTCCTTCCCCTTCCTCTTACTATTAATGTATTTATAGAAGGACTTTTTGTTGTCCTTCACAGTAGAGGCCAGTTTAAGCTCCAAGTGTGCTTTTGCCTCCCTAATTCTCTTCCTACAAGACCTAGCAACATCCTTAAACATTCTGTGGGTTGCCTCCCCTCGCTTCCAAAGGTGATACACCCTCTTTTTTTCCCTCAGTTCCATTAAAAGTTCATGAACCATCCAGGCTGGCCGTCTGCCCCGGCGGCTCATCTTCTGGCACACTGGCACAGCCTGTCCCTGAGCCTTCAACAATTCTTCATTGAAGTAGGTCCAGCTCTCCTGGACCCCTTTGTTTTTAAGGGCTTTATCCCAAGGAACCCTCTGAATTAGTTCCTTGAGTAACCCAAAGTCTGCCCTCCGGAAGTCCAGAGTGGAGGTCTTCTTGCCGCCCCTCTTAGCTTGACCAAAAACCGAGAATTCAATTATCTCGTGGTCACTGGACCCCAAACACCCTCCAACCACCACATCGCCCACCAGTCCTTCCCTGTTGGTGAAGAGGAGGTCAAGCATAGCCTTGCCCCTGGTAGGCTCTCGCAGCACCTGGGATAAGAAGCTGTCCTCCATGCATTCTAAAAACCTTCTAGACTGTCTCCTCTCTGCCGTGTTGATTTCCCAGCAGATGTCAGGCAGGTTGAAGTCGCCCATGAGAACAAGGTCCGGAGATCTTGAGACAGCCCTAAGCTGCCTATAGAATGCTTCGTCAACATCTTCCTCCTGGTTGGGTGGTCTATAACAGACTCCAACCAGGGTGTCTGCCCTGCTGGTCTTCCCTCTAATTCTTATCCACAAGCATTCAACCCGATCGTCCCTAGTCTCCATCTCAATGGCATCTAGTGCCTTCCTGATGTAAAGGGCCACCCCTCCACCCCTTCTTCCTTGCCTGTCTCTCCTGAAGAGCTTGTAACCGTCAATTGCAGCGCTCCAGTCGTGTGAGTCATCCCACCACGTCTCTGTGATGGCAACTATATCATAATTTTCCTGCTGCATCAAGGCTTCCAGCTCCTCTTGTTTGTTACCCATGCTTCGTGCATTAGTGTACATGCACTTCAGCTGGGCTGCTGGTTTCACCTCCGACTCTAGCTTGTCGCCCCCAGACTCTTGTCTGAGAGGACTCTTTTCAGCCCCTTTTTAACCCAAAATATCGTTTTGGATTGGATGGACAGTATGAACTGCCAATGAAATTTTTTAGAAGGGGTGGACTGTGACCGTTTGAGGCTGTCCCCTTAAGAAAGGGAGTGTTGTAGTCGGATGTTTGTAAATGAAAAGACGGATCTAAACTAATTTCATTGGTAGATTGGGAGGAAGCACCTTTTGAACTGGGAGTGCAGCAGAGTGTCCTGGGCATTCCTGCACTTTTCTAGTTAGTCTGCTTCCCCCTTCTTCGGTGGCTTGCAGCTTGCGGCTCATGGGCTTTCAGCCAAGCCTGACCTTGAAACTGATAAACTGCAAGGCCTGTATTAACCGCTTTCCAATTAACACATAACTGCTTTTAATTTTTTTCTCTTTTCCATCTTTCTAACCCTCTCTGGGGAAAGGGGGAGAGAAGGGGAAGCAGAGGTGGGTGAACCCCCTCAGCAGAGGGGGGAACTCTCATTTCTGTGCTACTTTATAGTATATTTTTGTATATATTGTAAATATTGTAAATTCTGTATATTCCCCTGCATATCCTATATTGCTTTGTAAATATACAGCACCCACTGCTTTGCTAATTCATCTGTGAGGTTTTTTTTCTTCATTTTCCGGGGGGAGGAGAAGGCACGCCCTTTCCCTTCCAACCCTCAACAGGTAAGCTAAAAGAATCCCGGACAGCGGTCATATAGAAGCCGGATCTTATACATAAACCACAAATAGACTTTCTGCATTAAATATTTACCTAGGCTATCCAGAACCAAACCCAAACAATACCTGTTGATCAGAACCGTACACACTGAGAATAGCAATTGCTTAAAAATCCAAAGCACCTTCATCTCTGCTAGTCTGGCTCGAGCAAGCAATAAATCAAGCTAATTATCCTCAAGCCCCAAGTCTGGCACCAAAAAGAAGTGTAGTGGGTTGAGAGAGAAGGCCTAGCTTCCTCTCCCCCACAAAGAGGGAAAAAAAAACAACACAGCTAACTCAGATGGAGAAGAAAAAGGGAATGCTATATTTTACAAGCAATGTGGAAAATGCAAGATATGTACACAATATACAGTATTTACAATATATATATATACAGAAATATACAGCAAAGTAAAAAAATCAAGAATACAGGAATGAAATTCCCTCCTCCGGAGGAGGGTTCCTCTCCTGTACCCCCTTCTCTCCCCCTTACCTCCCTTTTTTCCAAAGAGGGTTAGAAAGAGAGAAAAAGGCAGTTATTAATAAAGCAGAATTCTAGTAGGCCTATTAGTAGGATTAGTTGCTTATCTGTTCAAGGTCGCTCTGGCAAGGAGCCCAGAAGCAGGAAAGCTAGAAGAAGGAAGGAAAGGGACGAACTGAGAGAAAATCCCAGGTGCACAAAACTTAAAACTGCCTTCTACCAATCTACCAATGAAATTCATTTAGAATATCGATGTTTTCATTGTCTTCACCAAAACATTCAGCCAGAGTGTCCCAGCACTGTCCTTTTCTTAAAGGCACAGACTCAAATGGTCACACTACAGCTTTCCAGCAAAATTCATGCAGCATTTACAGTAGTTTCATGCAGACCTTTTTGCCTTAACTTGGTTGCAAGGATGTCATGAGAGTCCGTGTCTAAAGCTTTCTTGCACAAAGAGATATGACATCTCCTACTTCTCTTCTATCCACAAGGCTTTTTATCCTGTCACAGAAGGAAATTAGATTAGCTTGATGTCATTTATTTTTGACAAGTCCATGTTCACTGTTAACTTCTTGTTATCTCCTGGTTATTTGCAAAGGCTGTGATTGTTTGTATCAGTATGTTTCCAGGAATTAACATAGAGAAGTTGATCTCTACAGTTTCAGGTCCTCTTCTCATTTAGTATTGAGAATAAAAATGCATCTGCCTTTTTCCAGTCTCCCAGTGCCTCTCCTGCCTCCTACAAGCTCCAGCCACTTGTTACGGCTAACAGCTCTGAGGTCAATAAAAAGATAATTGAAATATAGAAAAGCAACCCAATTGATCTTGAAGAGTGGAGCACTTAGAAATGGATTAAAGTGGAAGACTTCAAATCCAGAGATAAAAACAAGACCTTTGGCTATTAAAAAAATTGAAATAAAAAAGGTAGGAAGGAGAGAACCCTCTGTTTTTGATGACTTTTGATGACTGTTAAGTTATCTCTGCTTCCTTTGCTGGCAGCCACATCTGCTCTAAGGAAACTATAGTATCATAGTATCAGTCAGGGATGGAAGGGACCACAAGGATCATCTAGTTCCAATCCCCCTGCCATGGGCAGGGACACCCCACACTAGATCAGGCTGGCCAGAGCCTCATCCAGCCTGCTCTTAAACACCTCCAGGGGCGGGGCCTCAACCACCTCCCTGGACAACCCATTCCAGGGCTTCACCACTCTCATGGTGAAGAACTTCCTCCTCACGTCCAGCCTGAATCTCCCCACCTCCAGCTTCATTCCATTCCCCCTAGTCCTATCACTACCTGATGTCCTGAGAAGTCCTTCCTCCAACTAATTACAGAATTACCCAGTGGTAGGAGTTGAAGGGACCTCTGGAAATCACCTAGTCAGGTAGGTTTGGAATCTCCCCAGAGGAGGAGATTTCACAACCTCTCGGAGAGCCTAGTCCAGTACTCTGTCACCTTCACAGGATGTTCAGATGGAACCTCCTCTGTTCCAGGTTGTGCCTACTGCTTCTTGTCCTGTTGCTGGACACTGATCAAAGGAGCCTGGGCACATTCTCTAGACACCCACCCTTTAGATATTGATCAGCATTGCTAAGCTCCCCTCTCAGTTTGCTATTCCCCAGGCTGAACAGCCCCAGGTCTCTCAGCCTTTCCTAATCAGAGGGATGCTCCAGCCCCCTCAGCATCTTTGTAGCCTCCACTGGACTCTCCCCAGTAGCACCCTGGCTTTCAAATCTTATAACTAGTTAACATAAACATGTTGCAGTCAAAGAAAATGTTCTCAACCTATGCTTAGTTTGAATCATACTGTATCTACCCAAACCCCATCAGCTCCTGAAAGATTGTTTTATTCCATTATATCCACAGAGCTAATAAAACATCCTATGGCTACAGTCATACAGTGCATGGGCAGAGGAACTGAATCACCAGTACTGCTCAGCTTTTAGAGGAGCCCATGAACTGCTTTTAGCCCACATTCTTTCTGTTGATTTGCATAGCCTGGTTTCAGAGTGTGTGGGCCAGAGACCATTCCCAAAGGCATTTTGCAATTGGCCACTCTGTTTGTGAAAGTAAAGGACTCTAATAATGTGAATGAAGCTGGACTCTGTCCCTCAGGCTTTGCCTCACTGACACAGTCCACCTATCAATAAGACAAGGGCAACTCAGGGATACAATCCTTCAGGAAATCTCTAGGAGAGTGAAAGGCAGGTCAATCACTTCCTCCCTTGACAAGGTATATCACAGCAGCCTGCTAGTGTGACTGTCCAGAGTATTTCTTTCATGGTTTATTCATATTCCTGAATTTTTTACATAGCATCTTCAGAGGCTATTTTTGAGCACCTCTTAATCCATTCCATATTAGCATTGTTGTGTTCTTGGGGTTTTTTTCCCACATGTACATTATTATCAAGCAGCTTAAAACATCATTCCATTAATTTAGCTGCTGATGACATGAGCTTGGGTAAGCAGTCTTAAGACATTTTTCATTTTGATGACACTTGGTCTGGTATTTACATCAATCTCCTGCCATTAAATGATATTTGCAGCTAAGCCCTTCAGAATTACATGACTTCTACCTCCATGATACCTGTAAGAATTATGAGCTGGTCAGTGCTGTTAATGATTTCTGAACTACAACATGCATCAGTCTACCTCAGAGTGATTCCTGGCAGGTTGCTGACTTTTCAGGATTTTGGAGTAAAATGGGAGATCAAAATAAGCCTTTTTGGCAAGCCAGTTGGACCTATCTGAGGAGCTCACATAGAATAGAATAGAATAGACAATACCTTATTTCTCTAACCTTCCATGGTTTCAAGATCCCAGACAACCTATCATCAGCTTTGTTTTGCCATGACTTTTACAGGGGTTGGCACAAAGACTTAGTCCAACAAGCAATGACTGACAGCTTTCTTTTAAAACAATTGTACCATCTGCCAAAGAAGAGCTGTCATTCCATGTTATTCTAGCCCTTTTGTGCTCTGTCCAAGCCCAGTGAGTAACCAGTGGATGTGGACAGGGATTGAGAAAGAATCTGAAACACAGATGTGGCTGACCTGGCCATGAAGAACTGTAGGCTGTAAATCAAATAAATAAATAAAACTGAAATTATTACTTTTTTCCACTCTCAGATTAAGTTAAGAAATAGCATCCCAGTGGAAACTGATGAGAGAAAAACCTCAGTAGATGTTAAATGGGACTCAGTTCACTTATGGGAAGGATATGATGAGATGGTTGCCCAGAATAACAAGGAACCAGACAAGATGAACTAGGGAATCCTTTCTGAATCCAAGTTTCTGATCTCTTTAAATTGCTGTGCTCGTTTCAGAAAGGAAAATGTGTTTTCCTGTAGCTTCAACATGCATACAGGACTCCTTGTTTTCCATCTGCATCAGTTCAGAGAGTTATTTAATGTGTTTAATGTTGCTAAACTATGTCACCTATGGCTTTTTTTCTGCTTACCAGTAGATGGAAAGACTTCTGTTCAAAAAGAAAACTGCACTACGTGCTTCATCAAATGCCAGCTGGGGGTGGAAGAAGAGAATGTAGTGATGGCAGATACTTGATTTAGCTCTGAATCAATAAAACATCCAGATTTACAAGAGAGAATGTGATGGAAAACATCCTAATAGAACTACATTTTAAGAGTATGCTGGTCCACTCACCTGTAATTACTTCAAGGATGCTCTGCTTGATTCCTTGTGACACCAGCAGATTTAATGTGGCCATCTCAGTCTTTCTTATTTAGAATCCTCCAAGAATTATAGAACAGTCGGGGTTGGAAGGGACCTTTTAAAAGTCATCTAGTCCAACCCCCCCTGCAGGGAGCAGGGACAGCTTCATCATTATCAGGTTGCTTGGATTCCTGTCCAACCTGACCTAGAATTTATGACCTTTCTGGGCAACCTGTGCCAGTGTCTCACCACCTCCATCATATTTTTTTTTCCCTTATAGCTAGCATGAATCTTCCCATCACCCCTTATCCTGTCACAAGAGGCCCTGATAAAAAGATTGTCTCCATCTTTCCTGTAGGCCTTCTCTAAATACTGATAGACTGCAAAAAGGTCTCAGAATAGAATAGAATAGAATAGAATAGAATAGAATAGAATTAACCAGGTTGGAAAAGACCTTTGAGATCATTGAGTCCAATCTATCATCCAACACCATCTAATCAACTAAACCATGGCACCAAGCACCCCATCCAGTCTCTTCCCAAACACCTCCAGTGATGGTGACTCCACCACCTCCCTGGGCAGCACATTCCAATGGCCAATCTCTCTTTCTATGAAGAACTTCTTCCTAATATCCAGCCTAAACCTCCCCTGGCACAGCTTGAGACTGTGTCCTCCTCTTCTCCAGGCTGGACAACCTCAGCTCAGTTTGTCCTCTTAGCAGATGTGTTCCAGCCTTCCTGTGGGATAACTGATGACCTCTGATAATTTTTGTGGCTTCCTCTAGACCTGCTCCAACAAGTCCACATCTTTCCTGTGCTCAGGAGTCCAGAGCTGGACACAGCACTGCAGGTGCATTTTCATCAGACAGTTGTGTGAATTACTTGACTCAGTGTGCAGCTGCACCTGAAGAGTCTGTTTCTCCTCCTCTTCCTCTCTTCACTGCAGCTCAGATGTAGGGCCTTTGATGTCAGCAGAGCTATTTTGGTGTAAACTAGGCACAAGGAGAAAACAAACCACAACGTCCTACATAGAAGCCTGCCGGCAGAGGCAGTGGTAGCACTGAAGAGTCCTGAGTGAGAGCCTTGAAATTTTGCAGTCATAGAAAGATCTTCTCCAAAGTTTCCATTATGTGACAGCGTTTTGGCCATATTATTTTGACATCTGGCAATGAGTCTTTGCAGCTGATGCAGCTGCCCTCTTCGTCAAGAGTACAAATATAGTGGAAGACAATGTTCAGGATACTACCAGTGACCAGAAAATCACTATGGTTTCATACAGGAAATTATTACTTTGTTCTCATTGTATTTTCATGGAAGGATGTTACTGATATGGATGAGGTTTACTTTGTTCTCACTATAGGGCTGTTACTTCTCCATCATTTTTCAGCAGTCCTGGCTCACTGAAGATGTCCCAGAGGACTGGAAGCTGGCCAACGTGGTGCCCATCCACAAGAACGGCCAGTTGGATGAGCCAGGGAATTATAGGCTTGTCAGCCTGACCTCAGTGCCAGGCAAGATCATGGAACAGGTCATCCTGAGTGCAATCACACAGCACTTACAGGATGGCCAAGGGATCAGGCCCAGCCAGCATGGATTTAGGAAGGGCAGGTCCTCCCTGACCAGCCTGATCTCCTTCTACGAGCAGGTGACCTGCCTGGTGGATGTGGGGAGGCCTGTGGATGTAGTCTACCTGGACTTCAGCAAGGCCTTTGACACCGTCCCTCATAGCAAACTCCTGGCCAAGCTGTCAGACCATGGCTTGGATGGGAGCACACTACACTGGGTTAGGAACTGGCGGGATGGCCGAGCCAAGAGAGTGGTGGTGAATAGTGCCACATCCAGCTGGCGGCCAGTCAGTAGTGGAGTCCCACAGGGATCAGTACTGGGCCCCATCCTCTTTAACATCTTTATTGATGATCTGGATGAGGGCATTGAGTTGATCATCAGTAAATTTGTGGACGACACCAAGCTGGGGGCAGGAGTTGATCTGCTGGAGGGTAGAGAGGCTCTGCAGAGAGACCTCGACAGGCTGGACAGATGGGCAGAATCCAACGGCATGAGATTTAACACATCCAAGTGCCGGGTTCTGCACATTGGTCACAGCAGTGATACAGGCTAGGGTCAGAGTGGCTGGATGTGACCGGTTGAGGATGTCCCCTTAAGAAAGGGAATATGGTGGACCGATGTTGGTAAACGAAGAAGATGGATCTAAACTAATTTCATTGGTAGATTGGGAGGAAGCGCCTTCTGAACTGGGAGTGCAGGAGGGTATCCGGGGCATTCCGGCACCTTTATCTTCAGTCTTTCTTCCGCTCCTCTGCCGAGCAGCAGCTCTCTCTGTGCTGGGCTTTCGTCCAAGGCTTGACCTTGAAATTGATAAGCTGCAAGGCCTGTATTAACTGCTTTCCAATTAACACATAAGTGCTTCTAACTTTTTTCCTCTTTTCTCTCTCTTTCTAACCCGCTCTGGGGAAAGGGGGAGAGAGGGGGGAAGCGGAGGTGGGGAACCCCCTCAGCAGAGGGGGGAACTCTCATTTCTGTGCTAATTTGTTGTATATTTCTGTATATACTGTAAATATTGTAAATCTTGTATATATTTCCCTGCATATCCTATATTGCTTTGTAAATATACAGCTGCCATTGCTTTGCTAATTCAGCTGCGAGTTTTCTTTCCTTTCCCTTCAATTTTTCCTTCCCTTTACTTTACAGGGGGGAGGAAGAAGGCTTTTTGGCCTTACCCTTCCAACCCTACATTTTTATTTTCTAGGCGCCCACTGTGGGGCAGAAAATTAGCTTAATTTATTACTTGATTGATTTAGTGTTTTCTAGCTGAATTAGCAACCATGAACGTGTTGCGGTTTGTCAAGCGACTATTCTTTTCAATTTTTGGGGCTCTGGTTTACAGATATTGTTTGGGTTTCATTTTGGATTACCTGGGTAAATATTTGTTGCGGACAATTTATCTGTGGGTTATGTATAGAGTAAGACTATGGTATGGAAAATGCGTGGATTTCTTATGGCCAGCGAGATACAGAAATGTGACATCTACCACTCCCCCAATTGAGATAAAGGGTTTTAGGATTCCGCCGGAAGAGAGAGTAACTTTAGGTGATGCCTGGGATCCAAAGGTGATTTATTTGGTGTCTATAATCCTGCTGCTGGTGATAACTAAAGTGTATTCTCTGTATTCCTGGTGTCGGGAGAAAAAGGTGTCCAGAGCTTGTTTTGTTACTAAAACTAGATCAAAAAGAAAACGCAGTGGCTCTGGATCAGTCCCAGAGTCATCTAGTGATGAGGAATGTGGAGACTCTCTGTCAATTAAAAAGAGGGCTAAAAAGTTAATTGGTAAGGCAGCTCTAAATGAATTTGCTGCTGATTCTGGCAATCTGCTATGGGCGGCATCTGGTATCAACATGGCGCCTACTCCTTCTCCTCCTCCTTCTTCTCCGTCGGCCATTAACGGAGCAACGTCATTTCCACCCACTCCCTTGGTGGGACCGGAAGTCACTGCCCCAGCAGATGATTTATCTCAGGACCTGTCAGCTTCCATTTAGGTGGCTGTAAATTCAAACACAGCTCCAGTTAAGGTGGCCGTTTTAAAGACTAGAGGTGCAAAGGCCAAAGATGGAGAAGAAGAGCTGGAGACTGATCCTGGTGAGGGGCCCTCTAATCTAAGAAATCCTGCTGAGGAGGAAGAGAAGGTTTGACCTAGTGAGATCAAAGCAGGATAGAGATGATGCAAGGAAAAGAGCTGGCAAAGGTGGTTCTCAGCTTAAAGAGATCCTTGAGAAAATGACAGCAGGATCGTAAGGACAAAAAGTTGAGGGAGAGGAGGAGGAAGATGATATTTTAGAATGTTCCTCATGGCGTGAGGAATTGCGAAATGTCCGTAAATATTTCACCAGGGCAGATAAGGAACCAGTTCTAGCTTGGCTTAGTAGGTGTTATGACACAGGTGCTCCAGCTCTAATGGTTGGAGACAAGTCAGCAGCTCAGCTAGGAACTCTCTCGAGGGATAATGGAATAGATAGACATCTAGGCAGGGCTCTCGGTAAGGTTAATCTGTGGATACGCCTTTTAATGGCAGTTGCCCTGAGATACCCTTCCCGAGATGATCTTCCATGGAATCCTAAACCCTGGACTACCATAGATGAGGGAATTAAGCGCTTGAGAGAATTTGCTGTTAGAGAGCTACTCTATGGTGAACATGAAACTCTGAACCCTGATGACATTCCTGTGGGTATTGGTCTTGCTAAAAAGGTCATCAAGCTTGCTCCTTCTAATTATGCAAACATTCTGGCAAGCAGGATTGTGACAAGAAATTATGGTGGAGCTTCTCCTACGGTTGGCCAATTCAGTGATCAAAAGAGACAATTGGAGGATAGCATGACACATGTTTCTTTGGTTTCAGCCATTGAAACTCTGTCTGGAAAAATTGAGAATTGCATCAGAGAGTTAAAGGATGAACTTAGAAATTCCATATCCCAATTGGCACAAAGGGAGAGTTTCAATTCTTCCTCCATGTGGATACAAGTTTCATCTGTGAGGAACACACGTCCTACAAGGAGGTCATTCCAAAACAGGTCATTCCAAAACAGACCACCAAGGCAATCACTTAGAACTATTTGGATAACTCTGCGTGATCAGTTTGGTGAGAACATAAACCGATGGGATGGTCAACCAACTTCTAATCTTTTCAGGAGACTGAGGGAATTGCAAAGTGGCAGAACCCGAGGCAGCAATACCAGAAGGGTAGCTGTTACTTCCACAGTTCCCCAGAACGACTCTTATGACTCCAACAGTGGCTCCAGTTATAACATGCAAATTTATAAACCTGCACACTATGCGCAATGCACATGTGCGCATGTTCCCCATAACTAGGGGTGCCCTGCCTCCCGCCAGGGGGAGGAGAGGGATAACAGAGATAATAGAATCTATTGGGATGTGTACATCCAGTGGCCTGGCACTTCACAATTTCGGAAGTACAGGGCCTTGGTTGACACAGGAGCTCAGTGCACCATAATACCATCAAATTATCAGGGATCAGAGTCTATAACTATTCTGGGAGTCACTGGTGGATCTCAAGAGTAAAGTAAGGTAGAGGTTAATATTAGTTTAACTGGTAAACCATGGAGGAAGCATACAGTTGTGACCGGACCTGATGCACCTTGTATTTTGGGAATTGATTTTCTGAGAGAAGGGCATTTCAAAGACCCTGGAGGATACAAATGGGCTTTTGGAGTAGCTTCTATAGAAATTGATGGACAAAACTTGAAGCTGTCTGCTAGACCTGAGCTTTCTGATGAGTCTGCAGTTGTGGGACAACATAAGATACAGGACATTATATTGCTGGTTGCTTCTCAGACTGTGCATCACAGACAGTACAGAACCAACCGTGACTCTTTGTTGCCCATTCAGAATCTGATTCGTCAGTTGGAGAGTCAGAAAGTCGTCAGCAAAACTCATTCACCTTTCAACAGTCCAGTGTGGCCTGTGCGGAAGCAGAATGGAGACTGGCATCTGACGGTCGACTACTGAGCCCTAAATGAAGTGACACCACCTATGAGTGCAGCAGTACCAGACATGATGGAGTTACAGTATGAGCTGGAATCCAAAGAGGCCAAATGGTATGCTACCATAGACATTGCTAATGCATTTTTCTCTATTATCATAGCAGAGGAATGCAGGCCTCAGTTTGCTTTCACCTGGAGAGGAATCCAGTACACTTTCAACAGACTGCCAATGGGCTGGATCCACAGCTCAAGCATCTGTCATGCAGTGATCCACGATGCTCTGGAGAAAGGCGATGCTCCAGAACACATCCAGTTCATCGATTATATCATTGTCTGGGGTAAAACTGCTGAGGAAGTCTTCAGGAAAGGTAACAAAATCATTGACATTCTTCTGAATGCAGGTTTTGCCATCAAACGAGACAAGGTGAATAGACCTACCACAGAGATTCAGATTCAGGGAGTGCGGTGGCAGGATGGACGCCGACACATTCCAGTGGATGTGGTAAATAGAGTCTCCACCATGGCAAATCCCACAAACAAGCAAGATACCCTACTTTTCTTGGGGATAGTGGGATTTTGGAGACTGCACATTCCTGGATACAGTCAGATTGTGAAACCTCTGTATGATGTGACTCGAAAGAGAAACAATTTCCGCTGGGCACCTGACCACCAAGCAGCCTTTGACGAAATAAAGCAAGAGGTAGTTCAAGCAATGGGTCTGGGACCCGTCCGAGATGGTCCAGACATTAAGAACATTTTGTACACGGCTGCAAGTGACAATGGTCCAACCTGGTGCTTGTGGCAAAAACTCCAGGTGAGACACGTGGACGACCTCTTGGTTTCTGGAGTCGAGGTTACAGAGGTTCAGAGGCTAATTATACTTCGACAGAGAAAGAAATTTTAGCTGCCTATGAAGGAGTGAAAGCATCTTCTGAAGTGATTGGAACTGAATCACAACTTCTCTTAGCTCCCAGATTACCAGTTTTGAATTGGATGTTCAAAAACAAAGGCTCCACACCACATCATGCCACAGACTCAACATGGTCTAAGTGGATGGCTCTGATAACACAGAGAGCTCGAATGGGAAATCTTGAAAGACCTGGTCTAGTGGAGGTGATCTCAAGTTGGCCGGAAGGTATCAACTGTGCTAAATCTCCAGAGGAGAAAGTAACTCGTGCTGAGGAAGCTCCTCCTTACAATGACCTTTCTGATGATAAAAAGAAATATGTTTTGTTCACAGAGGGATCCTGTCATCTTGTTGGAAACAAGCGAAGGTGGAAGTCTTCAGTGTGGAGTCCAACACGCTGAGTTGCAGAGGCGAAGGATGGAGAAGGAGAATCCAGTCGGTTTGCAGAGGTAAAAGCTGTCCAGCTAGCTCTCGATGTAGCTGAACATGAGAGATGGCCAAAGCTTTATCTCTACACCGACTCATGGATGGTAGCCAATGCTCTATGGGGTTGGCTAAAGAACTGGAAGAAGAGTGGTTGGCAGAGGAAAGGAAAACCCATTTGGGCAGTCGACCTGTGGCAGGACATTGCTGATCGAATCGAGAGAATTCCAGTGAAGGTGAGACACATTGATACTCACATTCCTAAGAGCAAAGCTACTGAGGAACAGCAACACAACCATCAGGCAGATCTAGCTGCAAGAGTTTCTCAAGTAGACATGGACTCTAATCTTGATCTCGACTGGAAACACCGACGTGAGATATTCTTAGCTCGGTGGGCTCATGATTCGTCAGGACATCTGGCAGAGATGCAACATACCAATGGGCCCGTGACAGATCCATAGACATTTCCATGGATGCTATCACACAAGTCATCCATGACTGTGACATTTGTGCTGCTATTAAGCAGGCAAAACGACTTAAGCCCTTGTGGTATGGTGACAGATGGTCCAAGTACAAATATAGCGAAGCTTGGCACATTGACTACATCACTCTACCACGTTCTCGTTCTGGTAAGCAATACGTGCTTACTATTGTAGAGGCAAACACTGGATGGTTGGAAACTTATCCAGTTCCACATGCGACTGCACGCAACACCATTCTCGGTCTGGAGAGACAGATCCTGTGGAGACACGGAACTCCAGAGAGGATTGAGTCAGACAACGGAACTCATTTCAAGAACAGCCTTGTAAAGAACTGGGCAAAAGAGCACGGTATTGAGTGGATGTTCCATATTCCCTACTATGCACCAGCTTCAGGGAAGATTGAACGCTACAACGGTTTGTTGAAGACCACTCTTAAAGTCATGGGGGTGGATCTTTGAAAATCTGGTAAAAGCATTTAGCACAAGCAACCTGGCTGGTAAATAGTAGAGGTTCAGTGAACCGAGCTGGACCTGCACATTCAGATTTGATACGGAAAGTAGAAGGTGATAGAATTCCCGTTGTTAGATAAAAGAATCTGTTAGGTAAAACTGTTTGGGTATTTTCACCCTCAGGAGAGGCTAAACCTGTCCGAGGGGTGGTTTCAGCTGAAGGTCTGGGTCACACTTATTGGGTAATGCAAGAGAATGGAGAAATTCAGTGTATCCCACAAAGAAATTTAACTTTAGCTGAAGGAGGTTAATTTCAAGCTGTTGTATAGCTACATTGCATCCAAAGGAAGAATCAACAAGGAATCTACGGTGCACGAACCCTGAGATCCCTGAGAGCCCTGAGTCAACTAAGAGACCCTGAGAATCCCTGTTTCCCTTTTCTTTGCTTCGTCGGCGAAGAAATGAACTGTTTTCCATTTTTCTCATTTTCTGATTTTCTTGGACTTTTGAATCACCTACATCTGAGCATAGCTGGAATGGACTATGAACTTTACTCATGAACTGTAAATACCTTTTTGGATTGGATGGACAGTATGAACGGCCAATGAAATTGTTTAGAAGGGGTGGACTATGACCGGTTGAGGATGTCCCCTTAAGAAAGGGAATATGGTGGACCGATGTTGGTAAACGAAGAAGATGGATCTAAACTAATTTCTTTGGTAGATTGGGAGGAAGGGCCTTCTGAACTGGGAGTGCAGGAGGGTATCCGGGGCATTCCGGCACCTTTATCTTCAGTCTTTCCTCCGCTCCTCTGCCGAGCAGCAGCTCTCTCTGTGCTGGGCTTTCGTCCAAGGCTTGACCTTGAAATTGATAAGCTGCAAGGCCTGTATTAACTGCTTTCCAATTAACACATAAGTGCTTCTAACTTTTTTCCTCTTTTCTCTCTCTTTCTAACCCGCTCTGGGGAAAGGGGGAGAGAGGGGGGAAGCGGAGGTGGGGAACCCCCTCAGCAGAGGGGGGAACTCTCATTTCTGTGCTAATTTGTTGTATATTTCTGTATATACTGTAAATATTGTAAATCTTGTATATATTTCCCTGCATATCCTATATTGCTTTGTAAATATACAGCTGCCATTGCTTTGCTAATTCAGCTGTGAGTTTTCTTTCCTTTCCCTTCAATTTTTCCTTCCCTTTACTTTACAGGGGGGAGGGAGGAGGCTTTTTGGCCTTACCGTTCCAACCCTACGACACTGGAGATTGGCCAGACAGAGAGGGACCTGGGGGTGCTGGTCGATGGTAGGCTGAACAGGAGCCTGCAGTGTGCCCAGGCGGCCAGGAGGGCATCCTGGCCTGCATCATGAACAGTGTGGCCAGCAGGAGCAGGGGGGTCATTCTGCCCCTGTACACTGCACTGGTTAGGTCGCACCTCGAGTACTTTGTCCAGTTCTGGGCCCCTCGGTTTAGGAAGAATTTTGACTTGCTGGAGTGTGTCCAGAGAAGGGCAATGAAGTTGGTGAGGGGTTTGGAACACAAGCCCTATGAGGAGAGGCTGAGGGAGCTGGGGCTGCTTAGCCTGGAGAAGAGGAGACGCAGGGGTAACCTTATTGCTCTCTACAACTACCTGGAGGGAGGTTGTTGACATGCAGATGTTTGTCTCCTCCCAGGCAGCCAGCACCAGAACAAGGGGACACAGTCTCAGGCTGCACCAGGGGAGGTTCAGGCTGGAGGTCAGGAGGAAGTTTTACACAGAGAGAGTGATTACCTACTGGAATGAGCTGCCTGGGGAGGTGGTGGAATCGCCATCGCTGGAGGTGTTCAGGCGGAGACTTGACAGGGTGCTTGGCTGCATGGGTTACTTGATTAGGTGGTGTTGCATGATAGGTTGGACGCGATGATCTTGTAGGTCTCTTCCAACCTGGTCTATTCTATTCTATTCTATTCTATTCTATTCTATTCTATTCTATTCTATTCTATTCTATTCTATTCTATTCTTTCAACCAACCTTTAGAAGTTCATAGCAGCAAAGTAAACCTAAATCTTTGGTTTTTCCTCTGCTAGACAAAGCCACATACAATCAGGGTCCAGGGCAAACATGCCTCCTTTGGTCTGGCCAGGCTATCATATGGCATTTAAATCTCTCCTTGTTCCATGTCATAAGCCACCATGGGGTCATGTATATAAGAGGACACAGTCTCAAGGTGTGCCAGGGGAAGTTTAGGCTGGAGGTGAGGTGAAAGTTCTTCACAAAGAGAGCTTTTGGCCATTGGAATGTGCTGCCCAGGGAGGTGGTGGAGTCACCATCCCTGGAGGTGTTCAAGAGGAGATTGGACGTGGCACTTGGTGCCATGGTCTAGTAGTCATGAGGTGTTGGGTGACAGGTTGGACTTGGTGATCTTTGGGGTCTTTTCCAACCTTGGTGATTCTATGATGCTATTCTTGCTGAGGGGTGGCACCAGGCTCAGATTATGGAGTTTTTTCATCTTTAGCAGAAAACCTGGACTGTGCATGTCCCAGAACATGCACTAAGGACCCACAGGAAGGCCCTCAATAACTGGGATTTACTAGTTGCCACTTAAGCAGACAACCTGAGCAAGGGCCCTCCAGCCCAACCTGGTAAACCAGGTGAGTCCTCAAAGCCTGTTCCACTGTGTCTGAAAAGTTCTGGGGTTAATGGGATCCAGAGAAAAGGGTCCCTCACTCCTTCTGAAATCTGTTCCAAATCTTCTCTGCCAGAAGGAAAGTCATATCCTACTCAGAGCTGCTCTTCCCCTCTAAGGTGTCACAGGAGCACATTTTGTGCTCTACCTGCTGAAGGAGTATGATGTGCAACTCAATAAAGAAAGAATGACAATAACCTGAATGTCATGATTTTTCAGCACCTGGAACTTGTCCTTTTCTTCCAAATACCTTTGGAGAAGGAAAGATTGAGAGCCAGGGCATTCAAGATACCCATCCAACCTGAAGATCTCACATCCTGCTCCAATCACCTCATTTCCAAACCAGCCTGCTGCCTAGTTTTGTGTAATCACACCAAAGGAGATAGACCCATGCTTTTTACACAACTCATGGAATATAGGCTGAGGGAAAGGCATGCCTTTCCTCCTGCTACATGAAGTAGAACTCCAGAAAAGCGGTAACAAACTCTACATCCTTCAATGTATTATCTAAATATCATTACACTAGCTATGGGCAACAAGGTGTGACTGTGAAGGACACTAGGTGAGGATCCAGCCTGGATGGATGCCATCAGAGCAATGGGCTGGATGTACCTTTGGTCAGACCAAATATATCTGGTTCTCTGGTTTTATACTGTTTGTACAATCTGCAGACATCCAGAACAACAGACTGGGTGAATGAAAATTGGCCTCAAGATGGTTGAATGCCGATTGCAATTCCCCACCCACATAACAGACCCAATTCTAATCTGGCTCCTGCTTGATTTCCCTGATAGGACTAGGGGGAATGGGAAAAAAATAGAAATGGGTAGACTCAGACTGGATGTTAGGAAGAAGTTCTTCCCCATGAGGGTAGTGAGACACTGGAACAGGTTTCCCAGGGAGGTGGTAGAAGCCTCAGCCTGGAGGTTTTTAAGGCCAGGCTGGATGTGGCTCTGAGCAACCTGATGTAGTGTGAGGTGTCCCTGCCCATGGCAGAAGGGGTGGAAACAGATGATCCTTGAGGTCCCTTCCAAGCCTAACAATTCTATGATTCTATGATACTAATCTGTATTGCATCTACAGATACAGTTACTCCAGGATTGCATAGGTGGAAATGTCCATTAAATATCCATTAACACTCGTGTGCACATTCCAGTCTCCTCTCCACACCTAACAAGACATTTTGCTGATCTGGTAAAAATATTGATTCTGGGGAGTAGTCCTGGGAGACAGATGTAAATATGCTTTTGGGGGTAGGTGGGTTTGTGTAAATTTCAATACATGCAGCAGCCTCATATCTCCTGAAGTTCCCCCCAAATCACCTCATGTATATTTTCTGTACAGCCAAGGAGCTTTTGTTTCTTGGTCAGTCCTGCTTGGTAGCAATGGGTTGGCACTCTGATAGTGTTATGAATATACTGGTGATTCTGTGATTTGTGTTAAAGGTAGAGAAGTCCGAGTGTACTGGAACTGGGGGTCAGAAGCTTGCAGGAGCCAGTTTTGAGGACAAAGGGGGAGTCGCGTATTTAACAGACTTAAACAGAGACAGTGTGTCCAGCAGCTCTGTATACCAACAAAGAGAAAAGCAGGTAAGAATGCTAGGAGGCCTGCCTGGATGGGCAAGGAGTTACTGGACACACTATTACTTAAAAGGAAACTCTACAGGAAGTGGAGAGAAGGACAGGTAGAACAGGGGGAATATAAGGAAGCTGCCCGAGCAGCAAGAGTCCTGGTTAGGAAAGCCAAAGCAGAGTTTGAATTGAATCTAGCCAGGGAGATTAAAGGGAACACTAAGAACTTCTACAGGTATATTAATGGGAAGAAGACTAGGGAAGGTGTTGGGCCCCTCAGAAAGGAAAATGGTGACATGGTCACAAGTGATGAGGAAAAGGCTGAGGTACTTAATAACTTCTTTACCTCAGTCTTCACTGCACGGGCCTCTAGCCACACTCCTGATGTTATGGAAGTCAAAGCCAGGGACGGGGAGGAAGAACTGCCCATTGTAAGTGCAGATCAGGTTCGTGATCATCTGAAGAATCTGAAAGTGTTCAAGTCCATGGGACCCGACGGGTTACACCCATGGGTACTGAGAGAACTGGCAGATGAGGTTGCTAAACCCCTCTCTAGTATATTTCAAAAGTCATGGCAATCTGGGGAAGTCCCCACAGACTGGAAAAGGGGAAACATTGCCCCCATCTTCAAAAAGGGTAAGAAGGAGGAACCAGGGAAGTACAGGCCAGTCAGTCTCACCTCTGTGCCTGGAAAGATCATGGGACAGATCCTCCTGGAGTCACTACTCGCGCAAAAGAATAGTGAAGAGGTGATTTGGAACAGTCAGCATGGCTTTGCCAAGGGCAAATCCTGCCTGACCAACCTGGTGGCCTTCTATGAGCAGGTGACAAAATTAATAGATGAGGGGCGAGCAACTGATGTCATTTACCTGGACCTGAGCAAAGCCTTCGACACTGTCCCGCACCACATCCTGGTCTCCAAACTGGTGACACATGGGTTTGATGGGTGAACCACTAGATGGATAAGGAACTGGCTTGATGGCCGCACCCAAAGAGTGGCTGTCAATGGCTCCATGTCCCAGGGGAGGCCAGTGACAAGCGGAGTCCCTCAGGGATCAGTCCTGGGACCTGTCTTGTTCAACATCTTTGTGGGGGACATGGACAGTGGCATTGAGTGCACCCTCAGCAAGTTTGCTGATGACACCAAGCTGTGTGGTGCAGCAGACACGCTGGAGGGAAGGGAGGCCATCCAGAGGGACCTTGACAGGCTGGAGAGGTGGGCACAAGCCAACCTCATGAAGTTCAATAAGAGCAAGTGCAGGGTCCTGCATCTGGGTCGAGGCAATCCCAGGCACAAATACAGGCTGGGCAGTGACTGGCTGGAGGGTAGCCCTGAGGAGAGAGACTTGGGGGTGCTGGTGGACAAAAAGCTCAACATGAGCTCTCAATGTGCACTTGCAGCCCGCAAAGCCAATCAGATCCTGGGCTGCATCAGGAGAAGTGTGGCTAGCAGGTCGAGGGAGGTGATCCTCCCCCTCTACTCAGCCCTGGTGAGACCCCACCTGGAGTACTGTGTCCAGTTCTGGAGCCCCTATTACAAGAGGGATCTGGAGGTGTTGGAACGTGTCCACAGAAGGGCCACGAGGATGATCAGAGGGCTGGAGCACCTCTCCTATGAGGACAGACTGAAGGAGTTGGGGCTGTTCAGTCTGCAGAAGAGAAGGCTCCGAGGTGACCTAATTGTGGCCTTCCAGTATCTGAAGGGGGCCTACAGGAAGGCTGGGGAAGGACTTCTCAGGATCTCAGGTAGTGATAGGACTAGGGGGAATGGAATGAAGCTGGAGGTGGGGAGATTCAGGCTGGATGTGAGGAGGAGGTTCTTCACCATGAGGGTGGTGAAACCCTGGAATGTGTTGTCAAGGGAGGTGGTCGAGGCCCTGTCCCAGGGGGTGTTTAAGAGCAGGCTGGATGAGGCTCTGGCCAGCCTGATCTAGTGTGGGGTGTCCCTGCCCATGGCAGGGGGGTTGGAACTAGATGATCCATGTGGTCCCTTCCAACCCTGAATGAAACTATGTAACTATGAAACTATGAAACAGTGTGTTTGGCTAATTGGGGTCACCAAGGCTGAGGAGAAGAACTAGGAATTTGTTTTCTTTAGATAAGAAGCCTGGACAATTGAGCATGCGTGAAAGTGGATGCTTTGACCCTTACCACACCGGATGTAGGGAGAAGGGATTTGATCACCTATTCTGAAGACTCATTATCATATGCCTGCCTTCTGTTTAGCATAACCTTGTTTATGTAGATGATGTAACTATATAAGGTGAAGAAAGCTATTGTAAAGCTGCTGTGGGGTGAAGTTTTGTACCCTCGCATGCCCAACCGGTTGCTTTGCTTGCTTTTATTGCTTTTATTGCCTTTTATTACCTTCTTTAGATCTTTTAGTGACAATAAAACTGTTACGAAAAGCTTTTACCAGGAGTCATCTATAACAGATGGTGTATTGGCCGGGAATCGTCTGAACCGTCACGTCTTTTGAACTCCAAATGAAGGGGCGCCCCATGGCATTTGCCGTGGTTTCATTGTAGTCAGAAGACTACAAGGTCAGCACGATCAGAATTCAAATAAAAGCAAGCAAAGAAATTTTTTTTTCTTTTCCTTTTTTTTTGTTGCTGTTTTGTTGTTTGTTGTGCAATTGGAGTACATGGACCCTGTAAAACTTCGTATACGAGATCCAAGCCACGACGACCACAGTGGTGAGAATACCGCTTGGGGGGGAGGATTCGGCTACATTGGGATTCGGCTACCTTAGTTTGAGTGTTTGAGTCCGCTGTTTCAGGTTCCGCAAGGGGGGAGGTATGGTGGATCTGGCGCGGTGGCTCTGGCTGGTGAAGAAGAGGGGTATTCGCGAGTAGGAATTATTTTGATTATTCCACTTGCATGATTATTTGTGGTATTGTTCCACTTGCATGAGTATTTGTGGTTTATTCCACTTGCATATGTATTTGTGGTAGCCAGGAATAGTATTCGTGAGAAGGAATTGTTTAGACTGTTCCACTCACATGAGTATTTGTGGTAGCCAGGAATAGTATTCCTGAGCAGGAATTGTTTGGATTTTATTTTTATTTTATTTTTATTTTATTTATTTATTATTTATAATATTTGTGGTAGTCAGGAGAAAATGGGACAAAAGAAGAGTAAGTCATCAGAGCAGGATGGAGAGAAGGCTTTACCTTCTATTCCTCCAGAGAGTCCGTTAGGGCTGCTCATTCAATATTGGGAGGATGATGGACAGAGAAAAGGGGAATCAAAGGAAAGAATGATTCACTACTGTATGGAGGTATGGCCAAAAGAACCATTAACACCACATGTGTTTTGGCGTATTTTTGGATCTTTTGATGATTGGATTTGCCAAGCTTTGAACCATCATGTGAAATTTAAAAGTGTTTTAGTAAGGAAGAAGCTGAATATGTTGCTATTTGGATTAGGGTCTCACGTCCCTTTCCTGTTCCAATATTAAGAACTGAGGATAAGGACAAAGACAAGGAGAAGGAGAAATGGGAACCCCTGGATAACCTACCACCACCTTTACACCAGAACAGGGGTGAAGGCCCCCTAAATCAAATAGCCCTGCAACCAACTTAGCCTTCACCCACCCAAACAAGAAGCAGAGTGAGGAATGACAGAAATGAACAAGAGGGAGACAGTGTAGGATTACACCCACTCAGGGAAGTGCCTATGGGGGGGCAGCAAGGAGGAATAGGGTTTGTGACTGTACCTCTCAGTACATCAGATGTCCGCAGTTTTAAGAAAGAGATGGGTACCTTGCTGGATGATCCCTTAGGTGTAGCTGAGAGACTGGACCAGATTATGGGAGACCTGAGGACTATAATAATAGAAGGAATCAAAGCAGCTGTGCTGAGGAGCCAGAATTTTGATAAAGCTTTTAGAGAGCAACCGAGGAAAGATGAATCTCCCAAGGAGTGGATGGGAAAATTAAAGAAAGATTTGCAGATGTACTCTGGAATAGACCCCAATCCTGCAGTTGAAGTGATACTTCTAAGGACACAGTTTGTGGTGAAATCATGGGGAGATATTAGAAAGAAACTGGAAAAGATCGAGGATTGGCAAGACAGGGGATTAGAGGAGTTACTACTGGAAGCTCAGAAAGTATATGTAAGAAGGGATGAAGAGAAACAAAAAGTAGAGGCTAAACTGTTTGTAACTGCCGTAAGGGTCATAGTATCATAGTATCATAGTATCATAGTATCATTCAGGGTTGGAAGGGACCACAAGGATCACCTAGTTCCAACCCCCCTGCCATGGGCAGGGACACCCCACACTAGATCAGGCTGGCCAGAGCCTCATCCAGCCTGCTCTTAAACACCTCCAGGGACGGGGCCTCAACCACCTCCCTGGACAACACATTCCAGGGTTTCACCATTCTCATGGTGAAGAACTTCCTCCTCACGTCCAGCCTGAATCTCCCCACCTCCAGCTTCATTCCATTCCCCCTAGTCCTATCACTACCTGATGTCCTGAGAAGTCCTTCCTCCAACTAATTACAGAATTATCCAGTGGTAGGAGTTGAAGGGACCTCTGGAAATCCTATCCTCTAGTCCTATCACTACCTGAGATCCTGAAAAGTTGTCGTAGCGTTGGGGAAAAGGCCGGGGCCTTCTCCCCCCTCGTAAGTAAAGGGAAGAAAAAAAGAATTGAAAGGGAAAGAAAAAAACACACAGCCTGATTAGCGAAGAAGTGTCTGCTGTATATTTACAAAGCAGTTTAGGAAATGCAGGTTTATGTACAGAATTTACAGTATTTACAATATATACAGAAATATACAACAGAGTGGCACAGAAATGAGGGATCCCTCCTCTGCTGAGGGGGGTTCCCCACCCCTGCTCCCCCTTCTCTCCCCCGTTCCCCAGAGAGGGTTAGAAAGAGAGAAAAAGAGAAACTGTTAAGTTAAGCAGAATTTGTTAGTAGAAGCCTCATGCTTTTTATCAGCTTCAAGGTCAAGTCTGGCCGAAAGCCCAGAGAGCTGCAAGCTGCAAAGGGGAAGGAAGAAAGACTGACCAGAAAGCTGCTGTACTCCCAGTTCAAAAGGTGCTTTCTCCCAATCTACCAATGAAATTAGTTTAGATCGGTCTTTCGTTTGTAAACATTTGGCCACAGTATCCCTTTGTTAAAGGCGCCGCCTCAAATGGTCGCAGTCCACCCCTTCTAAACAATTTCATTGGCTGTTCATACTGTCCATCCAATCCAAGATGACATTTACAGTTCGTGAGTAAAGTTCATCGTCCATTCCGACTATACTCAGATGTAGATGATACAAAAGTGTGAGAAAATCAGAAAATGAGAAAAATGGAAAACAGTTAGTTTCATAGCCGACGAAGCGAAGAAAAGGGAAACAGGGATTCTCAGGGTCTCTTAGTTGACTCAGGGCTCTCAGGGATCTCAGGGTTCTTGCACCGTAGATTCCTCGTTGATTCTTCCTTTGGACGCGATGTAGCTGTACAACAGCTCGAAATTAAACTCTTTCAGCTAAAGTTAAATTTCTTTGTGGAATACACTGAATTTCACCATTCTCTTGCATTACCCAATAAGTGTGACCCGGGCCCTCAGCTGAAACCACCCCTCGGACAGGTTTCGCCTCTCCTGAAGGTGAAAATACCCAAACAGTTTTATCCAACAGATTCTTTTGTCTAACAACAGGAACTCTATCACCTTCCACTTTCTGTAGCAGATCGGAATGCACAGGTCCAGCTCGGTTCACTGAACCTCTACTATTTACCAGCCAGATGGCTTGTGCTAAATGTTTTTCCCAGTTTTTCAAAGATCCACCCCTCATGGCTTTAAGAGTGGTCTTCAACAAACCGTTGTAGCGTTCAATCTTCCCTGCAGCTGGTGCATAGTAGGGAATGTGGGATATCCACTCAATACCGTGCTCTTTTGCCCAGTTTTTTACAAGGCGGTTCTTGAAATGAGTTCCGTTGTCTGACTTAATCCTCTGTGGAGTTCCATGTATCCACAGGATTTGTCTCTCCAGACCGAGAATGGTGTTGCGTGCAGTTGCATGTGGAACTGGATAAGTTTCCAACCATCCAGTGTTTGCCTCTACCATAGTAAGCACGTATTGCTTACCAGAACGAGAACGTGGTAGAGCGATATAGTCAATCTGCCAAGCTTCACCATATTTCTACTTGGACCATCTGTCACCATACCACAAGGGCTTAAGTCGTTTTGCCTGCTTAATAGCAGCACAAATGTCACAGTCATGGATGACTTGTGTGATAGCATCCATGGAAATGTCTATGGATCTGTCACGAGCCCATTGGTATGTTGCATCTCTGCCTTGATGTCCCAATGAATCATGAGCCCACCAAGCTACGAATATCTCACCTCGGTATTTCCAGTCGAGATCAAGATTAGAGTCCATGTCTACTTGAGAAACTCTTGCAGCTAGATCTGCCTGATGGTTGTGTTGCTGTTCCTCAGTAGCTTTGCTCTTAGGAATGTGAGCATCAATGTGTCTCACTTTCACTGGAATTCTCTCGATTCGATCAGCAATGTCCTGCCACAGGTCCGCTGCCCAAATGGGTTTTCCTTTTCTCTGCCAACCACTCTTCTTCCAGTTCTTTAGCCAACCCCATAGAGCATTGGCTACCATCCAAGAGTCGGTGTAGAGATAAAGCTTTGGCCATCTCTCACGTTCAGCTACGTCGAGAGCTAGCTGGACAGCTTTTACCTCTGCGAACTGACTGGATTCTCCTTCTCCATCCTTCGCCTCTGCAACTCGGCGTACTGGACTCCACACTGCAGACTTCCACCTTCACTTGTTTCCAACAAGATGACAGGAACAGTCTGTGAACAAAGCATATTTCTTTTCATCATCAGAAAGGTCATTGTAAGGAGGAGCTTCCTCAGCACGAGTTACTTTCTCCTCTGGAGGTTTAGCACAGTCGGTACCTTCAGGCCAACTTGAGATCACCTCCACTAGACCAGGTCTTTCAAGATTTCCCATTCGAGCTCTCTGTGTTATCAGAGCCATCCACTTAGACCATGTTGAGTCTGTAGCATGATGTGGTGTGGAGCCTTTGCCTTTGAACATGCAATTCAAAACTGGTAATCTGGGAGCTAAGAAAAGTTGTGATTCAGTTCCAATTACTTCAGAAGATGCTTTAACTCCTTCATAGGCAGCTAAAATTTCTTTCTCTGTTGGAGTATAATTAGCCTCTGAACCTCTGTAACCTCGACTCCAGAAACCAAGAGGTCGTCCACGTGTCTCACCTGGAGCTTTTTGCCACAAGCACGAGGTTGGGCCATTGTCACTTGCAGCCGTGTACAAAATGTTCTTAATGTCTGGACCATCTTGGACAGGTCCCAGACTCACTGCTTGAACTACCTCTTGCTTTATCTGGTCAAAGGCTGCTTGTTGTTCAGGTCCCCAGTGGAAATTGTTTCTTTTTCGAGTCATATCATGCAGAGGTTTCACAATCTCACTGTATCCAGGAATGTGCAGTCTCCAAAATCCCACTATCCCCAAGAAACGTAGGGTCTCTTGCTTGTTTGTGGGATTTGCCGAGGTAGAGACTATTTACCACTTCCACTGGAATGTGTTGGCGTCCATCCTGCCACTGCACTCCCAGAAATTGAATCTCTGTGGTAGGTCCTTTCACCTTGTCTCGTTTGATGGCAAAACCTGCATTCAGAAGAATGTCAATGATTTTGTTACCTTTCTCGAAGACTTCCTCAGCAGTTTTACCCCAGACAATGATATCATCGATGAACTGGATGTGTTCTGGAGCACCGCCTTTCTCCAGAGCATCGTGGATCACTGCATGACAGATGCTTGAGCTGTGGATCCAGCCCATTGGCAGTCTGTTGAAAGTGTACTGGATTCCTCTCCAGGTGAAAGCAAACTGAGGCCTGCATTCCTCTGCTATGGGAATAGAGAAAATTGCATTAGCAATGTCCATGGTAGCATACCATTTGGCCTCTTTGGATTCCAGCTCATACTGTAGCTCCATCATGTCTGGTACTGCTGCACTCATAGGTGGTGTCACTTCATTCAGGGCTCGGTTGTCTACCGTCAGACGCCAGTCTCCATTCTGCTTCTGCACAGGCCACACTGGACTGTTGAAAGGTGAATGAGTTTTGCTGATGACTTTCTGACTCTCCAACTGACGAATCAGATTCTGAATGGGCAACAAAGAGTTACGGTTGGTTCTGTACTGTCTGTGATGCCCAGTCTGAGAAGCAACCGGCAATTTAATGTCCTGTATCATATGTTGTCCCACAACTGCAGACTCATCAGAAAGCTCAGGTCTAGCAGACAGCTTCAATTTTTGTCCATCAATTTCTATAGAAGCTACTCCAAAAGCCCATTTGTATCCTCCAGGGTCTTTGAAATGCCCTTCTCTCAGAAAATCAATTCCCAAAATACAAGGTGCATCAGTTTCTGTCACAATTGTATGCTTCCTCCATTGTTTACCAGTTAAACTTATATAAACCTCCACCTTACTTAAATCTTGAGCTCCACCAGTGACTCCCAGAATAGTTCTAGACTCTGATCCCTGATAATTTGATGGCATTATGGTGCACTGAGCTCCTGTGTCAACCAAGGCCCTGTACTTCCGAAATTGTGAAGTGCCAGGCCACTGGATGTACACATCCCAATAGATTCTGTAATCTCTGTTATCCCTCTTCTCCCCCTGGTGGGAGGCAGGGCACCCCTAGTTATGGGGAACATGCCCACATGTGCATTGCGCACAGTGTGCAGTGTTATAGCTTTGCATGTTATAACTGGAGCCACTGTTGGAGCTACTAGAGTTGTTCTGGGGAACTGTGGAAGTAACAGCTACCCTTCTGGTATTGCTACCTCAGGTTCTGCCACTTTGCAGTTCTCTCACTCTCCTGAAAACATTAGAAGTTGGTTGACCATCCCACCGGTTCATGTTCTCACCAATCTGATCATTCAGAGTTATCCAAATAGTTCTACGTGACTGCCTTGGTGGTCTGTTTTAATTTGATCTGTTTTGGAATGACCTCTTTGGAGGACGTGTATTGCTCACAGATGAAACTTGTATCCACCTGGAGGAAGAATTAGAATTATCCTTCTGTCCCAATTGGGATATGGAATCTTTCAGATCCTTCATGCAACTCTCAATTTTTCCAGACAAAGTTTCAATGGCTGAAACCAAAGAAACGTGTCATGCTATCCTCCAATTGTCTCATTTGATCACTGAATTGGCCAACCGTAGGAGAAGCTGCACCATAATTTCTTGCCACAATCCTGCTTGCCAGAATGTTTGCATAATTAGAAGGAGCAAGTTTGATGATCTTTTTAGCAAGACCAATACCCACAGGAATGTCATCAGGGTTCAGAGTTTCGTGTTCACCATAGAATAGCTCTCTAACAGCAAATTCTCTCAAGCGCTTAATTCCCTCATCTATGGTAGTCCAGGGTTTAGGATTCCATGGGAGATCATCTTGGGAAAGGTATCTCAGGGCAACCGCCATTAAAAGGCGTATCCACAGATTAACCTTACCGAGAGCCCTGCCTAGATGTCTATCTATTCCATTATCCCTCGAGAGAGTTCCTAGCTGAGCTGCTGACTTGTCTCCAACTGTTAGAGCTGGAGCACCTGTGTCATAACACCTACTAAGCCAAGCTAGAACTGGCTCCTTATCTGCTCTGGTGTAATCTTTACAGACATTTCTTAGCTCTTCCCTTGGAGAGGAACAGTCAGTTATGTCATCTGCCTCTTGCTCCTCCCCCTCAAATTGTTGCCCTAATGATCCTCCTGCCATTTTCTCAATTATCTCTTTATGCTGAGAAGCACCTTTGCCAGCTCCTTTCCTAGCTGCATCTCTATCCTGCTTTGCTCTCATTAGGCTAGCTAGATCTTTAAAACAAATCTTCTCTTCCCCCTCAGCAGGATCCCTTCTAGTAGAGGGCCCCTCACCAGGATCAGTCTCCTGCTCTTCTCCATTAGCTCCTGCATCAGCTTTGGTCTTTCCACTTCTAGTCTTTAAAACAGCCACCTTAACTGGAGCTGTGTTTGAAATTACAGTCACCTTAATAGAAGCTGACAGGTCCTGAGATGAATCAGCTGCTGGGGCAGTGACTTCCGGTCCCACTGAGGTAGTGGGCGGAACCGACGTTGCTCTGTTAATGGCCAACGGGGAAGAAGGAGGAGGAGAAGGGGCAGGCGCCATGTTGATATCTGCAGCTGTCCCTGGCAGCTTGCCAGAATCAGCAGCAAAACTGTTCAGAGCTGCTTTACCAATTACCTTTTTAGCCCTCTTTTTAACTGACACAGATTCTCCACACTCCTCATCACTAGATGTCTCTGGGACTGACCCAGAGCCACGGCATTTTCTCTTTGATCTAGTTTTAATAACAAAACACGGTCTGGATATCTTCCTCTCCTGTCGCAAAGAAAACAGTAAATATGCAATCACCATCACCAGCATCAGATTTATAGACACCAAATAAATCACCTTTGGATCCCAGCCATCACCTAAAGTTACTCTCTCCGGCGTAATCTTAAAGCCTTTTATCTCAATTGGGGGAGTGGTAGATGTCACATTTCTGTATCTCGCTGGCCACACCAAATCAAAACATTTTCCATACCATAATCTAACTCTATACATAAATCACAGATAAATTGTCCGCACCAAATATTTACCCAGGTAATCCAAAATCAAACCCAAACAATATCTGTAAACCAGAGCCTCAAAAATTGAAAAGAGTAATCGTTCTACGACCCACAACACCTTCATGTTTGCTAATCCGGCTATAAAACACTAAACCATTAAAATAATAAAGCAATAAATCAAGCTAATTATCAAGCCCCATGTTGGGCGCCGGGGCCTTCTCCCCCCCCCGTAAGTAAAGGGAAGAAAAAAAGATTGAAAGAGAAAGAAAAAAACACACAGCCTGATTAGCGAAGGAGTGTGTGCTGTATATTTACAAAGCAGTTTAGGAAATGCAGGTTTATGTACAGAATTTACAGTATTTACAATATATACAGAAATATACAACAGAGTGACACAGAAATGAGGGTTCCCTCCTCTGCTGAGGGGGGTTCCCCACCCCTGCTCCCCCTTCTCTCCCCCTTTCCCCAGAGAGGGTTAGAAAGAGAGAAAAAGAGAAACTGTTAAGTTAAGCAGAATTTGTTAGTAGAAGCCTCATGCTTTTTATCAGCTTCAAGGTCAAGTCTAGCCGAAAGCCCAGAGAGCTGCAAGCTGCAAAGGGGAAGGAAGAAAGACTGACCAGAAAGCTGCTGTACTCCCAGTTCAAAAGGTGCTTTCTCCCAATCTACCAATGAAATTAGTTTAGATTGGTCTTTCGTTTATAAACATTTGGCCACAGTATCCCTTTGTTAAAGGCACCGCCTCAAACGGTCACAGCCTCCCCAGCCTTCCTGTAGGCCCCCTTCAGATACTGGAAAGCCACAGTTAGGTCACCTCGGAGCCTTCTCTTCTCCAGACTGAACAGCCCCAACTCCTTCAGTCTGTCCTCATAGGAGAGGTGCTCCAGCCCTCTGATCATCCTCGTGGCCCTTCTCTGGACACGTTCCAGCACATCCATATCCCTCTTGTCAGAAATCAGGCAGCTGCTTGGACCTTTAGGGTACTATCAGTCATGGATAAAGGTGTCATGGGACAAGAATATCAATGATTCCCCAGAAGGAGGAGGTAATCTTTTTTTGGTAGATATGGGTGCAGAAAAATCGATTCTACAAAAGACTCCTAAGAGGGTTGAGAAGGAAAAACCCCAGCAATAGTAATTGAAGATAAAAGGGAATCTTTAAAAGTGCCCCTGCTTGAAAATATAGAAATAGAATCTGGAAAAGGATTTGTTTAAATGATTTGTTAGTTGTTTCAGAGACTGAATACACTCTCTTGGGAGAGATCTTTTTTTTGTTTTATCAACAACAGATTACTGCTGTCCGGACTGCAGAAAAAGGGTGGATGCATGTGTCGCGAGTAAAAGGACAGTAACCTCTGAGCCTGGAGAGATTAGAGTGACTCTACAGAGAAAGCATGAATTCCACGCCACTTATACAGATGATTGGAAGCATCTCCGAGACTGCAGTTAGTGCTGACAGATAAGTACTCGATGTAATACTGTAACATCTCAGTCTGAAAGCTCCGGAACTTACAAGACAGACCCACCTCCTGAAATATATGCAATAGCATGTGATATTGAATCTGCGTAGCAAGAGAACATTGAGGAATATCCACATTTCATTCTGTGTATAAAACATCATAGAACTCATGGGGGATGGGTAACTTGTAAATGTTTTAAATGTTGTAAGAAATGGTCTTGTATCTCTTATAATTGAGGAGTGTTTTGTCCTGAATGCTGTAACTGTAAAACTGTAAAAGTAGGCCTGAAAATAGGCAGTTTGGATTGATAAATATAGAGATCTTATTTTGTGGTAACGAAAAAGGATTTAAATCCCCATGGAAAATTCTTGAAAGGGATTGGCATAAGTGGGAAATAAAGGCTAGAAAAATTTTTAGTCAGGGATACCAAGAACAATTAGAATAGAATAGAATAGAATAGAATAGAATAGAATAGAATAGAATAGAATAGAAAGGAGAAGGCCAGGTTGGAGGAGACCTTTGGGATCATTGTGTCCGGCCTGTCAACCAATCCAACCAACCTGATCAACTGGGCCATGGCACCAAGCACCCTATCGGGTCTCCTCCTGAACACCTCCAGCGATGGCAATTCCACCACCTCCCCGGGCAGCCCATTCCAGTGGGCAATCACTCTCTCTGTGTAAAACTTCCTCCTGGCCTCCAGGCTGAACCTCCCCTGGTGCAGCCTGGGACTGTGTCCTCCTGTTCTGGTACTGGCTACCTGGGAGAAGAGACCATCATCCGCCTGTCTACAACCTCCCTTCAGGTAGTTGTAGAGAGCAAGAAGTTCTTCCCTGAGTCTCCTCTTCTCCAGGCTAAGCAACCCCAGCTCCCTCAGCCTCTCCTCATAGGGCTTGTGTTCCAAACCCCTCACCAACTTCATTGCCTTTCTCTGGACACGCTCCAGCAAGTCAACATTCTTCCTAAACCGAGGGGCCCAGAACTGGACACAGTACTCAAGGTGTGGCCCAACCAGTGCAGTGTACAGGGGCAGAATGACCTCCCTGCTCCTGCTGGCCACACTGTTCCTGATGCAGGCCAGGATGCCATTGGCCCTCTTGGCTGCCTGGGCACACTGCAGGCTCATGTTCAGCCTACCATCGACCAGTACCCCCAGGTCCCTCTCTGCCTGGCTGCTCTCCAGCCACTCTGACCCCAGCCTGTAGCACTGCATGGGGTTGCTGTGACCAATGTGCAGAACCCGGCACTTGGATGTGTTAAATCTCATGCCGCTGGATTCTGCCCATCTGTCCAGCCTGTCGAGGTCCCTCTGCAGAGCCTCTCTACCCTCCAGCAGATCAACCCCTGCCCCCAGCTTGGTGTCGTCCACAAATTTACTGATGATGGACTCAATGCCCTCATCCAGATCATCAATAAAGATGTTAAAGAGCACGAGGCCCAACACTGATCCTTGGGGCACACCACTAGTGACTGGTTGCCAGCTGGATGTGGCACTATTCACCACCACTCTCTGGGATCAGCCTCCAGCCAGTTCCTAACCCAGCTCAGAGTGCTGCTGTCCAAGCAATGGGCTGACAGCTTGGCCAGGAGTTTGCTATGGGGGACAGTGTCAAAAGCCTTGCTGAGGTTCAGGTAGACTACATGCACCAGTTTCCCCACATACACCAGGCAGGTTACCTGATCATAGAAGGAGATCAGTTTTTTTAAATTGAATGGGTTAGTACAAGGAGAAAAGTAAGGAAGACATAAGAAAAATTATTGTAGAGGATTTTGAGGGAAGAGGAATTGAAATAATAAAAGCACAATGGGAAATGGTAAACAAGCTAACTGAGGAAGTAGAGAAGAGACTCCAAATGAAATCTTAAAGTGGGTTAAGGAATCTGCAGGGCTCCTGAAGAATGTAACTGCTGCCAAGAAGACATGACACCTGGCTGCTGGTTGCACCCAGTAGGCTAAGGAGGCAGAGTTAACATATACTGGTGGAGCCTAATCTTGATCCTAACCCTATTTTTGTATAAGGAGTCCAATCAAAATCAAAGACCATGTTCCCATGTGTGGATAAATTCTCTTCTAATATTAGTAATGATAGGTAGATTGAAAGGCCATTATGGAGCTAAGATTATAACATCATCTGACGTAAAGGTATGAGAACAGAACACTTATCTGCAGTTGTTGAAAGGGAGCACAGTCAGCTCAGTCAGTGGAGCATGAGACTCTCAATCTCAGGATCGTGGGTTCAAGCCTACAGCGGACAGGCAGCAGTGTCCTTTTACTGTTGGATATGTTCCCAACGACCTGAGAATTCCGCACACAGGTTTCGTTTGATAGGGACAGTCTTTCCTGATGTAACAGAAATAGAACAGAATAGAATAGAATAAACCAGGTTGGAAGAGACCTTCAAGATCATCGCATCCAACCTATCATCCAACATTGTAATTGTTGTTTAAAATTATAAGACCTTTAGGTAAAATTGTTTATGCCAATAAGTTACAAGCAGATGGTTATGATCTGAAGGTGATCAAAATAGAGGAACTTAATTATGATCCAATTAAGGAGGTTCTGAAAGATCTGGAAATTTTAACACAAATCAATGGTGACAAAAAGAAAATGGGGGATTGTTATGAATATACAGGTGATTCTGTGATTTGTGTTAAAGGTAGAGAATTCTGAGTGTACTGGAACTGGGGGTCAGAAGCTTGCAGGAGCCTGTTTTGAGGACAAAGGGGGAGCCGCATATTTTACAAACTTAAACAGAGACAGTGTGTTTAGCTAATTGGAGACACCAAGGCTGAGGAGAAGAACTAGGAATTTGTTTTCTTTAGATAAGAAGCCTGGACAATTGAGCATACGTGAAAGTGGATGCTTTGACCCTTACCACACTGGATGTAGGGAGAAGGGATTTGATGACCTATTCCGTTTCAGCAGTAAGCTCCACCAGGAACACACCGAGACCAGGAGCCTCGGAAAAGCATGAACTGCTGCCTTTTCAACCTGAGGGACCCGCATGGAATCTCTACGCTCGGTTAGGATCGGCTCTCGCCGTTTCTCCACGTGCTCGGGATCATTCGGGTCCCTGCGTGCCGCAGCAGTTTAAAAGCCGGCGGCAGCTCGCGGCAGCTTCCGTTTCAGCGGTAAGCTCCACCAGGAACACACCAAGGCCAGGAGCCTTGGAAAAGCACGAACTGCTGCCTTTTCAACCTGAGGGACCCGCGCAGAATCTCTACGCTCGGCTAGGATTGGCTTTCGCTGTTTCTCCACGTGCTTGGGATTGTTCGGGTCCCTGCGTGCCGCGGCAGTTTAAAAGTCGGCGGCAGCTCGCAGCAGCTTCCGTTTCAGCCTGGCTTCTCGCTCGGACGCGTGCACTGCCACACTTTTTCTAAAACTTTCTCCAGTAGGTCCCGTGGGCAGGGCTAGCCATTTAGTATTCAGTATTCCTAAGGTTGGAAGAGACCTCAAAGATCATCGAGTCCAACCTGTCACCACAGACCACATGACTAGAGTAGGGAAGACACTACTGCCCACTGCAGGCTTGAACTCACGACCTTCCCATTAAGGGTCTGATGCATTACCAAGCTGAGCCACCCTGCTCCATGGTGGTAACTCGCCGCAATAACTCCTTTAAAAAGTCAGTCTCGACTCAGACTGAGGGGGAATATAAGCAGGTAGGTAGGTGTCATAAGCAAGAGGTAGGTGTCCAGGCATCTAGCTGCAGACGGTGCTGGAGCCTGTCACTTGAGATGCAGGGTAGAGGGGACGGCTCCTGCATTAGGTGTGAGCAGATGGACTATCTGCTTAGCCTGGTGGCCGGACTGAAGGACGAGGTTGCTAGACTTAGAGATGAAAGTGATTGTAGAAGGGTGATGAACCTGAGTAACCAGGCTCTGCAGGCCCCCCCAGCAGAGGCTGGTTATCCAAAAAGCAGAGGGGAATGGACTCAGGTTCCTCTCAAAAGACGCAAGGTTAAACCTCCTTGCCTCCCCTCACCCCCCCCACTGCCCTTGGGAAACAAGTATGGAGCATTGGAGGTTGAGGGTGTGGTGATTCTGATATCGGAGGACACACCATCTGGGGTTTTCCCTGTGGCAAAACAGCCTAAGGTTAAACAGCCTAGGGTTAAACAGCCTTCCCCCAGCATCAGGACTTGCTCCCTTAAAAAAAAGAGGAGGGTAATTGTTATTGGCGATTCCCTCCTGAGTGGAACAGAGGGCCCCATATGTCAGCCAGACCCTACTCACAGGGAGGTTTGTTGCCTTCCAGGAGCCATGGTTGGAGATGTTACCAGAAGACTGCCTGGTATGGTGCAGCCCTCTGACTATTATCCCTTGATAGTTATGCAGTTAGGGAATGATGATGTTGCAACCAGAACTCCCAGGGCTATCAAAGATGACTTCAGGGCCCTGGGAGATCTGGTTGAGGGGTCAAGTGCACAAATAATATTTTCGTCTATACCCTTAGTTGCAGGAAGGAATACCTGTTACAGTTTGAGCTGGGTGCCCCCCTGCAATGTTTACTTTCTGTGTCCAGAAGTCCAGCCCAGAGGGGTGGACACAGGAAATTATGTAGTATTTCCTACCACAATCCTTTGCACCACTATAAGATCCAGTGCGGGGTCTAGCAAGCTCTCTTTTCTTCCTCCTCCATCAGCCGGTAACTGGGGGAGATGCCTCCTGGCTTTGTGACTGGCTAGGCCCAAGGCCATGAGGGCATGGGCAGTCTCAGATCTGGCCAGCTGAGACTAGCCTAGCAGTGGGAGGGGGAAGAAGGAGCCCTGGGGGTCTTGGGTGTACCCTCAGGTGGGGATGGGATCTCTCTGGGTCTGTTTTGGGATTTTTCTTTGTCACTGTGCTTTTGGCTTTCTGTAAATGTTCACTGCTTTCTCTTTAAACTTTCCATCACTTTTGCAATCCGCTTGTCTGAGTGTTTATTGTTGCCAGGGGTGGGGAAGGGGGCTGCCTCAACCCAGCACATTCTTGGTAGCAGAGGATGGTTAAGGTGGGCAGAGGGTCTGCCCCTAACCCCTTTACATTCTTGGCGAGCCAGGCAGGAGTAGGAGTTGGTTATTGTGGCTACTCTGCAGATCGGATTGCAAAAGATAAGAGAGTTTAAATTTTGTTCTGGGCGTCGTTTTGCTTTTTGGCAGTTGGTGGCTCAAGTGGTGTTGTTGGGGCGATTGTGTTAAGTTCTTGTGGATTGCAGGGGGGCTCCTGGTGCATGACCAGTGGCAGAGAGGCCCTCCTGCTGTTTCAAGCAGGGGTGGTTCTTAACCATCGGAATGGGAGCACCGCTTCAGAATGCGGGACCTGCCCTTCCTCCACCTTTATTCTCTGTGGAGCGGTAGAAGTGGCAGGGAGTGAAGTGGGGGAGGGGCAGCGGTGAGCAGATCAGAGTCAGGTCCGTTCTCGCTGCATGGTAGGGCCAGCTACGGCGGAGCGGGCGAGCTCGGCTCCCTATGGGTGAATGGGGACTCCAGCTGGAAAGCTGTTCTCAAGGGCCCTGAGGACGTGCTCATGGCTTTCGCTGGAGGAGGCGTCTGAATGCCCGAGGGGTGGAGGCGATTTTGATTCTGTACCGCACCGATAGAGGTGGCCGGAGCCCTCCTGTATGCCTGGGGGCGGCGGGTCTGGCCGTGCGCTCGGAGCGGCGACGGCGGTCCCCGGCCGTCCACTTGAGCTGTGGTGGTGGCGGGTCCGGCCGTGCGCTCGGACTGCGGCAGCGGTGAGCACGGCCGTGCACTTGGAGCGGCGGCGGCGGTCCTGGACGTGCGCTCGGGCTGCGGCGGGGCCAGCCCTAGTCTCTTCCCCGACCTTTTCGGACGAGTTCCGAAAATGGTGCCGAGCACTTGGCTCCACCTCCCTTCTTCTCAGTAGGTTGTGGTGCAGTCCTTCCCAGGGGTGGGGAAGGGGGCTCCCTCAACCCAGCGCAATACCATAAGGAACAGGTCAGCAGCTGCAGTCAACAAGTGGCTTAGAGGCTGGTGCAGTCAAAAGAATTTTGGGTTTTTCAATCTTGAAAAACTTTCTGCTGCACCAGGCCAGCTGGCAACAGATGGAGCACATCTGTCCCAGAGGAGGGGTAAGATCAGAGTGTACGAAAATGGCCTATCCCTCAAAGGGAAAAAGATTCTAGGAAGGGAATTGGCAGGTCTCCTAGATAGGGCTTTAAACTAATTTCGAAGGGGGAAGGGGCTGAAACCAGTCCCCCCAGGCTGGGGTCTGGGGGTGATGAGCCAGAGGTGAAACTAGCAGCCCGGCTGAAGTGCATGTACACTAATGCACGAAGCATGGGCAGCAAACAAGAGGAGCTTGAAGCCTTGCTGCAGCAGGAAAGTTATGATGTAGTTGCCATCACAGAGACGTGGTGGGACAACTCACATGACTGGAGCGCTGCAATTGATGGCTACAGGCTCTTCAGGAGAGACAGGCAAGGAAGAAGGGGTGGAGGGGTGGGCCTTTACATCAGGAAGGCACTAGATGCCATTGAGCTGGAGATCAGGGATGATCGGGTTGAGTGTCTGTGGGTGAGAATTAGAGGGAAGGCCAACAGGGTAGACATCCTGGTTGGAGTCTGTTATAGACCACCCAACCAGGAGGAAGATGTTGATGAGTCATTCTATAGGCAGCTTAAGGCTGTCTCAAGATCGCCTGACCTTGTTCTCATGGGCGACTTCAACGTGCCTGATATCTGCTGGGATCTTAACATAGCAGAGAAGAGGCAATCTAGGAGGTTCTTAGAATGCATGGAAAGGAATGGAAAGGCTTGACCTCCTCTTCACCAATAGGGAAGGACTGGTGGGCGATGTGGTGGTCGGAGGGTGTTTAGGGGCCAGTGACCACGAGATAATTGAATTCTCAGTATTTGGTCAAGCTAACAGGGGTAGCAAGAAGACCTCCACTCTGGATTTCCGGAGGGCGGACTTCAGGTTACTCAAGGAACTAATTCAGAGGGTTCCTTGGGATAAAGCCCTTAAAAACAAAGGGGTCCAGGAAATCTGGACCTACTTCAAGGAAGAATTCTTGAAGGCGCAGGGACAGGCTGTGCCAATGTGCTGGAAGATGGGCCGCCGGGGCAGACGGCCAGCCTGGATGGTTAATGAACTTTTAATAGAACTAAGGGAAAAAAAGTGGGTGTATCATCTTTGGAAGAAAGGTGAGGAAACCCATGAAAAATTTAAGGATGTTGCTAGGTCTTGTAGGAAGAAAATTAGGGTGGCAAAAGCACATTTGGAGCTTAGTCTGGCCTCTGCTGTGAAGGAAAACAAAAAGTCCTTCTATAAATACATTAATAGCAAGAGGAAGGGCAAGGACAACCTCCAATCCTTGGTGGACACGGAGGGGAACGTTGTAACAAAGGATGAGGAAAAGGCAGAGATACTTAACACCTTCTTTGCCTCAATTTTTACTAGCAGGACAAAATGTCTTCCTGACAGCTGGCCTGCAGAGCTGGCAGAAGGAGCCAGGGAGCAGCATTGTTTTCCTCTGTTCCAGAAAGGGGCAGTTGGTGATCTGCTCAGCTGCTTGGATCCCCACAAGTCGATAGGACCAGATGGGATCCATCCTAGGGTGCTGAGATACCTGGCAGAGGAGCTGACCAAGCCACTATCTATCATTTTTCAGCAGTCCTGGCTCACTGGAGATGTCCCAGAGGACTGGAAGCTGGCCAACGTGGTGCCCATCCACAAGAAGGGCTGGTTGGATGAGCCAGGGAATTATAGGCCTATCAGCCTGACCTCAGTGCCAGGCAAGATCATGGAGCAGGCCATCCTGAGTGCAATCACACAGCACTTAGAGGATGGCCAAGGGATCAGGCCTAGCCAGCATGGATTTAGGAAGGGCAGGTCCTGCCTGACCAACGTGATCTCCTTCTATGAGCAGGTGACCCGCCTGGTGGATGTGGGGAGGCCTGTTGATGTAGTCTACCTGGACCTCAGCAAGGCCTTTGACACTATCCCCCATAGCAAACTCCTGGCCAAGCTGTCAGCCCATGGCTTGGACGGGAGCATACTGCGATGGGTTAGGAACTGGCTGGATGGCCGACCCAAGAGAGTGGTGGTGAATGGTTTCATAGTTTCATAGTTTCATAGTTTCATTCAGGGTTGGAAGGGACCACAAGGATCATCTAGTTCCAACCCCCCTGCCATGGGCAGGGACACCCCACACTAGATCAGGCTGGCCAGAGCCTCATCCAGCCTGGTCTTAAACACCCCCAGGGACGGGGCCTCGACCACCTCCCTGGACAACACATTCCAGGGTTTCACCACTCTCATGGTGAAGAACCTCCTCCTCACATCTAGCCTGAATCTCCCCACCTCCAGCTTCATTCCATTCCCCCTAGTCCTATCACTACCTGAGATCCTGAGAAGTCCCTCCCCAGCCTTCCTGTAGGCCCCTTTCAGATACTGGAAGGCCACAATTAGGTCACCTCGGAGCCTTCTCTTCTGCAGACTGAACAGCCCCAACTCCTTCAGTCTGTCCTCATAGGAGAGGTGCTCCAGCCCTCTGATCATCCCTGTGGCCCTTCTCTGGACACGTTCCAGCACCTCCACATCCCTCTTGTAATAGGGGCTCCAGAACTGGACACAGTACTCCAGGTGGGGTCTCACCAGGGCTGAGTAGAGGGGGAGGATCACCTCCCTCGACCTGCTAGCCACACTTCTCCTGATGCAGCCCAGGATCTGATTGGCTTTGCGGGCTGCAAGTGCACACTGAGAGCTCACGTAGAGCTTTTTGTCCACCAGCACCCCCAAGTCTATCTCCCCAGGGCTACTTTCCAGCCAGTCACTGCCCAGCCTGTATTTGTGCCTGGGATTGCCTCGACCCAGATGCAGGACCCTGCACTTGCTCTTATTGAACTTCATGAGGTTGGCTTGTGCCCACCTCTCCAGCCTGTCAAGGTCCCTCTGGATGGCCTCCCTTCCCTCCAGCGTGTCTGCTGCACCACACAGCTTGGTGTCATCAGCAAACTTGCTGAGGGTGCACTCAATGCCACTGTCCATGTCCCCCACAAAGATGTTGAATGGTGCCACATCCACCTGGTGGCCAGTCAGTAGTGGCGTCCCCCAGGGATCAGTGCTGGGCCCCATCCTCTTTAATATCTTTATTGATGATCTGGATGAGGGCATTGAGTCATTTGTGGCCGACACCAAGCTGGGGGCAGGGGTTGATCTGCTGGAGGGTAGAGAGGCTCTGCAGAGAGACCTCGACAGGCTGGACAGATGGGCAGAATCCAATGGCATGAGATTTAACACATCCAAGTGCCGGGTTCTGCACATTGGTCACAGCAACCCCATGCAGTGCTACAGGCTAGGGTCAGAGTGTCTGGAGAGCGGCCAGGCAGAGAGGGACCTGGGGGTACTGGTCGATGGCAGGCTGAAAAGGAGCCTGCAGTGTGCCCAGGCAGCCAGGAGGGCCAATGGCATCCTGGCCTGCATGAGGAATAGTGTGGCCAGCAGGAGCAGGGAGGTCATTCTCCCCCTGTACGCTGTACTGGTTGGGTCACACCTCGAGTACTGTGTCCAGTTCTGGGCCCCTCAGTTTGGGAAGGATGTTGGCTTGCTGGAGCGTGTCCAGAGAAGGGCAACAAAGTTGGTGAGGGGCTTGGAACACAAGCCCTATGAGGAGAGGCTGAGGGAGCTGGGGCTGCTTAGCCTGGAGAAGAGGAGACTCAGAGGTGACCTTATTGCTGTCTACAACTACCTGAAGGGGGGTTGTAGACAGGCAGAGGTTGGTCTCTTCTCCCAGGCAGCCAGCACCAGAACAGGAGGACACAGTCTCAGGCTGCGCCACAGGAGTTTCAGCATGGAGGTCAGGAGGAAGTTTTACACAGAGAGAGTGATCGCCCACTGGAATGGGCTGCCCGGGGAGGTGGTGGAATTGCCATCGCTGGAGGTGTTCAGGAGGAGACTTGACAGGGTGCTTGGTTGCATGGGTTACTTGATTAGGTGGTGTTGGATGATAGGTTGGACGCGATCATCTTGAAGGTCTCTTCCAACCTGGTTTATTCTATTCTATTCTGAAGACTCATTATCATATGCCTGCCTTCTATTTAGCATAAGCTTGTTTATGTAGATGATGTAACTATATAAGATGAAGAAAGCTATTGTAAAGCTGCTGTGGGGTGAAGTTTTGTACCCTCGCATGCCCAACCGGATGCTTTGCTTGCTTTTATTGCTTTTTTTGCCTTCTTAAGATCTTTTAGTGCCAATAAAACTGTTACCAAAAACTTTTACCAGGAGTCATCTATAACAATAGCATCCTCAAACAATCATAAAGTCATCCTCTTGCACTACTCTAACAGGTCCGCGTCTTTCCTGTGCTGAGGACTCCAGAACACCAAACAGCACTGCTGGGAGGGTCTAACCACAGTGGAGTAGAGGAGGGTTTTTTGTATACAACCAAGGTGAGGAATCAAAGAATCAATAAGGTTGGAAAAGACCTCAAAGATCATCAAGTCCAACCTGTCACCCAAGACCTCATGACTACTAGACCATGGCTTCAAGTGCTAAGTCAAATCCCTTTTTGAACACCTCCAGGGACAGTGACTCCATCACCTCCCTGGGCAGCACATTCCTATGGCTAACAACTCCCTCTGTGAAGAACTTTCTCCTGGCCTCAAGCCTAAACTTCCCCTGGTGCAGTTTGAGACTGTGTCCTCTTGTTCTGGTGCTGGTTGCCTGGGGGAAGAGACCAACCCCCATCTGGCTACAACCTCCAGGAAGAAGTCCTGGAGCTCTGAGGGCACAAGGCTGAGAACATACTTTACCTATTCAAAAGGTAAGAGAGCTACCACCGTTATTTCACAGTCCCCAGCAACCCTCCCAATGTTCAAGCAGAGAGGTACTCACACAGATGCCCTCCCTGCAGCATAGGAAATAACTCACATCCCCAAATGCAGCTTCACAAGTCTGCTGGCAAGCGCAGTGTAAGGGACACCAAGAGCAGCAACCTTGCTGTTATTTGCAGCACGATGTCAGTACTCCACCTCTGCGAAGTGCTGCACACTGATTTCACATTTTATTATTTAGTATGGATCTTCCATCTGCAAGGCTGTGCAAACTTGTGACTTTTACACCTGAGGTGCTGGAGCTAGAAGACAGCAACACAGCCAGTGAGGCAGATTAAAGTCGACAGGGACACCCCACACTAGAACAGGCTGGCCAGAGCCTCATCCAGCCTGGTCTTTGTAGTGGATATGCCCTCAGAAATGAGCGGCAGATGCATCAATGAAAATGTAAGTTTATTTATTTATATATATATATACACAAACTCTGTAATGGGGTATTTACAGTCACCCTTCACAGGTATCAATATTCGGTTAGTGGAACTATCTTTACAGAATGTTATGTATGGGCACTTAAATCAAATGATTCACAGAACTTATAATCGAAACTGAGTCAGAGAGTGGTGGGGGAGGGGTTGGTCAGTGACCGGCAGCCCTCCACCCAGAGCAATTTGAACGCTATCCTAACTGAAGCTTTATAAAGAAGGGCTTGGCTTACTCACAAGCTGAGAACTTCGTGAAGTCTTTCCTTAATAATGTTTATAGTCCAGAGAACGTGGCACAGATGTGCCGTAATAAGGAGAAAGGAAATGGCGCCGGCCGCTTGGCTGCACCGCGTGGCTCTGCTGTTCTCTCCCAGGATACAAAAGGTTCCTCGCTCGGAGCGGGGCAGTGGCAGGTCAGCAACGCTGGTTCACATGGTCTACCAGGTTTTCTCCTACAACGATGGATCACGCAGTGGTTGATCCCACGGAGTGCTGTCCACGGCACCGCACGCAGCTGGGTGACGGTGGCAAAGGACCGCGAGGCCTCTTGAAGCACTGGCACGCATGCACACACACAGGCTCCAACACCAAGGTGGGGGGGCTCATTTACCAAACAACCCCTATTTGCCATTTGCCCCAGTGAATACTGGTCCAATAAGCATCTGTTGCTAATGCAAAGATTAACCAATGAACTGACACCTACCAAATATGGCCTAAGTATATGCTATACCCAGGGAAACAAACATATAGCCTCCCTCTTGTGTACTACAGGGGTGAGACCATGCCCAGGTAGGCTGTTTACCTGGACTCAGTGGTGCCAGGATCCCCCCCTGCCGCCTCCAGAAAGGAGGGGGAACAAAGGAGGGTTAACACACAGAGAAATATATCCTACAAATGTTTGGGGCACAATCCTGACTATAAGCATCGTTCACTACAGTCTTAAAAACCTCCAGGGATGGGGCCTCAACCACCTCCCTGGACAACCCATTCCAGGGTTAATACATTCTAGGTTGCTTGCCCAGACCATGTTTTTCTCCCTAGACCCAACAAGTGGCTCTGTGTAACAGCATGTTGCAGAGCAGCAAAACAGCCTTGGCCATTCTTGTTTCCAACCAGAACTACATTCCTTATATTTCATATTGGAGTTTTAAATCGGGAGAAGGGAAGGCTGAGGGGAGATCTTATTGCTCTCTACAACTACTTGAAAGGAGCTTGTAGTGAATAATAGAATTGTCAGGGTTGGAAGGGACCTCGAGGATCATTTAGTTCCAAACTCCCTGCCACGCACAGGGACACCTCATAGTTTCATAGTTTCATAGTTTCATTCAGGGTTGGAAGGGACCACAAGGATCATCTAGTTCCAACCCCCCTGCCATGGGCAGGGACACCCCACACTAGATCAGGCTGGCCAGAGCCTCATCCAGCCTGGTCTTAAACACCCCCAGGGACGGGGCCTTGACTACCTCCCTGGACAACACATTCCAGGGTTTCACCACGCTCATGGTGAAGAATCTCCTCCTCACATCCAGCCTGAATCTCCCCACCTCCAGCTTCATTCCATTCCCCCTAGTCCTATCACTACCTGAGATCCTGAGAAGTCCTTCCCCAGCCTTCCTGTAGGCCCCTTTCAGATACTGGAAGGCCACAATTAGGTCACCTCGGAGCCTTCTCTTCTGCAGACTGAACAGCCCCAACTCCTTCAGTCTGTCCTCATAGGAGAGGTGCTCCAGCCCTCTGATCATCCTTGTGGCCCTTCTCTGGACACGTTCCAGCACCTCCACATCCCTCTTGTAATAGGGGCTCCAGAACTGGACACAGTGCTCCAGGTGGGGTCTCACCAGGGCTGAGTAGAGGGGGAGGATCACCTCCCTCGACCTGCTAGCCACACTTCTCCTGATGCAGCCCAGGATCTGATTGGCTTTGCGGGCTGCAAGTGCACACTGAGAGCTCACGTAGAGCTTTTTGTCCACCAGCACCCCCAAGTCTATCTCCCCAGGGCTACTTTCCAGCCAGTCACTGCCCAGCCTGTATTTGTGCCTGGGATTGCCTCGACCCAGATGCAGGACCCTGCACTTGCTCTTATTGAACCTCATGAGGTTGGCTTGTGCCCACCTCTCCAGCCTGTCAAGGTCCCTCTGGATGGCCTCCCTTCCCTCCAGCGTGTCTGCTGCACCACACAGCTTGGTGTCATCAGCAAACTTGCTGAGGGTGCACTCAATGCCACTGTCCATGTCCCCCACAAAGATGTTGAATAAGACAGGTCCCAGGACTGATCCCTGAGGGACTCTGCTTGTCACTGGCCTCCACTGGGACATGGAGCCATTGACAGCCACTCTTTGGGTGTGGCCATCAAGCCAGTTCCTTATCCATCTAGTGGTCCACCCATCAAACCCATGTGTCACCAGTTTGGAGACCAGGATGTGGTGCGGGACAGTGTTGAAGGCTTTGCTCAGGTCCAGGTAAACGACATCAGTTGCTCGCCTCTCATCTATTAATTTTGTCACCTGCTCATAGAAGGCCACCAGGTTGGTCAGGCAGGATTTGCCCTTGGCAAAGCCATGCTGACTGTTCCCAATCACCTCTTCACTATTCTTTTGAGCGAGTAGTGACTCCAGGAGGATCTGCTCCATGATCTTTCCAGGCACAGAGGTGAGACTGACTGGCCTGTAGTTCCCTGGTTCCTCCTTCTTGCCCTTTTTGAAGATGGGGGCAATGTTTCCCCTTTTCCAGTCTGTGGGGACTTCACCAGATTGCCATGACTTTTGAAATATACTAGAGAGGGGTTTAGCAACCTCATCTGACAGTTCTCTCAGTACCCGTGGGTGTAACCCGTCGGGTCCCATGGACTTGAACACTTTCAGGTTCTTCAGATGATCACGAACCTGATCTGCACTTACAATGGGCAGTTCTTCCTCCCCGTCCCTGGCTTTGACTTCCATAACATCAGGAGTGTGGCTAGAGGCCCTTGCAGTGAAGACTGAGGTAAAGAAGTTATTAAGTACCTCAGCCTTTTCCTCATCACTTGTGACCATGTCACCAGTTTCCTTTCTGAGGGGGCCCACACCTTCCCTAGTCTTCTTCTTCCCATTAATATACCTGTAGAAGTTCTTAGTATTCCCTTTAATCTCCCTGGCTAGATTCAACTCAAACTCTGCTTTGGCTTTCCTAACCAGGACTCTTGCTGCTCGGGCAGCTTCCTTATATTCCCCCTGTTCTACCTGTCCTTCCCTCCACTTCCTGTAGAGTTTCCTTTTAAGTAATAGTGTGTCCAGTAGCTCCTTGCCCATCCAGGCAGGCCTCCTAGCATTCTTACCTGCTTTTCTCTTTTTACAGAGCTCCTGGACACAGAGGAGGTGGTCCTTGAATACTGACCAGCTGTTCTGGGTCCCTCTTCCCTCCAGGGCTTTGTCCCACGACACTTTGGCTAGCAGATCCCTGAAGCGATCAAAATCTGCACGCCTAAAGTCTAGGGTCGTGAGCTTGGAATACTTCCTCCTGATTGCCCCGAGGATGTTAAATTCAACTGCTTCATGGTCACTGCAGCCAAGGCCGTCTCTGAGCCTCACATTGCTTACCAGCCCTTCCCTGTTGGTGAGAACAAGGTCCAGCATAGCACCATTTCTTGTTGGTTCCTCCACCATTTGGAGGAGGAAGTTGTCTTCTATGCAGTCCAGGAACATCCTGGATTGCTGGTGCCTTGCTGTGTTGTCCCTCCAGCAGATATCTGGGTGGTTGAAATCACCCATGAGGACCAGGGCTTGTGACCTGGAAGCTGCTTCTATTTGCCTATGGAGGGCCTCATCTGCTTGGATCTGCTGGTCAGGTGGCCTGTAGGAGACCCCCACAGTAATATCTTCTTCTCCTGTCCTGCCTTTAATTTTGACCCATACACTCTCAACTAGCTTATCATCCCTCCCCAGTTGGAGCTCCACTGATTCCAACTGGCTATTGACATAGAGGGCAACACCTCCTCCTCTCCTTCCCTGCCTATCCTTCCTAAAGAGTTTATACCCATCTATCCCTACATCCCAGTCATGGGATTCATCCCACCAAGTTTCAGTAACAGCCACTATGTCGTGGCATCCCAGCAGCACAGTGGCCCTTAACTCATCCTGTTTGTTGCCCAAGCTGCACGCATTCGCATAGAAGCACTTCAGCTGGGCTGGCCCTGTCCTCCTCTTGTGCCAAATCCCCTCGGTTTCCACAGAATGTCCTGGTGGATCATTCGTGGCTTGCCTCAGGGTAGCAAGTTGAGAGCCCTTACCAGCTCTCCTTCTCTCTACTGCTGGTGAGCTGCCCCTCTGTTTGTCACCAGCCAGCAGGAGACTATTAACCCCTTCCCCCTTCAAATCTAGTTTAAAGCCCTATGAATGAGCCCTGCCACCTCACACTACATCAGGTGAGGCTGGTGCTGGTCTCTTCTCCCAGGTAGCTAGTGATAGGACAAGAGGAAATGGATTTAATTTGTAGCAGGTAGGTTTAGATTGGACATTAGGAAAAATGGCTTTACTGCAGGAGTGGTGAGGCGTTTGAACAGGCTGCCCAGGGAGGTGGTACATTTGCAGTTCCTGGAGATGTTCAAGAAGCATGTAGATGTGGTGCTTCAGGATACAGTTCAGTGGTCATGGTAGTTGGGTGATGGTTGGACTTGATGATCTTAAAGGTCTTATCCAACCTTACTGATTCCTTGATTCTATCATTCTGTTTAGTCAACATCTGACCAAGAGCAGCATGGATTAAAAAAATGTGTGCCCCAATTTACTAAAAGGGTATTATAATTATAAATGTGGATCAGAGCTGATGTCACTTCAGTTCACATCATGCAGATATCATCAAAACAATGCATCTGTTGTGAAATAATTCAATATCCTCAAGTAGCAGGAAAGGGACTATTTGCTTACAACATGATCCTCTCCTTTATTTTAATATAGCATTAAATATGCACAGTTAAGCACTCAAAATTCAGGAAATGAGAAATGCATGGCTCATAGAGCTTTAACTCTGCTGTCATCTTTTATCAGATCATAGCATACTGCTTCTTAAATAATCTGTTTCCGCAACTTTTCACCCATCTCTACATTCCAAAACTGCCTGAGATGGCTCTGCTAGAGACCACAAGAAGAAATAAGTTGAGGGATTGTGACCGTTTGAGACTGTGCCTTTAAGAAAGGGACAGTGCTGGGACACTCTGGCTGAATGTTTTGGTGAAGACAATGAAAACATCGATGTTCTAAACGAATTTCATTGGTAGATTGGTAGAATGCAGTTTTAAGTTTTAGTGCAGCTGGAATTTTTTTCTCAGTTCATTCCTTTCCTTCTCCCTTCCAGCTTGGCTGCTTCTGGGCTCCTTGCCAGAGCGACCTTGGATAAAGATAAGCTCTAATACTAATTCTCATGAGGCCTACTAAAATTCTGCTTTCTTAATAACTGCCTTTTTCACTCTTTCTAACCCTCTTTGGGAAAAAAGGGAGGCAGGGGGAGAGAAGGGGGGACAGGGGGGGAACCCTCCTCGGTCTGGAGGAGGAAATTTCATTCCTGTATTATTTATTTTTTTACTTTGCTGTATATTTCTGTATATATATTGTAAATACTGTATATATATTGTATATCTAACCTGCCTTTCCACATTGCTTGCAAAATATAGCATTCGTTCCGCTTCCCCGGCTGAGTTAGCTGTGGTTTTTTTTCCCTTTGTGGGGGAGAGAAAGCTACGCCTTCTCTCTCAACCCACCACATTTCTTTTGGCGCCCAACATGGGGCTTGGGGAAAATTAACTTAATTTGTTGCTTGCTTGACTCAGAGAAGCAAACATGAAGGTGTTTTGGATTTTAGAACATCTAGTATTTTCAATATGTTTGGTTCTGACTTACAAATATTGTCTGGGCCTCCTTATCGATCACCTAGGTAAATATTTAATGCAGAAAATTTATTTATGGTTTATGTATAAGATTCAGCCTCTGTATGACCGCTGCAGGATTCAAACCCATGACCTCAACACTTACAGCCTCATGCCTTACAAACTGAGCCACAGACTCCACCTGGTCCAAGTGGATGGCTCTGATAACACAGAGAGCTCGAATGGGAAATCTTGAGAGACCTGGTCTAGAGGAGGTGATCTCAAGTTGGCCTGAAGGTATCAACTGTGCTAAACCTCCAGAGGAGAAAGTAACTCGTGCTGAGGAAGCTCCTCCTTACAATGCCCTTTCTGATGATGAAAAGAAATATGCTTTGTTCACAAACGGTTCCTGTTGTCTTGTTGGAAACAAGCGAAGGTGGAAGTCTGCAGTGTGGATTCCAACACGTCGAGTTGCAGAGGCGAAGGATGGAGAAGGAGAATCCAGTCAGTTCGCAGAGGTAAAAGCTGTCCGGCTAGCTCTCGACGTAGCTGAACGTGAGAGATGGCCAAAGCTTTATCTCTACACCAACTCATGGATGGTAGCCAATGCTCTATGGGGTTGGCTAAAGAACTGGAAGAAGAGTGGTTGGCAGATGAAAGGAAAACCCATTTGGGCAGCCGACCTGTGGCAGGACATTGCTGATTGACTCGAGAGAATTCCAGTGAAAGTGAGACACATCGATGCTCACATTCCTAAGAGCAAAGCTACTGAGGAACAGCAACACAACCATCAGGCAGATCTAGCTGCAAGAGTTTCTCAAGTAGACATGGACTCTAATCTTGATCTCAACTGGAAACACCGAGGTGAGATATTCTTAGCTCGGTGGGCTCATGATTCGTCAGGACATCAAGGCAGAGATGCAACATACCAATGGGCTCGTGACAGATCCATAGACATTTCCATGGATGCTATCACACAAGTCATCCATGACTGTGACATTTGTGCTGCTATTAAGCAGGCAAAACGACTTAAGCCCTTGTGGTATGGTGACAGATGGTCCAAGTAGAAATATGGTGAAGCTTGGCAGATTGACTACATCACTCTACCATGTTCTCGTTCATGTATGCAATACATGCTTACTATGGTAGAAGCAAACACCGGATGGTTGGAAACATCCAGTTCCACATGCAACTGCACGCAACACCATTCTCAGTCTGGAGGGACAGATCCTGTGGAGACACAGAACTCCAGAGAGGATTGAGTCAGACAACGGAACTCATTTCAAGGACAACCTTGTAAAGAACTGGGCAAAAGAGCACGGTATTGAGTGGATATCCCACATTCCTTACTATGCACCAGCTTCAGGGAAGATTGAACGCTACAACGGTTTGTTGAAGACCACTCTTAAAGCCATGGGGGGTGGATCTTTGAAAAACTGGGAAAAACTGGCTGGTAAATAGTAGAGGTTCAGTGAACTGAGCTGGACCTGCACATTCAGATCTGCTACAGAAAGTAGAAGGTGATAGAGTTCCTGTTGTTAGAGAAAAGAATCTGTTAGGTAAAACTGTTTGGGTATTTTCACCCTCAGGAGAGGCTAAACCTGTCCGAGGGGTGGTTTCAGCTGAAGGTCCGGGTCACACTTATTGGGTAATGCAAGAGAATGGTGAAATTCAGTGTATTCCACAAGGAAATTTAACTTTAGCTGAAAGTGTTTAATTTCAAACTGTTGTACAGCTACATCGCGTCCAAAGGAAGAATCTACGAGGAATCTATGGTGCACAAACCCTGTGGTCTCTGAGAGCCCTGAGTCAACTAAGAGACCCTGGGAATCCCTGTTTTCCTTTTTCTTCGCTTCGTCTGAGAAGAGACAAACTGTTTTCCATTTTCTTGTTTCCTGATTTTCTTGGACTTCTGAATCATCTACATCTGAGTATAGCCGGAATGGACTATGAACTTTACTTACGAACTGTAATTATTTTTTTGGATTGGATGGACAGTACGAGCAGGCAATTAAATTGTTTAGAAGGGGTGGACTGTGACCGTTTGAGGCTGTGCCTTTAAGAAAAGAGACAGTTCTGGGACACTCTGGCTGAATGTTTTGGTGAAGACAATGAAAACATCGATGTTCTAAACGAATTTCATTGGTAGATTGGTAGAATGCAGTTTTAAGTTTTAGTGCAGCTGGAATTTTTTTCTCAGGTCGTTCCTTTCCTTCTCCCTTCCAGCTTGGCTGCTTCTGGGCTCCTTGCCAGAGCGACCTTGGATAAAGATAAGCTCTAATACTAATTCTCATGAGGCCTACTAAAATTCTGCTTTCTTAATAACTGCCTTTTTCACTCTTTCTAACCCTCTTTGGGAAAAAAGGGAGGCAGGGGGAGAGAAGGGGGGACGGGGGGGAACCCTCCTCTGTCCGAAGGAGGGAATTTCATTCCTGTATTATTTTTTTTTTTACTTTGCTGTATATTTCTGTATATATATTGTATATACTGTATATATATTGTATATCTAACCTGCCTTTCCACATTGCTTGTAAAATATAGCATTCCTTCCGCTTCTCCATCTGAGTTAGCTGTCTTTTTTTTTCCCTTTGTGGGGGAGAGAAAGCTAGGCCTTCTCCCTCAACCCACCACAGGGATTCACATTTAAATTCTGCCTTCAACTTTCTTGGCTTCCCAGAGTTAAAATGTGCAACTTAAAATGGTAAAATGCCACTTGCATTTCACTGCCATTCATCCCAAGAATGAAGCAGTGCTTGCAGAATCACAGGATCATAGAGGCTGTAAAGGACCTCTGGAGATCATCTATTCCAACCCCCCTGCTAAACCAGAGTCACCCAGTGCAAGTTGCCCAGGATCATCTCCAGGCAGGTTTGAAATCTCTCCAGAGGAGGAGATTCCACAACTTTTCTGGCCAGCCTGGTCCAGTGCTCTGTTGCCTTCACAGTAATGAAGTGTCTCCTCATGTTCAGAGGGAACTTCCTGTCTTCCAGTTTGTGCCAATTGCCCCTTGTCCTGTCACTGAGGAATGTACCCCCATCCTTTTGACTCCTGCCCCTTAGATATTGGTAAGTGTTGATAAGATATCATCATAGTCTTCTCCAAGAGTGAGGACATAAGATGACATCTTGCAACATCAGCCAGCCAACGTCTCACTTGACTCAACCATTTGTCCCCTACAGACCCCAGCTGCCATTTCATCTGTGGTGGGTTAACGCCTCTTTCTGAAAACAAAAGAAGAAAGCAGGGTGGCGGGCTTGCGGGTACTTTACACTCCCTGAAGGGCGTTTCCCCCCTGGGAAAGCTGAGTCTGTTCCGCTTCCCCCTCCCTGCCCAGCTAGGGTATAAAAAGCAGGACATCATAGCAGTTGGATCTCCTTTTTGGCTCCTGCCTCTGCTGGTTGAGAGCTACTGCAGCTGCCCTCCTGCTCCTCAGCCACGTGGCCGGACCTGATCCTTTTCCCTGCTGCCTCTGCACCTCCTCAGAGAAAGACTGGTTTTGTATTATTTTTTTTTCCCTGTCCCACTCCCATCCATTCGTGTTCCTTGCCCTCGTGAACCTTGTTTTTCCCTGTTATTGTTATATATATATAATTTGAAGAAAAAAAATTATTTGCCTCTCTACTTCCAAGCTGACTCCAGATTGTTGCTTAGTGGATTTGCTCCTTACCCCTTTTTTTTTCCTCCTCTCCTTGTTTGAAGGGAGGAGGTGGGGGGGGAGTGGGGAAGAGATTCTCAGCCTTTTCCCATTTGAGCTTTTAACTCTCAGCTAAGGCTCAAACCACTACATCGTCTCTCAAGGTGTGAGGATCAGCTTTTTGAGCTGCTTTTTTGTGGGTTGTTTGATTTTTTTTTGTTTGTTTAAAGGGCACTGGAAATATCATGCCTCATTTGCAGGACTTCTCTAACACCAAACAACAGAATGTTGGGGGTTAGAAGGGACCTCTGGACATCACCTAGTTCACTTCCCCTGCTAAAGCAGGTTCACCTGAAGCTGGTTGCACGGAATCATGTCCAGAGGGGGTTGAATCTCTCCAGAGAAGGAGTTATTTTCCAGCTCCCCAGGCTGCAATCTGCTACCATCTGATGTCAGCATTTCAGATATCCAGCTGTGGTTCCTCTGTTCTTACTCTGAGGAGGACATGCTTGGTCACTGGACAGTGACTTGGACAGCACTTCTGAATTATCACAGAGATGCTGTTGTAGACCAGAAACCCATGAAGTCATCACACCTTTTCTGTTCATGAATCTCCCTGCTCACTGGGGAATGGTCTGAATTCAAGATTATACAGTTTTAACCAAAAAAAAAAAAAGTCATTCTGAGGTCTCACTCAAAACATGAGAAGCAATCATCAGTTACCTCAGCACCACACAGAAGTGAATCCATACTTTTGACCTTCAGCTGATCTTCCACTGCTCTACCAGCAGGACAACATTGTGAATGGAGTTCTCTTAAGTCACTGGACCCTTTAAATTCTTATCTTTGTAATATTTTAGTGATTGTTCTGCAACTTCTTTATACTACTGTGCTGTATGGCTCCCAGTGAGAAGTAAAATTACTTCTTGTTTCATTTATGTTGACCTTTTTCTTTTAGGAAAATTAGTATGACAGAAGACATGCCTCCAAGCATACTCAAGCTGCATCTGAACTGCCTTGCAATAATGCTGTCAGTAATGTCTGTGAGATCAAACTCCCCAACCATCCACCCAGAGACAGCTTTAAGGGGGGTTCTAAGAGTGCAGTAGGAGCTTCCTCATCTGGTACCCTGGGGACAAGGGCTCCCAGGCCTAAAGGTATTCCCCAGAGAATCCACCTGGATCAAACTTTTGCCTGGAGCCCACCTGAGACATCCAGACTATACCTAGAGTAGTAAATTGGGCTGGGTATGGGAAGCTCCAGGAGGTCCTGGATCTGATAGCTTGCACAGTGAGAACACTCAAGTCTTTTGTCTTCTCTACAGGTATCTAGAGAAGACAAAAGTGTGACACAAGGTAGCTCAGTGTTGGAGAAGCCTTTATTTGTTGCTGCCAAGACACCCATCTGATGGGACTACCATCAGCTAAAAGGTAACAAACCCAGTTAGCTGCATCACCTAACCTTAAGCTGTCAGTGACATCCACTAGTAAAACAGTCAGCCTCTCTCACAGCCTCTCTATTAATTAGCTTTTCACCAACTTCTCCCCTTGTTTGTGGATCTGCTCCAAAGCTGATACTGCAAACCCACTGAAGAAGCTTTCTCATTCCCTAGGTACCACTAGAAAAGTGTTAACACCAAAAGGCCATTGGAGAACACCCTGCATGTCATCCTACATATCCCACATGTGACACCCACATATGATGCTCTCACTGAAGTGTGCCCAGAGAAATCACTTGCAGCATGAGTTTAGGCTGAAGCACTGGATCTTGGGAGGACTACAGTACTACTTTCTGATGTGGCAAGTCTGCCTTCCTTTGAGATTCCTGCTGCCTTTTCTGACTTTCTCACTCCACCATGCAGAGGCAACAAGATCAGAGTGGATGCAGAGCAGGCACAGCAGACAATTCTGCCTCTCTAGGGCAGTACCTGGAGCTGAGAGTTATGCTTGGTACAGAAAACTCAGGTATGGAAACTACTGAGTACCCCTGAAAGAGTTTATTTTTCAATAGATCATATTTGCATGTGTGCTGTAGGTCTGGTATTAAACATAGATGTGGACAGGCTGGAGAAGGCCCAGAGAAGCGCTGCAAAGATGATCCAAAGACTGGGAAGCTGCTATATGAGGAAAGACTGAGAGGACTGGGTTTGTTCAGCCTTGAAAACAGAAGGCTCATGGGAGACCTTGTCATCATGTTCCGGTGTTTAAAGGGTGGCTACAAAGAAGATGGAGACTCTCTTTTTATGGGAAGTCACATGGGAAAAACAAGGGATAATGGCTGCAAGTTACTCCTGAGAGGATTCCAACTAGACAGAAGAGGACAATTTTTCACAAGTACAATCAGCCACTGGAATAATCTCCCAAGGAAAAGTCATGGAGTCCCCAACACTGGATACTTTTCAGATTCAGTTGGACAGGGTGCATCTCATCTAGACTTTTTTTCCAAGAAAGGCTGGAACAAATGATCCTTGACATCCCTTCCAACCTGGCATTCTGTGGTTCCTTGATTTATCTGTGGTGCAACATGGACAGGATCAAGAGGGCCTCTGAATCCAGCCTTCAGGTCTTCAATAGGAATGCAAAGGTACCCCTAACAAAATCCCACTGTCAATCCTTAGGAGTACTTGAGAAAAAGTAGCACAGATCTCTCCCTAAAGCAACTGCTGACTGTTCCTTGGCCTAATAAGGGCCATCCCTATTAGCAGAAACAGATTTACACTTTCTAGAACAAAGATGATGATGAATCTGAATCTACAGACAAGGCAACCTTTAGAGAGCTGCAATTATAAGTAAGCACCTTCCTGTTTGCTGACAGCACCAACTCCTAATGAACTTCACTCAATGAAATTACTAAACCAGAAGCATGTGTCTGTCAAACTCAGTACTAAGTAACAGGGAAAGTACTCAGCTAGTCAAGAAATAAAGGTACTGCGTGAATGCTCTTCAGTTTAGGAATGCTATATATATATAGTAGCAAGTCTTAGCATGCAAGGAGCAAAGAACAAAGGCAAGAAAGATGGAGAGAGAGGAAGACATGCAAGCAAACAAGAAACAAGAAATTTAAAGAACAATCAAAGCATGAGGAGAAACTTCGTTCCTGTGAGGGTGACAGAGCACTGGCACAGGCTGCCCAGAGAGGGGCTATGAAGCCTCCTTCTCTGGGGAGATTCTAAACCTGCCTTGAAGTGATCCTGGGCAACCTGTTCAGGGGCACCCTCCCTTAGCAGAGGGGGTTGGACTAGATGATCTCCAGAGGTCACTTCCAACCCCTACCATTGTGTGATTCTGTGTGAATAGAGGAAACTGTAGTCCATCCATTACAGCACACTATTTTAAATGAAAGGCCCAGATTTCTACCAGTAAACAAAATGATCCTGGAGGCCAGCTGCTCCAGATAGAAGAGCCAAATATCTAGACTTTTGTGCATGGGGCACTCATTGCTGCAGGCCAAAACCAAGATAAGTGTCATAGTTTGGGCTGGGTGCCCTCTGCTACGGGGGTGTTTCCTGTGTCCAGAAGACCAGACCAGTGGGTGGACACGGGAAATTATGTATTTCAACCATAATCCCTTGCACCACTATAAATTTTACGGCGGGGTCTGGCACTTCCTCTTTCCTTTCCTCTCTGACATCCGGTAACTGGGGGAGAGATCTCCCAGCCATGGGCTTGGCTAGGCCCAAGGCCACGGAGGGATGGGCAGTCTCAGATCTGGCCAGCTGAGACTAGCCTAGGAAGGAGGAGCCCTGGGAGTTTTGGGTGCACCCTCAGGTGGGGATGGGATCTTTCTGGGACTGTTTTGGGGTCTCTCTTGTCACTGTGTTTCTAGCCTTCTGCACACACTCACTGTTCTCTATTTAAACTTTTCATCACTTTTGCAATGTTTGTTTGAGTCGTTATTTATGCGTGTGGTGGGGAGGGGGTTTGCCCCAACCCATTACAATAAGGAACCCTGATAACAATTTAACAGCATGGAACACCTCAGGTGTAGTGGTTTGAGCCTTAACTGGGAGTTAAAAGCCCAAATGGAGAAAAGGCTGAGAATCTCTTCCCCACTCTCCCCCCACCTCCCTCCAAACAGAGAGGGGAAAAAAAAGGGTAAGGAGCAAATCCACTTAAACAACTGTGGCCGGTTGACGTTGCCCCCTTAAGAAAGGGAATATGGTGGACGGAAGTTGGTAAACGGAAGGAATAGTCTAAACTAATTTCATTGGACGAGTGGGAGGAAGCACTTCTGAGCTGGGACTATACTGGACATTTCCAGCACTTCTCAGTCAGTCTTGCTTCCGCCTTTGCATGGTGCAGCGGCTCTGCAGCTAACTCTGTGCTGGGCTTTCTGCCAAGGCCCCGGCCTTGAAAACAAGATACCAGGCCTGTATATTAACTCTTTTCCAATTAACACAAAACTGCTTTTAACTTCTTTCTTTCGCTCTCTCTCTCTTCTAACCTGATCTGGGGAAAGGGGGGGGAAGAGAGGGGAGAGCGGAGGTGGGGGACCCCTCTGCCGAGGGGGGATTACTCTCATTTCTGTGTTGCTCTGTTGTATATCTTTGTATATATTGTAGATATTGTAAATTTGTAAATATTCCCCTGCATTCCCTACATCGCTTTGTAAATATAGCTCCACTGCTTTGCTAATTCAGCTTGCGAGTTTTTTTTTTTCTTTTTCCCTTCAATTTTTTTTCCCTTTTACTTTACAAGGGGGAAGGGAGGAGGCTTCTTGGCCTTGCCCTTCCACCCACCACATTTTTTTTAATTGGCGCCCAACGTGGGGCAGATAATTAGTTTAATTTATTATTTGATTGATTTAGTGTTTTCCAGCTGAATTAGCAAACATGAAGGTATTGTGGTTTGTGGAGCGATTATTCTTTTCAATTTTTGGGGCTCTGATTTACAGGTATTGTTTGGGTTTGATTCTGGATTACCTGGGTAAATATTTGGTGCGGACAATTTATATGTGGGTTATGTATAGAGTTAAATTATGGTATGGAAAATGTATTAATTTATTATGGCCAGTGAGATACAGGAATGTTACATCCACCACTCTCCCAATTGAGATAAAGAGTTTTAAGATTCCGCCTGAGGAGACAGTAACTTTAGGTGATGCCTGGGATCCAAAGGTGATTTATTTGGTGTCTATAATTCTGCTGCTGGTGATAACTAATGTGTATTCTCTGTATTCCTGGCGTCGGGAGAAAAAGGTGTCCAGGGCGTGTTTTGTTATTAAAACTAGATCAAAAAGAAAACGCCGTGGCTCTCGATCAGTCCCAGAGTCATCTAGTGATGAGGACTGTGGAGAACCCGTGTCAGTCAAAAAGAAGGCTAAAAAGTTAATTGGTAAGGCAGCTCTAAACGACTTTGTTGATTCTGGCAAGCAGCCAAGGGCATCGGCTGGTATCAACATGGCACCTACTCCTTCTCCTACTCCTTCTCCTTCTTCTTCTTCTCCGTCGGCCAGTAATGGAGCAACGTCACTTCCACCCACTCCCTCAGTGGGACCGGAAGTCACTGTCCCAGCAGCTGATTTATCTCAGGACCTGTCAGCTTCCATTAAGGTGGCTGTAAATTCAAACACAGCTCCAGTTAAGGTGGCTCCTTTAAAGACTAGAGCTGCAAAGGCCCAAGATGGAGAAGAAGAGGTGGAGACTGATCCTGGTGAGGGGCCCTCTACTCTAAAAGATCCTGCTCAGGAGGAAGAGAAGGTTTGTTTTAAAGATCTAGCTAACCTAGTGAGATCAAAGCAGGATAGAGATGAAGCTAGGAAGGCAGCTGGCAAAGGTGGTTCTCAGCTTAAAGAGATCCTTAGGAGAATGACAGCAGGATTTTATGGGCAAAGAATTCAGGGAGATGAAGATGAAGATGATATTACGGACTGTTCGTCACCCCGGGAGGAATTGCGAAATGTCCGTAAAGATTTCACCAGGGCAGATAAGGAGCCAGTTCTAGCTTGGCTTAGTAGGTGTTATGATACAGGTGCTTCAGCTCTAACAGTTGGAGACAAGTCAGCAGCTCAGTTAGGAACTCTCTCAAGGGACAATGGAATAGATAGACATCTAGGCGAAGCTCTCCGTAAGGTTAATCTGTGGATACGCCTCTTAATAGCGGTTGCCCTGAGATACCCTTCCCGAGATGATCTTCCATGGAATCCTAAACCCTGGACTACCATAGATGAGGGAATTAAGCGCTTGAGAGAATTTGCTGTTAGAGAGCTACTCTATGGTGAACATGAAACTCTGAATCCTGATGACATTCCTGTGGGTATTGGTCTTGCTAAAAAGATCATCAAACTTGCTCCTTCTAATTATGCAAACATTCTGGCAAGCAGAATTGTGTCAAGAAGTTATGGTGGAGCTTCTCCTACGGTTGGCCAATTCAGTGATCAAATGAGACAATTGGAGGATAGCATGACACGTGGTTCTTTGGTTTCGGCCATCAAAACGATGTCTGGTGATATTCAGAATTGCATAAGAGAGTTAAAAGATTCCATATATCAATTGGCACAGAAGGATAATTTCAATTCTTCCTCCAGGTGGGTACAAGTCTCATCTGTGAGGAATACATGTCCTCCAAGGAGGTCATTCCAAAACAGGACATTCCAAAACAGGTCATTCCAAAATAGACCACCAAGGCAATCACGTAGAACTATTTGGATAACTCTGCGTGATCAGTTTGGTGAGAACATGAACCGCTGGGATGGCCAACCAACTTCTAATCTTTTCAGGAGACTGAGGGAATTGCAAAGTGGCAGAACCCGAGGTAGCAATACCAGTAGGGTAGCTGTTACTTCCACAGTTCCCCAGAACGACTCTTATGGCTCCAACAGTGGCTCCAATTATAACACACAAAGTTATAACCCTGCACAATATGTGCAATGCACATGTGCGCATGTTCCCCATAAGTAGGGGTGCCCTGCCTCCCGCCAGGGGGAGGAGAGGGATAACAGAGATAATAGAATCTATTGGGATGTGTACATCCAGTGGCCTGGCACTTCACAATTTCGGAAGTACAGGGCCTTGGTTGACACAGGAGCTCAGTGCACCATAATACCATCAAATTATCAGGGATCAGAGTCTATAACTATTCTGGGAGTCACTGGTGGATCTCAAGAGCTAAGTAAGGTAGAGGTTAATATAAGTTTAACTGGTAAACAATGGAGGAAGCATACAGTTGTGACCGGACCTGACGCACCTTGTATTTTGGGAATTGATTTTCTGAGAGAAGGGCGTTTCAAAGACCCTAGAGGTTACAAATGGGCTTTTGGAGTAGCTTCAATAGAAATTGATGGACAAAAATTGAAGCTATCTGCCAGACCTGAACTTTCTGATGAATCTGCAGTTGTGGGACAACATAAGATACAGGACATTAAATTGCCGGTTGCTTCTCAGACTGTGCATCACAGACAATACAGAACCAACCGTGACTCTTTGTTGCCCATTCAGAATCTGATTCGTCAGTTGGAAAGTCAGAAAGTCGTCAGCAAAACTCATTCACCTTTCAACAGTCCAGTGTGGCCTGTGCGGAAGCAGAATGGAGACTGGCGTCTGACGGTAGACTACCGAGCCCTGAATGAAGTGACACCACCTATGAGTGCAGCAGTGCCAGACATGATGGAACTACAGTATGAGCTGGAATCCAAAGAGGCCAAATGGTATGCTACCATAGACATTGCTAATGCATTTTTCTCTATTCCCATAGCAGAGGAATGCAGGCCTCAGTTTGCTTTCACCTGGAGAGGAATCCAGTACACTTTCAACAGGCTGCCAATGGGCTGGATCCACAGCTCAAGCATCTGTCATGCAGTGATTCACGATGCTCTGGAGAAAGGAGGTGCTCCAGAACACATCCAGTTCATCGATGATATCATCGTCTGGGGTAAAACTGCTGAGGAAGTCTTCGAGAAAGGTAACAAAATCATTGACATTCTTCTGAATGCAGGTTTTGCCATCAAGCGAGACAAGGTGAAAGGACCTACCACAGAGATTCAGTTTCTGGGAGTGCGATGGCAAGATGGACCCCGACACATTCCAGTGGATGTGGTAAATAGAGTCTCTACCATGGCAAGTCCCACAAACAAGCAAGAGACCCTACGTTTCTTGGGGATAGTGGGATTTTGGAGACTGCACATTCCTGGATACAGTCAGATTGTGAAACCTCTGTATGATGTGACTCGAAAGAGAAACCATTTCCACTGGGGACCCGAACAACAAGCAGCCTTTGACCAGATAAAACAAGAGGTGATTCAAGCAATGGGTCTGGGACCTGTCCGAGATGGTCCAGACATTAAGAACATTTTGTACACGGCTGCAAGTGACAATGGTCCAACCTGGTGCTTGTGGCAAAAAGCTCCAGGTGAGACACGTGGACGACCTCTTGGTTTCTGGAGTCGAGGTTACAGAGGTTCAGAGGCTAACTATACTCCAACAGAGAAAGAAATCTTAGCTGCCTATGAAGGAGTAAAAGCATCTTCTGAAGTGATTGGAACTGAATCACAACTTCTCTTAGCTCCCAGATTACCAGTTTTGAATTGGATGTTCAAAGGCAAAGGATCCACACCACATCATGCCACAGACTCAACCTGGTCTAAGTGGATGGCTCTGATAACACAGAGAGCTCGAATGGGAAATCTTGAAAGACCTGGTCTAGTGGAGGTGATCTCAAGTTGGCCTGAAGGCATCAACTGTGCCAAACCTCCAGAGGAGAAAGTGACTCGTGCTGAGGAAGCTCCTCCTTACAATGACCTTTCTGATGATGAAAAGAAATATGCTTTGTTCACAGACGGTTCCTGTCGTCTTGTTGGAAACAAGCGAAGGTGGAAGTCTGCAGTGTGGAGTCCAACACGCCGAGTTGCAGAGGCGAAAGATGGAGAAGGAGAATCCAGTCAATTCGCAGAGGTAAAAGCTGTCCAGCTAGCTCTCGACGTAGCTGAACATGAGAGATGGCCAAAGCTTTATCTCTACACCGACTCATGGATGGTAGCCAATGCTCTATGGGGTTGGCTAAAGAACTGGAAGAAGAGTGGTTGGCAGAGGAAAGGAAAACCCATTTGGGCAGCCAGCCTATGGCAGGACATTGCTGATCGAATCGAGAGAATTCCAGTGAAAGTGAGACACATCGATGCTCACATTCCTAAGAGCAAAGCTACTGAGGAACAGCAACACAACCATCAGGCAGATCTAGCTGCAAGAGTTTCTCAAGTAGACATGGACTCTAATCTTGATCTCGACTGGAAACACCGAGGTGAGATATTCTTAGCTCGGTGGGCTCACGATTCGTCAGGACATCAAGGCAGAGATGCAACATACCAATGGGCTCGTGACAGATCCATAGACATTTCCATGGATGCTGTCACACAAGTCATCCATGACTGTGACATTTGTGCTGCTATTAAGCAGGCAAAACGACTTAAGCCCTTGTGGTATGGTGACAGATGGTCCAAGTACAAGTATGGTGAAGCTTGGCAGATTGACTACATCACTCTACCACGTTCTCGTTCTGGTAAGCAGTACGTGCTTACTATGGTAGAGGCAAACACTGGATGGTTGGAAACTTATCCAGTTCCACATGCAACTGCACGCAACACCATTCTTGGTCTGGAGAGACAAATCCTGTGGAGACACGGAACTCCAGAGAGGATTGAGTCAGACAACGGAACTCATTTCAAGAACAACCTTGTAAAGAACTGGGCAAAAGAGCACGGTATTGAGTGGATATTCCACATTCCCTACTATGCACCAGCTTCAGGGAAGATTGAACGCTACAACGGTCTGTTGAAGACCACTCTCAAAGCCATGGGAGGTGGATCTTTGAAAAACTGGGAAAAACATTTAGCACAAGCAACCTGGCTGGTAAATAGTAGAGGTTCAGTGAACCGAGCTGGACCTGCACATTCAGATTTGCTACAGAAAGTAGAGGGTGATAGAGTTCCTGTTGTTAGAGAAAAGAACCTGTTAGGTAAAACTGTTTGGGTATTTTCACCCTCAGGAGAGGCTAAACCTGTCCGAGGGGTGGTTTCAGCTGAAGGTCCGGGTCACACTTATTGGGTAATGCAAGAGAATGGTGAAATTCAGTGTATTCCACAAAGAAATTTAACTTTAGCTGAGAGAGGTTAATTTCAAACTGCTGTACAGCTACATCGCGTCCAAAGGGAGAATCAACGAGGAGTCTACGGTGCACGAACCCTGAGATCCCTGAGAGCCCTGAGTCAACTAAGAGACCCTGAGATTTCCCTGTTTCCCTTTTCTTCGCTTCGTCGGCGAAGAAATGAACTGTTTTCCATTTTTCTCATTTTCTGATTTTCTTGGACTTTTGAATCATCTACATCTGAGCATAGCCGGAATGGACTATGAACTTTACTCACGAACTGTAAATATCGTTTTGGATTGGATGGACAGTATGAACAGCCAATGAAATTGTTTAGAAGGGGTGGACTGTGGCCGGTTGACGTTGCCCCCTTAAGAAAGGGAATATGGTGGACGGAAGTTGGTAAACGGAAGGAATAGTCTAAACTAATTTCATTGGACGAGTGGGAGGAAGCACTTCTGAGCTGGGACTATACTGGACATTTCCAGCACTTCTCTGTCAGTCTTGCTTCCGCCTTTGCATGGTGCAGCGGCTCTGCAGCTAACTCTGTGCTGGGCTTTCTGCCAAGGCCCCGGCCTTGAAAACAAGATACCAGGCCTGTATATTAACTCTTTTCCAATTAACACAAAACTGCTTTTAACTTCTTTCTTTCGCTCTCTCTCTCTTCTAACCTGATCTGGGGAAAGGGGGGGGAAGAGAGGGGAGAGCGGAGGTGGGGGACCCCTCTGCCGAGGGGGGATTACTCTCATTTCTGTGTTGCTCTGTTGTATATCTTTGTATATATTGTAGATATTGTAAATTTGTAAATATTCCCCTGCATTCCCTACATCGCTTTGTAAATATAGCTCCACTGCTTTGCTAATTCAGCTTGCGAGTTTTTTTTTTTCTTTTTCCCTTCAATTTTTTTTCCCTTTTACTTTACAAGGGGGAAGGGAGGAGGCTTCTTGGCCTTGCCCTTCCACCCACCACAACAACAATCTGGAGTCGGCTTGGAAGTAGAGAGGCGAAGAATTTTCTTTAAACTATATATATATGTATAACAATAACAGGAAAGGTTCACAAGGGCAAGGAACAAGAGTGGATGGGAAGGGGACAGAAAAGAGTAATACAAAACCAGTCCTTCTCTGAGGAGGTGCGGAGGCAGCAGGGAAAAGGATCAGGTCCGGCCACGTGGCTGAGGAGCAAGAGGGCAGCTGCAGTAGCTCTCAACCAGCAGAGGCAGGAGCCAAAAGGAGCCACAACAGCTATGATGTCCTGCTTTTTATACCCTAGCTGGGCAGGGAGGGAGGAGTGGAACAGACTCAGCTTCCCAGGGGAAAACACCCTGCAGGGAGGGTAAAGTACCTGCAAGCCCGCCACCCTGCTTTGTTTTTTTTGTTTTCAGAAAAGGGCGTTAACCCACCACATCAGGACATTGCTCAAGCTGAAGGCTGTTGGTAGAGATAGTCACAGAGTCCACCCAGGTAAGGCAGATCCTATAAAGGAGGAGTGGCTCAGTGGGGAATCTGTATGCTGTGAGCTTCATTGCAGTGCAAAGTGAATCTTTTCCTCTTAATTTTCCCTGTAGATAATCCTTCAAGAGCAAAACTGGCCAGTTACTACAGCATCCCTCAGCAGGAATCAGTCTAGATATGGAGTGTAACTTTTGTTCCCTGACAGCAGGAAAGGATGAGACACAGAGCACTGTATGTCCCCCTTCTCCTTGAAAGGGGAGATTCATCCCTAAATTAGAAAAACAAAAAAGACTCAGTCAAGTGAACAAGAAGTAGCCTTCTTGCATTGTTTTTTCCGATTATTTAATCCTTCCCCTGTCCTCAGAGGCCTCACAGAAGAAAACCAGAACAAACCAACCCAGAGGCCAGCATTTTGCCCTTTTGATAGCTCTTCAGCCAAGACAAACTCAGAACAAACAAATCGATACCAAATGTACCCACCCAGCTGAGCTCTCCTGCACACCTTTATGCTTGCTCCCCAAAGGCCAACCTTACCAGAAGGGTTACAGGTCTTCTGCTGAATATATGGATCACCATTTCTTTTTTTCTTATCAGACTTTCTATTTCCTTTCAGAATAACTTTACTTTTTTTCTTTCCAAAGGACATAATTAAGAGAAGTGCTGCTAATAGATGAGGGGCGAGCAACTGATGTCGTTTACCTGGACCTGAGCAAAGCCTTCGACACTGTCCCGCACCACATCCTGGTCTCCAAACTGGTGACACATGGGTTTGATGGGTGGACCACTAGATGGATAAGGAACTGGCTTGATGGCCGCACCCAAAGAGTGTCTGTCAATGGGTCCATGTCCCAGTGGAGGCCAGTGACAAGTGGAGTCCCTCAGGGATCAGTCCTGGGACCTGTCTTGTTCAACATCTTTGTGGGTGACATGGACAGTGGCATTGAGCGCACCCTCAGCAAGTTTGCTGATGACACCAAGCTGTGGGGTGCAGCAGACACGCTGGAGGGAAGGGAGGCCATCCAGAGGGACCTTGACAGGCTGGAGAGGTGGGCACAAGCCAACCTCATGAAGTTCAATAAGAGCAAGTGCAGGGTCCTGCATCTGGGTCAAGGCAATCCCAGGCACAAATACAGGCTGGGCAGTGACTGGCTGGAAAGCAGCCCTGAGGAGAGAGACTTGGGGGTGCTGGTGGACAAGAAGATCAACATGAGCTCTCAATGTGCACTTGCAGCCCACAAAGCCAATCAGATCCTGGGCAGGTCGAGGGAGGTGATCCTCCCCCTCTACTCAGCCCTGGTGAGACCCCACCTGGAGTACTGTGTCCAGTTCTGGAGCCCCTATTACAAGAGGGATGTGGAGGTGCTGGAATGTGTCCAGAGAAGGGCCACAAGGATGATCAGAGGGCTGGAGCACCTCTCCTATGAGGACAGACTAAAGGAGTTGGGGCTGTTCAGTCTGCAGAAGAGAAGGCTCCGAGGTGACCTAATTGTGGCCTTCCAGTATCTGAAGGGGGCCTACAGGAAGGCTGGGGAAGGACTTCTCAGGATCTCAGGTAGTGATAGGACTAGGGGGACTACAACAATAGGACCCAAGGACCCAGCCATCACACCTTTAGGGCAAGATAATCTCCACCTGTTTACTGAGCCTTGTCTGGATGGAGATGGGGTAGACGGAGATTCCCCCCCCTCCAGCCAGGATCTTGCCCAAACACACAGATTTCCTGCCACTGGAATTCCTGAGGGACAATATTTGAATACATACCTAAGGACTAAAAACTGTATAAAAGACTGGAGCAACTACTGGTTTGTAGAGAGAAACAGAGGAGAGAAACAGAGGAGAAAAACGGGGAGAAAAACGGAGATGAAGGAAAACACAGGAGACGGGCCAGGCCGCTGAGAAGCCGGGACAATGCTGCTCCGGAGAAAAGAAGCTGCCCGGAGGACCACAGCTCCAGCCAAATCCTCAGCACCCTTTCTCTACAGACCCAGGCTGCCCAGAGGAGCCTCAGCACCGTTCCTGTATCAACCCAACATCTCCCCAGAGGACCACAACTGTTCTCCAGCAAAAGCCTCAACACCGTTTCTCTACAAACCCAACATCTCCTGCAGCACCTTTCCTCCACAGACTTTAACTGTCTTGGGGGGGATGAGGGGTGTGGTAATATAATTCCTTTCATCTTCTCTCTCTCTTCTATCTCTCGTCTCTCTCTCCCTCTTTATTTTCTCCCTCTCCCTTTCTTATGTCCACTTTCTCTATGTAATAAATAGTCTAGCTGTTGATACTTTGGCCTCGTTTGTACCTTTAATTTCACAACACGGGAATATTTAAAAGAACTGTGTCTCCGGACCAAGACATCTAATGTCTCCGGACCTTGACATGCCTACAGGAAGTCTGGGGAGGGACTTCTCAGGATCTCAGGTAGTGATAGGACTAGGGGGAATGGAATGAAGCTGGAGGTGGGGAGATTCAGGCTGGATGTGAGGAGGAGGTTCTTCACCATGAGAGTGGTGAAGCCCTGGGATGGATTGTCCAGGGAGGTGGTTGGGGCCCCGTCCCTGGAGGTGTTTAAGACCAGGCTGGATGAGGCTCTGGCCAGCCTGATCTAGTGTGGGGTGTCCCTGCCCATGGCAGGGGGGTTGGAATTAGATGATCCTTGTGGTCCTTTCCAACCCTGACAGATACTATGATACTATGATAATTCTCCCTTACTATTAACAGAGGGATAAAATCTGTTTCAAGTCTTCATTTGTTCAGTGCTGCTCCAAGCCAGTAGAGAAAGAATTAAACCCTGCCTGATGCTTAACACTATTATGAGGACAAAGAACTGAAACTAGAGCTACATTGTTTAAATAAGCCATAAATAAAGGTCACTGAAGTACCCCATCCTTCTTCCCCTTGCTCCCCTCTACACATTAAAAACACTGAGGGGGGGATGGACTAGATTATATTTAAAGGTCCCTTCCAAACCAAAACATCCTATCATTTTTATGAACACTCATAAACACAGAGTGTTGAAACTTGTCCTTCTTACTGCTGAAAAACATTGAGAGTTTGATACCTTCAGTAATATAATATTTACAGCAATTAGGACCACCAGCTGCCGATTAAAATACTCACTGCTAGATTAACACAGTAAGGAACACTATGAAGGCTTGAGAGGGATGGAGTATTTCTCAGTCTTTAATAAGGAGGCAGAATCACAGAATGGTGGGGTTAGAAAGGACCTCTGAAGATCATCTAATCCAACCCCCTTGCTAAAGCAGGGTCACACAGAGCAGGTTGCTCAGAATCGAAATGTCCAGGCATGTTTGGAATGCCTCCAAAGAAGGAGAGTCCACAACCTCTCTGGGCAGCCTGGTCCAGTGCTCTGTCATCCTCACAGGAAAGAAATTTTTCCTTATGTTTACATGGAACCATCTGTGTTCCAGTTTGCACCTGTGGCTCCTTGTCCTGTCACTGTGCACCACTGAAAGGAGTGTAGCTCCATCATCTTGACCCCTGCCCTTTAGATATTGATCAGCACTAATAAGAACCCCTCAGCCTTCTCCAAACATAACAGCCCCAGGTCTCTCAGCTTGAGTCAGGATATGAGACCTCATCCAGGTCACCATTCAGTCTTCTAAACGGCTCCAAGTCTCTCAGCCTCTCCATATAAGAGAGATGCTTCAGTTCCATAATCATCTTTAAAGACCAATCCATCTCCAGATTGGATATGGAAAGAGCAATACAGACTTGGCAGCCTTGTGGGAACCCAGTAAATAGGAGGGCCAGAATAGCACATGTAACTCCTCAAAATGCATCCACAGTATCACAGTATCACAGTATCACTTAGGTTGGAAAGGACCTCGAGGATCATCGAGTCCAACCTGACACCACAGACCCCATGACTAGACCATGGCACCAAGTGCCACGTCCAATCTCCCCTTGAACGCCTCCAGGGTCGATGACTCAACCACCTCCCTGGGCAACCCATTCCAATGACGAATGACTCGCTCGGTGAAGAACTTCCTCCTCACCTCGAGTCTGAACCTCCCCTGGCGCAGCTTGAGACTGTGTCCCCTTGTTCTGGTGCTGGTTGCCTGGGAGAAGAGGCCAACTCCCTCCTGGCTACAACCACCCTTCAGGTAGTTGTAGAGGGCAATAAGGTCACCCCTGAGCCTCCTCTTCTCCAGGCTAAACAATCCCAGCTCCCTCAGCCTCTCCTCATAGGGCTTGTGTTCAAGGCCTCTCACCAGCCTTGTTGCCCTTCTCTGGACACGCTCAAGTGTCTCAATGTCCTTCTTAAACTGAGGAGCCCAGAACTGGACACAGTACTCAAGGTGCGGCCTAACCAGAGCAGAGTACAGGGGCACTATGACCTCCCTGCTCCTGCTGGCCACACTATTCCTAATGCAGGCCAGAATGCTATTGGCCCTCCTGGCCACCTGAGCACACTGCTGGCTCATATTCAGGTGGCTGTCGATCAGCACACCCAGGTCCCTCTCTGTCTGGGAGCTCTCCAGCCACTCCGACCCCAGCCTATAGCTCTGCATGGGATTGCCGTAGCCAAAGTGCAGCACTCGGCACTTGGACTTGTTGAAAGCCATCCCATTGGACTCTGCCCATCTGTCCAGTCGGTCGAGGTCCCTCTGCAGAGCCTTTCTACCCTCTAATTGACTAACATCTGCCCCTAACTTTGTGTCATCTGCAAACTTGCTGATGACTGACTCTACCCCTTCATCCAGATCATCAACGAATATGTTGAAGAGGACAGGGCCCAGCACTGATCCCTGGGGGACACCACTGGTGACTGGCCTCCAGCTGGATGCGGCACCGTTCACGACCACTCTCTGGGCCCGGCCCTCCAGCCAGTTCCTAACCCAGCACAGAGTGTAGTGGTCCAAGCCACGGGCTGACAGCTTAGTCAGCAGTTTGCTGTGGGGGACGGTGTCAAAGGCCTTGCTGAAGTCTAGGTAGACCACATCCACAGGCCTCCCCACATCCACCAGACGGGTCACCTGATCATAGAAAGAGATCAGGTTGGAGAGGCAGGATCTGCCCTTCCTGAATCCATGTTGGCTGGACCTGAGCCCTTGGCCATCCTTCAGGTGCGCAGTTATTGCTGCCAGGATAATCTGCTCCATCACTTTCCCTGGCACTGAGGTCAGGCTGACTGGCCTGTAGTTTCCAGGTTCCTCCATCCGACCCTTCTTGTGGATGGGGACCACGTTGGCCAGTTTCCAGTCATCTGGGACCTCACCAGTGAGCCAGGACTGGAGGAAAATGATGGAGAGTGGCCTAGCTAGCACATCCGCCAGCTCTCTCAGCACCCTAGGATGGATCCCATCTGGTCCCATGGACTTGTGGATATCCAAGTGGCTCAGCAGGTCCCGAACTAACTCCTCATGGATTTCCAGGGTATTACTCTGCTCCCCGACCCCAACGCCCAGCTCCGGAGACCACTCGTCCTGAACTCCTGCCTTGCTGTTAAAAATTGAGGCAAAGAAGGTGTTCAGGACCTCAGCTTTATCCTCATCCTCAGTAACTGTGTTCCCCTCCAGGTCCACTAGGGAGTTCAGGTTCTTCCTGCCCTTCTTCTTATTGTTAATATATTTATAAAAATGCTTTTTATTATCTTTGACTGAGGTGGCCAGCTTCAGTTCCAGCTGGGCCTTAGCCTGCCTAATTTTATTCCTACATAATCTAACAGCTTCCTTGAACATACCTCGAGAAGCCTTCCCCTCCTTCCAAAGGTGATACAGCCTCCTCTTCCCCCTTAAATCCTCCAGGAGCTGCTTGCTCATCCAGGCCGGTCGCCTTCCCCGCCGGCTTGCCTTCCGGCACGTGGGAACCGCCAACGTGGGATCCCCCAGACTTGAGCAGGTTACAGTTTTAGTCTGAAGCAAATGCCACATTTTAACTATGATTTGCTCTCTCCCAGTCACCACCATTTGAGAAGTTAATTGGTACTGCACATACAACTGTTTTAAAATATGTAATAAACCAGGTTGGAAAAGACCTTTGAGATCACCTAGTCCAACCTATCACCCAACACTATCTAGTCAACTGAACCATGACACCAAGTGCCTCATCCAGTCTCTTTTTAAACACTTCCAATGATGGTGACTCCACCACCTCCCTGGGCAGCATATTCCAATGGCCAGTCACCCTTTCTATGAAGAACTTCTTCCTAACGTCCAGCCTAAACCTCCCCTGGTGCAGCTTGAGACCGTGTCCTCTCCTTCTGTCACTGGTTGCCTGGGAGAAGAGACCAATCCCCACCTGGCTAAAGCCTCCCTTCAGGTAGTTGTAGATGGCAATAAGGTCTCCCCTGAGCCTCCTCTTCTCCAGGTTAAACAACCCCAGCTGCTCCTCATAGGGCTTGTGCTCCAGACCCCTCACGAGCTTTGTTTCCCTTCTCTGGACACGTTCAAGCAACTCAACATCTGTCTTAAATTACGGGGCCCAGAACTGGACACAGTACTCAAGGTGTGGCCTAACCAGTGCTTAAATAGTAAGTCATAATCTAGATGTCAGAACCTATGTGTGTGTTTAGGTGAAGTAATTCAGAAAGGGAGAGCATGTAGAATGTATTTATCCTGTGAGGGGTTCTTTGCCATAGGTAACTGTTTTCCTACTATCTTTGGTAAAGGTTTCAGAAACATAGGCTTGATCACGTAGTTAAATGTTTGCTTCTGCCAAGGCATACTCAAAATTATCTTGCACTTAAGGTTTGCTGCAGCTCTAAATTGCAAGTTTAGCAATTTTAGAGACTCTTCATAGGGCCCCTCAATTTAAGAAGGACATTGAGACTCTTGAATGTGTCCAGAGAAGGGCAACGAGGCTGGGGAGAGGCCTCGAGCACAGCCCTGTGAAGAGAGACTGAAGGAGCTGGGATTGTTTAGCCTGGAGAAGAGGAAGCTCAGGGGAGACCTTCTTGCTGTCTACAACTACCTGAAGGGAGGTTGTAGACAGGTGGGGGTTGGTCTCTTCTCCCAGGCAACCAGCACCAGAACAAGAGGACACAGTCTCAAAGCTCTACCAGAGGAGGTTTAGGCTTGAGGTGAGGAGAAAGTTCTTCACAGAGAGAGTTGTTAGCCATTGGAATGTGATGTCCAGGGAGGTGGTGGAGTCACTGTCCCTGGAGGTGTTTGAGAGGGGATTGGATGTGGCACTTGGTGCCATGGTCTAGTAGTCATGAGGTGTTGGGTAACAGATTGGACGTGATGATCCTTGAGGTCTCTTCCAACCTTATTGATTCTATGATTCTATGGTAGGATGAATAGGGCTCTGAGCAGCCTGATGTAGTTGAAGATGTCCCTGCTTACTGCAGAGGTTTTGGACTAGATGGCCTTTAGAAGTCCCTTCCAACCCAAAGTGTTCTACGGTTCTATGAACCCAACTTCAGAATGGTAATCTTAATGCACTCAGAGCTTTTTAGTTGCACTGGGGCACAATGGCCACCAGAAGAGTTGGACTACAGTACAGCTGCTTTCAGAATGAAGTCAGAATTTCATTTTTTTATAGTTCAATTTCCTTTGTCTTTTGCAGTATCACTTAGAAACATCTTGCCTTTGTCTACAGCCTTTCCACACAGATGTAGAAAGGATTCCATATTTTGCACTTAATGATGAGTACAGAAAGGGACATCTTCAGGAAAGGCACATAACTTATTCTTTGAAAATTAAATATTTATACTTCTACCTCCTCTTTGTTTCCCAGTGACTTCTCAAGACCTGATCCCATCCCACTGACTTCCATAGGAGCTGAACTACTCCCTACAGAGCATATCTCAGGGATGGCAAAATTAATCCTTTTTTTCCCCCCCCACACCTTTTTTCTTCTCCTCTGGTTGTCTCTTCATTGAATATTAAAGAAATACACCATATGGAGAAAACAGCAGCTTCCCACCCTCATGCTGAACTTTGAGGTGTCATTAAAAATTAGACACAGGCTCTTCCTCCATGTGAGGCCTGAACCCCAACAAAAAGTGATGATTCTGTAAATTATAAATGAGGAGGATGGTTTGCATGGGTTTAGGAACAGCTGCCAGCATCTGGAAGTCAGGTGAGGTCAAAAGCAGTTAGCTGCTCACAATATTTCCATACTCCAAAGGCAGCTGCGCATCCTATGCAGATTTTCCTCCCTAAGGAGTGGGTTGGATGCCATTACATATAAGGTGACTTGCATGTGATTGATTTTAAATAACTGTAGCTATGTGAATAAGATTAACTGCATTACAGCAAGCTTTCAGAGAGTTTCAAATCACCATGACAACCCTGGGTTTATATGCAAGATGATTTCATATATATATATCAGCAAGGGTGTGCATGACTTGTGTTGGGATAATGAGGACTGAAAGGTCTCTGCCCCAAGGAACCTACAAACTGAATGAGGCATCACAGAGCATGGAGTGTGTACATAAAGGGGAGTTAGGAGGGTATGCACAAGTATTGTCTACAATGATTTAAGAACTGCCTGAAGGACAATGCTCAGAGGGTTGTGATCAGTAGTGCAGAGTCCAGCTGGAGGCCTGTTGCTAGTAGTGTTCCCCAAGGGTCAGTACTGGGTCCAGTTTTGTTCAACATCATCATCAAAGAGCTACATGTTGGGATGCAGTAGATCTTCAGCAAGTCTGCTGATCATACACAACTGGGAGGAGTGGCTAACACCCTATCAGGCTGTGCTGCCACACAGTGAGACCTAGACAGCTGGAGAGTTGGGCAGTGAGGGAACCGCATGATGGTCGATAAGGGCAAGTTTAGAATTCTGCACCTGGGGAGGAAAAAGTCCCTGCAGCACTACAGGTTAGGGGCTGACTTTCTGGAATGCAGCCTTATGGAGAAAGATCTGGGAGTCCTGGTGGACAAGTTAACCATGTGACCGGTTGACACTGTCCCCTTAAGAAAGGGAATATGGTGGACGGAAGTTGGTAAACTAAAAGAAGAATCAAAACTAATTTCATTGGTAAAGTGGGAGGAAGCACCTTCTGAACTGGGAGTGCAGGAGGGTATCCTGGGCATTCCGGCACTTTATCTTCAGTCTTGCTTCCGCTCCTCCACAGGGCAGCAGCTCTCTGTGCTGGGCTTTCGGCCAAGGCTTTGGCCTTCAAACGGACAAACCTGGGAAGGCCTGTATTAACTGCTTTCCAATTAACACAAAACTGCTTCTAACTTTTTTTTTCTCTTTTCTCTCTCTTTCTAACCCGCTCTGGGGAAAAGGGGGAGAGAGGGGGAGAGCGGAGGTGGGGAACCCCCTCAGCAGAGGGGGGAACTCTCATTTCTGTGCTACTTTATTGTATATCTTTGTATATATTGTAAATATTGTAAGTTTGTATATATTTCCCTGCATATCCTACATTGCTTTGTAAATATACAGCTCCACTGCTTTGCTAATTCAGCTGTGAGTTTTTTTTCCCCTTTCCCTTCAATTTTCTTTCCCTTTACTTTACAGGGGGGAGGGAGGAGGCTTCTTGGCCTTACCCTCCCAACCCCACGACATTTTTTTTCTCTTGGCTTACCCAACGTGCGGCAGATAATTAGCTTAATTTATTGCTTGATTGATTTAGTGTTTTCCAGCTGAATTAGCAAACATGAAGGTGTTGTGGTTTGTAGAACGGTTATTCTTTTCAATTTTTGGGGCTCTGGTTTACAGATATTGTTTGGGTTTGATTTTGGATTACCTGGGTAAATATTTGGTGCGGACAATTTATATGTGGGTTATGTATAGAGTTAGATTATGGTATGGAAAATGTATTGATTTATTATGGCCAGCGAGATACAGAAATGTTACCTCCACCACTCTCCCAATTGAGATAAAGGGTTTTAGGATTCCGCCTGAGGAGAGAGTAACTTTAGGTGATGCCTGGGATCCAAAGGTGATTTATTTCATGTGCATAATCCTGCTCTCGGTGATAATTAACGTGTATCTGCTGGTCTCTTTGCGGCGAGGGAGAAAGGTGTCCAGGGCGTGTTTTGTTATTAAAACTAGATCAAAAAGAAAACGCCGTGGCTCTGGATCAGTCCCAGAGTCATCTAGTGACAAGGAATGTGGAGAATCTGTGTCAGTTAAAAAGAAGGCTAAAAAGTTAATTGGTAAAGCAGTTCTAAATGACTTTGCTGATTCTGGCAAGCTGCCAAGGGCGGTGGCTGGTATCAACATGGCGCCTACTCCTTCTCCTCCTCCTTCTTCTCCGTTGGCCATTAATGGAGCAACATCACTTCCGCCCACTCTCTCGGTGGGACCGGAAGTCACTGCCCCAGTAGCTGATTTATCTCAGGACCTGTCAGCTTCTATTAAGGTGGCTGTAAATTCAAGCACAGCTCCAGATAAGGTGGATGTTTTAAAGACTAGAGGTGCAAAGGCCAAAGATGCAGAAGAAGAGCAGTAGACTGATCCTGGTGAGGGGCCCTCTACTCTAAGAAATCCTGCTGAGGAGGAAGAGAAGGTTTGTTTTAAAGATCTAGCTAACCTAGTGAGACCAAAGCAGGATAGAGATGAAGTTAGGAAAGGAGCTGGCAAAGGTGGTTCTCAGCTTAAAGAGATCCTTGAGAAAATGACAGCAGGATTATACGGAAAAAAGTTCAGGGAGAGGAAGAAGAAGATGATATTTTAGAGTGTTCGTCACCCCACGAGGAATTGTGAAATGTCCGTAAAGATTTCACCAGGGCAGATAAGGAGCCAGTTCTAGCTTGGCTTAGTAGGTGTTATGATACAGGTGCTCCAACTCTAATGGTTGGAGACAAGTCATCAGCTCAGCTAGGAACTCTCTCGAGGGATAATGGAATAGAAAGACATCTAGGAAGGGCTCTCGGTAAGGTTAATCTGTGCATACGCCTTTTAATGGCGGTTGACCTGAGATACCCTTCCAAGGATGATCTCCCATGGAATCATAAACCCTGGACTACCATAGATGAGGGAATTAAGCGCTTGAGAGAATTTGCTGTTAGAGAGCTACTCTATGGTGAACATGAAACTCTGAACCCTGATGACATTCCTGTGGGTATTGGTCTTGCTAAAAAGGTCATCAAGCTTGCTCCTTCTAATTATGCAAACATTCTGGCAAGCAGAATTGTGTCAAGAAATTATGGTGGAGCTTCTCCTACGGTTGGCCAATTCAGTGATCAAATGAGACAATTGGAGGATAGCATGACACGTGTTTCTTTGGTTTCGGCCATTAAAACTATGTCTGGTGATATACAGAATTGCATAAGAGAGTTAAAAGATGAATTTAGAAATTCCATATCCCAGTTGGCACAAAGGGATAATTTCAATTCTTCCTCCAGGTGGATACAAGTTTCATCTGTGAGGAATACACGTCCTCCAAGGAGGTAATTCCAAAACAGATCAAATCAAAACAGACCACCAAGGCAATCAAGTACAACTATTTGGATAACTCTGCGTAATCAGTTTGGTGAGAACATGAACCGCTGGGAAGGCCAACCAACTTCTAATCTTTTCAGGAGACTGAGGGAATTGCAAAGTGGCAGAACCCGAGGTAGCAATACCAGAAGGGTAGCTATTACTTCCACAGTTCCCCAGAACGACTCTTATGGCTCCAACAGTGGCTCCAGTTATAACATGCAAAGTTATAACCCTGCACACTATGTGCAATGCACATGTGCACATGTTCCCCATAACTAGGGGTGCCCTGCCTCCCGCCAGGGGGAGGAAAGGGATAACAGAGATAATAGAATCTATTGGGATGTGTACATCCAGTGGCCTGGCACTTCACAATTTCGGAAGTACAGGGCCTTGGTTGACACAGGAGCTCAGTGCACCATAATGCCATCAAATTATCAGGGATCAGAGTCTATAACTATTCTGGGAGTCACTGGTGGATCTCAAGAGTTAAGAAAGGTAGAGGTTAATATAAGTTTAACTGGTAAACCATGGAGGAAGCATACAGTTGTGACCGGACCTGATGCACCTTGTATTTTGGGAATTGATTTTCTGAGAGAAGGGCGTTTCAAAGACCCTAGAGGTTACAAATGGGCTTTTGGAGTAGCTTCTATAGAAATTGATGGACAAAAATTGAAGCTGTCTGCTAGACCAGAGCTTTCTGATGAATGTTGTGGGACAACATAAGATACAGGACATTATATTGCTGGATGCTTCTCAGACTGTGCATCACAGACAATACAGAACCAACCGTGACTCTTTGTTGCCCATTCAGAATCTAATTCGTCAGTTGGAGAGTCAGAAAGTCGTCAGCAAAACTCATTCACCTTTCAACAGTCCAGTGTGGCCTGTGCAGAAGCAGAATGGAGACTGGCATCTGACGGTGGACTACCGAGCCCTGAATGAAGTGACACCACCTATGAGTGCAGCAGTGACAGACATGATGGAGCTACAGTATGAGCTGGAGTCCAAAGAGGCCAAATGATATGCTACCATAGACATTGCTAATGCATTTTTCTCTATTCCCATAGCAGAGGAATGCAGGCCTCAGTTTGCTTTCACCTGGAGAGGAATCCAGTACACTTTCAACAGATTGCCAGTGGGCTGGATCCACAGCTCAAGCATCTGTCATGCAGTGATGCACGATGCTCTGGAGAAAGGTGGTGCTCCAGAACACATCCAGTTCATCGATGATATCATCGTCTGGGGTAAAACTGCTGAGGAAGTCTTCGAGAAAGGTAACAAAATCATTGACATTCTTCTGAATGCAGGTTTTGCCATCAAGCGAGACAAGGTCAAAGGACCCACCACAGAGATTCAGTTTCTGGGAGTGCGGTGGCAGGATGGACGCTGACACATTCCAGTGGATGTGGTAAATAGAGTCTCTACCATGGCAAATCCCACAAACAAGCAAGAGACTCTACGTTTCTTGGGGAGAGTGGGATTTTGGAGACTGCACATTCCTGGATACAGTCAGATTGTGAAACCTCTGTATGATGTGACTCGAAAGAGAAACCATTTCCACTGGGGACCCGAACAACAAGCAGCCTTTGAGCAGATAAAGCAAGAGGAAATTCAAGCAATGGGTCTGGGACCGGTCCGAGATGGTCCAGACATTAAGAACATTTTGTTCACGGCTGCAAGTGACATTGGTCCAACCTGGTGCTTGTGGCAAAAAGCTCCAGGTGAGACACGTGGACGACCTCTTGGTTTCTGGAGTCGAGGTTACAGAGGTTCAGAGGCTAATTATATTCCAACAGAGAAAGAGATTTTAGCTGCCTATGAAGGAGTAAAAGCATCTTCTGAAGTGATTGGAACTGACTCACAACTTCTCTTAGCTCCCAGATTACCAGTTTTGAATTGGATGTTCAAAAACAAAGGCTCCACACCACATCATGCCACAGACTCAACATGGTCTAAGTGGATGGCTCTGATAACACAGAGAGCTCGAATGGGAAATCTGGAAAGACCTGGTCTAGTGGAGGTGATCTCAAGTTGGCCTGAAGGTATCAACTGTGCTAAACCTCCAGAGGAGAAAGTAACTCGTGCTGAGGAAGCTCCTCCTTACAATGACCTTTCTGATGATGAAAAGAAATACGCTTTGTTCACCGACGGTTCCTGTCGTCTTGTTGGAAACAAGCGAAGGTGGAAGTCTGCAGTGTGGAGTCCAACACGCCGAGTTGCAGAGGCGAAAGATGGAGAAGGAGAATCCAGTCAGTTCGCAGAGGCAAAAGCTGTTCAGCTAGCTCTCGACGTGGCTGAACATGAGAGATGGCCAAAGCTTTATCTCTACACCGACTCATGGATGGTAGCCAATGCTCTATGGGGTTGGCTAAAGAACTGGAAGAAGAGTGGTTGGCAGAGAAAAGGAAAACCCATTTGGGCAGCAGACCTATGGCAGGACATTGCTGATCGAATCGAGAGAATTCCAGTGAAAGTGAGACACATCGATGCTCACATTCCTAAGAGCAAAGCTACTGAGGAACAGCAACACAACCATCAGGCAGATCTAGCTGCAAGAGTTTCTCAAGTAGACATGGACTCTAATCTTGATCTCGACTGGAAACACCGAGGTGAGATATTCTTAGCTCGGAGGGCTCATGATTTGTCAGGACATCAAGGCAGAGATGCAACATACCAATGGGCTTGTGACAGATCCATAGACATTTCCATGGATGCTATCACGCAAGTCATCCATGACTGTGACATTTGTGCTGCTATTAAGCAGGCAAAACGACTTAAGCCCTTGTGGTATGGTGACAGATGGTCCAAGTACAAGTATGGTGAAGCTTGGCAGATTGACTACATCACTCTACCACATTCTCGTTCTGGTAAGCAATACGTGTTTATTATGGTAGAGGCAAACACAGGGTGGTTGGAAACTTATCCAGTTCCACATGCAACTGCACGCAACACCATTCTTGGTCTGGAGAGACAGATCCTGTGGAGACATGGAACTCCAGAGAGGATTGACTCAGACAACGGAACTCATTTCAAGAACAACCTTGTAAAGAACTGGGCAAAAGAGCACGGTATTGAGTGATATTCCACATTCCCTACTATGCACCAGCTTCAGGGAAGATTGAATGCTACAATGGTTTGTTGAAGACCACTCTTAAAGCCATGGGAGGTGGATCTTTGAAAAACTGGGAAAAACACTTAGCACAAGCAACCTGGCTGACCAAACTGGTGGCCTTCTATGAGCAGGTGACAAAATTAATAGATGAGGGGCGAGCAACTGATGTCATTTACCTGGACCTGAGCAAAGCCTTCGACACTGTCCCGCACTACATCCTGGTCTCCAAACTGGTGACACATGGGTTTGACGGGTGGACCACTAGATGGATAAGGAACTGGCTTGATGGCTGCACCCAAAGAGTGTCTGTCAATGGGTCCATGTCCCAGTGGAGGCCAGTGACAAGCGGAGTCCCTCAGGGATCAGTCCTGGGACCTGTGTTGTTCAACATCTTTGTCAGTGACATGGACAGTGGCATTGAGTGCACCCTCAGCAAGTTTGCTGATGACACCAAGCTGTGTGGTGCAGCAGACACGCTGGAGGGAAGGGAGGCCATCCAGAGGGACCTTGACAGGCTGGAGAGGTGGGCACAAGCCAACCTCATGAGGTTCAATAAGAGCAAGTGCAGGGTCCTGCATCTGGGTCGAGGCAATCCCAGGCACAAATACAGGCTGGGCAGTGACTGGCTGGAAAGTAGCCCTGAAGAGAGAGACTTGGGGGTGCTGGTGGACAAAAAGCTCAACATGAGCTCTCAATGTGCACTTGCAGCCCGCAAAGCCAATCAGATCCTGGGCTGCATCAGGAGAAGTGTGGCTAGCAGGTCGAGGGAGGTGATCCTCCCCCTCTACTCAGCCCTGGTGAGACCCCACCTGGAGTACTGTGTCCAGTTCTGGAGCCCCTATTACAAGAGGGATGTGGAGGTGCTGGAACGTGTCCAGAGAAAAGCCACAAGGATGATCAGAGAGCTGGAGCACCTCTCCTATGAGGACAGAGTGAAGGAGTTGGGGCTGTTCAGTCTGCAGAAGAGAAGGCTCCGAGGTGACCTAATTGTGGCCTTCCAGTATCTGAAGGGGGCCTACAGGAAGGCTGGGGAAGGACTTCTCAGGGTCTCAGGTAGTGATAGGACTAGGGGGAATGGAATGAAGCTGGAGGTGGGGAGATTCAGGCTAGATGTGAGGAGGAAGTTCTTCACCATGAGAGTGGTGAAACCCTGGATTGTGTTGTCCAGGGAGGTGGTCGAGGCCCCGTCCCTGGGGGTGTTTAAGAGCAGGCTGGATGAGGCTCTGTCCAGCCTGATCCAGTGTGGGGTGTCCCTGCCCATGGCAGGGGGATTGGAACTAGATGATCCTTGTGGTCCCTTCCAACCCTGAGTGAAACTATGTAACTATGAAACTATGAAACTATGAAATAGTATCACAGTATCACAGTATCACTTAGGTTGGAAAGGACCTCGAGGATCATCGAGTCCAACCTGACACCGCAGACCCCATGACTAGACCATGGCACCAAGTGCCACGTCCAATCTTCCCTTGAACGCCTCCAGGGTCGATGACTCAACCACCTCCCTGGGCAACCCATTCCAATGCCGAACGACTCGCTCGGTGAAGAACTTCCTCCTCACCTCGAGTCTGAACCTCCCCTGGCGCAGCTTGAGACTGTGTCCCCTTGTTCTGGTGCTGGTTGCCTGGGAGAAGAGGCCAACTCCCTCCTGGCTACAACCACCCTTCAGGTAGTTGTAGAGGGCAATAAGGTCACCCCTGAGCCTCCTCTTCTCCAGGCTAAACAATCCCAGCTCCCTCAGCCTCTCCTCATAGGGCTTGTGTTCAAGGCCTCTCACCAGCCTTGTTGCCCTTCTCTGGACACGCTCAAGTGTCTCAATGTCCTTCTTAAACTGAGGAGCCCAGAACTGGACACAGTACTCAAGGTGCGGCCTAACCAGAGCAGAGTACAGGGGCACTATGACCTCCCTGCTCCTGCTGGCCACACTATTCCTAATGCAGGCCAGAATGCTATTGGCCCTCCTGGGGTAGTAGAGGTTCAGTGAACCGAGCTGGACCTGCACACTCAGATTTGCTACGGAAAGTAGAAGGTGATAGAGTTCCTGTTGTTGGAGAAAAGAATCTGTTAGTTAAAACTCTTTGGATATTTTCACCCTCAGGAGAGGCTAAACCTGTCTGAGGGGTGGTTTCAGCTGAAGGTCTGGGTCACACTTAATGGGTAATGCAAGAGAATTGTGAAATTCAGTGTATTCCCCAAAGAAATTTAACTTTAGCAGAAAGAAGTTAATTTTGAAACTGTTGTATAGCTACATCGCGTCCAAAGGAAGAGTCAACGAGGAGATCTATGGTGCACGAACCCTAAGATCCCTGAGAGCCCTGAGTCACCTAAGAGACCTTGAGATTCCCTGTTTCCTTTTTCTTTGCTTCGCTGGCGAAGAAATGGACTGTTTTCCATTTTTCTCATTTTCTGATTTTCTTGGACTTTTGAATCATCTACATCTGAGCATAGCCGGAATGGACTATGAACTTTACTCTTGAACTGTAAATGTCGTCTTGGATTGGATGAACCGTGTGAACGGCCAATGAAATTGTTTAGAAGGGGTGGACTGTGACTGGTTGACACTGTCCCCTTAAGAAAGGGAATATGGTGGATGGAAGTTGGTAAACTAAAAGAAGAATCTAAACTAATTTAATTGGCAAAGTGGGAGGAAGCACCTTCTGAACTGGGAGTGCAGGAGGGTATCCTGGGCACTCTGGCACTTTATCTTCAGTCTTGCTTCCGCTCCTCCACAGGGCAGCAGCTCTCTGTGCTGGGCTTTCAGCCAAGGCTTTGGCCTTCAAACTGACAAACCTGATAAGGCCTGTATTAACTGCTTTCCAATTAACACAAAACTGCTTCTAACTTTTTTTTTCTCTTTTCTCTCTCTTTCTAACCCGCTCTGGGGAAAAGGGGGAGAGAGGGGGAGAGCGGAGGTGGGGAACCCCCTCAGCAGAGGGGGGAACTCTCATTTCTGTGCTACTTTATTGTATATCTTTGTATATATTGTAAATATTGTAAGTTTGTATATATTTCCCTGCATATCCTACATTGCTTTGTAAATATACAGCTCCACTGCTTTGCTAATTCAGCTGTGAGTTTTTTTTCCCTTTCCCTTCAATTTTCTTTCCTTTACTTTACAGGGGGGAGGGAGGAGGCTTCTTGGCCTTACCCTTCCAACCCCACGACAAACCATCAGCACAACAATGTGCTCTCATGGCCAATAAGGCAAGTGAAATCCTGGGATGCATTAAGAAAAGTGTGATCAGCAGGTTGAGAGAGGTTCTCTTCCCCCTTTACTCTGCCCTAGTGATGCTACATCTGTGGTACTGGTTCCTTTTCTGGGCTCCACCCTTCAAGAAAGACAAGGAACTACCAAAGAAAGTCCAGCCAAGACTACGATGATGTTGAAGAGAGTGGACCATCTCTCTGAAGGGGAAGCTTGAGAGAACTGAGGCTGTTTAGCCTGGAGAAGAAAAGACTGAGAGGGGATCTTCTCAATGCTTCTCAATAGCTGAAGGGCTGGAGCAAGAGGATGGGGCTACATTCCTTTCAGTAGTGCCCAGTGAGAGGATAAGGGGCAGTCAGTGCCAACTGGAACACAGGAAGAAAGAGGAGAAACTTCTTTCCTGTGAGGGTGACAGAGTGCTGGCACAAGCTGTCCAGAGAGGTTGTAGAGTCTCCTCTGGAGACATTCCCAAAATGCTTGGCCCTGACCTGGGGAAACCTGCTGTAAGTGACCCTGCTTTAACAAGGGGGTGACAAGATGATTTCCAGAGGTCCATTCCAACCCCCCATCCTGTGATTCTGTGATTTAAAACATCAGCCAGATGGAATCACAGTATGTACGTGTGATTTTTTTTTTCTTTTACCATGAAGAACAGTAGGGGGGGGAAAAAAACCCTCCCTTCTTCTAAATAATGATGATCAATGGCATTTGTCTCCCACAGGCCCCACACAAACAGCTGAGCCTTGCCGCATGTCCTGGAGATTGTTTATTCCTGTTGAGCAGGGTTTAGTTGTAGATTTCAGAAAACAATGGGAGTTCACTGCCTGTAGCTTTCTTCCCAGGGACACAGAGACAGGGAGCATCACTGTCCTCCACTCGAGGTACACAGCACAGATGAAAGGAGGTTATCTCTCAGGCAGGGAAATCCCAGGCCATTTCAATAATCTATATATGAGCTCAGATAAATGCATCTGATAGGAAATTGCCACCATCTGTTGAACAAAGGGATATTTTCACATCTGGCAGTACACAGCAGAGGCCCCATAAGAACATCTGTGCAAAGCTGGGATTTGAAATTGTGTTTCAAAGCAAGCATTTCTCCTGCTATTTTGCTGCTCAGAGTATGTCTATTACCCAGTCTAACTTCAACCAAAATGCTATTCTTGCTAATACCATGTGTAAAAGTAATCTAATATTATTTGTTTTCCCCTGCAGAGCATGATTACAAGAAACCCTCCTTTGTCAGAGATACTGTCCCTGTGTACCGCAACTGAGAGATGGAGACAAAGCTTGATGCAAGCAAAGTGTCTACTTTATTGTACAAAGTATTTTCTTTATATATGCTAACATAATCAAAAGCAACTCGTGATTGCTAAATAGATGTGTCTGTTCGACAGTTACAGACTCACGATTGGCTGCCGAGAAAATGCCAGGGAACACACATCGCCGGGGAAGGCCCAGGCAGGTGTTAGACAAAAGGCAAACGATCAAGCATCTCTTATCTAAATTCAGAGAGAAGACAAAAGACTCTCTTGCAATGTCTACCAGCTCTTATTCTCAGGTCGTTGTGTGGCTTCCTGAGTCACAATGGCCGTTGGTAATCAGCTAAAGGCTTTTTTCTCTCTACATAGCTGCAGTTTGTTCCCAAGGTCTGTGGCCTACAAGGGCTAAAACATTTCCTTCTATCAGCTGAGCATTGCTTGAGGTTCTACTCCCTAAATTCAGTGAGTCACCTGTGCTCACCAATTCCTACATTTCATGAAATGCACCTGAAACTGCTCTGTGGCCCAGAGGCTAAATACTGTGACACAGCTCACATCCATCCTATTAACCTCTTTTAGGCCCTGAAGACAAATTTCCATGTGCAGATTACATACCAGGAATGGCTCTTGGACTGTGTTAGCTTGTACACCAGGGACAGGAATTGCCTGGGCTAGTGCCAGCCAGCATGAGCCCCATGTATTCCAAGGACATGCTACCAGGTGACCAGTGTGGACAAAGGAGTGGCTATGCCTGTAAACCCCGCATGGCACAATGTAGTACTCATGAAGGGGTGCAGGTTGTGCTTTTTACACTGACCTTATTTTACACTCCTTGTGCACTGCCAATTTGTCATAGAATCATAGGATGGTTTGGCCAATGGCATCCTGGCCTGTATCAGGAACGGTGTGGCCAGCAGGAGCAGGGAGGTCATTCTGCCCCTGTACTCATCACTGGTTAGGCCACACCTTGAGTCCTGTGTCCAGTTCTGGGCCACTCAGTTTAGGAAAGATGTTGACTTGCTGGAACGTATCCAGAGAAGGGCAACAAAGCAGGGGAGGGGTTTGGAACACAAGCCCTATGAGGAGAGGCTGAGGGAGCTGGGGTTGCTTAGCCTGGAGAGGAGGAGGCTCAGGGCAGACCTTATTGCTCTCTACAACTACCTGAAGAGAGGTTGTAGCCAGGACAGGGTTGGTCTCTTCTCCCAGGCAACCAGCATCAGAACAAGAGGACACAGTCTCAAATTGCACCAGGGGAAGTATAGGCTGGATGTTAGGAAGAAGTTCTTGACAGAAAGAGAGATTGGCCATTGGAATGGGCCGCTCAGGGAGGTGGTGGAGTCACCATCCCTGGAGCTGTTTAGGAAAAGACTGGATGGGGCACTTGGTGCCATGGTTTAGTTGATTAGATAGTGTTGGATGATAGGTTAGACTCGATAATCTCAAAGGTCTTTTCCAACCTGGTTAATTCTATTCTATTCTATTTTAAAGGTCATCTAGTCCAATGCTTCTGCAGTGAACAGAGACATCTTCAACATCAGGTTGCTCAGAGCCCCATCACACTGACACAGAATGTTTCTTCTGTGGGTAACGGGGCCAGAGTTTCACCACCCTCAGTGTAAAAAAAATATTCTTCCAAACCTGCTTACTTGTAATTTAAAATCATCATCCTTTGTCCTGTTGCTACAAGCACTGTCAAAAAAAGTAACTGTCCCCATCTTTCCTCTAGGCCCCTGTTAAGTACTTGATTAATAGAATAGAATAGAATAGAATAGAATAGAATAGAATAGAATAGAATAGAATAGGTTGGAAGAGACCTTCAAGATCATCGTGTCCCACCTATCATCCAACACCACCTAATCAACTAAACCATGAAACCAAGCTCCCTATCAAGTCTCCTCCTAAACACCTCCAGGGATGGTGACTCTACCACCTCCCTGGGCAGCCTATTCCAATGGCCAATCACTCTTTCTATGAAGAACTTCTTCCTGTCATCCAGCCTAAACCTCCCCTGGCACAGCTTGAGACTGTGTCCTCTTGTTCTGGTGCTGGTTGCCTGGGAGAAGAGACCAGCCCCTGCCTGTCTATGACCTCCCTTCAAGTAGCGGTAGACAGCAAGGTCTCCCCTGAGCCTCCTCTTCTCCAGGCTAAGCAACCCCAGCTCCCTCAGCCTCTCTTCATAGGGCTTGTGTTTCAAACCCCTTCCCAGCTTTGTTGCCCTTCTCTGGACATGTTCCAGCAAGTCAACATCTTTCCTAAACTGAGGGGCCCAGAACTGGACACAGAACTCAAGGTGTGGCTTAACCAGTTGTTGCAGTTTGAGCTGGGTGCCCCCCTGCAATGTTTACTTCCTGTGTCCAGAAGTCCCACCCCGAGGGGTGGACACAGGAAATTATGTAGTATTTCCTACCACAATTCTTTGCACCACTATAAGATGCAGTGTGGAGTCTAGCACCTCCTCTTTTCTTCCTCCTCCGTCAGCCGGTAACTGGGGGAGATGTCTCCTGGCTTTGGGCTTTTGCAATCCATTTGTCTGAGTGTTTATTGTTGCCAGTGGTGGGGAGGGGGCTGCCACAACCCAGCACACCAGTGCAGTGTACAGGGGCAGAATAGAGTAGAATAGAGCAGAACAATTTCTAGATATTATAAATAATGGCATCATACTTCCTCAGGATGATTTCCTTTCTGGGTGCTATTTTATTACTAATGTGTTAAACTATTGAAACATTGCTGCACCAAGGGGGAGAGGAAACTGGGAGTAAAACTATTTTAGAACTTAGCTTAAATCCGGAATCACGGATCTGTTTGGCTTTTAATTTCTACGCACAGCTCATTATCCAGGCAGTTTTCCTACCCATCTGCCACAAGAAGCTGCCAGTCAGAGAATGTTTCAGTTTAAGATGGTTGCTCTCATAGAAAATAGCCCACGTACTATATCCTACTCGTACATTTGGACTTTCTGTGTCCTTTTTCTTTCATCTGAAAGCAAAATCCTTCATTCTCCAGGGATGTGGTTCCTCTTTATTTGTGAGCAGATGGTCCAGCTCCTCCAGAACTCATTTTTTTTGGCTGAACAAACTACAAAGGGAAATTCTACGACTACTGTTATTTACAGACTAACTGGTTATAACATCTTGGCAACATTTTCCCCTTCATTAAGAGGAAAAGAGAAAGGTGTTTCTTCCCCTCAGAGGCCCCTGGCGACAAATACAGAGACAACATCTGCAAAACTTCCAATTTTTGCCTTTGTTTTCTGGGGCTGCTGTAAAACCTTAAGCTCCAAAGGGCTCTATGAAGTTTGAAGCCAGGTCTGCCTGACCCTTCAACCTGCACCACACACAACTTCATACATTTTACTGCACTGCAGGTTCAGGTTGAAAAGGCAGAGTGAGTCAAAAAGCAGATCCAACACTGCAACATGGAAACGGCTCCTGAGAGACAGAGAAACTCCAAAATAGCTTCTTGATTCATTAGGAACAACAGCAAGGTTGACACATCCCCCACGTTTCATCCCACCCATAGACTCATTACAGGCACAAGAGAGATGCAGGCTCCGAAGAACCAAATTCCTTCCCCCACCTTTCTTCCCCACAAAGCCTCTTGCTGGATTTTATCTGTAACTTCAGCAACAGCTTGAATTACTGTGTAACTTGACAAGGTGATTTATCATAGCTTGTTGCATTTTCCTCAGAACATCCCAGGCAGATGATATTATGATAAAAAAAGGGGGGAAAAAAAAAAGATGTAGTCATTGTACATGACAGAAGCTCATTATTAGGGCATCATAAGAAAAAGATTATTTGGGGCAGATAATGGCATCCAGTACTGAAAAAAAGAGGAGAAAATGATGCAACTGAATAAGCAGAGTATTATGAAAATAGAAGTGGAAAGGACCTTTAACCCATCCTGCCTGAAGGCAGGCTCAGCTCTACCTAACACCCGATAGATGTTTTTAAGTGATGGCCCACAGTAATAATTATAGTTTCATAGTTTCATTCAGGGCTGGAAGGGACTGAGCTAAGTAATCATCTGCAGAAACATCAGTAGAATTATGAGAAGCCACACACTATGCCATAACTGCTGATTAAACTAGATTTAAGAAGGAAGAAATAGCTTGCCATATTGCAAAGGAATAAAACCCCCTTGGTGATATAGAAAGAGCTGACTACATGTAATTCAGGGGGCTTTGGGATGAAGACTAGGAAAGAAGCTGTTTGCTTCCTCTCTAAAAGTGTGTCTGCGTTGGAATCTTATTTTCCTCTGAGCTTGCTTTGAGACAGCACATGCTTGCTACATTGGTTTGCAGCAATATTTAGAGATAACAAAACTGAATATGTAGCTCTTAAACATAAGATCAGAATGATTTTCTGTTTTACACATCCACCTGGAAGAGCTTGAAAATATCATAGGGGAACATAAGAATTACAAAAATGTACTTAGAATCCCTGAAGTTGGGAGGGCAAAGTGGATTTGAATTCACATCTCAGTAGGTTGACTTATTTATTTCAGGCATCAGCATGAAAGCAAGTTCCAGCTTTATCTGTTAGATCAGACACAGAACACAATAGCCTTCATTTTATAACCCTGTGTGGCCGGTTGACGTTGCCCCCTTAAGAAAGGGAATATGGTGGACGGAAGTTGGTAAACGGAAGGAATAGTCTAAACTATTTCATTGGTAAAGTGGGAGGAAGCACCCTCTGAACTGGGAGTGTAGGAAAGATATCTTGGGCACTCCGGCATTTTATTTTCAGTCTTGCTTCCGCCTTTCCATGGTGCAGCAGCTCTGCAGCTAACTCTGTGCTGGGCTTTCTGCCAAGGCCTCGGCCTTGAAAACAAGATACCAGGCCTGTATATTAACTCTTTTCCAATTAACACAAAACTGCTTTTAACTTCTTTCTTTCGCTCTCTCTCTCTTCTAACCTAATCTGGGGAAAGGGGGGAAAGAGGGGAAAGAGGAGGTGGGGAACCCCCTCTCTGCCGAGGGGTTTACTCTCATTTCTGTGTTACTCTGTTGTATATCTTTGTATATATTGTAGATATTGTAAATTTGTAAATATTCCCCCTGCAAATCCTACATTGCTCTGTAAATATAGCTCCACTGCTTTGCTAATTCAGCCTGCGAGTTTTTTTCCTTTTCCCTTCAATTTTTTTTTCCCTTTTACTTTACAAGGGGGAAGGGAGGAGGCTTCTTGGCCTTGCCCTTCTACCCACCACATTTTTTTTATTGGCGTACCCAACGTGCGGCAGATAATTAGTTTAATTTATTATTTGATTGATTTAGTGTTTACCAGCTGAATTAGCAAACATGAAGGTATTGTGGTTTGTGGAGCGATTATTCTTTTCAATTTTTGGGCCTCTGGTTTACAGGTATTGTTTGGGTTTGATTTTGGATTACCTGGGTAAATATTTGGTGCGGACAATTTATATGTGGGTTATGTACAGAGTTAAATTATGGTATGGAAAATGTATTAATTTGTTATGGCCAGTGAGATACAGGAATGTTACCTCCACCACTCTCCCAATTGAGATAAAGGGTTTTAAGATTCCGCCTGAGGAGAGAGTAACTTTAGGTGATGCCTGGGATCCAAAGGTGATTTATTTGATGTGTATAATTCTGCTGCTGGTGATAACTAATGTGTATTCTCTGTATTCCTGGCGTCGGGAGAAAAAGGTATCCAGAGCTTGTTTTGTTATTAAAACTAGATCAAAAAGAAAACGCCGTGGCTCTCGGTCAGTCCCAGAGTCATCTAGTGACGAGGACTGTGGAGAACCCGTGTCAGTCAAAAAGAAGGCTAAAAAGTTAATTGGTAAGGCAGCTCTAAATGACTTTGCTGATTCTAGCAAGCAGCCAAGGGCATCGGCTGGTATCAACATGGCGCCTACTCCTTCTCCTACTCCTTCTCCTTCTTCTTCTTCTCCATCGGCCATTAACGGAGCAACGTCACTTCCACCCAATCCCTCGGTGGGACCGGAAGTCACTGCCCCAGCAGCTGATTTATCTCAGGACCTGTCAGCTTCCATTAAGGTGGCTGTAAATTCAAACACAGCTCCAGTTAAGGTGGCTCCTTTAAAGACTAGAGCTGGAAAGGCCAAAGATGGAGAAGAAGAGGAGCAGGAGACTGATCCTGGTGAGGGGCCCTCTACTCTAAAAGATCCTGCTCAGGAGGAAGAGAAGGTTTGTTTTAAAGATCTAGCTAACCTAGTGAGATCAAAGCAGGATAGGGATGAAGCTAGGAAGGCAGCTGGCAAAGGTGGTTCTCAGCTTAAAGAGATCCTTAGGAGAATGACAGCAGGATTTTATGGGCAAAGAATTCAGGGAGATGAAGATGAAGATGATATTACGGACTGTTCTTCTCCACGGGAGGAATTGCGAAATGTCCGTAAAGATTTCACCAGGGCAGATAAGGAGCCAGTTTTAGCTTGGCTTAGTAGGAGTTATGATACAGGTGCTTCAGCTCTAACAGTTGGAGACAAGTCAGCAGCTCAGTTAGGAACTCTCTCAAGGGATAATGGAATAGATAGGCATCTAGGCGAAGCTCTCGGTAAGGTTAATCTGTGGACACGCCTTTTAATAGCGGTTGCCCTGAGATACCCTTCCCGAGATGATCTTCCATGGAATCCTAAACCCTGGACTACCATAGATGAGGGAATTAAGCGCTTGAGAGAATTTGCTGTTAGAGAGCTACTCTATGGTGAACATGAAACTCTGAATCCTGATGATATTCCTGTGGGTATTGGTCTTGCTAAAAAGATCATCAAACTTGCTCCTTCTAATTATGCAAACATTCTGGCAAGCAGAATTGTGTCAAGAAGTTATGGTGGAACTTCTCCTACGGTTGGCCAATTCAGTGATCAAATGAGACAATTGGAGGATAGCATGACACGTGGTTCTTTGGTTTCGGCCATTAAAACTATGTCTGGTGATATTCAGAATTGCATAAGAGAGTTAAAAGATTCCATATACCAATTGGCACAGAAGGATAATTTCAATTCTTCCTCCAGGTGGGTACAAGTTTCATCTGTGAGGAATACACGTCCTCCAAGGAGGTCATTCCAAAACAGGACATTCCAAAACAGGTCGTTCCAAAACAGACCACCAAGGCAATCACATAGAACTATTTGGGTAACTCTGCGTGATCAGTTTGGTGAGAACATGAACCGCTGGGATGGCCAACCAACTTCTAATCTTTTCAGGAGACTGAGGGAATTGCAAAGTGGCAGAACCCAAGGTAGCAATACCAGAAGGGTAGCTGTTACTTCCACAGTTCCCCAGAACAACTCTTATGGCTCCAACAGTGGCTCCAGTTATAACATGCAAAGTTATAACCCTGCACAATATGTGCAATGCACATGTGCACATGTTCCTCATAACTAGGGGTGCCCTTCCTCCCGCCAGGGGGAGGAGAGGGATAACAGAGATAATAGAATCTATTGGGATGTGTACATCCAGTGGCCTGGCACTTCACAATTTCAGAAGTACAGGGCCTTGGTTGACACAGGAGCTCAGTGCACCATAATACCATCAAATTATCAGGGATCGGAGTCTATAACTATTCTGGGAGTCACTGGTGGATCTCAAGAGTTAAGTAAGGTAGAGGTTAATATAAGTCTAACTGGTAAACAATGGAGGAAGCATACAGTTGTGACCGGACCTGACGCACCTTGTATTTTGGGAATTGATTTTCTGAGAGAAGGGCGTTTCAAAGACCCTAGAGGTTACAAATGGGCTTTTGGAGAAGCTTCAATAGAAATTGATGGACAAAAATTGAAGCTGTCTGCCAGACCTGAACTTTCTGATGAATCTGCAGTTGTGGGACAACATAAGATACAGGACATTAAATTGCCGGTTGCTTCTCAGACTGTGCATCACAGACAATACAGAACCAACCGTGACTCTTTGTTGCCCATTCAGAATCTGATTCGTCAGTTGGAGAGTCAGAAAGTCGTCAGCAAAACTCATTCACCTTTCAACAGTCCAGTGTGGCCTGTGCGGAAGCAGAATGGAGACTGGCGTCTGACGGTAGACTACCGAGCCCTAAATGAAGTGACACCACCTATGAGTGCAGCAGTACCAGACATGATGGAACTACAGTATGAGCTGGAATCCAAAGAGGCCAAATGGTATGCTACCATAGACATTGCTAATGCATTTTTCTCTATTCCCATAGCAGAGGAATGCAGGCCTCAGTTTGCTTTCACCTGGAGAGGAATCCAGTACACTTTCAACAGGCTGCCAATGGGCTGGATCCACAGCTCAAGCATCTGTCATGCAGTGATCCACGATGCTCTGGAGAAAGGCGGTGCTCCAGAACACATCCAGTTCATCGATGATATCATCGTCTGGGGTAAAACTGCTGAGGAAGTCTTCAAGAAAGGTAACAAAATCATTGACATTCTTCTGAATGCAGGTTTTGCCATCAAGCGAGACAAGGTGAAAGGGCCTACCACAGAAATTCAGTTTCTGGGAGTGCGGTGGCAGGATGGACGCCGACACATTCCAGTGGATGTGGTAAATAGAGTCTCCACCATGGCAAGTCCCACAAACAAGCAAGAGACCCTACGTTTCTTGGGGATAGTGGGATTTTGGAGACTACACATTCCTGGATACAGTCAGATTGTGAAACCTCTGTATGATGTGACTCGAAAGAGAAACCATTTCCACTGGGGACCTGAACAACAAGCAGCCTTTGACCAAATAAAGCAAGAGGTAGTTCAAGCAATGGGTCTGGGACCTGTCCGAGATGGTCCAGACATTAAGAACATTTTGTACACGGCTGCAAGTGACAATGGTCCAACCTGGTGCTTGTGGCAAAAAGCTCCAGGTGAGACACGTGGACGACCTCTTGGTTTCTGGAGTCGAGGTTACAGAGGTTCAGAGGCTAATTATACTCCAACAGAGAAAGAAATTTTAGCTGCCTATGAAGGAGTAAAAGCATCTTCTGAAGTGATTGGAACTGAATCACAACTTCTTCTAGCTCCCAGATTACCAGTTTTGAATTGGATATTCAAAGGCAAAGGATCCACACCACATCATGCCACAGACTCAACCTGGTCTAAGTGGATGGCTCTGATAACACAGAGAGCTCGAATGGGAAATCTTGAAAGACCTGGTCTAGTGGAGGTGATCTCAAGTTGGCCGGAAGGTATCAACTGTGCCAAACCTCCGGAGGAGAAAGTGACTCGTGCTGAGGAAGCTCCTCCTTACAATGACCTTTCTGATGATGAAAAGAAATATGCTCTGTTCACAGACGGTTCCTGTCGTCTTGTTGGAAACAAGCGAAGGTGGAAGTCTGCAGTGTGGAGTCCAACACGCCGAGTTGCAGAGGCGAAAGATGGAGAAGGAGAATCCAGTCAGTTCGCAGAGGTAAAAGCTGTCCAGCTAGCTCTCGACGTAGCTGAACGTGAGAGATGGCCAAAGCTTTATCTCTACACCGACTCATGGATGGTAGCCAATGCTCTATGGGGTTGGCTAAAGAACTGGAAGAAGAGTGGCTGGCAGAGAAAAGGAAAACCCATTTGGGCAGCCGACCTATGGCAGGACATTGCTGATCGAATCGAGAGAATTCCAGTGAAAGTGAGACACATCGATGCTCACATTCCTAAGAGCAAAGCTACTGAGGAACAGCAACACAACCATCAGGCAGATCTAGCTGCAAGAGTTTCTCAAGTAGACATGGACTCTAATCTTGATCTCGACTGGAAATACCGAGGTGAGATATTCTTAGCTCGGTGGGCTCACGATTCATCAGGACATCAAGGCAGAGATGCAACATACCAATGGGCTCGTGACAGATCCATAGACATTTCCATGGATGCTATCACGCAAGTCATCCATGACTGTGACATTTGTGCTGCTATTAAGCAGGCAAAACGACTTAAGCCCTTGTGGTATGGTGACAGATGGTCCAAGTACAAGTATGGTGAAGCTTGGCAGATTGACTACATCACTCTACCACGTTCTCGTTCTGGTAAGCAGTATGTGCTTACTATGGTAGAGGCAAACACTGGATGGTTGGAAACTTATCCAGTTCCACATGCAACTGCACGCAACACCATTCTCGGTCTGGAGAGACAAATCCTGTGGAGACACGGAACTCCAGAGAGGATCGAGTCAGACAACGGAACTCATTTCAAGAACAACCTTGTAAAGAACTGGGCAAAAGAGCACGGTATTGAGTGGATATTCCATATTCCCTACTATGCACCAGCTTCAGGGAAGATTGAACGCTACAACGGTTTGTTTAAGACCACTCTCAAAGCCATGGGAGGTGGATCTTTGAAAAACTGGGAAAAACATTTAGCACAAGCAACCTGGCTGGTAAATAGTAGAGGTTCAGTGAACCGAGCTGGACCTGCACATTCAGATTTGCTACGGAAAGTAGAAGGTGATAGAGTTCCTGTTGTTAGAGAAAAGAATCTGTTAGGTAAAACTGTTTGGGTATTTTCACCCTCAGGAGAGGCTAAACCTGTCCGAGGGGTGGTTTCAGCTGAAGGTCCGGGTCACACTTATTGGGTAATGCAAGAGAATGGTGAAATTCAGTGTATTCCACAAAGAAATTTAACTTTAGCTGAAAGAGGTTAATTTCGAACTGTTGTACAGCTACATCGCGTCCAAAGGAAGAATCAACGAAGAATCTACGGTGCACGAACCCTGAGATCTCTGAGAGCCCTGAGTCAACTAAGAGACCCTGAGATTCCCTGTTTCCCTTTTCTTCGCTTCGTCGGCGAAGAAATGAACTGTTTTCCATTTTTTTTTCATTTTCTGATTTTCTTGGACTTTTGAATCATCTACATCTGAGCGTAGCCGGAATGGACTATGAACTTCGCTCACAAACTGTAAATACCATTTTTGGATTGGATGGACAGTATGAACAGCCAATGAAATTGTTCAGAAGGGGTGGACTGTGGCCGGTTGACGTTGCCCCCTTAAGAAAGGGAATATGGTGGACGGACGTTGGTAAACGGAAGGAATAGTCTAAACTATTTCATTGGTAAAGTGGGAGGAAGCACCCTCTGAACTGGGAGTGTAGGAAAGATATCTTGGGCACTCCGGCATTTTATTTTCAGTCTTGCTTCCGCCTTTCCATGGTGCAGCAGCTCTGCAGCTAACTCTGTGCTGGGCTTTCTGCCAAGGCCTCGGCCTTGAAAACAAGATACCAGGCCTGTATATTAACTCTTTTCCAATTAACACAAAACTGCTTTTAACTTCTTTCTTTCGCTCTCTCTCTCTTCTAACCTAATCTGGGGAAAGGGGGGAAAGAGGGGAAAGAGGAGGTGGGGAACCCCCTCTCTGCCGAGGGGTTTACTCTCATTTCTGTGTTACTCTGTTGTATATCTTTGTATATATTGTAGATATTGTAAATTTGTAAATATTCCCCCTGCAAATCCTACATTGCTCTGTAAATATAGCTCCACTGCTTTGCTAATTCAGCCTGCGAGTTTTTTTCCTTTTCCCTTCAATTTTTTTTTCCCTTTTACTTTACAAGGGGGAAGGGAGGAGGCTTCTTGGCCTTGCCCTTCTACCCACCACACCCTGACAGATAGTTTGAGTCTCTGTTTTATGAAAGGCTGGAAAACTATTGAGCTACTTGTGAAGAAGCACTTTAAAACCTGTAAAATAGAAGAGTGGGTAGGTGACCTGCAATGCACAGCCTTCTTTCAGTGCTTGATCAGTACTGATCAAGTATGGAGAGACAAATAACTCTTTTTTCTGAGCCAGTGGTGAGTCAGAATGAAAGAAACTAAACCCACTGCCTCACACCCTACCTGACAACTACAATACTTGAAGATAAAGGTAGCCCTGTGTCAGAGCCAACATGCCACCTGAATCAAGCTTCAACCCTCATTTGCATCCATATAGCACTAGAGCAAGATAATCACAGAGCTATTGGTATGACCAGTTTGGAGCTGATTCATGAGCCACATCTTCCATTTCATGGTACCAGTTTCATGTTGGCATAATTCACTGAAGTCAATGTAGTCCACAAAATTAAGATAGAGGGCAAAAAATATCTGATGCATGGCTAGTAGCATCTCCTGTAGGTGAAGGTTAGCCTTCCTTCACATACCACAGTGCAGGTGACAAATATTACACAGGAAAAACTTGCCAGATCTTCCTTACTGAAAGTATGTGGAATATGTTTTTCTAAATAAGGAGGACATGATCAGATGTCACTTAAAACAGAAGCAACAAAGAATCATAGAATTGTTTTGGTTGGAAAAGACCTTTAAGATAATTGAGCCCAACTGTTAACCCAGCACTGCCAAGTCCACTACTAAAGCAGATCTGCATGTCATCCAAACACCTCCAGGGATGGGAACTCCACCACTGGCCTGGGCAGCTTGTTCCAGGGCTTGACAACCCTTTCAGGGAAGAAATTTTTCCTCATGTCCAACCTAAATGTCTCATGGTACAACTTGAGGCTATCTCCTTCCGTCCTATTACTTGTTCCCTGGGAGAAGAGACCAAGATCCACCTCTTTACAATCTCCTTTCATGGATGGTCCACAGGGGCAGTAGTTGAGTCACCATGCCTGGCGGTGTTCAAGTGGCTTGTGGACCTGTCACTTAGGGACATAGTTTAGCATCAATCAGTGATGGGTCGAGGGTTGGACTGGAAGATCTTTGAGGTCTCTTCCAACCAGATATATTCTGTGATTGTGTGATGATTATTTATTTAGTTATTATTTTCCCTCCTCTGACATTTTTTATACTTGACCTCTTTTGGAGGGATTTTATAAGGGATAAAAGACAGGTCTATGGCCTAAGGATAACTGTCATGGTCCTGTTTAAGTAGGTACAACTAAATACCCCAAAACAAGCCCTCACATCCAAACTTCAGCCTGGTACTTGGCACATGCTGACTCTCAGATCATGTCTGGGAATGGCATTGTTAATCTGGTCAAAACTGTGTCAGAGGCTTTACTAAACATCCTGGGCCAACATCTGAGCCTGTGCCCTGACTCTGTTTAGTTTACTAATAAAGATGTAGTTTATTAGGCTACAATTAAAGCATATTAGAATGCTGTGGGTTTGTGAAATTCAGCTCTGCCAGGATGTGCTCACTGGGGCCAATTCAAAATTGGGCTCAGTTCCTTGCAGCTCCTTGAGCTGGCGGTCAGCTCAGCTCATTTGGGTCTTCATGTCTATTTATTGGAAGTGGATTGCCAGCATGAGCTGCATATGCTAAACATAATTAAAGCCTCTTTCTCCAATTAAACCTTTTGTCTTTGTCTAATAAGGCAGAATCTGGTCAAATCTCAGTGTAATGCAGAGAAAGGCACCTGCAGATGGCTAATACAGTTCTTGTGCAAACACAGGTCTGGTGAATTTTATTTGGTTTTGTTTTTTTTCCTTTACACCTCAATATTTGTAAGATATTCAGCTCTGGGCTGTGTCAGCCAAGATTGCTGGGGTGCAGCCCAGGCAGCATGCTAGGATATCTCTGACTGAGATGCCATGTTGCTGTCTTTCTCCATTCTTATTTTCTTTAACTCCAAAGAAGATGTTGTGCAGCTAAAAGAATCTGATAACCTCTTACATAGGAAATACCAGTTGACTGCAGGAATCTGGGCACTGAGGCTTGCGCCCTCAGGTCCTGTTCAACATTGTCATCAAGGACACTGATGAGGAAACAGAGTCTGCTCAGCAAGTTTGCTGATGATATCAAACTGGGAGGCTTGGCTGAGACACCTGAAGGCTGTGCAGCCATTCAGCAAGACTTGGACAGACTGAGAGCTTGGCAGAGAGGAACCTAATGAGTTTCAACAAGGATAAGTGCAGAGTCCTGCATCAGGGAAGGAAGAATAACCTGCACCAGTACAGGTTAGGAAGTGATCTGCTGGAGAGCAGCCCCATGGAGAGGGACCTGGGAGTCCTGGTGGATAGCAAGCTATCCATGGGACAGCAATGTGCCCTTGTGGCCAAGAAGGCCAACAGGATCCTGGGGTGCATTAAGAGGAGTGTGTCCAGCAGATTGAGGGAGGCTCTCCTCCCCCTCTACTCTGCCTTAGTGAGACCTCACCTGGAATATTGCATACAGTTTTGGGCTCCCCAGTTTAAAAGGGACAGGAATCTGCTGGAGAGAGTTCAATGGAGAGCTACCAGGATGATGAAGAGACTACAGCACTGCCCTATGAGGAGAGGCTGAGAGACCTGAGGCTGTTTAGCCTGGAGAAGAGAAGACTGAGAGGGGATTTAATAAATGTTTCTAAATATCTGAGGGCTGGGGGTCAAGAGGCAGGGGACAGGCTCTGCTCAGTTGCACCCTGTGATGGGACAAGGGGCAATGGATCTAAACTACAGCACAGGAGGTTCCATCTCAACATGAGGAGGAACTACTTCACTGTGAGGGTCACAGAGCACTGGAACAGGCTCAGAGAGGCTATGTAGTCTCCTTCTTTGGAGACTTTCAAGCCCCATCTGGATGCATTCCTGTGTGACCTATGCTAGATTGTATGGTCCTGTTCTGGCAGGGGGGTTGGACTCGATGATCTTCAGAGGTCCCTTCCAATCCCTAACATCCTGTGACCCTGTGACTTTCTCCACTTTTATTTGGTATTTTCATTATTTGGTTTCTTAACACTGCTGGTAGAAATGGAAACAAAATATCTTAATTATGGAATATGTCTGGATTAAAATACCATGACCAAAACCAGTTTAGGAAAAGCCATAGGGAACTGTGTCCTTTAATCACTCAGTTTATTAATAATTTAATACATTCTCTCAAAGTCCTCTCAGGGCTTGTAATTTTCTGATGGAAGATTTTGCTAGAGGGGTGTGAAAGGATATTGTGCTCAGTGAGCTAAATAACACTCGAGGCACTGGCTAGACTGCTATTGGAAAACATTTAAAACCAGGGTTTGTGTCACCTTCACATTGGAGATATTTAAGTCCAACATAAATAGATAATTGCAAAAGTCATGTGAAATAAATAAATACCCCAAGAAAGCTGGATTTTTCTTTTGTTCCCCTTTCAGATCAGTAGACTTTCAGCGATGCTTAGAGCTCTTCTCAGGGCTATGAAGGCAATGAGAGGACTGGAGCATCTCTCTGATGAGGAAAGACTGAGAGACTTGGGGCTGTTTAGCCTGGAGAAGAGCAGACTGAGAGCAGATCTTATCAATTCTAATCAACATCTAAAAGATAGAATGCCAAGAGGATGGGGCTAGAATCTTTTCAGTTGCACCCAGCAATAGGGCAAGGGGCAGTGGGCACCGAATAGAATAGAATAGAATAGAATAGAATAGAATAGAATAGAATAGAATAGAATAGAATAGAATAGAATAGACCAGGTTGGAAGAGACCTTCAAGATCATCGTGTCCAACCTATCATCCAACACTACCCAACCAACTAAACCACGCAACCTAACACCCTATCAAGTCTCCTTCTGAACACCTCCAGTGACAGTGACTCCACCACCTCCCTGGGCAGCCCATTCCAATGGGCAATCACTCTCTCTGTGTAAAACTTTCTCCTCACCTCCAGCCTAAACCTCCCCTGGCACAGCCTGAGACTGTGTCCTCTTGTTCTGGTACTGGCTGCCTGGGAGAAGAGACCAACCTCTGCCTGTCTACAACCCCCTTCAGGTAGTTGTAGACAGAAATAAGGTCACCCCTGAGTCTCCTCTTCTCCAGGCTAAGCAGCCCCAGCTCCCTCAGCCTCTCCTCATAGGGCTTGTGTTCCAAGCCCCTCACCAACTTTGTTGCCCTTCTCTGGACACGCTCCAGCAAGTCAACATCTTTCCTAAACTGAGGGGCCCAGAACTGGACACAGTACTCGAGGTGCGGCCTAACCATGGAACACAGGAGGTTCCATGTGAACATGAGGAAAAACTTTACTATGAGGGTGATGGAGCACTGGAACAGGCTTCCCAGAAAAGCTTTGGAGTCTCCTCTGGAGAGATTCCAAAGCCACCTGGACAGAATCCTGAGCAATATGCTCTGGGTGACCCTGAGTTAGCAGGGAGGCTGGACTAGATTATCTCCAGAGGTCCCTTATAATTCCTACCATTTTGTGATTCTTTGATTCCTTCCAAGCTAAATTATTATACGCCTCTACAATCTTAACATTTAACTATCTTCACTTCCAGGAAATACCATGTTAGGTTTTGTCCAGTGTTAACTTTCAACTAGTGTCATGTTTCATGTCTGTCAAAATGTCTTCTTCATGAACCAATACCTGCACAATCTTTCCCTCAGCAAACTTCACATGACATCAAGTCTATTCATATGGAGAAGGTCAAGCTCTGAGGTGGAATTTAGTCCACAGCCCTTTTTCTCAGCACAGAGTCAAACATTTTCTGAATTCCGCCCTTCCCACAGACAGCATCTTATGCAGGATGCATCTCTCAGAGGGAGATAAAGCAATGGCTTTTCTCAGTTTTCAAAACATTCTTTTCTACACATAGCAGAGATGCTGTCCAGGGTGAGAAAGGTAAGCAAGTCTTTCAGGCTACAACCTACATGGGGAAAGTTCTAGCAGCAGTTCCTAGGATAGGGTGCTTTCATTGGGACATAGTGAGGGGTCAAAAAAGTCACATTGAACTATTCAGAAAGCAATATTTTTTCACCACCTGCCTCACTCCTTTTCACAGACCCCTTTCTGCCCAGTTTCCTGCTGTCCTCAGAAAGCATGAAGAGTGTAGGACCACCCAGGGCTCCCAATCCATAACCACCTCCTCCTTAATCAGACAGACCACTCTGCTCCTTCAGGAGCTGCTTAGCAGCAGGGAGGTTTCGAGCACTCCCAACTGATGGGTCATGACATCTCTGTTGACAAGGTATGGGTTCAGCCCAGATGCAGAGATTTGCACAAGTTATTGACTCATGCTAAAGACAGATGCACTTTGGTGTTCGGATACACGTTAATGCAGCCACTGGAAGAGAGGGCTGTAAGTGCCCACTGCAGGTTTGTCTTCAGCTTTTGTCTCTCAGTGATCCTTTCTCTATCGCTTTAATGAACATTTCTACTGACTGCTTCTCAGTAAGATCATTGCTCACATGTCTAAATCTGACCTCAGGAGCTTCACTCTTTACCCAAGTGTTATCTATTTTAGTCCTACAAATGGACAATATAAAGACCTTGACTTAATTCTGAGGGGCTTTTTCCTTTCTCACAAAATTGAAGAGTCCATTTATATCAGGATAGAAATGATCTTCCTAACAATTACATCCTTTGCAGCTTTTCCTTCAAAAATTACATAATTAAGATGACAACACTGCCTTCAAGTCTTCCATGAATTAACTTGTCGAGGGTTGGAAGGGTAAGGCCAAGAAGCCTCTTCCCTCCCCCCTGTAAGTAAGGGGAAAGAAAAATTGAAGGGAAAGGAAAAAAAAACTCACAAGCTGAATTAGCAAAGCAGTGGAGCTATATATTTACAAAGCAATGTAGGGTATGCAGGGGAACATATATACAAATTTACAATATCTACAATATATACAAAGATATACAATAAAGTAACACAGAAATGAGAGTAACCCACCTTGCCGAGGGGTTCCCCACCTCCGCTCTCCCCTCTCTCCCCCCCTTTCCCCAGAGTAGGTCAGAACAGGGAGAAAGAAGAAATAAAGAAGTTAAAAGCAGTTTTGTGTTAATTGGAAGCAGTTAATACAGGCCTTATCAGGTTTGTCAGTTTGAAGGCCGGAGCCTTGGCAGAAAGCCCAGCACAGAAAGCTGCTGCCTGAAGAAGAGGCGGAAGCAAGACTGACAGAGAAGTGCTGGAATACCCCGTTCACTCCCAGTTCAGAAGGTGCTTCCTCCCACTTCACCAATGAAATAGTTTAGATTATTCTTTCCGTTTACCAACTTCCGTCCACCATATTCCCTTTCTCAAGGGGACAATGTCAACCGGTCACAGTCCACCCCCTCTAAACAATTTCATTGGCCGTTCACACTGTCCATCCAATCCAAAACGATATTTACAGATCGTAAGTAAAGTTCATAGTTCATTCCGGCTATGCTCGGGTGTAGATGATTCAGAAGTCCAAGAAAATCAGAAAATGAGAAGAATGGAAAACAGTTCATTTCTTTGCCGACGAAGCAAAGAAAAGGGAAACAGGGATTCTCAGGGTCTCTTAGTTGACTCAGGGCTCTCAGGGATCTTAGGGTTCGTGCACCGTAGATTCCTCGTTGATTCTTCCTCTGGACGCGATGTAGCTGTACAGCAGTTCAAAATTAACCTCTTTCAGCTAAAGTTAAATTTCTTTGTGGAATACACTGAATTTCACCATTCTCTTGCATTACCCAATAAGTGTGACCCAGACCTTCAGCTGAAACCACCCCTCGGACAGGTTTAGCCTCTCCTGAGGGTGAAAATACCCAAACAGTTTTACCTAACAAATTCTTTTCTCTAACAACAGGAACTCTATCACCTTCTACTTTCCGTAGCAAATCTGAATGTGCAGGTCCAGCTCGGTTCACTGAACCTCTACTATTTACCAGCCAGGTTGCTTGTGCTAAATGTTTTTCCCAGTATTTCAAAGATCCACCCCCCATGGCTTTAAGAGTGGTCTTCAACAAACCGTTGTAGCGTTCAATCTTCCCTGAAGCTGGTGCATAGTAGGGAATATGGAATATCCACTCAATACCATGCTCTTTTGCCCAGTTCTTTACAAGGTTGTTCTTGAAATGAGTTCCGTTGTCTGACTCAATCCTCTCTGGAGTTCCGTGTCTCCACAGGATTTGTCTCTCCAGACCGAGAATGGTGTTGCGTGCAGTTGCATGTGGAACTGGATAAGTTTCCAACCATCCAGTGTTTGCCTCTACCATAGTAAGCACGTATTGCTTACCAGAACGAGAACGTGGTAGAGTGATGTAGTCAATCTGCCAAGCTTCACCATACTTGTACTTGGACCATCTGTCACCATACCACAAGGGCTTAAGTCGTTTTGCCTGCTTAATAGCAGCACAAATGTCACAGTCATGGATGACTTGTGTGATAGCATCCATGGAAATGTCTATGGATCTGTCATGAGCCCATTGGTATGTTGCATCTCTGCCTTGATGTCCTGACGAATCATGAGCCCACCGAGCTAAGAATATCTCACCTCGGTGTTTCCAGTCGAGATCAAGATTAGAGTCCATGTCTACTTGAGAAACTCTTGCAGCTAGATCTGCCTGATGGTTGTGTTGCTGTTCCTCAGTAGCTTTGCTCTTAGGAATGTGAGCATCGATGTGTCTCACTTTCACTGGAATTCTCTCGATTCGATCAGCAATGTCCTGCCATAGGTCTGCTGCCCAAATGGGTTTTCCTTTTCTCTGCCAACCACTCTTCTCCCAGTTCTTTAGCCAACCCCATAGAGCATTGGCTACCATCCATGAGTCGGTGTAGAGATAAAGCTTTGGCCATCTCTCACGTTCAGCCACGTCGAGAGCTAGCTGAACAGCTTTTACCTCTGCGAACTGACTGGATTCTCCTTCTCCATCTTTCGCCTCTGCAACTCGGCGTGTTGGACTCCACACTGCAGACTTCCACCTTCGCTTGTTTCCAACAAGACAACAGGAACCGTCTGTGAACAAAGCATATTTCTTTTCATCGCCAGAAAGGTCATTGTAAGGACGAGCTTCCTCAGCACGAGTTACTTTCTCCTCTGGAGGTTTAGCACAGTTGATGCCTTCAGGCCAACTTGAGATCACCTCCACTAGACCAGGTCTTTCAAGATTTCCCATTCGAGCTCTCTGTGTTATCAGAGCCATCCACTTAGACCATGTTGAGTCTGTGGCATGATGTGGTGAGGAGCCTTTGCCTTTGAACATCCAATTCAAAACTGGTAATCTGGGAGCTAGAAGAAGTTGCGATTGAGTTCCAATCACTTCAGAAGATGCCTTTACTCCTTCATAGGCAGCTAAGATTTCTTTCTCTGTTGGAGTATAATTAGCCTCTGAACCTCTGTAACCTCGACTCCAGAAACCAAGAGGTCGTCCACGTGTCTCACCTGGAGCTTTTTGCCACAAGCACCAGGTTGGACCATTGTCACTTGCAGCCGTGTACAAAATGTTCTTGATGTCTGGACCATCTCGGACAGGTCCCAGACCCATTGCTTGAACTACCTCTTGCTTTATCTGGTCAAAGGCTGCTTGTTGTTCAGGTCCCCAGTGGAAATGGTTTCTCTCTCGAGTCACATCATACAGAGGTTTCACAATCTGACTGTATCCAGGAATGTGCAGTCTCCAAAATCCCACTATCCCCAGGAAACGTAGAGTCTCTTGCTTGTTTGTGGGATTTGCCATGGTAGAGACTCTATTTACCACATCCACTGGAATGTGTCGGCGTCCATCCTGCCACCGCACTCCCAGAAACTGAATCTCTGTGGTAGGTCCTTTCACCTTGTCTTGCTTGATGGCAAAACCTGCATTCAGAAGAATGTCAATGATTTTGTTACCTTTCTCGAAGACTTCCTCAGCAGTTTTACCCCAGACGATGATATCATCGATGAACTGGATGTGTTCTGGAGCACCGCCTTTCTCTGGAGCATCATGGATCACTGCATGACAGACGCTTGAGCTGTGGATCCAGCCCATTTGCAGTCTGTTGAAAGTGTACTGGATTCCTCTCCAGGTGAAAGCAAACTGAGGCCTGCATTCCTCTGCTATGGGAATAGAGAAAAATGCATTAGCAATGTCTATGGTAGCATACCATTTGGCCTCTTTGGATTCCAGCTCATACTGTAGCTCCATCATGTCTGGTACTGCTGCACTCATAGGTGGTGTCACTTCATTCAGGGCTCGGTAGTCTACCGTCAGATGCCAGTCTCCATTCTGCTTCCGCACAGGCCACACTGGACTGTTGAAAGGTGAATGAGTTTTGCTGACGACTTTCTGACTCTCCAACTGACGAATCAGATTCTGAATGGGCAACAAAGAGTCACGGTTGGTTCTCTATTGTCTGTGATGCACAGTCTGAGAAGCAACCGGCAATTTAATGTCCTGTATCTTATGTTGTCCCACAACTGCAGATTCATCAGAAAGCTCCGGTCTGGCAGATAGCTTCAATTTTTGTCCATCAATTTCTATAGAAGCTACTCCAAAAGCCCATTTGTAAGCTCTAGGGTCTTTTGAAACGCCCTTCTCTCAGAAAATCAATTCCCAAAATACAAGGTGCATCAGGTCCGGTCACAACTGTATGCTTCCTCCATTGTTTACCAGTTAAACTTATATTAACCTCTACCTTACTTAACTCTTGAGATCCACCAGTGACTCCCAGAATAGTTATAGACTCTGATCCCTGATAATTTGATGGTATTATGGTGCACTGAGCTCCTGTGTCAACCAAGGCCCTGTACTTCCGAAATTGTGAAGTGCCAGGCCACTGGATGTACACATCCCAATAGATTCTATTATCTCTGTTATCCCTCTCCTCCCCCTGGCGGGAGGCAGGGCACCCCTAGTTATGGGGAACATGCGCACATGTGCATTGCACATAGTTTGCAGGGTTATAACTTTGCATGTTATAACTGGAGCCACTGTTGGAGCCATAAGAGTCGTTCTGGGGAACTGTGGAAGTAACAGCTACCCTTCTGGTATTGCTACCTTGGGTTCTGCTGCTTTGCAATTCCCTCAGTCTCCTGAAAAGATTAGAAGTTGGTTGGCCATCCCACCGGTTCATGTCCTCACCAAACTGATCACGCAGAGTTATCCAAATAGTTCTACGTGATTGCCTTGGTGGTCTGTTTTGGAATGACCTGTTTTGGAATGACCTGTTTTGGAATGACCTCCTTGGAGGACGTGTATTCCTCACAGATGAAACTTGTATCCACCTGGAGGAAGAATTGAAATTATCTTTCTGTGCCAATTGGTATATGGAATCTTTCAGATCCTTCGTGCAATTCTCAATCTTTCCAGACAGAGTTTCAATGGCTGAAACCAAAGAACCACGTGTCATGCTATCCTCCAATTGTCTCATTTGATCACTGAATTGGCCAACCGTAGGAGAAGCTCCACCATAATTTCTTGACACAAACCTGCTTGCCAGAATGTTTGCATAATTAGAAGGAGCAAGTTTGATGACCTTTTTAGCAAGACCAATACCCACAGGAATGTCATCAGGGAAGATCATCTCGGGAAGGGTATCTCAGGGCAACCGCTATTAAAAGGCGTATGCACAGATTAACCTTACCGAGAGCCCTTCCTAGATGTCTATCTATTCCATTGTCCCTTGAGAGAGTTCCTAACTGAGCTGCTGACTTGTCTCCAACTGTTAGAGCCAGAGCACCTGAATCATAACACCTACTAATCCAAGCTAGAACTGGCTCCTCATCTGCCCTGGTGAAATCTTTACGGACATTTCGCAATTCTTCACGTGGTGACGAACAGTCTGAAATATCATCTTGTTCCTCGTCTCCCTGAATTCTTTGTCCATATAATCCTGCTGTCATTCTCCTAAGGGTCTCTTTAAGCTGAGAACCACCTTTGCCAGCTGCTTTCCTAACTTCATCTGTATCCTGCTTTGATCTCACTAGGTTAGCTAGATCTTTAAAACAAACCTTCTCTTCCTCCTCAGCAGGATCTTTTAGAGTAGAGGGCCCCTCACCAGGATCAGTCTCCAGCTCTTCTTCTCCATCTTTGGCCTTTCCACTTCTAGTCTTTAAAATAGCCACCTTAACTGAAGCTGTGTTTGAATTTACAGCCACCTTAATGGAAGCTGACAGGTCCTGAGATAAATCAGCTGCTGGGGCAGTGACTTCCGGTCCCACCGAGGGAGTGGGCGGAAGTGACGTTGCTCCGTTAATGGCCGACGGAGAAGAAGAAGGAGGAGAAGGAGTAGGAGAAGGAGTAGGCGCCATGTTGATACCAGCTGCCGTCCTTGGCAGCTTGCTAGAATCAGCAAAGTCATTTAGAGCTGCTTTACCAATTGACTTTTTAGCCTTCTTTTTAACTTAAAGAGATTCTGCACCTTCCTCATCACTAGATGACTCTGGGACTGATCCAGAGCCACGGCGTTTTCTTTTTGATCTAGTTTTAATAACAAAACAAGCTGTGGATATCTTTCTCTCTCGCCGCAGAGAGAACAGTAAATATGCAATTACCATCACCAGCAACAGATTTACACACATCACATAAATCACCTTTGGATCCCAGGCATCACCTAAAGTTACTCTCTCCTCAGGCGGAATCTTAAAACCCTTTATCTCAATTGGGAGAGTGGTGGAGGTAACATTTCTGTATCTCACTGGCCATAAGAAATTAATACATTTTCCATACCATAATTTAACTCTATACATAACCCACATATAAATTGTCCACACCAAATATTTACCCAGGTAATCCAAAATCAAACCCAAACAATATCTGTAAACCAGAGCCCCAAAAATTGAAAAGAATAATCGCTCCACAAACCACAATATCTTCATGTTTGCTAATTCAGCTAGAAAACACTAAATCAATCAAGTAATAAATTAAACTAATTATCTGCCGCACGTTGGGTACGCCAAGAAAAAAAATGTCGAGGGTTGGAAGGGTAAGGCCAAGAAGCCTCTTCCCTCCCCCCTGTAAGTAAGGGGAAAGAAAAATTGAAGGGAAAGGAAAAAAAAACTCACAAGCTGAATTAGCAAAGCAGTGGAGCTATATATTTACAAAGCAATGTAGGGTATGCAGGGGAACATATATACAAATTTACAATATCTACAATATATACAAAGATATACAATAAAGTAACACAGAAATGAGAGTAACCCACCTTGCCGAGGGGTTCCCCACCTCCGCTCTCCCCTCTCTCCCCCCCTTTCCCCAGAGTAGGTCAGAAAAGGGAGAAAGAAGAAAGAAAGAAGTTAAAAGCAGTTTTGTGTTTATTGGAAGCAGTTAATACAGGCCTTATCAAGTTTGTCAGTTTGAAGGCCAGAGCCTTGGCAGAAAGCCCAGCACAGAGAGCTGCTGCCCTGTGGAGGAGCGGAAGCAAGACTGACAGAGAAGTGCTGGAATGCCCAGTTCACTCCCAGTTCAGAAGGTGCTTCCTCCCACTTCACTAATGAAATAGTTTAGATTATTCTTTCCGTTTACCAACTTCCGTCCACCATATTCCCTTTCTCAAGGGGACAACGTCAAGCGGTCACAACACCATACCAAGCACAGTACATGGTTGCTCATTATGTCTTTCTCTTTAATAAAGTGTGTTTTTCAGTTCATCCACCTACCATTGCGGTGTGTCCTTGGTTTCCTATAACCAAACATTAAAGGGATTATGGATGCTAATATTTATATCTCAGATATTTTTGTTTATATATTTCTTGGGGGTTTAAAAACTTGACGTTATTTACAGAACTGGTAAAGAAATTATATCTGATCTTCTGTGGATGCTTTCATTCCTAAAGGAAAAAATACCATGTAAATACACTAACTTTCACTATTTTTTTTTTTGCCCTATAAATTCTTCCTGAACAGAGAGACATGAAAGGCATTACAATTCAAACACAGATCTTCCATAAACCTGAAACAGTTGGGGTTTCATAGCCTAAGTCCACCTAGAAAGTTCAAAACAAGTGAACCTCTCTCACCCCCCCAAAAAAAGGGTGATTTTTAATAGTTGTTATTTCTTGCAGCTCCTTTTTCCTTTTCTGTAATGATGCCTGACAGTTCCCATGGTAGCCTGGGAACAGTATTTGGAGGTGGCTAAATTTCAATTTAGATACAAAGAAGAAACCACAGGATTTGCCAGTAGCTGTTTACTGATAAATGCAAATCACAGAACATGATCTAATTCTTAATCGTTGATTTTGTAAAAGGTAACTGTTTTGGAATTTAAGACTGTTAAAACTGTTTTGGAGTTTAAGAGCACTGAATCGTTGCAAATCAGTTCTGAAGAACTATCTCAGTGACATTGGACAAGTTTTTGGTAATGCTCAAACACACCTGGGAGGTGAAAGGATTAGCAAGGACATGAATCTCTCCATATGAATAAGGAGAGATGTGAAACATTAGCAACTAGAAAAACTAAGGATCTACATTAAGGCACCTCAAACAGCTTTCAACTAATTAGTTTGCCTGTGAGTAGCAGGCTGAATGTACAAACATGAATCTCAACATGGGTAATTTTCCCTGTTTAGAACCATTTTCAAAGTATTCTGGATATCAATATGCTCCACTTAGTTTTTCTGGGGCTGCAATGAAGACATATAGAATAGAATTAACCAGGTTGGAAAAGACCTTTGAGATCGAGTCCCACCTATCATCCAACACCATCTCATCAACTAAACCATTGCACCAAGCACCCCATCCAGTCTCTTCCTAAACACCTCCAGTGATGGTGACTCCACCACCTCCCTGGGCAGGACATTCCAATGGCAAATCTCTCTTTCTATGAAGAACTTCTTCCTAACATCCAGCCTAAACCTCCCCTGGTGCAGCTTGAGACTGTGTCCTCTTGTTCTGGTGCTGGTTGCCTGGGAGAAGAGACCAACTCCCTCCTGGCTACAACCTCCCTTCAGGTAGTTGTAGACAGCAATAAGGTTTCCCCTGATCTTCCTCTCCTCCAGGCTAAACAATCCCAGCTCCCTTAGCCTCTCCTTGCAGGGCTTGTGCTCCAGACCTCTCACCAGCATTGTTGCCCTTCTCTGGACATGTTCAAGAGTCTCAATTCTTTCATTTTGAAGACTATCAGATTTGACCTTCAGTCAGATTGGTCTGGCTAGCATAGTCACGTTAGGTGGGATAGTGACTGAGGTAAAGCTACCTACATTCAGATATTTCCATAGTCATGAAAGGTCTCAGCTCCCACCATTGTCCACAGAGATCTAGTCAACACAATAGTTGGCTTGGCCCTAGTCTGTATGATCTTAAAGGTTTTTTTTCCAACCCAAAGAATTCTATGGTTCTAATTTGGAGTTTGACTAATTCCATCCAGTCTCTTCCTAAACATCTCCAGTGATGGCAACTCCACCACCTCCCTGGGCAGCCCATTCCAATGGCCAATCTCTCTATGACAAACTTCTTCCTAACATCCAGCCTAAACCTCCCCTGGCACATCTTGAAACTGTGTCCTCTTGTTCTGGTGCTGGTTGCCTGGGAGAAAAGACCAACCCCCACCAGGCTACAACCTCCCTTCAGGTAGTTGTAGACAGCAATAAGGTCTCCCCTGAGCCTCCTCTTCTCCAGGTTAAGCAACCCCAACTCTCTCAGCTTCTCCTCATAAGGCTTGTGCTCCCCACCAGCGTTGATTGAAATTATTTCCTTGAGTCTTATGAGTAGTTTTATCACAAACTATCTTTTGTGAGACCTGCTGGAGAAAAGGCAATGAAGGAAATTCATGAAATATCTCTAGTAATGGATCTCTTTGTTAACCTGCATTCCCACCATCTGTTTCTTGAAAATACTTCTTACCTCTCATCTTATACATGAATCATAAGTGAGTTTGGAGACAGGACAAGCTTGCTGATACGCGTCAGCACAACACTTTGCATAAGTGGGTTTGGGGCTCTTAGTGGCTACTAAAACATAGGTATATAAATAACACAGGAAGAGAGTTCCCAAACCAGAATCTGAGTCCTTGCCCAGTTCCAAGCAAATCGAGGCACATGCAGTGAGATTCAGGATGCTTCAGTTCCCTGCTTAGGTTTTATAACACCTAAAATGCAAGTGCCTGGCATGAATTCAGAGAACATCAATTAAGCACTCTGCAGATAATGCAGAGACTTAAGATACCATCTATACTCACCAATAATGTGTCAGGTCCCATTTTCTACCCCTGAGGCCTTATTAGCATGGCACAGCTACTTTTGGTTGCATCCAAAGAGCCAACCAAGAATAGCTCTTTGTCTGTCCAAGTTTCCTAACCATGACTGGTCACTATCCAGAAGAGTTTCTGTTGGACCAAAAGTGACCAGCTGCACCAGGAACCCTCTTGACATTTTTATAGTGTAGATAATGACTTTCCAAGGCAAGTGTCCAAGCCACAATTCTTCTTGCATCTTAAACAGAATGATACTAACTTAGCCCCAGTGACTTTCCAAGAGTCATTCATACTTAGGCTGTTTGAAATTCTAGGTGCAAAGATGGGTCAATCCACTTGATTCAAAGCTTTAATATCTGAATAATGGGTTTCCACTACCAACATCCAATCCAAATTCAGCATTTGAAGTGGTCTCCTAAGGCCAAATGTTTACCTGAGAAAAATTCAGCCTTTCAAAAATCAATGAAAAAGAACAAACAATATTTTCTAGGGGAGCTGTCGTGTCTTGGTAGAAGCAATGAACTAGTGTGCCATTTCTGCAAAGTAAAAAACAAACAGGAACCCAAAATAGTAGGTGGTATCTAGTACAGTGGGGTTTATTTAAACTGTAGGCATGAAATTCTAGCTAACTTTTAAGGTTCTTGAGAAAGGTAGGACAAATTGTCATTGAGGTATGCTGACTCCAGATCTTTACTAGGATTGGGTTGAATTGCTCCTTGGAGGCTCTTCTCTCTTTCCACCAATCGTGGAGGCAACCTATGTGACAAGTTTAGGTTAAGGCCATTAATTTTAAACAGCTAAAGCAAGGTAAAAGTAATCACCCTCGAAGTGCTTAAGTAATCAAACTGACATGCTTCTGTTCTCTGGCCCAAAACATATGCTCCATCTGAGTTGACAGATCCTGGAGGGGATGCTGCTGGAAAGCAGTGTTTCTGAGTATTTAGCATGTATTAGGCACCACAGATAAGCAGTCTGACTCTTACTCGGTGCCTTGGGCCTAGATGCAGACATGTCAGTTCTGTGATGACTCCATTGGAAAGAATTAATTTACTATTGGATGGATGGATACTGCTCAAAATAAACATTTCCCACACTCCTGGAAGATGAGAAGACTGAGACTGCTATTATACTGTGTGCTGGAATATGTGCTGATCTCCCCCTTAACCAGGAATGAAATACACTGGAAAGCCATCTTATGGGCTGACATTTCAACATGCTTATAAGTACTCTATGTTCCTCCTCCTTCCATTACTAGAGGCAACTAACATAATTGGACTTGTCACTGTAAGTGCATATCACAGTATCACAGTATCACTTAGGTTGGAAAGGACCTCGAGGATCATCGAGTCAAACCTATCAACACAGACCCCATGACTAGACCATGGCACCAAGTGCCACGTCCAATCTCCCCTTGAACGCCTCCAGGGTCGATGACTCAACCACCTCCCTGGGCAACCCGCTCCAATGACAAATGACTCGCTCGGTGAAGAACTTCCTCCTCACCTCGAGTCTAAACCTCCCCTGGCGCAGCTTGAGACTGTGTCCCCTTGTTCTGGTGCTGGTTGCCTAGGAGAAGAGGCCAACCCCTTCCTGGCTACAACCACCCTTCAGGTAGTTGTAGAGGGCAATGAGGTCACCCCTGAGCCTCCTCTTCTGCAGGCTAAACAATCCCAGCTCCCTCAGCCTCTCCTCATAGGCCTTGTGTTCAAGGCCTCTCACCAGCCTTGTTGCCCTTCTCTGGACACGCTCAAGTGTTTCGATGTCCTTCTTAAACTGAGGGGCCCAGAACTGGACACAGTACTCAAGGTGCGGTGTTTTGATCCCTGGGGGACACCATTGGTGACTGGCCTCCAGATGGATGTGGCACCGTTCACTACCACTCTCTGGGCCCGGCCCTCCAGCCAGTTGCTAACCCAGCACAGAGTGTAATGGTCCAAGCCACGGGCTGACAGCTTAGCCAGCAGTTTGCTGTGGAGGACGGTGCCAAAGGCCTTGCTGAAGTCTAGGTAGACCACATCCACAGGCCTCCCCACATCCACCAGACGGGTCACCTGATCATAGAAAGAGATCAGGTTGGAGAGGCAGGATCTGCCCTTCCTGAATCCATGTTGGCTGGACCTGAGCCCTTGGCCATCCTTCAGGTGCGCAGTTATTGCCGCCAGGATAATCTGCTCCATCACTTTCCCTGGCACTGAGGTCAGGCTGACCGGCCTGTAGTTTCCAGGTTCTTCCATCCGACCCTTCTTGTGGATGGGGACCACATTGGCCAGTTTCCAGTCATCTGGGACCTCACCTGTGAGCCAGGACTGGAGGAAAATGATGGAGAGTGGCCTAGCTAGCACATCTGCCAGCTCTCTCAGCACCCTAGAATGGATCCCATCCGGTCCCATGGACTTGTGAATATCCAAGTGGCTCAGCAGGTCCCGAACTAATTCCTCATGGATTTCCAGGGCATTACACTGCTCCCCGACCCCATCGCCCAGCTCCGGAGGCCACTCGTCCTGAACTCCTCCTGCGTTGCTGTTAAAAATTGAGGCAAAGAAGGTGTTCAGGACCTCAGCTTTCTCCTCGTCTTCAGTCACCGTGTTCCCCTCCAGGTCCACTAGGGAGTACAGGTTCTTCCTGCCCTTCTTCTTATTGTTAATATATTTATAAAAATGCTTTTTATTATCTTTGACTGAGGTGGCCAGCTTCAGTTCCAGCTGGGCCTTAGCCTCCCTAATTTTATTCCTACATAATCTAACAGCTTCCTTGAACATACCTCGAGAAGCCTTCCCCTCCTTCCAAAGGTGATACAGCCTCTTCTTCCCCCTTAAATCCTCCAGGAGCTGCTTGCTCATCCAGGCCGGACGCCTTCCCTGCCGGCTTGCCTTCCGGCACGTGGGAACCGCCAATTCCTGTGCCTTCAAGAGCTCCTGTTTGAAGTAGGTCCAACCCTCCTGAACCCCTTGGTTCATGAGGGCTGGTACCCAGGGGACTTTGCAGACAAGTTTTTTAAATAGGCTGAAGTTTGCCCTTCGGAAGTCCAAGGTGAAGGTTCTGTTGGTGCTCCTCCCTATCTCCCTGCATATTGAAAACTTCACTATCTCGTGGTCACTGCACCCTAGGCAGCCTCCCACGATCACGTCTCCCACCAGCCCTTCCCTATTGCAGAACAGCAGGTCAAGCAGAGCCTGTCCCCTGGTAGGCTCGCTTAACAGCTGTGTCAGGAAGCAGTCCTCCATTCACTCCAGGAATCTTCTGGACTGCCTCCTCCCTGCTGAATGAAGTTCCCAGCAGATATCTGGCAGGTTGAAGTCACCAACAAGGACAAGATCTGATGATCTTGAGACAACCTCCAGTTGCTTGTAGAACAATTCATCAGCCTCCTCATCCTGGTTGGGTGGTCTGTAACAGATTCCAATCAGGATGTCAGATTTGTTAGGCTGTCCTCTGATTTTGACCCACAGGCTCTCAACTCCCTCATCTTCCACCTCAAGTTGTGTGGCAGAGAGTGACTCTCTAATATACAGAGCCACCCCTCCTCCTCTTCTCCCTCGCCTGTCTCTCCTAAAGAGCCTGTAACCCCCCATTGTAGCACTCCAATCGTGGATGCTGTCCCACCAAGTTTCTGAGATGGCGACTACATCATAGTCGCCCTGATGGATTAGGACCTCCAACTCCTCTTGCTTGTTGCCCAGGCTGCGTGCATTGGTGTACACGCATCGCAGCTGGGTTCCTGACTTCTCAACTGACCCTACCTTGTGCCCTACTCTTACCTCTGCAGAGGGACCGATTGCCTCACCCACCCCCTTCAGACCTAGTTTAAAGCCCTCCTAATGAGCCCTGCCAACTCCAGTGCCAGGACTCTCTTACCCCTTCTAGATAGATGCACCCCATCAGGACCCAGCAGGTCAGGTGCAGTGAAAGTTGTCCCATGGTCATAGAACCCAAAGTTCTGCCTCTGGCACCATCACCTGAATATGCACTATCCATGACAGGAACAGGGATATTTGCATCACGTTGCCAAAAAGAAACCATCAGACTAGAGCAGTTTTTAGGGCTCAAAATATTTTAGAACCACTTGGAAGGTTTGCTGGACAAGAGAAAGTTCAAGATAAGGCCTGCTGGTGATATCTGAAACCCCTTCTCTTTTATTGCCTTTCTTAACAGGCCACAGATTTAATGCAGTGATGGACTTTTGGTGGATGAGAAGCTGGACATGAGGCAACAATGTAGGCTTGCAGCATGGAAGGCCAACTCTGTCCTGGGCTGCATCCAAAGTGGCATGGCTAGGAGGTTCAGAGAGAAGTTAGTGTGAGAGAGTCCCTGCTCATGGAAGGGGGGTTGGAGCACCTCTCCTATGAGGGCAGACTGAAGGAGTTGGGGCTGTTCAGTCTGCAGAAGAGAAGGCTCCGAGGTGACCTAATTGTGGCCTTCCAGTATCTGAAGGGGGCCTACAGGAAGGCTGGGGAAGGACTTCTCAGGGTCTCAGGTAGTGATAGGACTAGGGGGAATGGAATGAAGCTAGAGGTGGGGAGATTCAGGCTAGATGTGAGGAGGAGGTTCTTCACCATGAGAGTGGTGAAACCCTGGGATGGGTTGTCCAGGGAGGTGGTTGAGGCCCCGTCCCTGGGGGTGTTTAAGAGCAGGCTGGATGAGGCTCTGTCCAGCCTGATCTAGTGTGGGGTGTCCCTGCCCATGGCAGGGGGGTTGGAACTAGATGATCCTTGTGGTCCCTTCCAACCCTGAATGAAACTATGAAACTATGAAACTATGATAAGGGCCACGAGGGTGATCAGAGGGCTGGTGCACCTCTCCTATGAGGACAGACTGAAGGAGTTGGGGCTGTTCAGTCTGGAGAAAAGAAGGCTCAGAGGTGATCTTATTGTGGCCTTCCAGTATCTGAAGGGGGCCTACAGGAAGGCTGGGGAGGGACTTCTCAGGATCTCAGGTAGTGATAGGACTAGGGGGAATGGAATGAAGCTGGAGGCAGGGAGATTCAGACTGGATGCGAGGAGGAAGTTCTTCACCATGAAGCCCTGGAATGGGTTGTCCAGGGAGGTGGTTGGGGCCCTGTCCCTGGAGGTGTTTAAGCCCAGGCTGGATGAGGCTCTGGCCAGCCTGATCTAGTGTGGAGTGTCCCTGCCCATGACAGGGGGTTTGGAACTAGATGATCCTTGAGGTCCCATCCAACCCTAACAATTCTATGATTCTAAGTTCCTATCAATCTGCTCTAGTGAGATCCAACCTGCATTGCTGTGTCCAGCACAGTTTCAAGTATTTGAAGGCAGAGAAACTGAGGCCCAAAGAGTACTTGACTCAAGAAGAAGTCACAAAGGACCATGCTATACACAGAAACCAGTCCCCATTCTCTTTGCTCCACCTCACCAGCAGCTCCGAGATTGCTTCCATCTTCAGGAGTCTGTATTTGGAAGGTGCAAATTATTGGCCTTATCATCTTCCTCCTCATCAGGTAACTAGCAAATTAAAATCTTTACCCCTCCAACTTTCCCCTCCTCCCCTCCCCGCTCCTGTCAGAGGCACATTTGGTATTTGTTTTGAATCCTGGCAGATTTTCAGTTCACAGAACCTGATGCAGAGAGTTACTTGATATTCTGAAGGCGTTATTTTAAGATGAAACAATGTAAATTCTGCTTCGGATAGCAGATGGCTGGCAGTTCACTGTTTGGCAAACCAACTGGTATGGTATGTTAGAAAGCTGGAGCAGTAGGTAGTACAGCTCAATTTGAAACGATCACAGATGCTCGGAGAGGCACGGGGGAAGGGTGCAAGCTGGTCAGGAAATTAAGAACAGTAGTCAGAGCTTACGGGGGGGGGGAAAAAGTAGGAAAAAAAAATTCATAAATGACAGTAATTAGCTGAAAGTTTTCTTCTCCCAATCACCACTTTTTGGACGAGTTCTCAGAGATAAGAATGAGCCCGTTGCAACGTACGTGAACGCTTCACTCAGCTGGCAAGGGCTTGTTTCTGTGCTGTATGCACACAGCTTGAAAGCTTTTGTACCCCTCACATCCCACGTGAGCCATGTGAGTTTATGCAAGCTTTGCACTGCTCTTTACCAAGGCTTGAGCTTGTTCCATGCTGTCCAAGCTGGTGCTTGCACCCCTGTTGCATGCTGGTGGCACAACCATCTCCATTTCCTTCAGCTTCCTGCAGTAGGTGGCTGCCTTCCTGCAGACATCAACACCCGCTCCACCAGGAGTTCAACACCTGCTATCAATCTTTCCCAAATTGGTAACTAAGTGGGATGAATCACCCTTAGGAGGAGTCCAGCTTTCTCCACTCCTGCAGGCACCCAGTTTGGGAGCTAAGATGAGATGTCTCACTTTGCAGAGGCTAAAAGTAGCTGTGCTGGTTCTCATCTCACAGGCGGGAACTCTAAAACAGAACTTTGCTCAAACTGTGGACCAAAAGTTTACACCTCTGCAACTCAGCTGACCTGGTGCTGGAGGTCAGATGCCATGGTCTGTCCATCCCTGTGCTTGCTATGCTCCAGAACTGGGTAACAGCATCCAAGCTGCCTTTTGGGAATGATAACTGGCAGATGTCAGCCCCTAAAGTGTGATGAGGAAGTGTCTTGAAAACTTACCAGGGCCAAACCTGTGCCAGGACCACTCGAACACTAAGAATGGTGATGGTGGTGTGCCTGGGCCTGTGCCCTGGCAATGTTTACCAAGCACAGATATAATCACAGACCATCCCAGTAGGCTCCTCCAGACACCTCCAAATGCATACCCATAGCACCATGCCAGCACGCTTGAAAAGTGGATGTATATAAATTCTATCCTTGCAGCAAATATAAATATGTGAAACGTTTGGAGGACGGAGCCAGGCTCTTCTCAGTGATGTCCAATGATAGAACAAGAGGAAATGAGTGCAAGCTGGAGCACAGGAGCTTCCACACAAACTTAATGAAAAACTTCTTCACTGTGAGGGTGACAGAACACTGGAATTGGCTGCCCAGAGAGGTTGTGGAGTCTCCTTCTCTAGAGACATTCAAAACCCACCTGGATGTGTTCCTGTGTGACCTGCTCTAGGTGATCCTGCTCTGACAGGGGATTTGGACTCAATGACCTTTAGAGATCCCTTCCAATCCCTAACATTTGGCCACACTTCTCCTGATGCAGCCCAGGATCTGATTGGCTTTGCAGGCTGCAAGTGCACACCGAGAGCTCATGTTGAGCTTTTTGTCCACCAGCACCCCCAAGTCTCTCTCCTCAGGGCTGCTTTCCAGCCAGTCACTGCCCAGCCTGTATTTGTGTGTCGAGGTTTGAAGGGGAAGGCCGCAGCCTTCTTGCCCCCCCCGTAAGTAAAGGGAAGAATATTGAAAGGGAAAAAAAAACCAAACCCACAGCCGGATTAGCAAAGGAATGTGCTATATTTACAAAGTAGTTTAGGGAATGCAGGTTTATATACAGAATTTACAATATTTACAATATATACAGAAATATACAACAAAGTGACACAGAAATGAGATTCCCTTCCCCCCCGTCTGGAGGAAGGGTTTCCCCCTGTACTCCCTTCTCTCCCCTTTTTCCCCAAAGAGGGTTAGAAAGAGAGAAAAAAGAGCAAATGTTAATTAAAAGCAATTATGTTTTAGAATGTTAGAAGAGGCCTTATCTTTTTCCAAGGTCAGTCGGGCCAAAAGCCCAGAAAGCTGCGAGCTGTGCAAGGAAGGAGAGAAAAATAGAATAGAATAGAATAGAATAGAATAGAATAGAATAGAATAGAATAGAATAGACCAGGTTGGAAGAGACCTTCAAGATCATCGCATCCAACCTATCATGCAACACCACCTAATCAACTAACCCATGCAACCAAGCACCCTGTCAAGTCTCCTCCTTAACACCTCCAGTGATGGGGATTCCACCACCTCCCCGGACAGTCCATTCCAATAGGCAATCACTCTCTCTGTGTAAAACTTCCTCCTGACCTCCAGCCTGAACCTCCCCTGGTGCAGCCTGAGACTGTGTCCTCTTGTTCTGCTGCTGGCTGCCTGGAAGAAGAGACCAACGTCTGCCTGTTTACAACCCCCCTTCAGGTAGCTGTAGAGAGCAATAAGGTCACCTCTGAGTCTCTTCCTCTCCAGGCTAAGCAGCCCCAGCTCCCTCAGCCTCTCCTCATAGGGCTTGTGTTCCAAACCCCTCACCAACTTCATTGCCCTTCTGTGGACTCGTTCCAGCAAGTCAACGTCCTTCCCAAACTGAGGGGCCCAGAACTGGACACAATACTTGAGGTGTGGCCTAACCAGTGCAGTGTACAGGGGCAGAATGACCTCCCTGCTCCTGCTGGCCACACTGTTCTTAATGCAGGCCAGGATGCCATTGGCCCTCCTGGCCGCCTGGGCACACTGCAGGCTCATGTTCAGCTCTACCATCAACCAGCACCCCCAGGTCCCTTTCGGCCTGGCCACTCTCCAGCCACTCTGACCCCAGCCTGAAGCTCTGCTTGGGGTTGTTGTGGCCAATGTGCAGAACCCGGCACTTGGATGTGTTAAATCTCATGCCGTTGGATTCTGCCCATCTGTCCAGCTTGTCGAGGTCCCTCTGCAGAGCCTCTCTATCCTCCAGCAGATCAACTCCTGCCCCCAGTTTGGTGTCATCAGCAAATTTACTGATGATCAACTCAATGCCCTCATCCAGATCATCAATAAAGATGTTAAAGAGGATGGGGCCCAGCACTGATCCCTGGGGGACGCCACTACTGACTGGACGCCAGCTGGATGTGACACCATTCACCACCACTCTCTGGGCCCGGCCATCCAGCCAGTTCCTAACCCAGCTCAGAGTGCTGCTGTCCAAGCCATGGGCTGACAGCTTGGCCCGGAGTTTGCTATGGGGGACGGTGTCAAAGGCCTTGCTGAAGTCCAGGTAGACTACATCCACAGGCCTCCCCACATCCACCAGGCGGGTCACCTGATCATAGAAGGAGATCAGGTTGGTCAGGCAGGACCTGCCCTTCCTAAATCCATGCTGGCTGGGCCTGATCCCTTGGCCATCCTGTAAGTGCTGTGTGATTGCACTCAGGATGGCTTGTTCCATGATCTTGCCTGGCACTGAGGTCAGGCTGATAGGCCTATAATTCCCTGGCTCATCCAACCGGCCCTTCTTGTGGATGGGCACCACGTTGGCCAGCTTCCAGTCCTCTGGGACATTTCCAGTGAGCCAGGACTGCTGAAAAATGATGGAGATCGTCTTGGCCAGCTCCTCTGACAGCTCTCTCAGCACCCTAGGGTGGATCCCCTCTGGTCCCATGGACTTGTGGAGATCCAGGCAGCTGAGCAGATCACCAACTACCCCGTTTTGGAACTGTGGAAAACTATGCTGCTCCCTGGCTCCTTCTGCCAGCTCTGCAGGCCAGCTGTCTGGAAGACATTCTGTCCTGCTAGTAAAAATTGAGGCAAAGAAGGTGTTAAGTATCTCTGCCTTTTCTTCATCCCTTGTCACAACGTTCCCCTCCGTGTCCACCAAGGAGTGGAGGTTGTCCTTGCCCTTCATCTTGCTATTAATGTATTTATAGAAGGAGTTTTTGTTGTCCTTCAAAGCAGAGGCCAGGCTAAGCTCCAAATGCGCTTTTGCCTCCCTAATTTTCTTCCTACAACACCTAGCAACATCCTTAAATTTTTCATGGGTTGCCTCACCTTTCTTCCAAAGATGATACACCCTCTTTTTTTCCATTAGCTCCATTAGCTTGACCAAGTAATGAGAATTCAATTATCTCGTGGTCACTGGCCCCCAAACACCCTCCAACCACTCTCTCAGCTCCTGGGATAAGAAGCTGTCCTCCATGCATTCTAAGAACCTCCTACATAGCCTCTTCTCTGCTATGTTAAAATCCCAGCAGATATCAGGCAAGTTGAAGTCGCCCATGAGAACAAGGACAGGCGATCTTGAGACAGCCTTAAGCTGCCTATAGAATGACTCATCAACACCTTCCTCCTGGTTGGGTGGTCTATAACAGACTCCAACCAGGATGTCAACCCTGTTGGCCTTCCCTCTAATTCTCACCCACAGGCACTCAACCCGATCACCCCTGATCTCCAGTTCAATGGCATCTAGTGCCTTCCTGATGTAAAGGGCCACCCCTCCACCCCTTCTTCCTTGACTGTCTCTCCTGAAGAGCCTGTAGCCGTCAATTGCAGCGCTCCAGTCATGTGAGTCGTCCCACCACGTCTCTGTGATGGCAACTACATCATAACTTTCCTCCTGCAGCAAGGCTTCAAGCTCTTCTTGTTTGCTGCCCATGCTTCGTGCATTAGTGTACATGCACTTCATCCGGGCTGCTGGTTTCACCTCTGGCTCTGGCTCATCACCCCTAGACCCCAGCCTGGGGGGACTGGTTTCAGACCCTTCCCCCTTCGAAATTAGTTTAAAGCCCTATCTATGAGACCTGCCAATTCCCTTCCTAGAATCTTTTTCCCTTTGAGGGATAGGCCATTCTCGTACACTCTGATCTTACCCCTCCTCTGGGACAGATGTGCTCCATCTGTTGCCAGCTGGCCTGGTGCAGCAGAAAGTTTTTCAAGATCGAAAAACCCAAAATTCTTTTGACTGCACCAGCCTCTAAGCCACTTGTTGACTGCAGCTGCTGACCTGTTCCTTATGGTATTCCCTCCTGCAACTAAGGGTATAGACGAAAATATTATTTGTGCACCTGACCCCTCAACCAGATCTCCCAGGGCCCTGAAGTCATCTTTGATAGCCCTGGGAGTTCTGGTTGCAACATCATCATTCCCTAACTGCATAACTAGTAAGGGATAATAGTCAGAGGGCTGCACCATACCAGGCAGTCTTCTGGTAACATCTCCAACCATGGCTCCTGGAAGGCAACAAACCTCCCTGTGAGTAGGGTCTGGCCGACATATGGGGCCCTCTGTTCCACTCAGGAGGGAATCACCAATAACAATTACCCTCCTCTTTTTTTTAAGGGAGCAAGTCCTGATGCCGGGGGAAGGCTGTTTAACCCTAGGCTGTTTAACCTTAGGCTGTTTTGCCACAGGGAAAACCCCAGATGGTGTGTCCTCCGATATCAGAATCACCACACCCTCAACCTCCAATGCTCCATACTTGTTTCCCAAGGGCAGTGGGGGGGGTGAGGGGAGGCAAGGAGGTTTAACCTTGCGTCTTTTGAGAGGAATCTGCATCCATTCCCCTCTGCTTTTTGGATAACTGGCCTCTGCTGGGGGGGCCTGCAGACCCTGGTTACTCAGGTTTGTCACCCTTCTACAAATGCTTACATCTCTAAATCTAGCAACCTTGTCCTTCAGTCCGGCCACCAGGCTAAGCAGATAGTCCATCTGCTCACACCTAATGCAGGAGCCGTCCCCTCTACCCTGCACCTCAAGTGCCAGGCTCCAGCACTGTCTGCAGCGAGATACCTGGACACCTACCTCTTGCTTATGACACCTGCCTATCTGCTTATATTCCCCCTCAGTCTGAGTCGAGACTGACTTTTTAAAGGAGTTATTGCGGCGAGTTACCACCATGGCTAGCCCGGCCCACGGGACCTACTGGAGAAATTTTTTTTTTAAAGAAGTGTGGCGGTGCACGCGTGCGAGCGAGAAGCCGGGCTGAAACGGAAGCTGCCGCGAGCTGCCGCGGGCTTTTAAACTGCCGCGGCACGCAGTGGAGCCTGAACAATCCCAAACACATGGAGAATCGGTGAGAGCTGATTCCTGCCGAGCGCAGAGACTCCGCACGGGTCCTTCAGGTCAAAAAGGCAGCAGTCCATGCTTATCCGAGTCTCCTGGTCTCGATGTGTGGTCCCGGTTGAGCTTATCGCTGAAAAGGAAGCTGCCACGAGCTGCCGCGGGCTTTTAAACTGCCGCAAGACTGCCCACAATTCTCTGCTGAACTCCAAGTTCAAAGGTGCTTTCTACCAATCTACCAATGAAATTAGTTTAGATCTGTCTTTTGTTTATAAACATTCAGCCACAATGTCCCCTTTGTTAAAGGGACAGCCTCAAATGGTCACATTGTGCCTGGGATTGCCTCGACCCAGATGCAGGACCCTGCACTTGCTCTTATTGAACTTCATGAGGTTGGCTTGTGCCCACCTCTCCAGCCTGTCAAGGTCCCTCTGCATGGCCTCCCTTCCCTCCAGCGTGTCTGCTGCACCACACAGCTTGGTGTCATCAGCAAACTTGCTGAGGGTGCACTCAATGCCACTGTCCATGTCACCCACAAAGATGTTGAACAAGACAGGTCCCAGCACTGATCCCTGAGAGACTCCGCTTGTCACTGGCCTCCCCTGGGACATGGACCCATTGACAGCCACTCTCTGGGTGTGGCCGTCAAGCCAGTTCCTTATCCATCTAGTGGTCCACCCATCAAACCCATGTGTCACCAGTTTGGAGACCAGGATGTGGTGCGGGACAGTGTCGAAGGCTTTGCTCAGGTCCAGGTAAACGACATCAGTTGTTAACCCCTCATCTATTAATTTTGTCACCTGCTCATAGAAGGCAACCAGGTTGGTCAGGCAGGATTTGCCCTTGGCAAAGCCATGCTGACTGTTCCAAATCACCTCTTCACTATTCTTCTGAGCGAGTAGTGCCTCCAGGAGGATCTGCTCCATGATCTTTCCAGGCACAGAGGTGAGACTGACTGGCCTGTAGCTCCCTGGTTCCTCCTTCTTATCCTTTTTGAAGATGGGAGCAATGTTTCCCCTTTTCCAGTCTGTGGGGACTTCACCAGATTGCCATGACTTTTAAAATATAATAGAGAGGGGTTTAGCAACCTCATCTGCCAGTTCTCTCAGTACCCGTGGGTGTATCCCGTCGGGTCCCATGGACTTGAACACTTTCAAGTTCTTCAGGTGATCACGAACCTGATCTTCACTTACAATGGGCAGTTCTTCCTCCCCGTCCGTGGCATTGTCTTCCATAACATCACGAGTGTGGCTAGAGGCCCTTGCAGTGAAGACTGAGGTAAAGAAGTTATTAAGTACTTCAGCCTTTTCCTCATCACTTGTGACCATGTCACCATTTTCCTTTCTGAGGGGGCCCACACCTTCCCTAGTCTTCTTCTTCCCATTAATATACCTGTAGAAGTTCTTAGTGTTCCCTTTAACCTCCCTGGCTAGATTCAATTTGAACTCTGCTTTGGCTTTCCTAACCAGGACTCTTGCTGCTCAGGCAGCTTCCTTACATACCCCCTGTTTTACCTGTCCATCTCTCCACTTCCTGTAGAGTTTCCTTTTAAGTAATAGTGTGTCCAGTAGCTCCTTGCTCATCCAGGCAGGCCTCCTAGCATTCTTTCCTGCTTTTCTCTTTGTTGGTATACAGAGCTCCTGGACACAGAGGAGGTGGTCCTTGAATACTGACCAGCTGTCCTGGGTCCCTCTTCCCTCCAGGGCTTTGTCCCATGACACTTTGGCTATCAGATCCCTGAAGAGATCAAAATCTGCACGCCTAAAGTCTAGGGTCATAAGCTTGGAATACTTCCTCCTGATTGCCCTGAGGATATTAAATTCAACTGCTTCATGGTCGCTGCAGCCAAGGCTGTCTCTGAGCCTCACATTGCTTACCAGCCCTTCCCTGTTGGTGAGAACAAGCTCCAGCATAGCACCATTTCTTGTTGGTTCCTCTACCATTTGGAGGAGGAAGTTGTCTTCTATGCAGTCCAGGAACATCTTGGATTGCTGGTGCCTTGCTGTGTTGTCCCTCCAGCAGATGTCCGGGTGGTTGAAATCACCCATGAGGACCAGGGCTTGTGACCTGGAAGCCGCTTCTATTTGCCTGTGGAGGGCCTCATCTGCTTGGATCTGCTGGTCAGGTGGCCTGTAGGAGACCCCCACAGTAATATCTCCTTCCCCTGTCCTGCCTTTAATTTTAACCCATACGCTCTTAACCAGCTCATCATCCCTCCCCAGGTGGAGCTCCACTGATTCCAACTGGTTATTGACATAGAGGGCAACACCTCCTCCTCTCCTTCCCTGCCTATCCTTCCTAAAGAGTTTATACCCATCTATCCCTACATTCCAGTCATAGGAATCATCCCACCAAGTTTCAGTAATAGCCACTATGTCGTGGCATCCCAGCAGCACAGTGGCCCTTAACTCATCCTGTTTGTTGCCCAAGCTGCGCGCATTCGCATAGAAGCACTTCAGCTGGGCTGGCCCTGTCCTCCTCTTGTGCCACTTCCCCTCGGTTTCCACAGAATGTCCTGGTGGATCATTCGTGGCTTGCCTCAGGGCAGCAAGTTGAGAGCCCTTACCAGCTCTCCTTCTCTCTGCTGCTGGTGAGCTGCCCCTCTGTCACTGGCCAGCAGGAGACTATTAACCCCTTCCCCCTTCAAATCTAGTTTAAAGCCCTATCAATGAGCCCTGCCAATTCCTGCCCCAGGATTCTTTTCCCCCTCTGGGACAAGTGTGTCCCATAAGTTGTTTTCAGCTCTGGTGCCTTGAAAACCAATCCGTGATTGTGGAACCCAAAGCCCTGTCTATGGCACCAGCCCCTGAGCCATGAATTGACCTGTCGGCCCTTCCTCAGTGTTTCCTCATCCATTGCTGATGTTAGAGGGATGGCAGAGAACACAACTTGAGCCCCTGATCCCTTTAGCAGTTGCCCTAAGGTTCTGAAGTCTTTTTTAATAGATTGTGAGCCTCTCATTGTTACATTGTCACTACCCACCTGAATGACCAGAAGTGTATAGTAGTCTGAAGGACTCACAAGGTTGGGAATTTTATCTACAATGTCTTTTACTTGGGAACCAGGGAGGCAGCTGACCTCTCTATGAAATGGGTCTGGTCTGCACATTGGGCCCTCTGTTCCCTTCAGTAGGGAGTCTCCTATAACGATGACCCTGCGAGGTTTCTTTTCTGTGTAAGTTTTGATGGCTGGCCTGAGGCAACCTGTCATTGGTGCAGCTTCTGACCTTCTTGAGTCCTCAACCTTACCAATGACCTGTTCCTCCTGCAGAGCCTCATACCTGTTCTTTAATTGCACTGTAGGCAGCGTGCTGCTCAAAGTAGCAAACTTTCTTCATTTGCATTTCTTCCGTTGGGCAGAGACCTGTTCCCATTGGCCCTGCTCATGTGGGTTACTACAGGGAGGTTGAGAGGCTTGCTGCTGGGAAGGTATCAAACTCCCTGTTCCACTAAGACTTACCCCCTGTTCTGGTTTAGGAGAGATTTCATTATGGGAATAGTCAATTTTCTGTTTGCCATCTCTTCTAGCTCTTAGCCTTTCCACCTCTTCTTTTAGTTCGACCACCATGCTCATCAGATCACTGACCTGCTCACACGTCACACAGAAGTTGCTCCTTCCATCCTCCATATCGAGTGCCAGGTTCCAGCACTTACTGCAGCCACCTACCTGAACATCTGCATGCTTGTGAGTGGTCTCTGTTTGGGTGCCCACTGTTCTTCTGTTAGCCTTTGCTCTAGTAGTAACCACCTTGCAGTAACCCAGTAACCACCCTCTCCACCCGGCTTTTTTTTTTTTTTTTTTTTTTTTTTTTTTTTTTTTTTTTTCCCCTGTCAGTAAGAAGGCCAGCTGCACTCCTCAAGCTGCCTCCTCTCTTCAGCCACATGCTGGGTTCTCAACTTCTTCAACTAGAGTATCATAGTATCACAGTATCAGTCAGGGTCGGAAGGGACCACAAGGATCATCTTGTTCCAACCCCCCTGCCATGGGCAGGGACACCACACAGTAGACCAGGCTGGCCAAAGTAAGTTCCTCAGAGCCTCCTGTCCAGCCTGACCTGGAATGTTTCTAGGGATATGGACAACGTGCACCAGTGTCTCATCACTCTCAGTGTAAAAAATTTCTTTCCTCTGCCTAATCTAAATCTCCCCTCTTTTAGGTTAGAACCATCACCCCTTGTCCTCTCATAACAGGCCCTGCTAAGAGGCCTCTCCCCATCTTTCATATAGGTCCCTTTGAGAATTGCTCCCAAACATATACTCTTTCACACTGACCACAAAGTGAACAATTTGAGCCATCTCCAAAGTGTTGCATTACCTTTTAAAGGCTTTGCCTTAGGTCTAACACGATTACATTTATTTTTATTATGGGATCTGGAAACAAATATAAAATCATTGCTGATAACATTTGTGAGTGACATGAAGTTTGACATCATAATAAGTATTAAGGAAAGTGAAGTAGTCATAAAATCTGTTTGAAATCCTTAGTACATTAGGCTTAATCAGCCAACCCATATTTTGATAGACATATGACTCTGTGTTCAGCTAAGAAGGAGAGCAGGAACTGTGAGAACAAATGATTACATAATGGAAAATAGCATCTGAAAGTAATTTAGAGGTCACAGTAGCCAAACATCTTAGCACTAGCTCCCATTAGGATGCTGTGATGAAAAGCACTAATGCAATCCATGGAGATGTGCACAGCAGAGTAGGAGCGGGAGCAGAGAATGGTTTGATTTCCATTTACAGCATCATCAAGACTAATGCTGGAATATCAAATGCACTCCAACCAACCACATTTTCAAGGGATGATGAAAACTAGGGATTCAATAGGTAGGATCTACATCAGTAATTTCAGGACTGGAGAATATGTCAACTGGTTTCCAGGTGTCTCCCTTTAAATCCTCCATGTCCAGGAAAGGCAAACTCTTATCATATGAAAATGTGGTAGTCTAAGAGTTATGGCAGCCCTTGGATCTTCCTCAGGATCTTTTTATTGATGGGGATATTATGGCATACATAAAACTTTGGTTTTCTTAACAATGCATAAGTTGTAGTGTGTTATCTGGGAAGACAATTACACTGTTTTTCATGATATCTGAAAAAAAAAAGTTTGATTCAAAAACCACCAATGATTTTTAGTGGCTGGGTTAGACCAATGATCTTAAACTTCCAAACAGTCACCTTCTGAAGTCAGAAAGGAGTTCTGCAAGAACTTCTTCACCAGTGGCATGCTTGCTTTGTTACCCACCTCCAGAAATAAGAAAGTTCTTTTGGTTTTGTGACCTTTTGGGGATTTTATCACTTTGAACCTATTGATGCAACTGACAACATGCTGTGAGAGTCTAATAAGTTTGTCTCTCTCTATGTGAGTCAACAAAGATAAAGTGATAGCAGAGCCACTGGAAAGAAGGTGGAAAGAATCCTGTCCACCAATCCTGGATGCAAATCAGCTTGTGATTGCATCGTGATAACACGGGACTACAACAATGGACCCAAGGACCCAGCCATCACACCTTTAGGGCAAGATAATCACCACCTGTTTCCTGAGCCTTGTCTGGATGGAGACAGGGTAGACGGAGATTCCCCCCTCCTCCAGCCAGGGTCTTGCCCAAACACACAGATTTCCTGCCACTGGAATTCCTGGGGGACAATATTTGACTACATACCTAAGGACTAAAAAACTGTATAAAAGACTTGAGCAACTACTGGTTTGTAGAGAGAAACAGAGGAGAGAAACAGAGGAGAAAAACGGGGAGAAAAACGGAGATGAAGGAAAACACAGGAGACGGGCCAGGCCGCTGAGAAGAGAAAGCCGGGACGATGCTGCTCCGGAGAAAAGAAGCTGCCCGGAGGACCACAGCTCCAGCCAAATCCTCAGCACCCCTTCTCTACAGACCCAGGCTGCCCAGAGGAGCCTCAGCACTGTTCCTGTATCAACCCAACATCTCCCCAGAGGACCACAGCTGTTCTCCAGCAAAAGCCTCACCACGGTTTCTCTACAAACCCAACATCTCCTGCAGCACCTTTCCTCCACAGACTTTATCTTGGGGGGGATGAGGGGTGTGGTAATATAATTCCTTTCCTCTTCTATCTCTCGTCCCTCTCTCTCTCTCTCTCTCTTTTCTCCCTTTCCCTTCTTATGTCCACTTTCTCTATTTTCTCCCTCTTCCTTTCTTATGTCCACTTTATTTATGTAATAAATAGTCTAGCTGTTGATACTTTGGCCTCATTTGTGCCTTTAATTTCACAACACGGGAATATTTAAAAGAACTGTGTCTCTGGACCGAGACATCTAATGTCTCCGGACCTTGACACATGCACGAGACAAACCTTTCAACAGGAATAGCCTACAAAATGGATTTTAGAATGCAGTGATGTTCTGCATCATTATCCTAATCACAGAAAGTGCTACTGACTTGGAATGAAAGATTTGATTCTCTTTATCCCTGTAGTGGGTTGAGAGAGAAGGCCTAGCTTTCTCTCCCCCACAAAGAGGAAAAAAACCACAGCTAACTCAGCTGGAGAAGTGGAAGGAATGCTATAATTTACAAGCAATGTAGAAAGGCAGGATATACAATATATACAGTATTTACAATATATGTACAGAAATATACAGCAAGGGAAAAACAAATAAAAAAAAATACAGGAAAAAAATTCCCTCCTCCGGACAGAGGAGGGTTCCCCCCTGTACTCCCTTCTCTCCCCCTACTTCCCTTTTTTCCCAAAGAGGGTTAGAAAGAGAGAAAAAGGCAGTTATTAAGGAAGTTAGTAGGCCTCATGCAGGATTAGTGCTTATCTTTATCCAAGGTCAGAACTCCAGCTGCTCAGAAGCAGACAGGCTGGAAAAGCAGGACAGAGAGAAACTGAGAAAAATTCCAACTGAACTCAAACTTAAAGTTGCATACTACCAATCTACCAATGAAATTAGTTTAGAATATCTGATTGTTTTCATTATTATTCCAAAACATTCAGCCAGAGTGTCCCAGCAGTGTCCCTTTCTTATAGGCACAGCCTCAAACGGACACAATCCCATTACCTCATTTTCATTTAACACTGAGTATTAAAACCTAAACCCTTCATTTATTCATCCTCAGTGAAATAGTACAAGGAGTGCACACAGCTGATCGGGTTTTTTTGCTTCTTTAATAATAACAAATCTATTCCCTAGATAGAGATTTCACCCATAAGTGAGTTGCTAGAAGCCCATCTAGCAATATCACAACTCCTGAGATAATTTTAGCTAATGAAAACACAAACATTTCATGTGATTTTCTTCATTGGAAATAAAGACATTTTGCAAGGAACATGTATTGGAAGAAAAATATGTCACAGGCCAGTGACCTAATTGTGGCCTTCCAGTATCTAAAGGGGGCCTACAGGAAGGCTAGGGGGGGGACTTCTCAGGATCTCAGGTAGTGATAGGACTAGGGGGAATGGAATGAAGCTGGAGGTGGGGAGATCCAGGCTGGATGTGAGGAGGAGGTTCTTCACCATGAGAGTGGTGAAGCCCTGGAATGGGTTGTCCAGGGAGCTGGTTGGGGCCCCATCCCTGGGGGTGTTTAAGAGCAGGCTGGATGAGGCTCTGTCCAGCCTGATCTAGTGTGGGGTGTCCCTGCCCATGGCAGGGGGGTTGGAACTAGATGATCCTTGTGGTCCCTTCCAACCCTGACTGATACTATGATACTATGACATCTGTAAATCTCTAGGACAGCTGCATTTTGAAGCCAGTGAGAAAAGGATTCCAAGAATGGCTGAGATGTGCCCTCTGCTTGCGGCCCTGAGCAGCTGTGATACACAAGCTCTCAATGAAACTTATCAAGCAATGTATATAATGGCTCAGTTAAAGGGCAGATAGCACAGACATCAGCTGTTTGCCAGTGTTTTAACGGAATGTTCACTTTTTTAGCACACACATCTTTCTAGGAAACTCAGACACATCCAGCAACAGCCTCAGACACCTATATGGAAGTATCTACATGAATTGAATTCAGTTTCCACACATTGGCATCCAACACAATTTATAATGCCCTAAAAGCATCCCAGCCAACCCCATAGGGCTTGCAGGTGAAGTACACAACTTACTGATGTCCTGCACCTATCTGGACAGGCTGCTTCACATCAGGATGAATCACAGAATCATAGAATCACTTGAGCTGCTGTAGTGAATATGCACTCAGAAATGAGCGGCAGATGTATCAGTGAAAATATAAGTTTATTTATATATATATATACACACAAACTCTGTAACGGGGTATTTGCAGTCACCCTTCACAGGTATCAATATTCGGTTAGCGGAACTATCTTTACAGAATGTTATGTATGGGCACTTAAATCAAATGATTCACAGAACTTATAATCGAAACTGAGTCAGAGAGTGGTGGGGGAGGGGTTGGTCAGTGACCGGCAACCCTCCACCCAGAGCAATTTAAATGCTACCCTAACTGAAACTTTATAAAGAAAGGCTTGGCTTATTCACAAGCTGAGAACTTCGTGAAGTCTTTCCTTAATAATGTTTATAGTCCAGAGAACGTGGCACAGATGTGCCGTAATAAGGAGACAGGAAATGGTGCCGGCCGCTTGGCTGCACCGTGTGGCTCTGCTGTTCTCTCCCAGGATACAAAAGGTTCCTCGCTCGGAGCGGGGCAGTGGCAGGTCAGCAATGCTGGTTCACATGGTCTACCAGGTTTTCTCCTACAGCAGCGGTTGATCCCACGGAATACTGTCCACAGCACCGCACGCAGCTGGTTGATGGTGACAAAGGACCGCGAGGTCTCTTGAAGCACTGGCACGCATACACACACACAGGCTCTGTTATAGATGACTCCAGGTAAAAGTTTTTGGTAACAGATTTATTGGCACTAAAAGATCGTAAAAAGGCAATAAAAGCAATAAAAGCAAGCAAAGCAACCGGTTGGGCATGTGAGGGTACAAAACTTCACCCAAAAAGCAACCTTACAATAGTTTTCTTCATCTTATATAGTTACATCATCTACATAATCAAACTTATGCTAAATAGAAGGCAGGCATATGATAATTAGTCTTAGAATAGATGGTCAAATCCCTTCTCCCTACATTCAGTGTGGTAAGGGTCAAAGTATCCACTTGCACGCATGCTCAATTGTGCAGGCTTCTTATCTGAAGAAAACAAATTCCCAGTTCTGAATGTTTATCTTTAAGACAGCTCCTTCTCAGCCGTGATGTCTCCAATTAACCAGACAGTGTCCTTGCAAGTCTGCAAGATAGGTTTCTTTCCCTTTACCCTCTAAACAGGCCTCACAAGATCCTGACCCTTAATCCCAGTGCACTCTAAGTCTTACAATTTTAACACAAATCACCAGTATATTCATCACAATCCCCTATTTTCTTTTTGTCACCACTGATTTGTGTTAAAATTTTCAGATATTTCAGAACCTTCTTAATTAGATCATAACCATCTGCTTGTAACTTATTGGCATAAACAATTTTACCTAAAGGTCTTACCATTTTAAACCAACAATTACAATGAATTACACAGATCAGTATTACAATTAGTCCAACAGGTATTACAAACAATTTTTTAAAGCAACTTATATTCGATAAGCAAGAAGTTAACTTATCCCATATTTCTTTAAATCCAGAAGAAGTATCATCCAAAGAAATTTGATGTAATATTTGATTGTGATGTACAATCACTTAACAAAACTACAGATTAACATAACTACAACAGCTTACATTTATGTCTACACATACAACATGTAAGAAATCCAAAGCTAACCTGTTTTGAGAGACTATTGACTTCAAGCTATTGAGCTTTTATTGCATCTATGCTTGCATTCATCATAATTTCAGCTGTAGCAGAAAAATTTACCATCGCTTTTTCAAGTTCACTAACCCCAAGCCAAGGTAGAAAACTCCTAGCAAAACTATGAAACTTGTTATGCTTGGTTGGTAGTGGATTTGCTCCCTTTTTGGTGGTTCTTGCAAAGCTCCTGAGTAATTCCTGTGGCTGATTTACTATAAAGATATGAGGATAGGCCAGTCCTATAGCACATCTTCCTTACCAGCTTAAGGGTAATACCTTATAAGCATTTTTATCACATATCCAATACCATCCTGACCCAATAGGTATCAGCCATCCTTTAGGTATGTGTTCTTTCTTTCTGGTCTGATCATGGCTCCCCATAGTTCCTTCTTCCTAACTAATAAATTGTGAACACTTTGATTACTGTCCTATAAAAATTACATTCCCACATCCAGGGTACAGGTATATTTACATCCAAGGGTTCTTCAAATTGTAATCTCCCCCTTAACTGAAATTGTGGAATCTTGGTACAATCCTCAAGTTGCTGGGCTTTTGGAATGCTTTTTGTATTTCTGTTACATCAGGAAAGACTGTCCCTATCAAAGGAAACCTGTATGCTGAATTCTCAGGTAGCTGGGAACATATCCAACAGTAAAAGGACACTACTGCCTGTCTGATGCAGGCTTGAACCCACAACCCTGAGATTAAGAGTCTCATGCTCCACTGACTGAGCTGACTGTGCTCCCTTTCAACAACTGCAGATAAGTGTTCTGTTCTCATACCTTTACTTCAGATGATGTTATAATCTTAGCTCCATAATGGCCTTTCAACCTACCTGTCATTACTAATATTAGAAGAGAATTTATCCACACATGGGAACATGGTCTTTGATTTTGATTGGACTCCTTATACAAAAACAGGGTTAGGATCAAGATTAGGCTCCACCAGTATATGTTAACTCTGCCTCCTTAGCCTACTGGGTGCAACCAGCAGCCAGGTGTTATGTCTTCTTGGCAGCAGTTACATTCTTCAGGAGCCCCACAGATTCCTTAACTCACTTTAAGATTTCATTCGGAGTCTCTTCTCTACTTCCTCAGTTGGCTTGTTTACCATTTCCCATTGTGCTTTTGTTATTTCAATTCCTCTTCCCTCAAAATCCTGTACAATAATTTTTCTTATGTCTTCCTTACTTTTTTTCCTTCTACTAACCCTTTCAATTTAAAAAACCTGATCTCCTCCTATGATCAGGTGACTGCCTGGTGGATGTGGGGAAGCCGGTGGATGTAGTCTACCTGGACCTCAGCAAGGCTTTTGACACTGTCCCCCACAGCAAACTCCTGGCCAAGCTGTCAGCCCATGGCTTGGACAGCAGCACGCTGTGCTGGGTTAGGAACTGGCTGGAGGCAGAGCCCAGAGAGTGGTGGTGAATGGTGCCACATCCAGCTGGCGGCCAGACAGTAGTGGTGTGCCCCAAGTATCAGTGCTGGGCCCCATGCTCTTTAACATCTTTATTTATGATCTGGATGAGGGCATTGAGTCCATCATCAGTAAATTTGCAAATGACACCAAGCTGGGGCAGGAGTTGATCTGCTGGAGGGTAGAGAGGCTCTGCAGAGGGACCTAGACAGATGGGCAGAATCCAACGGCATGAGATTTAACACATCCAAGTGCTGGGTTCTGCACATTGGTCACAGTAACCCCATGCAGTACTACAGGCTGGGGTCAGAGTGGCTGAGAGCAGCCAGGCAGAGAGGGACCTGGGGGTGCTGGTTGATGGTAGGATGAACATGAGCCTGCAGTGTGCCTAGGCAGCCAAGAGGGCCAATGGCATCCTGGCCTGCATCAGGAAGAGTGTGGCCAGCAGGAGCAGGAAGGTCATTCTGCCCCTGTACACTGCACTGGTTGGGCCACACCTCAAGTACTGTGTCCAGTTCTGGGCCCCTCAGTTTAGGAAGGATGTTGGCTTGCTGGAACGAGTCCAGAGAAGGGCAATGAAGTTGATGAGGGGTTTGGAAGACAAGCCCTATGAGGAGAGCCTGAGGGAGCTGGGGTTGCTTAGCCTGGAGAAGAGGAGACTCAGGGAAGTCCTCCTTGCTCTCTACAACTAACTGAAGGAAGGTTGTAGACAGGCAGAGGTTGGTCTCTTCTCCCAGGCAGCCAGCACCAGAACAAGAGGACACAGTCCCAGGCTGCACCAGGGCAGGTTTAGGCTGGATGCCAGGAAGAAGTTCTACACAGAGAGAGTGATTGCCCATTGGAATGGGCCACCCGGGGAGGTGGTGGAGTCACCACCACTGGAAGTGCCCAGGAGGAGACCCGATAGGGTGCTTGGTGCCATGGCCCAGTTGATCAGGTGGGCTGGATTGGTCGATAGGCCGGACACGACGATCCCGAAGGCCTCCTCCAACCTGGCCTACTCCATTCCATTCTATTCTATTCTAATTGTTCTTGGTATCCCTAACTAAAAATTTCTCTAGCCTTTATTTCCCACTTATGCCAATCCCTTTCAAGAATTTTCCATGGGGATTTAAATCTTTTTTCATTACCACAAAATAAGATCTCTATATTTGTCAATCCAAACTGCCTATTTTTGGGCCTACTTTTACAGTTTTACAGTTACAGCATTCAGGACAAAATACTCCTCAATTATAAGAGATACAAGACCATTTCTTACAACATTTAAAACATTTACAAGTTACCCATCCCCCATGAGTTCTATGATGTTTTATACACAGAATGAAATGGGGATATTCCTCAATGTTCTCTTGCAACACAGATTCAATATCACACACTATTGCATATATTTCAGGAGGTGGGTCTGTCTTGTAAGTTCCGGAGCTTTCAGACTGAGATGTTACAGTATTGCATCGAGTACTTATCTGTCAGCACTAACTGCAGTCTCGGAGATGCTTCCAATCATCTGTATAAGTGGTGTGGAATTCATGCTGATGTCAGTTTTGCTTTGTCTGTAGAGTCACTCTAATCTCTCCAGGATCAGAGGTTACTGTCCTTTCACTCGCGACACATGCATCCACCCTTTTTCTGCAGTCCGGACAGCTGCAATCTGTTGTTGACAAAACAAAAAAAGATCTCTCCCAAGAGAGTGTATTCAGTCTCTGAAACAACTTACAAATCATTTAAACAAATCCTTTTCCGGATTCTATTTCTATAGTTTTCAAGCAGGGGCACCTTAAAAGGTTCCCCTTTAGCTTCAATTACTGTTGCTGGGGTTTTTCCTTTTCAACCCTCTTAGGAGTCTTAGGAGTCTTTTGTATAATCAATTTTCTGCTCCCATATCTACCAAAAAAAATTACCTCCTCCTTCTGGGGACTCATTAGATATTCTTGTCCCCAGAAGATACAGCCCCTGACACCATGATCCATGATCGATAGTACCCCAAAGGTCCGAGCAGCTACCTGATTTCTGACTTTCCCTTACAGCAGTTACAAACAGTTTAGCCTCTGCTTTTTGTTTCTCTTCATCCTGCCTTACATATACTTTCTGAGCTTCCCATAGTAACTCCTCTAATCCCCTGTCTTGCCAATCCTCAATCTTTTCCAGTTTCTTTCTAATACCTCCCCATGATTTCACCACAAACTGTGTCCTGAGAAGTATCACTCCAACTGCAGGATTGGGGTCTATTCCAGAGTACATGTGCAAATCTTTCTTTAATCTTCCCATCCACTCCGTGGGAAATTCATCCTTCCTCTGTTGCTCTCTGAAAGCTTTATCAAAATTCTGTCCTCTAGGAACAGCTTCCCTAATTCCTTGTATTATTATAGTTCTCGGATCACTCATATTCTGTCTCCCTTAGGGCTGCTGATGGTCCCACCCAGGGTCTTGATTAGGCCACTTTTGATCTCCTGGTGGCCCCCCCTGGTTCTGCCTTTCCCATATTCTCATACCAGCCTGTCTAATCCTCTTTCTTTCCTCTGCAGTGAATAGAATACTCAAAATAGACTGCACCTCTTTCCAAGTATATATATTGGGACCCAAAAATTGGTCCAGTCTCTCAGCTACACCTAAGGGATCATCCAGCAAGGTACCCATCTCTTTCTTAAAACTGCAGACATCTGATGTACTGAGAGGTACAGTCACAAACCCTATTCCTCCTTGCTGCCCCCCCATAGGCACTTCCCTGAGTGGATGGAATCCTACACTGTCTCCCTCTTGTTCATTCCTATCATTCCTCACTCTGCTTCTTGTTTGGATGGGTGAAGGAGAAGTTGGTTGCAGGGCTATTTGATGTAGGGGACTTTGACCCCTGTTCTGCTGAAAAGGTGGTGGTAGGTTATCTAGGGGTTCCCATTTCTCCTTCTCCTTGTCTTTGTCCTTATCCTCAGTTCTTAATATTGGAACAGGAGAGGGCCGTGAGACCCTAATCCAAATAGCAAATATTCAGCTTCTTCCTTACTAAAACACTTTTTAGAATTCACATGATGGTTCAAAGCTTGGCAAATCCAATCCTCAAAAGATCCAAAAATAGGCCAAAACACATGTGGTCTTAATGATTCTTTTGGCCATACCTCCATACAGTAGTGAATCATTCTTTCTTTTGATTTCCCTTTTCTCTGTTCATCATCCTCCCAGTATTGAATGAGCATTCCTAACGGACTCTCTGGAGGAATAGAAGGTAAAGCCTTCTTTCCATCCTGCCTTGATGACTTACTCTTCTTTTGTCCCATTTTCTCCTGACTACCACAAATATTACAAATAATAAACAAATAAAATAAAACTAAAATAAAAAACTAAAAAAAAAATCCAAAGAATTCCAAAAACTCATGCGAGTGGAACAGTCTAAACAATTCCTACTCACGAATACAATTCCTGGCTACTACAAAAACTCATGCGAGTGGAACAGCCTAAACTATTCCTACTCACGAATACAATTCCTGGCTACCACAAATACTTAGGCAAGTGGAATAAACCACAAATACTCATTCAAGTGGAACAATACCACAAATAATCATGCAAGTGGAATAATCAAAATAATTCCTACTCACGAATACCCCTCTTCTTTATCAGCCAGAGCCACCGCGCCAGATCCACCGTACCTCCCCCCTTGCAGAATCTGAAACAGCAGACTCAAACACTCAAACTACGGTAGCCGAATACAAATGTAGCCGAATCCTTCCCCCCCCAAGCGGTATTCTCACCACCATGGTCGTCGTCGCTTGGATCTCGTATACGAAGTTTTACGGGGTCCACGTCCTCCAATTGGACGTCAAACAACAAAACAACACCAAAAAAAAAGAAAAGAAAAAAAATAAAAAGGAAAATAAAATAAAAGAAAAAAAATTAAAAGAAAAAAATTAAAAATTTCTTTGCTTGCCTCTATTGAGTTCTGATCGTGCTGACCATTCCGTCTTTTGACTACAATGAAGCCACAGAAAATGCTGTGGGGCGCCCCTTCATTTGCAGTTCAAAAGATGTGAAGGTTCAGACGATTCCCGGCCAATGCACCATTTGTTATAGATGACTCCAGGTAAAAGTTTTTGGTAACAGATTTATTGGCACTAAAAGATCGTAAAAAGGCAATAAAAGCAATAAAAGCAAGCAAAGCAACTGGTTGGGCATGTGAGGGTACAAAACTTCACCCAAAAAGCAACCTTACAATAGTTTTCTTCATCTTATATAGTTACATCATCTACATAATCAAACTTATGCTAAATAGAAGGCAGGCATATGATAATTAGTCTTAGAATAGATGGTCAAATCCCTTCTCCCTACATTCAGTGTGGTAAGGGTCAAAGTATCCACTTGCACGCATGCTCAATTGTGCAGGCTTCTTATCTGAAGAAAACAAATTCCCAGTTCTGAATGTTTATCTTTAAGACAGCTCCTTCTCAGCCGTGATGTCTCCAATTAACCAGACAGTGTCCTTGCAAGTCTGCAAGATAGGTTTCTTTCCCTTTACCCTCTAAACAGGCCTCACAAGATCCTGACCCTTAATCCCAGTGCACTCTAAGTCTTACAATTTTAACACAAATCACCAGTATATTCATCACAGGCTCCAACACCAAGGTGGGGGGGCTCCTTTTCCAAATGACCCCTATTTACCATTTGCCCCAGTGAATACTGGTCCAATAAGCATCTGTTGCTAACGCAAAGATTAACCGATGAACTGACACCTACCAAATATGGCCTAAGTATATGCTATACCCAGGGAAACAAACATATAGCCTGCCCCTTGTATACCACAGGGGTGAGACCACGCCCAGGTAGGCTGTTTACCTGGACTCAGTGGCGCCAGGATCCCCCCCCTGCCGCCTCCAGAAAGGAGGGGGAACAAAGGAGGGTTAACACACAGAGAAATATATCCTACAAATGTTTGGGGCACAATCCTGACCATAAGCATCGTTCACTACAGCTGCAAGAGATGTTTAAGATCAATGAAAACAGCACTGTTAAGTCCACCACTAAATGATAGAATAGAATAGAATAGAATAGAATAGAATAGAATAGAATAGAATAGACCAGACCAGACCATGTTGGAAGCGACCTGTGTGATCATTGTGTCCAACATCCATCATCCAACACTATCTAATCAACTAAACCATGTCACCCAGCACCCCATCAAGTCTCTTCCTAAACACCTCCAGTGATGTCCCTAATCACCACATCTACACATTTTTTAAATCCCTCCAAAGATGGTAACTCCACCACTGGCCTGGGCAGCCTATTCCGGGACTTGACAATCCTTTCAGGGAAGAAACTTTTCCTGACGTCCAACCTAAACCTCACCTGGTACAACTTGAGACCATTTCCTCTTGTCCTGTCAGTTGTTACTCAGAAGAAGAGATCAAGCCCCACCTTGTTACATTTCAGTGAGTTGTAGAGAGCGAGAAGATCTCCTTTAAGCCTCCTTTTCTCCAGGCTAAACAACCCCAGTTCCCTCAGCTGTTCCTCCCAAACTTGTGCTCTAGACCCTCCACCAGCTTTGTTGCCCTTCTTTGGACACACTTCAGCAACTAAATGTCCTTCTTGTAGTGAGGGGCCCAAAACTGAACCCAGTTCTCAAGGTGCAACCTCACCAGTGCCCAGTACAGGGGAATGATCCCTGCCATACTCTTGCTGGCCACACTATTCCTGATACAGGCTAGGATGCTGTTTGCTTTCTTGACCACCTGGACACTACTAAATAAAGTCTGCTCATGTTAGAAAAAACCCAGGTAGTATGATTTCATCTGCAACAATACAACACAACTTTAAAGATGAGATACCACTTACAAGTCTACAGTCACTGTATTTTTCTTTGTGCCATTGATAATTCATAACAACCTTCAGAATTATGGGAAATATGAATACTGTGCTCAGAAAAGGATTGGGTTTTGTCATGACTACTTGCCTATTTTTGGTCTTAATTGAGAGTCCTATGAGATATGAAAAAAACCCATGTTTTATAACAACGAGAGTATTTACTTCCTTTGGCAGAGTTTCAAGACTGTCTTATAAATCTAAATTAAAATGGTTTGTCAGAGCCCCTGTTGATGCTGTCACCTCTCACACATTCAGTCTCTTCCCAGCTCTCTAATACCATGAGCAAGCGAGTACTAGAGGACAGGAATGCATGCAGAGAGGGGCAGCACTGGTATTTCAGGCACTATTTCATAGTGACAGCATAAACAGAAGGCAATCTCCTCTCTCTCTTTTTTTTTTTTAAGCATTCAAAAGTAGAAAGTGGCTGAAAATGTACTATTGGATATTTTTTTTCCCCAGTTACAAAAACAAAGCAGAGCTTCTGGCCTCTGAAGAGTGCAACTACCATGACTGGATGACAAACTGTGACATTTGTAATTTGCAAAGTTATTTCCTAAGGGCCAAAGATGCCAGGGAGAGGATGAAGAAAGGTGGCAGGGGAAAGGATAGCACAAAAAAGTACTAAGACACCAATTAATGTGTGGAAAGGAGCCCATGAATATTCTGGTGAGACAGAATGAAGACCTTGTTTTCCTATAACCTCTTTGTTCACTGTTGCTTTCATATATATGTAAAAGAAAGTTCTGATCATAGAATTATAGAACAGTTTGGGTTGGAAGGGTCCTTTAGGGGAGGCTCAGGGGAGACCTTATTGCTGTCTACAACTACCTGAAGGGAGGTTGTAGCCAGGAGGGGGCTGGTCTCTTCTCCCAGGCAACCAGCAACAGAACAAGAGGACACAGTCTCAAGCTGCACCAGGGGAGGTTTAGGCTGGATGTTAGGAAAAAGTTCTTCACAGAAAGAGAGATTTGCCATTGGAATGTGCTGCCCAGGGAGGGGGTGGAGTCACCATCACTGGAGGTGTTTAGGAAGAGACTGGATGGGGTGCTTGGTGCCATGGTTTAGTCGATTAGATAGCGTTGGATTATAGGTTAGACTTCATGATCTCAAAGGTCTTTTCCTATCTGGTTTATTCTATTCTATTCTATTCTATTCTATTCTATTCTATTCTATTCTATTCTATTCTATACTTATTTTAGTCCTATTTTTCCAGCTGGTTGATCAGAAAGATATACAGATTGGGAAAGCATTCATCTCTCTCTCAATTTAAAGGTCATCTAGTCCAACCCCACTGCAGTGTCCAGGGGACATCTTCAACTACAGCAGGCTGCTTAGAGCCCCATCCAATCTCACCTAGGAATAGGGCATCTACCACGAGAATCTTTTTATTTCTAGTATTTCTACAGGGTGCAGAGGACTGTTCAGCACAAAGCTTCACTCTTATTTCACTGAAATCTTGAGTAACAGCCTCTGCCTTTAACATTTCCCTCTAAAAAAATCATTCCCCCCTTGTGGTGAAGAGGTTATTAAATTTATGAATATGAAATATGAATTATGAAAATATTTTTATTAATTATGAAACTATTAATAACCGATGAATCACCAACTTATATACATGTTCTAGTGCACGTTCGTGATATACATTCCACAAGTGGCTTAGTGTTATGATTACAACTTAATTGAACTAGTTACAGACTATTTCGATATTTATATAACGAAGGGTGCAGTTCCGCCACTTTACCACTAGATGGCGACTCGGCGGGACGCGGGTGGCTTCTCACTATATACAGCAGTATTATAATCTTTCTATGCGTCAGCGCTTACTCTGCTGGACAAGGATACTTTAAACTGAGTGCTAGTGGATGGAAAGCACGTGGACGATATTCTGTAGCTGTTGTTTGTAGCAAGGTGGGGGTCCTTGCAGACAGTTGCCGCTGGACTGGTTCCTAGTCGAGTTGGACGGCAGCTTTGGGTTACTGTCTCCTCTCTTCACAGCAGGGAAGAGGGTATAATGGAACCTGGGCTTAGCACGGAAGCAGGTTCCCTTCAGGACTCAGTCGATTCCCTCCAGACAACAGGGATCGGTCCTGGTCGAGGTGGGCCCTTGGGGTCGGCCCTCGGGATTCGTCTCGTATGACAGGGCGGGGTGACGGTTGACGGTAGGCGGGCTCAGAGGATACGGCAGCAGGCAAAGCTACGGGGTCGGTCCAACCACAGCGATTCTCGGGGCTGATGTAAACAGCCTCGGGGAGAGAATGTGGCTGCGTTTCGCGGCAGCTTATCGCTTACTGAGCGTAAAGGAACAGTGGGACTCTCCGAGTGGTCCCGGGTTCAGTGCAACATAGGCACAAACAATGCTTTAGTCTTCCCTGAGGCTTACAGGGCTCATAGCGGCACACGGCGTCTCCTCTCCCGCTATGGCGGGGCTAGGCATACGTGGCCTCGGTATCAATCAAGTCCCTTCTCCTTGGCTACTGGGCAGATCTTACCCTTGTGGGTTGGTCCAGTCCTCCGGTGGCACGGTGGGCTCTCCCAGTCGGTACGACGGTCTGTAGCGACACTGGGCTCCTTGGGCGCAGCGAAGGTCCTCCCTCTGTGGAGACAATCCTCACAACTGCTTCTCACGATGCAGAGGCTTTCAGTATGCCGTGCATGCATAACAGAAGCTAATAACAATAAGCTCAATGGCAAAGGCTGCAGCTCGAGAGTTGCTCTCTCGAGCAAGCACAGAGACAAAGTGAAAGAGGGGGGCAACTTGTTTACCAACTGGGGTGATACTTATAGATTCCTCGAGGCTGGGCTTGACCAATAAACAACTGGCTTCAGCCTATAGAAAGTGTGAAGCTAGAATTATGCCCATACTTAGTGTCAGCACGAGCACTACATGCGCTGGGTGTATGATGGCCTGGCTAATGCCTTGGCTTTTGTCTTCCTCCTGGAGGAGGGGGAACTTGTCCACATGCTGGGACAAGATTCAACATCTGGGCATAATGTGCCTTCACCACACCCCTAAACCCATTACCCTGCAAAAGCAGGAACTAACTAGACTGTCATCTAAAACAATACTGCAAGAAGTAAATGGAAATAGTATTTCAGGAGTTTTTCCTAAGATAAAAGGATTTTCTTGCTGGGTCAAAGACAGCACACACCTACCTCCTCTGAATTGCAACTCCACGTGTTGTCAGCCCCTCTTACCTACTCCAAATGAAGAGTACAACTCTGCTGCAGCCCCCAGCCAGGGCACAGCTTTAGTTCAAGCACAAAAGGCTCCAATCTCAGCAGTGACACAAGTGAGAACTGTTTAAGTAAACATATGGACAGGTGATACAGAAGTGACATTTCTAGGACACAGGGCTAAGCTTCAATTACAATTTTCAGACTCCCGGCAAACCACAGGGAATGTCTAAATTACCTATCCTGATGCTACCCAGGCTAGGCACTTGCAAGAGATTTTTTCTTGATTTATCCTATTAGAGAAACACAGAGTTTAAAATTTCAGAGTCAGCAGCTGGCTTCTGCAATTGGGCATTTCTAACACACAGGCAATGGCCAGAAGCTAAGACTTACAGTTAACAGTAGAGCTAGTAGGAAAAATTCTTTCCCTTCACAGCAAACCCAAATCAAATAAAATAGAAGCATTGCATTTTAATCTGTCCTTACCTCACTGGTTTTGCTTTCACTTCTAGGAAAACAATAGGCAAAAAAATGCAGAGAATAGCTGTGTATAGAGCACATACATCCATACATGTGCCTATATACATATATGTATATAAAAAAAATCAAGAGAAAAAAATTGCTCTTTTTTTAAGATGTTTTGCTATCCAAAGGTATAAAATTCAGCCTCAGGAGATAATTTCCTGTGCTTACAACCACATTATTTTTTTTGGTCAAGAAATATTTCTGTGCAAAATTTTCAGGGAAAACTAATGGAAACCTAGGGTGGCAAAGGCACATTTGGAGCTTAGACTGACCTCTGCTGTGAAGGACAACAAAAAGTCCCTCTAAAAATACATTAATAGCAAGATGAAGGGCAAGGACAACCACCACTCCTTGGTGGACACGGAGAGGAACGTTGTAACAAAGGATGAGGAAAAGGCAGAGATACTTAACACCTTCTTTGCCTCAATTTTTACTAGCAGGACAGAATGTCTTCCAGACAGCTGGCCTGCAGAGCTGGCAGAAGGAGCCAGGGAGCAGCATAGTTTCCCTCTGTTCCAGAATGGGGTAGTTGGTGATCTGCTCAGCCTCCTGGATCTCCACAAGTCCATGGGACCAGATGGGGTTCATCCTAGGGTGCTGAGAGAGCTGGCAGAGGAGCTGGCCAAGCCACTATCCATCATTTTTAAGCAGTCCTGGCTCACTGGAAATGTCCCAGAGGACTGGAAGCTGGCCAATGTGGTGCCCATCCACAAGAAGGGCCGGTTGGATGAGCCAGGGAATTATAGGCCGGTCAGCCTGACCTCAGTGCCAGGCAAGATCATGGAGCAGGTCATCCTGAGTGCAATCACACAGCACTTACAGGATGGCCAAGGGATCAGGCCCAGCCAGCATGGATTTAGGAAGGGCAGGTCCTGCCTGACCAACCTGATCTCCTTCTATGATCAGGTGACCTGCCTGGTGGATGTGGGGAGGCCTGTGGATGTAGTCTACCTGGACTTCAGCAAGGCCTTTGACACTGTCCCCCATAGCAAACCCCTGGCCAAGCTGTCAGCCCATGGCTTGGACGGGAGCACACTGCGATGGGTTAGGAACTGGCTGGATGGCCGAGCCCAGAGAGTGGTGGTGAATGGTGCCACATCCAGCTGGCGGCCAGACAGTAGTGGCGTCCCCCAGGGATCAGTGCTGGGCCCCATCCTCTTTAACACCTTCATTGATGATCTGGATGAGGGCATTGAGTCCATCATCAGTAAATTTGCGGACGACACCAAGCTGGGGACAGGAGTTGATCTGCTGGAGGGTAGAGAGGCTCTGCAGAGAGACCTCGACAGATGGGCAGATGGGCAGATGGGCAGAATCCAACGGCATGAGATTTAACACATCCAAGTGCCGGGTTCTGCACATTGGCCATAACAACCTTATGCAGTGCTACAGGCTAGGGTCAGAGTGGCTGGAGAGCAGCCAGGCAGAGAGGGACCTGGGGGTACTGGTTGATGGTAGGCTGAACATGAGCCTGCAGTGTGCCCAGGCAGCCAGGAGGGCCAATGGCATCCTGGCCTGCATCAGGAACAGTGTGGCCAGCAGGAGCAGGGAGGTCATTCTGCCCCTGTACACTGGACAGGGGGTACAGGGGGGGAACCGTCCTCCTGCAGGGGGAGGGGAATCTCATTCCTGTGTTACTTTGCTGTATATTTCTGTGTATATATTGTAAATACTGTAAATTGTGTATATATACCCTGCATACCCTAAACCCGCTTGTCAATACAGTGTTCCTTTGCTCATTCCACTGTGGTTAACTGTGGTAATTTTTTTTCCTTCACTTTGTGGGGGGAGAAGGCTGGGCCTTTATCCCAAACCCACGACATTTTCTTGGCTTCCCAATGTGCGGCAGATAATTAGCTTGATTTATTGCTTTATTGCTTTTTTGCTTGCTCTAGCCGGACTAGCGAACATGAAGGTGCTGTGGATTTTGGAGCATGTTTTTCTCAATTTTTGGGGCTCTGGTCTACAGATATTGTTTGGGTTTGATTCTGGATTACCTAGGTAAATATTTGATGCAGTCAATTTACTTGTGGTTTATGTACAGGGTCAGGCTTCTGTATGGTCGCTGTGTGAATTTTTTCTGGCCAGCGAGATACAGGAATGTGACCTCTAGCACTCTCCCGATTGAGATAAAAGAGTTTAAGATCCCAGTAGGGGAAAGAATAACTTTAAGTGATGGCTGGGATCCAAAGGTGATTTATTTGATGTGTGTGAATCTGCCGCTGGTGATAGTGATTGCATATTTGCTATTTTCCTTGTGTCAGGAGAAAAATATGTCTAAAGCGTGTTTTGTTATTAAGCCTAGATTAAGGACACAGTCTCAGGCTGTGGCAGGGGAGGTTCAGGCTGGAGGTCAGGAGGAAGTTTTACACAGAGAGAGTGATTGCCCATTGGAATGGGCTGCCAGGGAGGTGGTGGAGTTGCCATCGCTGGAGGTGTTCAGGAGGAGACTTGACAAGGTGCTTGGTTGCATGGGTTAGTTGATTAGGTGGTGTTGGATGATAGGTTGGACGCGATGATCTTGAGGGTCTCTTCCAACCTGGTCTATTCTATTCTATTCTATTCTATTCTATTCTATTCTATTCTATTCTATTCTATTCTATTTTTCTATTCTATTCTAATTTAGGTCTCTAACACAGTGGTGGTTCAAATGCCTTCCAGCCTGTTTTTCATGGAAATCCAAGCTCCCTATGTAAAATAGATAATAAGCCTTTTCTTCCCTTTTCTTTTAAAGACTGTGCCTGGACCCAGCAGGTTGAAATTTAAATCTCAGTAGCTGTAACACTACCCAGTTCCAGAGAAGCTGATGGTGCATGTAGTTACCACCAAAAATGCAATTTGCATCCATCTGAGTAGGATTCAGTGCTGACACTAATTTGGCATATTTTTTTTTCTTGTGGCAGACTGATGCAAAAAATATGTGATGCACAGAAGAAATGCGATGCTTTCAGTGCATATCTACCACAGCATTCTCTGATTGTGCTGTATGGTCCTAACAAAAGAACACAGTGAAAGCTGCTGCTCAGAGGTGATGTTCAGCTCTTACAAATGCCATGAGGCTGTAGCATGATTGTAGCATACATCTATAGAAATCACACACTAACAGAACAGCATGGGCTGCATTGAACTCTGGAGATCACCTAGTCCAACCCTTCTGATAAAGCAGGTTCACCTAGAGTAGGCTACCCAGCATCATGTTCACATGAGTTTGGAATCTGTTCAGAGAAGACTCCACAACCTCCCCAGGCAGCCTGTTCCAGCACTATAGCATCCTCAAAGGAAAGACATTTTCCAAGCCAATTCAATCTGTGAATCTGTGAACTTCCTGTGTTCTACTTTGTGTCCATTGGCCCTTGTCCTGTCACTGAATACTACTGGGAACAGTCTGGCCCCACCATCTTGCCCCCTGCCATTGATAAGTTTGCCTCTCAGTCTTCTCTTCCCCAGGCTAAACAGCCCCAGGTCTCTCATCCTTTCTTCATCACATAGGTGCTCATGTACTTCATAATCTCTGTAGAGTTTGCTGTCAGACTTTCCGGCAGCTCCCTCTCTCTCTTGAACCAGGGAGCCTAGACCTGAACACAGTACTCCAGATGTGGTCTCTGTGGTGAAGGCACATTATGCCCAGATACTGAATCTTGTCCCAGCATGTGGACAAGTTCCCCCTCCTCCAGGAGGAAGACAAAAGCCAAGGCATTAGCCAGGCCAGCACGCACCCAGCGCATGCAGTGCTCGTGCAAACACCAAGTATGGCCATAATTTTAGCCTCAGGCTTTCTATAGGCTGAAGCCAGTTGTTTATGAGAGTGCCCATTGGTCAAGCCCAGCCTCGAGGAATCTATAAGTATCACCCCAGTTGGTAAACAAGTTGCCCCCTCTTTCACTTTGTCTCTGTGCTTGCTTGAGAGAGCAACTCTCGAGCTGCAGCCTTTGCCATTGAGCTTATTGTTGTTAGCTTCTGTTATGCATGCACGCATACTGAAAGCCTCTGCATTGTGAGAAGCACAGAGGGAGGACCTCCGCTGCGCCCAAAGAGCCAGTGTCGCTACAGCCAGTCGTACCAACCAGGAGAGCCAACCGTGCCACCGGAGGACTGGACCAACCCACGAGGGTAAGATCTGCCCAGTAGCCGGGGAGAAGGGACTTGACCGATACCGAGTCCACATATGCCTAGCCCCCCCGTAGCGGGAGAGGAGACGCCACGTGTGCTGCTCTGAGCCCTGTGAACCTCAGGGAAGACTAAAGCATTGTTTGTGCCTATACTGCACCGAACCCGGGACCACTCCGAGAGTCCTGCTGTTCCTTAAAGCTCAGTAAACGATAAGCCGCCACCTAACGCAACCGCATTCTCTCCCCGAGGCTGTTTGCATCAGCCCCGAGAATCGCCGTGGTTGGGCCGACCCCATAGCTTTGCCTGCTGCCGTATCCTCTGAGCCTGCCTACTGGCAACCGTCGCCCCGCCCTGTTGTGCGAGCCGACCCCATGGGCCGACCTCGACCAGGACCGATCCCTGTTTTCTGGAGGGAATCGACTGAGTCCTGAAGGGAACCTGCTTCCGTGCTAAGCCCAGGTTCCATTATTCCCTCTCCACTGTTGTGGAGAGAGAAGACAGTAACCCAAAGCTGCCGTCCAACTCGACTAGGAACCAGTCCAGCGGCAACTGTCTGCAAGGACCCCCACCTTGCTACAAACAACAGCTACAGAATATCGTCCACGTGCTTTCCATCCACTAGCACTCAGTTCAAAGTATCCGTGTCTAGCAGAGTAAGCGCTGACACATAGAAAGATTATAATATTGCTGTGTATGGCCAGAAGCCACCCGCGTCCCGCCACTAAGCCACTTGTGGAATGTATTTCACGAACATGCACTAGAACATGTATATAAGTTGGTGATTTATCGGTTATTAATAGTTTTATAATTAATAAAAATATTTTCATAATTCATATTTCATACTCATAAATTTAATAACCTCTTCACCACAGTCTCACCAGGAGAGTGCAGGAACGGATGAGAACCTCCCTTGACCTGCTGTCCACACTCTTCATAATACTCCCCAGAATGCCATTGGCCTTCATGGCCACATGGGCACATTGCTGGTTCATGGTGAACTTGCTGTCCACCAGCACTCCCAGAGTGCTCAGAGTTCCTCAGAGCTGGTTTCTAGCAGATCATCCCCTAACCTGTACTGGTAACATGAGACTTATTCTCCCTAGGTGCAGGACTACACTTACCCTTGTTGAACTTTGTGCGGTTCCTCTCCACTCAGCTCTCTAGCCCTCTATGCCTCTTCTCTAGAAAATGACTGAATTATGTTTTCAGAAGACCATGATAACCAGAATTAATAGATAAAAGGTGAATAATCTAAAGGGAGTCCTGTGTCTGCCAGGGAGCTGCAAAAGCAATCTGTTATGACACAAAAGGAGAAGTTTCTTCTTTTTATCGCTCTTGTAGCTTTTCTTTTTAACGTTAGGACATGAACACAGTTTACATCTACTCCTGCAAGGACTGCCACAAGGGTAGCTACTCTTTCTTAGATAAAAAGTAATTCTTTTTAGAAGTATTCTTTTTTAATTGTTTTGGGTTTTTTCTTTATTTTTGTCTATAGAAACTTCTGGTGTTTTGATAAGTAGCACAAGAAAATAAAAGGTATTAATGCATCTCTTTGTATCTTGAAAGATATAAAGCAAACCATGTTCCCTCTCTCTCCAAAGAAAAATACCCCTGGAAAGTTCTGGTTATATATTTCTATGTACACTCTGGAGAAATAAAGTAGAGACAAATGCGTTCCCAGAGACTTTTTGCACTTGATGTCACAAAATCAAAGTGAAGATTATTTCAGTAATATAGCCCATAGCCTTCTCATTATGGTGGTAGGGAAGTAGCCTTTGTTAAAGGACTTACAGAGAGATGAGAATCTATTTAGACACCATTGTAAATGAAGACAATGCATTTATTTCATTGCTATGGTTACTGAATCATGTATGAAGTATAGAAATATGGTTCGGGGGGGGTGGAAAGAAAAAGGATGGGGGAAAATAAATTATATACTGTGGTAGGAATGCAAAAGAAAGATAAAACAAATAGGCTGCACAGTTTAAGAAACAATTTGTTATTAGTACTTTCACAACACATTTCATATCATCTCATTGTCACCTGCTTGCAGCCAGTGCTATCTTGCTGTCTTTACTTTTACCCATCTTGTCTTTTATACTGCTGCTCGTGCAGAAGAAAAGCTTGTACCTTTTATCTGTGACACTGGGGGAAAATGATGTATCACTGTAAGCCTAAAGGCTTTGTGGAGTGGCTTCTGCTGAGCACAGTGATGGTCTTTGATGCAGCTTCTCCTCCAGCAACTCTGTGGGACCTGTTTAACACAACTGGGCTGGTGGCTGTGCTAAATGATTGCTCACATCCAGCAAATAGTAGAGCAGATGATCATCTCTAATGTCTGGGCATATCCATTACAGCATCCACATCTCTCCATCCAGCATACACACAGCTGACAACTGACTCACATCATCCTAGCAGGTTTTGCTTGGATTGTTCACTCAGAGAGAAGACTTAGGCCAGTGAGGTGATCCCAGAACAGCAAGATCAAGAGGACAGCCAATAGAGATGGTCAACATCACATTTTATTGCTTGGAAGTGTAAAGCTGTGCTTTATATATGGTCCAAACAGGATGCTTCAAAGGCTTTGGGAACCAAAATGAAGAAAAATAATGGCTCAGACAATAAATCCCTCTCTCCTTTCATTAATGACACACAGCCAACAATTTAATTCTACTCACTCACTGAAAAATTGCTTGCTCCAGAGGTGCCAGTCAAATTCTATTTGGTTCATGTGAGCCTCATCAGAACTATTCAAACTCCAAGGCTAAAAAAGCTGCTGTCAAACTCCTGAGCAAAGTGAATGGGAGGCAATGGGATGACACTCCGGGACAGGATGTACTGAAGCCAAGATTAATCTACCTGACATTCTGCCACCCTCTCCTCAAAGAAAATCCAAACAAATTCAGTACAACAGTTCCAGAAACAGTCTCTACCTTATTTAGGCACAGCCAGTGATTTGGCTACTTCATGAACTTGGCATGCTTAGAAATCTCTTTACTGCAGCCAATTAGGAAGAGATCTGATTAATCAGGGCTTAGAATTTCATCCTTTTCTGATCAACACACAACAATGGATTATTTACCCATATCAAACAGAATTCTTCAGCTATACTACCTCAAAAAAAGAGCTCTTCTAGAGTCAAAGAACAGAGCCAAGGAGATCCATATGGAATTAAATCATTTAAATTAATACTGTTCGTACTGTTCGTACTGTGCTCTTCGTCGGGCAGCTCGCTCAGGACAGCACCAAGACCAGCAACCGCCGGGGACCAGCCGCTGCTCTCCTTTTCGGGCTGCGGGAATCGCCATCGCTGCCGAGTTTTGCCACGAGGAAGGAGCAGCCGCCCTTTCACGTGGTCAGACTCATGATCCCAGCAGTGGGAGCGGCTGAATTTAAAAGCCTCTGCTGCAGCTCGTGCGGGCTCTCTTCGTCGGGCAGCCCGTATTCTCCTGTACTCTCACACGCCGCCCCATTTTTATTATTTTTTTTTTTTTTTAAATTGGCAGTAGGTTCTGTGGCCAGGGACAGCGATGGTTGTAACTTGCAGCAAAATCTCCCTAAAAAAATCAGTGTCGACCCAGACCGAGGTAGAACAGAAGCACGTAGCCGTCCAGGTATCTGGCTGTAGAGAATGCTGGAGCCTGGCACTTGAGATGCAGGGTTGTGGGGGCAACTCTTGTATAAGGTGTGAGCAGGTTGACTATCTGCTTAATATGGTGGCCAGACTGAAGGATAAGGTTGCTAGCCTTAGAAATGTAAGGAAATGTAGGAAAGAGATGAACCAGAGGAGGAACGAGATGGACCAAAGGAGGAAAGAGGTGAACCAGAAGAGGAAAGAATTGAATCGGAGTAAGCAGGCTCTGCAGGCTCCCCCAGCAGAGGCTGGTTATTCAAAAAGCAGAGGGGAATGGACGCAGGTTCCTCTCAAAAGACACAAAGTTAAACCTCCTTGCCTCCCCTCACCTTCCCCGCTGCCCTTGGAAAACAGATATGGAGCACTGGAGACTGAGGGTGAGGTGGTCCTGATGCCGGAGGACACACCATCTGGGGTTCTCCCTAAGGCTAAGCAGCCTAAGGTTAAACAGCCTTCCGCTGGCATCAGGACCTGTTCCCTCAAAAAAAAGAGGAGGGTAACTGTTATTGGTGATTCCCTTCTGAGGGGAATGGAGGGCCCTATATGTCGGCCTGACCCATCTCATAGGGAACTCTGTTGTCTGCCAGGAGCCCAAGTTAATGATGTTACCAGTAGGCTGCCTACACTGGTGCAGCCCTCTGACTACTACCCTTTACTAGTTATGCAGTTAGGGAATGATGATGTTGCAACCAGAACTCCCAGGGCTATAAAAAATGACTTCAGGGCCCTGGGACACCTGGTTGAGGGGTCAGGGGCACAAATAATTTTTTCATCAATACCCTTAACTGCAAGAGGGAATACCATAAGGAACAGGTCAGCAGTCTCGTGGTCACTGGACCCCAAACACCCTCCAACCACCACATCACCCACCAGCCCTTCCCTATTGGTGAAGAGGAGGTCAAGCATAGCCTTGCCCCTGGTAGGCTCTCGCAGCACCTGGGATAAAAAGCTGTCCTTCATGCATTCTAAGAACCTCCTAGACTGTCTCCTCTCTGCTGTGTTGAGATCCCAGCAGATGTCGGGCAGGTTGAAGTCGCCCATGAGAACAAGGACAGGCGATCTTGAGACAGCCTTAAGCTGCCTATAGAATGACTCATCAACATCCTCCTCCTTTTTGGGTGGTCTATAACAGACACCAACCAGGATGTCAACCCTGTTGGCCTTCCCTCTAATTCTTACCCACAGGCACTCAACCCGATCATCCCTAATCTCCATCTCAATGGCATCTAGTGCCTCCCTGATGTACAGGGCCACCCCTCCACCCCTTCTTCCTTGCCTGTCTCTCCTGAAGAGCCTGTAGCCATCAATTGCAGTGCTCCAGTCATGTGAGTCATCCCACCACGTCTCTGTGATGGCAACTACATCATAACTTTCCTGCTGCAGCAAGGCGTCCAGCTCCTCTTGTTTGTTGCCCATGCTTCGTGCATTAGTCTACATGCACTTCATCCGGGCTGCTGGTTTCACCTCTGGCTCTGGCTTATCACCCCCAGACCCCAGCCTGGGAGGACTGGTTTCAACCTCTTCCACTTTCAAAACTAGTTTAAAGCCCTATCTATGAGACCTGCCAATTCCCTCCCCACAATCTTTTTCCCTTTGAGGGATAGGCCATTCTTGTACACTCTGATCTTACCCCTCCTCTGGGACAGATGTGCTCCATCTGTTGCCAGCTGGCAATGAGGTGGTGATTGGAACTCTCCAATGTTGTACCCATCCACAAGAAGGGCCGGTTGGATGAGCCAGGGAAATTATAGGCCTGTCAGCCTGACCTCAGTGCCAGGCAAGATCATGGAGCAGGTCATCCTGAGTGCAATAACACAGCACTTAGAGGATGGCCAAGGGATCAGGCCTAGCCAGCATGGATTTAGGAAGGGCAGGTCCTGCCTGACCAACCTGATCTTCTTCTACGATCAGGTGACCCGCCTGGTGGATGTGGGGAGGCCTGTGGATGTAGTCTACCTGGACCTCAGCAAGGCCTTTGACACCGTCCCCCATAGCAAACTCCTGGCCAAGCTGTCAGCCCATGGCTTGGACGGGAGCACACTGCGATGGGTTAGGAACTGGCTGGATGGCCGAGCCCAGAGAGTGGTGGTGAATGGTGCCACATCCAGCTGGTGGCCAGTCACTAGTGGTGTGCCCCAAGTATCAGTGCTGGGCCCCATGCTCTTTAACACCTTCATTGATGATCTGGATGAGGGCATTGAGTCCATCATCAGTACATTTGCTGACGACACCAAGCTGGGGGCAGGAGTTGATCTGCTGGAGGGTAGAGAGGCTCTGCAGAGGGACCTCGACAGGCTGGACAGGTGGGCAGAATCCAACGGCATGAGATTTAACACATCCAAGTGCTGGGTTCTGCACATTGGCCACAACAACCCCATGCAGTGCTACAGGCTGGGGTCAGAGTGGCTGGAGAGCAGCCAGGCAGAGAGGGACCTGGGGGTACTGGTCAATGGTAGGCTGAACATGAGCCTGCAGTGTGCCCAGGCAGCCAGGAGGGCCAATGGCATCCTGGCCTGCATCAAGAACAGTGTGGCCAGCAGGAGCAGGGAGGTCATTTTGCCCCTCTACACTGCACTTGGTTAGGCCACACCTCGAGTACTGTGTCCAGTTCTGGGCCCCTCAGTTTAGGAAGGATGTTGACTTGCTGGAATGAGTCCAGAGAAGAGCAAAGAAGTTGGTGAGGGGTTTGGAACACAAGCCCTATGAGGAAAGACTGAGGGAGCTGGGGTTGCTCAGCCTGGAGAAGAGGAGACTCAGGGGTGACCTTATCACTCTCTACAACTACCTGAAGGGAGGTTGTAGACAGGCGGATGATGGTCTCTTCTCCCAGGCAGCCAGTACCAGAACAAGAGGACACAGTCTCAGGCTGCACCAGGGGAGGTTCAGGTTGGATATTAGGAAGAAGTTCTACACAGAGAGAGTGACTGCCCATTGGAATGGGCTGCCCAAGGAAGTGGTGGAGTCGCCGTCATTGGAGGTGTTCAGGAGGAGACTTGATGGAGTACTTGGTGCCATGGGTTAGCTGTTTGGGTGGGTTGGATTGGTTGATGGGTTGGACACAATGATCTTGAAGGTCTCTTCCAACCTGGTTTGGTTTATTCTAAATAAATAAACATAAAGGTTTGTTCCCACATACCCCAGTGAGAGTGCACAGCTGTACTGCCATCAGATTTATAAATGGAGACAGGCTGGCTCTACCCTGTCAGTTAATATTGTGCCATAGCTTCATGACACTGTATGTTGGCATGGCTCTAGATGCAGTACTTTGGCACAACAAGTGACAGTCATTGTCCCTGTTAGCTTTCAGAGGAATATATTTGAAATCCTTAAAGTGAAGTGAGGACCCTGAACTTTGCTGAGTTTATTGGGACTGAGCCTATGAAATCACCAAGGGGCTGCAGAAAAGGCTACCTCCTCCTCTGAAAGGGGCACATAACTAAACAAGAGAGCCAGAAAGCCAGGAAAGGACGCAAGAAGAGTAGTAACGAGGACACTAGTGCTGGATAAAATTCCTTCTCTTTATTCTCCGACACAAGATGCAATTTCTGTAAAGAACTAGGAACAGAAAAAAGGCAAGTGTAGATCTATGAAAATAACCTTGTTTCATCAGCTGAGACCCCCTGAGATCTCCAATCCTAGAGATTAGTAGTTATAATGTCCCCTTCACAAAGTGCAAGTGAGCCTCTCACAGTGAGCCTAAGAAAAAACAAGTTGAAAATGGCTTTGCTGAGGTACTTCTGACTGAGAATTGCATCCAACCTCATCATTTCCATCAAAAGACAAATAACTGTCTGGTGGATCACACTAAAGGGAAGCGTGGAGAGCAAATCCCCCAAAACAGTGGTTCTGGTGGAGAATAGAATAGAATAGAATAGAATAGAATAGAATAGAATAGAATAGAATAGAATAGAATAGACCAGACCAGGTTGGAAGAGACCTTCAAGATCATCGCGTCCAACCTATCATCCAACACCACCCAACCAACTAAACCACGCAGCCAAGCACCTTGTCAAGTCTCCTCCTGAACACCTCCAGCGATGGCAACTCCACCACCTCCTTGGGCAGCCCGTTCTAATGGGCAATCACTCTCTGTGTAAAATTTCCTTCTGACCTCCAGCCTGAACCTCCCCTGGCGCAGCCTGAGACTGTGTCCTCTTGTTCTGGTGCTGGATGCCTGGGACAAGAGACCAACCTCTGCCTGTCTACAACCCCCCTTCAGGTAGTTGTAGACAGCAATAAGGTCACCCCTGAGCCTCCTCTTCTCCAGGCTAAACAACCCCAGTTCCCTCAGCCTCTCCTCATAGGGCTTGTGCTCCAAGCCCCTCACCAACTTTGTTGCCCTTCTCTGGACACGCTCCAGCAAGTCAACATCCTTCCTAAACTGAGGGGCTCAGAACTGGACACCGGACTCGAGGTGTGGCCTAACCAGTGCAGTGTACAGGGGCATAATTACCACGATTGGGAGATGGAGACAAAGCTTGATGCAAGCAAAGTGTCTACTTTATTGTACAAAGTATGTTCTTTATATAGGCTAACATAATCAAAAGTAACTAGTGATTGGTAATTAAATGTGTCCATCCGACAGTTACAGATTCGTGACTGGCTGCGGAGAAAATGCCAGGGAACACACATCGCCGGGCAAGGCCCAGGCAGGTGTTAGACAAAAGGCAAACGATGAAGCATCTCTTATCTAAGTTCAGAGAGAAAACAAAAGACGCTTTTGCAATGTTTACCAGCTCTAATTCTCAGGTAGTTGTGGGGCTTCCTGAGTCACAATGGCCGTCGGTAATTAGCTAAAGGCTTTTTTCTCTCTACATAGCTGCAGTTTTTTCCCAAGGTCTGTGGCCTACAAGGGCTAAAACATTTCCTTCTATCAGCTAAGTATTGCTCCCTAAATTCAGTGCATCATTTCCCCCTTTCTGTTTCAGGACAAGAACCTTCTTAAGAGAACGATCAAGAAAACATTGTAAGCATTGCAATATACGAGGTAACAAAAGTAACAGAAAGTAGAGCAACAAAAGCATAAATGATTGTTTTAAGAAAGCTACATAATCACATAAAAAAGAGATGATGGGACTGGCCACTTATCCAAAGGCTATCCCATAAGGCAAGTAGAAAAAGGATTATCAGGAGAGGCAGTAGCCAGACAAAGCAAAACACAACGAACCTTATCTTCAGCACTGTCTTTTACAACCTGCTCTAAAGGTATGTTACACAGAATGACCTTCCTGCTCCTGCTGGCCACACTGTTCCTGATGCAGGCCAGGATGCCATTGGCCCTCCTGGCCACCTAGGCACACTGCAGGCTCATGTTCAGCCTACCATCAACCAGCACCCCCAGGTCCCTCTCTGCCTGGCCGCTCTCCAGCCACTCTGACCCCAGCTTGTAGCTCTGCATGGGGTTGTTGTGGCCGATGTGCAGAACCCGGCACTTGGATGTGTTAAATCTCATGCCGTTGGATTCTGCCCACCTGTCCAGCCTGTCGAGGTCCCTCTGCAGAGCCTCTCTACCCTCCAGCAGATCAACTCCTGCCCCCAGCTTGGTGTCGTCCGTGAATTTACTGATGATGGACTCAATGCCCTCATCCAGATCATCAATAAAGATGTTAAAGAGCACAATAAGCTACAATGTGCTTGGGTGTGGAGAACTGTGCTAGGTTAGGCTTTGGTGTGCTCTGCTGTTCACATCAAAAGCTCAGGAACCTTTGTGTGTCTTCTCAAGGTAATGCAAAGCTAATAGTTGCACTGGACCTTTAGCTATGCCTTTAGTTTAGCTGAGGGACTGGGGTTGTTTAGCCTTGAGAAACAGAGGCCCAGGAGAAACTTTCTTTCTGTAACTACTTGAAAAGATGTTAAGGATTAGAGGGCTGGAGCACCTCTGCTATGAGAACAGACTGAGGGAGTTGGGGCTGTTCAGTCTGCAGAAGAGAAGGCTCCGAGGAGACCTTATTGTGGCCTTCCAGTATCCTGAGGGGGCCTACAAGAAAGCTGGAGAGGGACTTTTTAGGGTGTCAGGGAGTAATAGGACCAGGGGGAATGGAAAAAAACTGGAAATGGGTATATTCAGATTGAATGTTAGGAAGAAGTTTTTCACCATGAGGGTGGTGAGACACTGGAACAGGTTTTCCCAGGAGAATAGAATAGAATAGCATAGCATAGCATAGCATAGCATAGCATAGCATAGCATAGAATAGAATAGAATAGAATAGAATAGAATAGAATAGAATAGAATAGAATAGAATAGAATAGAATAGAATAGACCAGGTTGGAAGAGACCTTCAAGATCAGGTAGAAGCCTCATCCCTGGAGGTTTTTCAGGTCAGGCTGGATGTGGCTGTGAGCAACCTGATGTAGTGTGAGGTGTCCCTGCCCATGGCAGGGGGGTTGGAACCGGATGATCCTTGAGGTCACTTCCAAACCTAACAATTCTGTGATTCTATGATTCTATGTTCTAGTGAGGTGGGGGTCTGGATCTTCTCCCAAGTAACAAGCAATAGGGCAAGAGGAGAGAGTCTCGAGTTGTGCCAGAGGAGGTTGAGATTGGATGTCAGGAAAAATTTCTTCACCGGAAAGTTTATCAAACCCTGGAATAAGCTTCCTAGGGAAGCGATGGAGTCACCATCCCTGGAGATATTTAAAAGACTTGTAGATGTTGTGCTTAGGGATGTAGTTTATTGATGACCTGCAGTGTTGGGTTAATGGTTGGACTTGATGATCTTACACATCTCTTCCAACCAAAATTATTCTATGTTTCTCCTTCAAAACAAACTATGCAACTAATTTCATCCCAGGCTTGCTGTGAACTTGCTGTACTCACCATGCAATGAAGCCATGAAATGAATATAGAAGGAGCCTAAGTAACAGGCAGGTGAAATTAAAATAATCTGAATCCAGAATTTTATTAGCAGTCAAAATCCAACAACTCAAACTGAAACATCATGAGTTTGAAGGGGGGAAAGCAATCCTACAGAGAAAGAAATTGGTGCAACTTTGAAACATCCTTTAATAGGACATGACAAAGAATCACCTTGTCCTAAGGAAAGAATTAGTTGGAAAATGAGCTATTAACAGCCTGAAAGTCCCCTGCTTTCTTGCATTTATTTCTCTCCCTAGAGGTAGCACAAAGGAAGAGCCAAGATGAGTACTGATAATTTTGCAAAGAGTCCAGTACAAAGTACTGAAAAACAGAGACATCCTTGGAAGGCAAACTCGATTTTCCAAAGGGGATGAGTAAGCAATCATTTCCCTCACAGGCAAATGATGAGCCTTCAAAGATGTCATTCATAAAACTGTCCTTAATGAGAGAGCAGAGTGGCTGAATCCAGTGTGGTGGGGTGGAAGGGTAAGGCCAAGAAGCCTCCTCCCTTCCCCCTTGTAAAATAAAAGGGAAAAAAAATTGAAGGGAAAGGAAAAAAAACTCGCAAGCTGAATTAGCAAAGCAGTGGAGCTATATTTACAAAGCAATGTAGGGTTTGCAGAGGAATATTTACAAATTTACAATATCTACAATATATACAAAGATATACAACAGAGTAACACAGAAATGAGAGTGACCCCCTCGGCAGAGAGGGGTTCCCCACCTCCGCTCTCCCCTCTCTTCCCCCCCTTTCCCCAGAATGGGATAGAAAGAGAAAGAAAAGAGAGGGAAAAAAAAAAATGTTAGAAGCAGTTTGTGTTAATTGGAAAGGAGTTAATATACAGGCCTGGTATCTTGTTTTCAAGGCCGAGGCCTTGGCAGAAAGCCCAGCACAGAGACAGAGCTGCAGAGCTGCTGCACCGTGGAAAGGCAGAAGCAAGACTGACAGAGAAGTGCTGGAAATGTCCAGTTCACTCCCAGTTCCGAAGGTGCTTCCTCCCACTACACCAATGAAATAGTTTAGATTATTCCTTCCGTTTACCAACTTCCGTCCACCATATTCCCTTTCTTAAGGGGGCAACGTCAACCGGCCACAAAACATTTCTAAGCTCTCTTAGCAAAGACTTGTTGGTGGATATAGTTGTCTAAATATAGGTATCCAAAGGCACGAACCAGGTGGAGAGGGTCCAGAGTAGGCCACAAAAATTATCCAAGGGCTGCAACACCTCTGCTATGAGGACAGGCTGAGAGAGTTGGGGTCATTCAGCCTGGGGAAGAGAAGGTTTCTGAGAGACCTTTCAGTACTTAAGGGGGCCTATAAGAAAGATGGGGACAATCTTTTTAGGAGGGCCTGTTGAGATAGGACAAGGGGTGATAGCTGCAAATTAAAAAGAGGGGAAATTTATGCCAGATAGAAGGAAGCAATTTTCTGTTATGAGGGTGGTGAAACACTGGCACAAGTTGCCCAGAGAGGTGGTAAATGCCCTATCACTGGAAACATTCCAGGTGAGGTTGGACGGGGTCCTGAGCAAGTCAATCCTTCTTGAAGATGCTCCTGCTCATGGTAGGGATGTTGGATTAGATAACCTCTAAAGACATCTTCCAACCCAAACCATTCTGTAATTCTTTGATTCTGTGAAGATTTGACACGACACAGGGAATCTTGTCTAGGCCCTGACTACCCTTCCAATGCTCAAATCTCCTGTGGGTGCCAAAACATATCTGTAAGCTTTATGTGGACATCTCAGATACCCAAGATGATCTTTAACCACACTCAATGTATATGTGTGGGGAATTTAACTGAGCCAAATGCATTCCAGGCATCAATTCAAATCATCCTACAGTATACATCCATCTTTGGTCAGTATAATTGCTCTACACGCTCTGGGGTTTAACTCCATTGCCCAAACATGGGCATTGAGGACCTAGTTGATACTCAGAGGAGAGACTGCTGACCTGTGAAAAACCCTGTGAGATACCACTGCAACAAACTAAACAGACAATGGCCATGACATTGACTATTTTTGGCTTTAGATATGTGGCTCACAGTAATTCCAGCTCCCTCTTGAAGATTTTACCCCTCCTGATGTTAGGAAAAGAAAACTGTTTTGAATTTAGGAAGAAGCAGATGTTTACTGGTTTGAGTTGCAAGGGACCTTTAAAGGGCATCTAGTCCAACACCCTTGCAGCAAGTAGAGACATCTTAAACTCAGGTTGCTCAGAGCCCCATCCAACCTCACCTGAAATGCTTCCAGGAATGGGGCTTTTACCACCTCTCCAGGCAAATTGTGCCATTGTTTCATCAGCCTCAGTGTAAAAATGTCTTCCTTGTATCTAGCCTCTTGTCCTGTTGCAAGAGACCCTGCTAAAAGATTGTCTCCATCTCTCTTGTATGAGGATAAATGATGAAAGCATTATGCAGTGCAGGTGGTAGGAGCTGGAGTGACATGACAATGAACACACAGGGGTTATACAGGTTTGCAGGTGGACCCTGGTGACTTAGGATCATCTCCAAAGGGATTCAGACCTAAAAGTGGCTCTTCCTCACCCTGTGGGCCCACCCAGCTATCACTGCAACCCATGAAAGATGTGAACTCAGACAAGATGAAAGTAGAGCACAGAAAACATATACAGAAGAGACAGGAAAAAGAAACTCTGGAGATATTTGGGTGAGGAACACACAAAGTGGTAGGCAAATGGGGTGGATTTCATAGAAACATAGAATCATTTAAGTTGGAAAAGACCTTTGAGATGGAGTCAGGACCTCTAATTATAACATCTTCTCTTTTTCTAAGTTTCTTAATAAAATGCTACAAAATCTGGTCCAGTATTGCCAGCATCAAAAAACCACTGACCTGTACCAGCCCAAGCCAGAAAAAACTGAGGCTATTTAGATTCATTTCTTACATGCATCTGTGAAGCTGCACCCTCAAGATGCATTATTTAACAGTGTAGAGAAACACAGAACTATTTGACCATTTTGCACAGAAAATAGCCAGGATGACAGGTAACAATTACTTTAATGGCAGGAGAGCCCCCTGAAGGTTACTGGAATGGTCACTGATGAGCCTGGAACACAGCTTCACAGCAGCCTAATATTAAACTCTGAAATCTGTTGCAGAGCAAAGTTAATTTTTAAACAGCAAGAAATACATAGTCAACTACCCTTTTCTTCCTCCCTCCACCCCCAAGCCCCCCAAACACTGGGTCTGGCGGTTATTCTGATCCCTGGAGTTTGATGCATGTTTGATTCACAGACTGCAGCATGTGTGCACCAGATGGCCCCGAGTTAATGAACACAAACTCATCATTTTTACTCACAAGGGAAATGTGCAGCTCAATCTGATTTGTATTCGACAACTAAAAATATTTTAGTATTTTTAGTGAGCATTTTACTGTTACAAAATGGCATTTGAGGAAAGCATTAAAAGAACACAGCCTACCCAACAAATGTACTTCCACAGATGAAGAGCGGCGCTGCTGCCTTTCCCCACTTTCTCATCAGATCCAAGCTAACATACTCCCAAGGCTTAAAACTGCAAGCAGCACATAAAGCAAGCTATAAGATCTGGGGCCTTCTCAGGCACCATTAAGCCATTTGTAAAAAGTCTCCTGAGTTCACTGAGAGAAGGATTGGGCTTGAGTTTGTTACCACAGCAGGTTTGAAAGGACAGGGGTCATCTTCTCAGCTAGCATAAAACAAAGTGCCTGCCTGGAAACCACTAGAGCTGTGATCATTTATACTGGCTAATGATCGGCCTGCATGGGGTCACTGTGATTTTCATGTGTGGTGCACAAGATGGAACAGCAGGAGAATATAAAATATACAAAAAAGCAGTATTACGCTGCCATGATCTACCAAAGATTTTTTTCCCTCCTAATGAACCAAGAGGTATTTGTTAAAAGGCGAAAACAAGAGCCCCCAGTCTCTGACCCAAAAATGGATTACTTCCCTTGGAGTCAACGGGCACAAATCCATGATTGCAAACACAGGGCAGAAGCCACGTTCCTAGCGTTTAAAGGAGTCTTCACATCACTTTTCACTCAAAAAGCTGCTGGGCATGTAAAATGTTAATGCCATTTTAGCCTGGAATGTGACTTCCTGTCTACTCTCTTTGATTTTACATGCTTGAGTGTGACACACACCACAGCATCATAAAGTGCAGATCACAAGGCATTACATACTGATGTGAATGTTTGATATATAGTTGGGTGGCTGCTGTTACCCTTTCATTAGAGTGATGCATTCTCTACCCATTTTTTCAAGACCACAAAGAATAAATCAGAATAAATAAAAACAGAGAAGAAAGTAACATACTAACCCTAATTCTTTCTACCACATTCTTCAAGAAGTGAGCTGGCCAAGCCAGGTCACATAAGAAGTGACTCCCAGATGCCATGTGTAAACTACTCAGAGATGGGCATCTGGGTCTTTCATCTGCCAAAGTCATTCCAGCAGTAGATACCTGCCAAACCAATCTACTGGAGGCCTAACACATTTCACATCCTCTCCCAAAAGGAAGAGGCAGTGCCAGGAGGGAGTATTACTGTGTAATGACTGATTTCTTATCAAAGAGGAAGACAAACAGATCCTGTGTGCAATGCCAGCTCCATAGCAGTATTCCACAGAGCATGTGGAGTGTCTGCTTGACAGCCTATTTACCTCTCCAGCTACACACTTTCTCAGCTACACTCATCTCCATTATACATCTGTGATCAACTTATTAGTTAATAAATGGCAAGGTACCAATACAACTCCACCTTGTACAATGATCACAGTCAAACACAATGGCTGAGCTGATGAAAAAGAGAGAAAAGAAACAGTATCACAGTATCAGTATCACAGTATCACCAAGGTTGGAAGAGACCTCGAGGATCATCGAGTCCAACCTGTCACCACAGACCCATGACTAGACAATGGCACCAAGTGCCACGTCCAATCCCCTCTTGAACACCTTGAGGGACAGTGACTCCACCACCTCCCCGGGCAGCCCATTCCAATGACTAATGACTCTCTCGGTGAAGAACTTTCTCCTCAGCTCGAGCCTATTCATGCACTTGAAGTTCGAGAGAGAAAAAGGGGATTGCTATCACTGGGATGAGCACATAAAACAGACAGGCTGTCCTGGCTATTTAGAGGAGCCTCTTGCAGCAGCTGGAATAATACTGCATAACAGGACTTAGGGGTGAGCTGGGAGAGAAATGGGAGAAGCATCTGAAGAAACACCTAGGAAGCTTCAAACACTGAGGAGGACAAGCTTTGCGTGTCCGGTCTCATATCTCTCGTGGCAGCTTTGCAGGAAACTGGTGAAGGGCACTAGATGCTTCTTGCCAAAATCATGCTGAGCCCATGACAAGTCACCCCAGCACCCTCTCCTCCTGTCCTTGGGGATGGCAATGCAACAGAGAGCACTGCTTGCACGGCTGCTCTGCCCTCCATCTAGCCCACAGGGCAGCCAAACTGTAAGATGACAGTAAGATTACTCATACACAGGAAGATTACCCATACAGCCACAGCCTGGTTTCTGTGGGGATAGAGATAGTTCTTTTCCTCCTAACTAGTGTAATGTTGGATTTAGTTTGAGAATAACGTTGATAACACCCTGATGCTTTAGTTGTTGCTAAGTAGTATACTAAGGCAAGGATTTCTCAGTTTCTCACATCTTTTCAGCAAGAGTGCTGGAGAGGCACAAAAACCTGGGAGAGGATATAGCCAGGAAAAAGGAGAAAAAAACCCACAACCACAAAACAAAACCACAAAACCCACAAACCCCAAAAACATACCACCACTCCTCCCACCCACACAAACCCACAACAAAAACAAACAACAATAAAACCCTACACAACTGAAGAAGCAAAAAAATTACAACACAGGATACTGAGAGGCCATTGTGGTCTCCTAAACCACGGAAGAATGAGCTGAGTGAAACACCCAACAAGGTCCCAGTCATCACTAGATATCACTAAGAAACCCCTAATCAAGCTTTGCTTCCTGCTCTTTGTGTTGCCTCAGACAACTCGTCTACAGCTCTTCACTAAAGCTTCTCTGTTTTAAACTGAAATGCTTGCTGTTTGCCATAAAAATATTTCAAGGAAGGGATCATCTCCCATCAGGTGATAATGCAGTGTCAGTGCAATGTGCAGGAGATCCCATTTCACCAGGATCATCAAGGAGCTGGTGCTGTGGAGCAATCTCACAGCCATCACAAACTGGGCAGTATGCTCCCTCTCTCAGGACATCTCTTTTCTTTCACACACATACCAAATCATGTTTACATGGACATAAACTGATAATCTTGATGGTTTTCTAAGGAACAGAATCTGGTTTCTGACCTGCCCTACACAGTCTACAAAGTGTAATAGAAATCTTGGAATAAAAATCTGTTTGACTTAACTGAGGGAGTCAAAACTCAATTTAGAAACACCAATTGTGACTTTTCCTCTCTAATCATTCCTGTATCCATTCAGACTGGCTCTAGCATGTATGTCTTCATCTCATCGATCTCCCCTCCAATACAAACTTTCTGATGTGCAAGTTGTTCACTCTTCCCATCCTTTACAACTGGAGACAAACAAGGGATGTGTGAGGTCTTTGATGGGTGAGCATGGGCAATCTATCACCCTTGACAAGCCAGCACAGGGGGAAGTCCTCACTTCTTACACCTGATGTTCCAAATGGTGATTTGAAACGTGCATTCTTCTTCCATGCTGGAAGAGAAAATGCTGTTCTGGTCTGGATTGCCTCTGGTTTAGAATCATAGAATTGTCAGGGCTGGAAGGGACCTCAAGGATCATCTAGTTCCAAACCCCTGCCATGGCCAGGGACACCTCACACTACATCAGGTTGCTCAGAGCCACATCCAGCCTGGCCTTCAAAACCTCCAGGGATGAGGCTTCTACCACCTCCCTGGGTAACCTGTTCCAGTGTCTCACCACCCTCATGGGGAAGAATTTCTTCTGAACATCCAATCTGAATCTATGAGGACAGACTGAAAGAGTTGGGGCTGTTCAGTCTGGAGAAAAGAAGGCTCGGAGGTGACCTTATTGTGGCCTTCCAGTATCTGAAGGGGGCCTACAGGAAGGCTGGGGAGGGACTTAGGATCTCAGGTAGTGATAGGACTAGGGGGAATGGAATGAAGCTGGAGGTGGGGAGATTCAAGCTGGATGTGAGGAGGAAGTTTTTCACCATGAGAGTGGTGAAACCCTGGAATGGGTTGTCCAGGGAGGTGGTCGAGGCCCCGTCCCTGGAGGTGTTTAAGAGCAGGCTGGATGAGGCTCTGGCCAGCCTGATCTAGTGTGAAGTGTCCCTGCCCATGGCAGGGGGCTTGGAACTAGATGATCCTTGTGGTCCCTTCCAACCCTGACTGATTTTATGTTTCCATGATACCCATTTCTAGTTTTGATCCATTCCCCCTAGTCCTATCACTCCCTGACACCCTAAAAAGTTCCCCTCCAGCTTTCTTGTAGGCCCCCTTAAGATACTGGAAGGCCACAATAAGGTCTCCTTGGAGCCTTCTCTCCAGCCTGAACAGCCCAAACTCTCTCAGTCTGTCTCTGTAGGAGAGGTGCTCCAGCCCTCTGGTCATCCTTGTGGCTCTTCTTTGAACACATTCCATCACGTCCATATCTTTCTTGTAATAGGTTTGTTTCTGTATGGCTAATTAATAAATAAACTGTTTAAACAGCCCGAATTATTGCCTTGCCCTGGAGCCATAATGCCACGTTATTAGAGATGGTGATAAAAGTGGCATGGAGTTCCTAACATTTCACAAGCACTGATTTTAGCTTCTCACAAAGCAGTATTGCTGCTGCACCAGTATATCTCAGCACATCTTTTTAAGGCAGATTTCCCTATTCACCTTCTCATTCTTCCCTTACTCACATCCCTCTTAAATGCAAGCCAAGGAAACAAATAATGTTTCAGCCTATGCCATGCACCATTAAAAATAGGCATGCAGCACACCCCATGCATAATTCATTCTCCCTGTATTTCCAGTCAAGACATCTTCATTTTGCAAGTGTAAAGTGACAATTCTTGCAGATTTGGTAAATAATCTTCTACATCTGTTACAAGCTAGCAGACACCATTTGGCAAGTGTTAAAAAAAATACCATATAGGACCAGGAATATGGCCGTTTGTTTGGTTAGAAGCATCCCTGAACTGCAAGTGTAGGGGAAAAAAAAGAAAGATGACTTGAAGGTTCTTTCCTTCTAACAGAAATATTCTAATTTTCCAGCCACTTATCTCTCTATTTCCTTTGTGTATTACATGCTCCTCATTTTTCACTCTCTTCTTTTCTCACATACATCATTTCACTGCATCATCTTGTTTTGCAAATATTGATTTTTAAATTACTTTTTTTCCCCTTCTTTTTAATGTTGACATTTCAGCCATGCAAACTCAGAATAAGCTTTAATTCCCTTCCTGCTCAGGCTGCTTGTGTCCTGTTCATGTAGCCTGACTCCCCAGGCCTCTCCCCACCTATATTTGCTGTCTCTCTGCTTTTCCCACTAGCCCACTCTTTTCCATCAGCCTATTTCAGTCTGTATTCCTGCCTTCATTTGCCATCTACCTAATTTAGCTCTGTTCTTTTAAGTCTTATTAGCTTTGCATCAGAAGTGCAAGGAGTAATGCTGTCATAACAAAGAGAGGGAGAGCTTGTAGGCCCACTTTACACAGTGATTTAGCAGGGTGAGGAGCACCTTGCTGCATACTAATGCTGTTTTAATAACTGGTGACTGTGCTAACAGTATGTGGGCTCTGAGTAAGCTGGGAATGTGATTTGTGTGCACATGAGGAGTTAAGATAATGTGAGAATACACATTTGGACCAAGTTTGCCACGAGCAGTAATATCACCCACACTCAACTCTTTTCTCTGTGTTCCATTTAGATGTTTTTCTCCTACTACAAGTGAAGAAATTGTTTATGATGAGGGTGGTGAAACACAGGCACGAGTTGCCTGGAGAGGTGGTAGATGCCCCATCCCTGGAAACATTCCAGGTCAAGTTGGACAGGGTTCTGTGCAACCTGATCTAGGTCCCTGCTTACTGCAGGAGGGGGTGGACTGGATGATCTTTAAAAGTCACTTCTGTCGTGGGTTGGAAGGGTAAGGCCAAGAAGCCTCCTCCCTTCCCCCTTGTAAGGTAAAGGGAAAGAAAAAAAATTGAAGGGAAAGGAAAAAAAACTCACAAGCTGAATTAGCAAAGCAGTGGAGCTTTATATTTACAAAGCAATGAAGGATATGCAGGGGAATATATACAAATTTACAATATTTACAATATATACAAAGATATACAACAGAATAACACAGAAATGAGAGTAACCCCCCCTTGCCGAGGGGTTCCCCACCTCCGCTCTCCCCCCTCTCCCCCCCCTTTCCCCAGAGTAGTTTGGAAAAGAGGGAGAAAGAGAAGGAAAGAAGTTAAAAGCAGTTTTGTGTTAATTGGAAGCAGTTAATACAGGCCTTATCAGGTTTGTCAGTTTGAAGGCCGGAGCCTTGGCAGAAAGCCCCGCACAGAGAGAGAGCTGCTGCACTGTGGAGAGGCGGAAGCAAGACTGACACAGAAGTGCTGGAATGCCCAGTTCACTCCCAGTTCAGAAGGTGCTTCCTCCCACTTTACCAATGAAATTAGTTTAGATAATTCTTTCCGTTTACCAACTTCCGTCCACCATATTCCCTTTCTTAAGGGGACAGCCTCAGCCGGTGACAACTTCCCACCCAAATCAGTCTATGATTCTATAATACCACACTTTGCTCTGTACACTCAAATGCACTCCATTTGCATTCCAGTCCTTCATTTAAAGAAATAACATAACTGATGCTATCTGTATAGCTACATGGAGCAATCCAGATCTAATTAAAATGATGCTGATGCAGCAGCTATGCTCACAACTCACTGCTGCTTTTGCACCCCCTTGCACAGACGGTCAGCAAAAACATCTCCAATGCCCCATGGATCCAATCCTGCCATTTCCTCTGAAACTGCAAATCTCCTTGAGTGCCTCCAGCACATCCTCTGAAGCTCACCCTCCAAGAGAGCTCTGTCCTGTGCCAAGACTTGCAAGCACTGCCTTGGGCATGGCTGGAGGGTGTCCTCTGGAGCATGCACAGCCCCGCATGCTTGAGTGCACTTGACAGATCCTCTGTAGTGCTGCCCAAGGAAGAATTTGCTTTTATTGGTACTGTGGCAGCAAACCAACTGGCAGAAATTCAAAAGTGATAACACAGTGGTTCCTAAGGAGTCACATTTAACATGTGAAGGGGAAGAAAACAAGTTTCTAAGTTTGTTCAAGTTTCAGAGAAGAGAACCTAAAATATCAGAATTTTAAAATCATTAAAAAGACAAGGTGGGAGGGGGAACACAAAGCCAGTGTGTCCTTTTGCAGGCAATGTTTGAAGAACTTTAGAAATGCTATGTGGACCATATTGATTTTTGTGTCTTTGATGGGAATTGAATTGAAAAGCTTACTACCTCAGGTTTTGAAGCTTGTTTGCCTAGAGTGTTCCACAGCAAAACTGGGAAAAAGGGGGAAAGAAATATAAAACAAAAGGATTCTTTTTTTCTGGTGAGCCAGAAGTGGTGGTGACAAGAGACCTCCTATAGATTTTACATTCTCATCTCCTGGAGTTGGAAATCACACAAACATATTCATTGCTTATAGACAGACATTGCATTTTGTCAGTGCAGTTCATCATGAAAGCCAAGATGATGGGTGGGTTTTTTTTTCTTCTTTTATTTTTCCTCCTTTTTATGTGATTAAAAATGGTCATAAGGATTTCTATCAGGATTACCTCAATAAACTGAAAAAGGAGGTAACACCCTGCCATTCTCCTTTAGGGTTGATATGCTTAGTGTGAGACATTGGGAAAAAGAAAAGATGTTCCACTGCCTTAATCATTTTTGTGGCTCTGTGCTGCACTCTTTCAAACAGTTCCCTGAGGTTCTTCTTGAACTGAGGGGCCCAAAACTGGACACAATATTCCAGATGCAGCCTCAACAGGGCAGAGTAGAGGGGGAGGAGAACCTCTCTCAACCTACTAACCACAGCCCTTCTAATCCACCCCAGAATGGCATTGGCCTCTTAGCCACAAGAGCACATTGCTGGCTCATGGCCAACCTTCCATCCACTAGGACCCCCAGGTCCTTTTCCCCTTCACTGTTCTCCAATGGGTCAGTCCCCAATCTATACTGATCCATGGGGTTATTCTTTCCCAGGTGCAAGACTCTACACTTGGTCTCCTTACTTTTTAGGGGAATATACCTGCAAGATGCTTTGGTGGTGGTGTTATATTAACTTGCCAGTGTGTGAAATGGATGATAGGTTGGACACAATGATCTCAAAGGTCTCTTCCAACCTGGTCTATTCTATTCTATTCTATTCTATTCTATTCTATTCTATTCTATTCTATTCTATTCTATTCTATTCTATTCTATTCTGAAATTACTCTTTAATTTAATTCTGGTGCAGACTGTGAGTTTTTTCCCAAACTTTACATGGAAAGGAGCTCGAAACATTTCCTGGTTGCTGCAGCCCTTGTCACAGTGAGGCTGGTAACACTGATATATTTTCCCAGAACACAGATAAATTTTCCAAGCTCCATTAAGACTCAGATTAAGGGATCTTCACCAAAAAGGTTGTCAAGTCCTGAAACAGGCTGCCCAGGGAAGCGGTGGAGTCACCATCCCTGGAGCGACTCAGAAGACATGCAATTGTGGTGTTGAGAAACATGGTTTAGTGGTGACTTGGCAGTGCTGGGTTAACAGTGAGACTCAATGACCTTAAAGGTCTGTTCCACCCAGAACAATTCAATGATTCTATGATAATACATCTGCATGTTTGTTTAGTAGGATTTCCACAAATTGATGTTTTCTCTCACCTGAAAGTATTTTCAGTTTAGGATGACAGTTAACTATTCACTTTTATCTTTATGTAGTGGTATAGGTTAAGGACTGACCTCTTGGAGAGCAGCATAGAGGAAAGGGACCTGGGGATCCTGGTGGACAGAAGGATGACCATGAGCCACCAATGTGCCCTTGTGGTCAAGAAGGCTAATTTCTTCCTTGGCTGTATTATAAGAGGTGTGGCTTTTAGGCTGAGAGAGGTTCTCCTCCCCATCTACTCTGCCCTGGTGAGGCCACATCTAGAACACTGTGACCAGTTCTGGGCCCCTCAGGGAACTGCTTGAAAGAGTCCAGCACAGAGCAACAAACATGCTGCATGCAGTGTGAAGGGCAACTGGCAGGAGGATGAAGTCAGGCTCTTCTCAGTGGTGTCCAATGATAGGAAGAGGGGTGCAAGCTGAAGCATGGGAGGTTCCACACAAATGTAAGGAAAAACTTTTTCAGTGTGAGGATGACAGAGCACTGGAACAGGCTGCTCAGAGATGTCTCCATCTCTGGAGACATTCAAAACCCACCTAGATGTGTTCCTGTGTGACCTAATGTAGGTGGCCCTGCTGTGGCAGGGGGTTTGAACTTCACAGTATCACAGTATATTAGAGGTTGGAAGGGACCTCAGGAGACTATCAAGTCCAACCCCCCTGCCAAAGCAGTATCACTTAGGGTTGAAATTTTACTTATCACCCTGCTTCTTTGTCTGTTGATATGAAACTCTAACACATCATGGTCACTGCAACCAAGATTACCCCCAGTCTTAACATCTACAACCAGTCCTTCTTCGTTTGTTAATACCAGGTCCAGCACTGCACTTAACCTTGTTGGTTCTTCAACTACTTGCAGGAGAAAGTTGTCATCAATGCACTGAAGGGACCTTTTGGACTGTTTGTGCTTGGCTGTGTGACTTGAAGCCCATTACAAGCCCTAACATACTGTGACTCTGTGATTCTGTGATCTATAAAGCCTCAACCCCTTCCCCTCAAAAAAAAAACCCAAAACACACAAAACCCCCAACCAAACCAAAAAGAAATAACCCAGAATGTGTTTATGCCTTTTCCCGTGTAATACAGCAACAGCAGCCAACACCAGGAGACTTGATCTTACAGCTTCCCAATGCAAAGGAGAAGAAGGTTGGTAGTGATAGAACTGAGGAGGATCCTTAACAAAATTAAGTTATTTTAATATGATAATAACAGCCTATTTTCCCAAATGCTCTCAACTTTCAGGAAAGCTACTAGCTAACTGCCAGATGCTCATTACATGGAAGTAACATTAAACAGATATGTCAGACAGATGTACTTGTTTTGCTCTATCTGTGTCACAACTCTAAGCTGTACACATCACAGTATCATGCAGCTCACAGCCTAATAGAATGGCACATGAAAATGTAATTGCATTACACTGAGATGATAGGAGTAAAGTCATCACATGACAAGTTGTCCCAGGATGATAGTATCTGTCCCACATTATATTATTTGGGGAATAATAAACATTATATGTAGGAAAACACTGTGCCAAAATAAGCTGGGTCATCCCACAGAGCTTGTGACAGATGGCAATTCTAGCTCTATAATCAAAGTAACAATTAACCAAGGAGTTTAAAAAAAACAACAAAATAATCAACCCACATTTGCAATGCAGTTCTCCACATCAGGGATGTGCTGCAATATTCAGCAGTGTTTTCAGATACACTGATCATACCAGTTAAAGGTGGGTACTGAAAGGAAATATCTCCTCTCCTGCAGAAAGCACCAGGGATCACCGATATCCAGCACTTATTTCAAGTGTTAATGGCTGTGTCAAAATGGAGCCTTCAAGTGGAAATGAGGCCGTGTTCAAAAGATCTAACACCCCACACACACACACCCCCCACACCCCCCGCATTCCCTCACTGACTTGTTTGGCAGTTTACTTCATGAATATAGCCATTTTTATTCTATTCATTCAATATCCATAATACTGCAGCATTTCACCTGCTTGTTATCTGCCTCTAAATTGACTGCTGAAATAAACTCTTAAATCTATCACTTAGTGAACTGGCAGGATAATCAAGACATAGCATCACTTCTGTATGACAACCAAAGCATCTGAACTTTAAAATTAGGATTTTCTGTGGTTTAATTTGTCAGAATATTTTCACATACATTTTTATTAACTTCTTGTTTGTTGCCCACCTTCACATATCGATCACCAAGGGCTTAAATGAACTTAGGGGCATGAGTTGCCTCTCAAAATTGTAAGGGTCTCTCTCCCTTGTTTTTTATGAATTGAAATTCAAGAGGAGATTGGACGTGGCACTTAGTGCCATGGTCTAGTCATGAGGTCTGTGGTGACAGGTTGGACTTGATGATCTTTGAGGTCTCTTCCAACCTTGGTGATTCTGTGATTTTGTGAAATGACACAGGGGAATGGTGAAAGTAAAAGAAATACATATACATACATATATAAATAAAAAACAGGGGTGGAGTCATCAGTAATAATAAGCAAAGAGAAGGAGCCACCTTACATTATGATTATGGCACAGTAAGAGATGTGTTGAGCTTTCTCTGTCCATGGCTTCTATTAAGGTGCTAGGAGTTTTGTGGTCAGTTTGGGCAACACAGAATGACAGAAGCACAGATGACAGACATGCTGACCACTAGGCATTTACAATTTGACTGGCATGTGATCCCAGGAAAGTTTGCTCTCTACCATCATGACAGTACTCTCTGGCCACAGAACTTGCTTGTTTTCTGTACATCATGTCTTTCTGGTACATCAGGCTTTCACATTGTGACATTAGACAAACAACTGTGAATTGTGAAGCACACAAACCACTGCACCACAGGGGCCAGGAAATTGAATATTGATGAACAAAGCAATGGTTCTCTCAGCGAATCTATAAATTCATAAATTCTGGCTGAAGGACAAGGCTCAGAGGGTTGTGGTCAGTGGCATGAAGTCTAGTTGGAGGCCTGGGGCTAGTGGTGTTCCCCAGAGAGCATTACTGGGTTCAGCCCTGTTTAAGCTATTCATCAATGACCTGGATGAAGTGATAAAGTGTATCCTCAGCAAGGTGCTCATGATATGAATGTGTCATGATACAAATGACACACCTGAAGGCTGTGCTGCCATTCAGCAAGACCTAGATGGGCTGGAGAGCTGGGCAGGGAGGAACCTAATGACATTCAACAAGGGCAAGTGTAGCGTAGTGCATTTGGGGAAGAACAGCCCCATGTATCAGTGAAGATTAGGGGATGATGATCTGCTGGAAGGAAGCTCTGGAGAAAAGAACCTAACAGACAACAGGATGACCATTTGCCAACAACATGCCTTCATGGCTGAGAAGGTCAGTGGTGTCGTGGGGTGCATGAAGAATTATGTGGCCAGCAGCTTGAAGCAGGTTCTCCTCCCACCGTGCTCTTCCCTAGACCATATCTGGAGCACTATGTCCAATGCCGGGCTCCTCAATTCAAGGGGGATAGGCAATTACTGATGGAATGGAATGGAATGGAATGGAATGGAATGGAATGGAATGGAATGGAATGGAATGGAATGGAAAGGCTTGACCTCCTCTTCACCAACAGGGAAGGACTGGTGGGTGATGTGGTGGTCGGAGGGTGTTTGGGGGCCAGTGACCACGAGATAATTGAATTTTCGGGTTTTCGTCAAGTTAAGAGGGGTAGCAAGAAGACCTCCACTCTGGACTTACGGAGGGCAGACTTCGGGTTACTCAAGGAACTAATTCAGAGGGTTCCTTGGGATAAAGCCCTTAATAATAAAGGGGGCCAGGAGAGCTGGACCTACTTCAAGGAAGAATTGTTGAAGTCTCAGGGACAGGCTGTGCCAATGTGCCGGAAGATGAGCCGCCGGGGCAGACGGCCAGCCTGGATGGTTAATGAACTTCTAATGGAACTGAGGGAAAAAAAGAGGGTGTATCACCTTTGGAAGAGAGGGGAGGCAACCCACGGAATGTTTAAGGATGTTGCTAGGTGTTGTAGGAAGAAAATTAGGGAGGCAAAAGCACATTTGGAGCATAGACTGGCCTCTACTGTGAAAGACAACAAAAAGACCTTCTATAAATACATTAATAGCAAGAGGAAGGGAAAGGACAACCTCCACTCTTTGACTCACATGGAGGAAAATGTTGTATCAAGAGATGAGGAAAAGATAGAGATACTTAACACCTTCTTTGCCTCAATTTTTACTAGAAGGACAGGACGTCTTCCTGACAGCTGGCCTGCAGAGCTGGCAGAAGGAGCCAGGGAGCTGCACAGTTTCCCTATGTTCCATGAGGAGGTGATTGGAACTCTCCTCAGCAGCTTGGATCCCCACAAGTCCATGGGACCAGATGGGATTCATCCTAGGGTGCTGAGAGAGCTGGCAGATGAGCTGGCCAAGCCACTATCCATCATTTTCCAGCAGTCCTGGCTCACTGGAGTGGTCCCAGGGGACTGGAAGCTGGCCAATGTTGTACCCATCCACAAGAAGGGCCAGTTGGATGAGCCAGGGAAATTATAGGCCTGTCAGCCTGACCTCAGTGCCAGGCAAGATCATGGAACAGGTCATCCTGAGTGCAATAACACAGCACTTAGAGGATGGCCAAGGGATCAGGCCTAGCCAGCATGGATTTAGGAAGGGCAGGTCCTGCCTGACCAACCTGATCTCCTTCTACGATCAGGTGACCCGCCTGGTGGATGTGGGGAGGCCTGTGGATGTAGTCTACCTGGACCTCAGCAAGGCCTTTGACACCGTCCCCCATAGCAAACTCCTGGCCAAACTGTCAGCCCATGGCTTGGACATCAGCACTCTGAGCTGGGTTAGGAACTGGCTGGATGGCTGAGCCCAGAGAGAGGTGGTGAATGGTGTCACATCCAGCTGGTGGCCAGTCACTAGTGGTGTCCCCCAGGGATCAGTGCTGGGCCCCATCCTCTTTAACATCTTTATTGATGATCTGGATGAGGGCATTGAGTCCATCATCAGTAAATTTGCTGACAACACCAAGCTGGGGGCAGGAGTTGATCTGCTGGAGGGTAGAGAGGCTCTGCAGAGGGACCTCGACAGGCTGGACAGGTGGGCAGAATCCAACGGCATGAGATTTAACACATCCAAGTGCTGGGTTCTGCACATTGGCCACAACAACCCCATGCAGTGCTACAGGCTGGGGTCAGAGTGGCTGGAGAGCAGCCAGGCAGAGAGGGACCTGGGGGTACTGGTCGATGGTAGGCTGAACATGAGCCTGCAGTGTGCCCAGGCAGCCAGGAGGGCCAATGGCATCCTGGCCTGCATCAAGAACAGTGTGGCCAGCAGGAGCAGGGAGGTCATTTTGCCCCTCTACACTGCACTTGGTTAGGCCACACCTCGAGTCCTGTGTCCAGTTCTGGGCCCCTCAGTTTAGGAAGGATGTTGACTTGCTGGAACGAGTCCAGAGAAGGGCAAAGAAGTTGGTGAGGGGTTTGGAACACAAGCCCTATGAGGAAAGACTGAGGGAGCTGGGGTTGCTCAGCCTGGAGAAGAGGAGACTCAGGGGTGACCTTATCACTCTCTACAACTACCTGAAGGGAGGTTGTAGACAGGCGGATGATGGTCTCTTCTCCCAGGCAGCTAGTACCAGAACAAGAGGACACAGTCTCAGGCTGCGCCAGGGGAGGTTCAGGTTGGATGTTAGGAAGAAATTCCTGTCAGAAAGAGAGATTGGCGATTGGAATGGGCCGCTCAGGGAGGTGGTGGAGTCACTGTCATTGGAGGTGTGCTGGAGGAGACTTGATAGGGTACTTGGTGCCATGGGTTAGTTGTTTGGGTGGGTTGGATTGGTTGATGGGTTGGACGCGATGATCTTGAAGGTCTCTTCCAACCTGGTTTGGTTTATTCTAAATTATTCTAAATAAAGGAATGGAATGGAATGGAATGGAATGGAATGGAATGGAATGGAATAGAATAGAATAGAATAGAATAGAATAGAATAGAATAGAATAGTATCATTCAGGGTTGGAAGGGACCACAAGGATCATCTAGTTCCAACCCCCCTGCCATGGGCAGGTGTTGCAGTTTGAGCTGGGTGCCCCCCTGCAATGTTTACTTCCTGTGTCCAGAAGTCCAGCCCAGAGGGGTGGACACAGGAAATTATGTAGTATTTCCTACCACAATCCTTTGCACCACTATAAGATCCAGTGCGGAGTCTAGCACGCTCTCTTTTCTTCCTCCTCCGTCAGCCGATAACTGGGGGAGATGTCTCCTGGCTTTGGGCCTGGCTAGGCTGTGGCTGGTTGACGTTGTCCCCTTAAGAAAGGGAATATGGTGGATGGAAATTGGTAAACCGAAAGAATAATCTAAACTAATTTCATTGGTGAAGTGGGAGGAAGCACCTTCTGAACTGGGAGTGCAGGAAAGATATCCTGGGCACTCCGGTACTTTATCTTCAGTCTTGCTTCCGCCTCTTCTTTGGGTAGCAGCTCTCTCTCTGCTGGGCTTTCTGCCAAGACTTCGGCCTTGAAACCGATAAGATAGAAGGCCTGTATTGACTCCTTTCCAATTAACACAAAACTGCTTTTAACTTCTTTCTTTCTTCTTTCTCCCTTTTTCTGACCTACTCTGGGGAAAGGGGGGGAGAGAGGGGAGAGCGGAGGTGGGGAACCCCCTCTGCCGAGGGGGGTTACTCTCATTTCTGTGTTACTCTGTTGTATATCTTTGTATATATTGTAAATATTGTAAATTTGTATATATTCCCCTGCATATCCTTCATTGCTTTGTAAATATAAAGCTCCACTGCTTTGCTAATTCAGCTTGTGAGGTTTTTTTTCCCTTTCCCTTCAATTTTTTCTTTCCCTTTACCTTACAAGGGGGAAGGGAGGAGGCTTCTTGGCCTTACCCTTCCAACCCACCACATAGGCCCAAGGCCATGTGGGGATGGGCAGTCTCAGATCTGGCCTGCTGAGACTAGCCTAGCAGTGGGAGGAGGAAGAAGAAGCCCTGGGGGTCTTGGGTGTACCCTCAGGTGGGGATGGGATCTCTCTGGGTCTGTTTTGGGATTTTTCTTTGTCCCTGCACTTTTGGGTTTCTGTAAATGTTCACTGCTTTCTATTTAAACTTTCCATCACTTTTGCAATCCGTTTGTCTGAGTGTTTATTGTTGCCAGGGGTGGGGAAGGGGGCTGCCTCAACCCAGCACATTCTTGGTAGCAGAGGATGGTTGCAGTGGGCGAGCCAGCCAGGAGTAGGAGTTGGTTATTGTGGCTAATCTGCAGATTGGATTGCAAAAGATAAGAGAGTTTATATTTAGTTCTGGGCATCGTTTTGGTTTTTTGGCAGTTGGGGGCTCATGTGTTGTTCTTGGGGCGATTGTGTTAAGTTCTTGTGGACTGCAGGGGGACACCTGGCGCGTGGCCGGTGGCACAGAGTCCCTCCTGCTATTTCAAGCAGGAGTGGTCCTTAACCATCGGAATGGGGGCACCGCTTGAGAATGTGGGACCTGCCCTTCCTCTACCCTTTATTCTCTGCGGAGCGGCAGAAGCGGCAGGGAGTGAAGTGGGGGAGGGGCAGCGGCGAGCAGAGCAGAGTCAGGTCCATTTTTGCTGCGGGGTAGGGTCAGCCGCGGCGAGCGGGCGAGCTCGGCTCCCTGTGTGCGAACGGGGACTGCAGTTGAAAAGCTGTTCCCAAGGGCCCTGAGGACGTTCTCATGGCTTTCGCTGGAGGAGGCGTTTGAATGCCCAAGGGGTGGAGGCGATTTTGATTCTGTACCGTGGCAGCAGAGGTGGCCAGAGCCCTACTGTGTGCTCGGGTGGCGGCTGGCCCGGCCATGTGCTCGGAGCGGCGCCGGTGGCCCCCGGCCGTCCACCCGGGCTGCAGTGGCGGCGGGACCCGCCGTGCGCTCGGAGTGGCGCCGGTGGTCCTGGCCGTGCGTTCGGGCTGCAGCGGGGCCGGCCCTAGTCTCTTCCCCGACCTTTTCAGACTAGTTCCGAAAATGGCGCCGAGCACCTGGCTCCACCTCTCTTCTTCTCAGTAGGTTGTGGTGCAGTCCCTCCCTCTGCCAGGGGAGGGTTGTGTTGTTGGATGCTGTCACTTTTTGGTGCGCGAACGCCTAGTGGGAAGGCGGTGTACTGTGACATGCATCTGTATAGCCTCAGGCCGCGGCTGGAAGCGGTCAGCACTGGGCTTGAGATAGGTCCGTGCAGGGTTGTGAAAGGCTCAGCGCGCTGTTTTCCTGGAGGGGTGGAGAAGCAGTTAGAGCCTGATTGTTCTGACTGGCTTGCCCCAGGGGTGGAAATATGCCGCTGAGTAAATAGAGATGGGAATAAAGGTTTGGTTGAGAAGTTGTGAGGTTCTTTCCAGGTGACCAGGATGTCCAATGGATCCATAAAGAGCTTGCACCGCAAAAGAGTGAACTCTGCATCGCTGGGAGGTTCCATTAGATGAGGGAAGAAGAACTGGAATGGACTGACATTTCAGCCTGAATGAGAGACTGTTTGGGTGGACGCCCAGATGAAGATATGGACTTCGCCGGACATGTCATCAGAAGATTTCTGATTTAATGATGCGTTTGGGTGAAAACATTATGGTATGAAATAAGGGGTGGCGTGTTACAGTTTGAGCTGGGTGCCCCCCTGCAATGTTTACTTCCTGTGTCCAGAAGTCCAGCCCAGAGGAGTGGACACAGGAAATTATGTAGTATTTCCTACCACAATCCTTTGCACCACTATAAGATCCAGTACAGAGTCTAGCACGCTCTCTTTTCCTCCTCCGTCAGCCGGTAACTGGGGGAGATGCCTCCTGGCTTTGGGCCTGGCTAGGCCCAAGGCCATGTGGGGATGGGCAGTCTCAGATCCGGCCTGCTGAGACTAGCATAGCAGTGGAAGGGGGAAGAAGGAGCCCTGGGGGTCTTGGGTGTACCCTCAGGTGGGGATGGGAGCTCTCTGGGTCTATTTTTGGGATTTTTCTTTGTCACTGCGCTTTTGGGTTTCTGTAAATGTTCACTGCTTTCTATTTAAACTTTCCATCACTTTTGCAATCTGTTTGTCTGAGTGTTTGTTATTGCCAGGGGTGGGGAAGGGGGCTGCCTCAACCCAGCACAGCAGGGACACCCCACACTAGATCAGGCTGGACAGAGCCTCATCCAGACTGGTCTTAAACACCTCCAGGGACGGGGCCTCAACCACCTCCCTGGACAGCCCATTCCAGGGTTTCACCACTCTCATGGTGAAGAACCTCCTCCTCACATCCAGCCTCAATCTCCCCACCTCCAGCTTCATTCCATTCCCCCTAGTCCTATCACTACCTGATATCCTGAGAAGTCCTTCCCCAGCCTTCCTGTAGGCCCCCTTCAGATACTGGAAGGCCACAATTAGGTCACCTCGGAGCCCTCTCTTCTCAGACAGAACAGCCCCAACTCCTTCAGTCTGTCCTCATAGGAGAGGTGCTCCAGCCCTCTGATCATCCTTGTGGCCCTTCTCTGGACACGTTCCAGCACCTCCACATCCCTCTTGTAATAGGGGCTCCAGAACTGGACACAGTACTCCAGGTGGGGTCTCACCAGGGCTGAGTAGAGGGGGAGGATCACCTCCCTCGACCTGCTAGCCACACTTCTCCTGATGCAGCCCAGGATCTGATTGGCTTTGCAGGCTGCAAGTGCACACTGAGAGCTCATGTTGAGCTTTTTGTCCACCAGCACCCCCAAGTCTCTCTCCTCAGGGCTGCTTTCCAGCCAGTTACTGCCCAGCCTGTATTTTTGCCTGGGATTGCCTCGACCCAGATGCAGGACCCTGCACTTGCTCTTATTGAACTTCATGAGGTTGGCTTGTGCCCACCTCTCCAGCCTGTCAAGGTCCCTCTGGATGGCCTCCCTTCCCTCCAGCGTGTCTGCTGCACCACACAGCTTGGTGTCATCAGCAAACTTGCTGAGGGTGCACTCAATGCCACTGTCCATGTCACCCACAAAGATGTTGAACAAGACAGGTCCCAGGACTGATCCCTGAGGGACTCCGCTTGTCACTGGCCTCCACTGGGACATGGAGCCATTGACAGCCACTCTCTGGGTGCGGCCATCAAGCCAGTTCCTTATCCATCTAGTGGTCCACCCGTCAAACCCATGTGTCACCAGTTTGGAGACCAGGATGTGGTGCGGGACAGTGTCGAAGGCTTTGCTCAGGTCCAGGTAAACGACATCAGTTGCTCGCCTCTCATCTATTAATTTTGTCACCTGCTCATAGAAGGCCACCAGGTTGGTCAGGCAGGATTTGCCCTTGGCAAAGCCATGCTGACTGTTCCTGATCACCTCTTCCCTATTCTTCTGAGCCAGTAGTGACTCCAGGAGGATCTGTCCCATGATCTTTCCGGGCACAGAGATGAGACTGACTGGCCTGTAGTTCCCTGGTTCCTCCTTCTTACCCTTTTTGAAGATGGGGGCAATGTTTCCCCTTTTCCAGTCTGTGGGGACTTCACCAGATTGCCATGACTTTTGAAATATAATAGAGAGGGGTTCAGCAACCTCATCTGCCAGTTCTCTCAGTACCCGTGGGTGTATCCCGTCGGGTCCCATGGACTTGAACACTTTCAGATTCTTCAGGTGATCAGGAACCTGATCTTCACTTACAATGGGCAGTTCTTCCTCCCCATCCCTGGCATTGTCTTCCATAACATCAGGAGTGTGGCTAGAGGCCCTTGCAGTGAAGACTGAGGTAAAGAAGTTATTAAGTACCTCAGCCTTTTCCTCATCACTTGTGACCATGTCACCATTTTCCTTTCTAAGGGGGCCCACACCTCCCCTGGTCTTCTTCTTCCCATTAATATACCTGTAGGAGTTCTTAGTGTTCCCTTTAATCTCCCTGGCTAGATTCAATTCGAACTCTGCCTTGGCTTTCCTATTCAGGACTCTTGCTGCTTGGGCAGCTTCCTTATATACCCCCTGTTCTAGCTGTCCTTCTCTCCACTTCCTGTAGAGTTTCCTTTTAAGTAATAGTGTGTCCAGTAGCTCCTTGCTCATCCAGGCAGGCCTCCTAGCATTCTTTCCTGCTTTTCTCTTTGTTGGTATATAGAGCTCCTGGACACAGAGGAGGTGGTCCTTGAATACTGACCAGCTGTCCTGGGTCCCTCTTCCCTCCAGGGCTTTGTCCCACAACACTTTGGCTAGCAGATCTCTGAAGCGATCAAAATGTGTACACCTAAAGTCTAGGGTCGTAAGCTTGGAATACTTCCTCCTGATTGCCCTGAGGATATTAAATTCAACCGCTTCATGGTCACTGCAGCCAAGGCCGTCTCTGAGCCTCACATTGCTTACCAGCCTTTCCCTGTTGGTAAGAACAAGGTCCAGCATAGCACCATTTCTTGTTGGTTCCTCCACCATTTGGAGGAGGAAGTTGTCTTCTATGCAGTCCAGGAACATCCTGGATTGCTGGTGCCTTGCTGTGTTGTCCCTCCAGCAGATGTCCGGGTGGTTGAAATCACCCATGAGGACCAGGGCTTGTGACCTGGAAGCCGCTTCTATTTGCCTGTGGAGGGCCTCGTCTGCTTGGTTCTGCTTGTCAGGTGGCCTCTAGGAGACCCCCACAGTAATATCTCCTTCCCCTGTTTCCCCTTTTCCAGGTTGGAAAAGACCTTCAAGATTATCAATTCCAGCCTATCATCCAACACCATCTAATCAGTTAAACCATGGCACCAAGCACCCCATCCAGTTTCTTCTTAAACATATCCAGGGATGGTGACTCGACCACCTCCCTGGGCAGCACATTCCAATGGCCAGTCACTCTTTCTGTGAAGAACCTCTTCCTAACATCCAGCCTAAACTTCCCCTAGCACAGCTTGAGACTGTGTCCTCTTGTTCTGGTGCTGGTTGCCTGGGAGAAGAGACCAACCCCCACCTGGCTATAACCTCCCTTCAGGGAGTTGTAGACAGCAAGACGGTCTCCCCGGAGCCTCCTCTTCTCCAGGCTAAGCAACCCCAGCTCCCTCAGCCTCTCCTCACAGTGCTGTGCTCCAGACCCCTCCCCAGCTTTGTTGCCCTTCTCTGGACACGTTCCAGCAACTCAACATCTTTCCTAAACTGAGGGGCCCAGAAGTGGACACAGGACTCAAGATGAGTGACCAGACTTGAGCTTAACACTGCAGAGGGGTTTGAACTAACATCTTCCGCATTATCATTGCAGGTCCATTTCCCCAGTTCTACAGAAACTTGATTGATAGATCCCAGACCAAATCTCCTGTACTTCCCTTCCACCTCAGAATGTCACCTAGGAGCATCCCCAGGTCCTACTCCTTCTCGCTGCATGGAGCAACTGAAAATCTCCAACCACCAGAGAAGGTTATGGCACTGGTTTCACTAAATATTTCCATCAGTTTTCTGAGGAGGCAAAACGACACCCATACTTACCTGGCAGGGGAGACACCATGATCAGGCAGGTGGTTTTCCCAGGGCGAGGCTCATCCTTTGCACTCCAGGTGTGCTGACCCCTGGGATTTCCCCAAATGCGGGGAACTCGACTGCATAATTTGTGGTAGTGGGGGACTGCGTTCGCGAAAAACTGGAACTGAAGCTGGCCACCTCAGTCAAAGATAATAAAAAGCATTTTTATAAATATATTAACAATAAGAAGAAGGGCAGGAAGAACCTGCACTCCCTAGTGGACCTGGAGGGGAACACGGTGACTGAAGACGAGGAGAAGGCTGAGGTCCTGAACACCTTCTTTGCCTCAATTTTTAACAGCAAGGCAGGAGGAGTTCAGGACGAGTGGCCTCCGGAGCTGGGCGATGGGGTCAGGGAGCAGTGTAATGCCCCGGAAATCCATGAGGAATTAGTTCGGGACCTGCTGAGCCACTTGGATATTCACAAGTCCATGGGACCGGATGGGATCCATCCTAGGGTGCTGAGAGAGCTGGCAGATGTGCTAGCTAGGCCACTCTCCATCATTTTCCTCCAGTCCTGGCTCACCGGTGAGGTCCCAGATGACTGGAAACTGGCCAATGTGGTCCCCATCCACAAGAAGGGTCGGATGGAGGAACCTGGAAACTACAGGCCGGTCAGCCTGACCTCAGTGCCAGGGAAAGTGATGGAGCAGATTATCCTGGCGGCAATAACTGCGCACATGAAGGATGGCCAAGGGCTCAGGTCCAGTCAACATGGATTCAGGAAGGGCAGATCCTGCCTCTCCAACCTGATCTCTTTCTATGATCAGGTGACCCGTCTGGTGGATGTGGGGAGGCCTGTGGATGTGGTCTACCTGGACTTCAGCAAGGCCTTTGACACCGTCCCCCACAGCAAACTGCTGGCTAAGCTGTCAGCCCGTGGATTGGACCATTACACTCTGTGCTGGGTTAGGAACTGGCTGGAGGGCCGGGCCCAGAGAGTGGTAGTGAACGGTGCCACATCCAGCTGGCGGCCAGTCACCAGTGGTGTGCCCCAGGGATCAGTGCTGGGCCCTGTCCTCTTCAACATATTCATCGATGATCTGGATGAAGGGGTAGAGTCAGTCATCAGTAAGTTTGCAGATGACACAAAGTTGGGGGCAGATGTTAGTCAGTTAGAGGGTGGAAAGGCTCTGCAGAGGGACCTTGACCGACTGGTCAGATGGGCAGAGTCCAATGGGATGTCATTCAACAAGTCCAAGTGCCGAGTGCTGCACTTTGGCTACGGCGATCCCATGCAGAGCTACAGGCTGGGGTCGGAGTGGCTGGAGATCTCCCAAACAGAGAGGGACCTGGGGGTGCTGATCGACAGCCACCTGAATATGAGCCAACAGTGTGCCCAGGTGGCCAGGAGGGCCAATAGCATCCTGGCCTGCATTAGGAATAGTGTGGCCAGCAGGAGCAGGGAGGTCATTGTGCCCCTGTACTCTGCTTTGGTTAGGCCGCACCTTGAGTACTGTGTCCTGTTCTGGGCCCCTCAGTTTAAGAAGGACATCGAAACACTTGAACGTGTCCAGAGAAGGGCAACAAGGCTGGGGAGAGGCCTTGAACACAAGCCCTATGAGGAGAGGCTGAGGGAGCAGGGATTGTTTAGCCTGCAGAAGAGGAGGCTCAGGGGTGACCTCATTGCCCTCTACAACTACCTGAAGGGTGGTTGTAGCCAGGAAGGGGTTGGCCTCTTCTCCTAGGCAACCAGCACCAGAACAAGGGGACACAGTCTCAAGCTGCGCCAGGGGAGGTTTAGACTCGAGGTGAGGAGGAAGTTCTTCACCGAGCGAGTCATTTGTCATTGGAGCGGGTTGCCCAGGGAGGTGGTTGAGTCATCGACCCTGGAGGCGTTCAAGGGGAGATTGGACGTGGCACTTGGTGCCATGGTCTAGTCATGGGGTCTGTGTTGATAGGTTGGACTCGATGATCCTCGAGGTCCTTTCCAACCTAAGCGATACTGTGATACTGTGATACTGTGATGTAAGTGAATTGCATTTTTTAAAACAGCAGTGGAGAAGAGTATTGATTTCACCATGATCAAAGGTAATTATGTAAGTCCTTCTCATTCACAGAAGTCATTCTTGATGTGGAATGACTTCATTCATACCGGAAAATAAAGTGTGCTGAATCATTCATTATGGAGCCCACAGGCCAGGTGGTACAGCTGGGCTCACATCCAAGCAACCAGACTCTCCTACTCCCAATGGTCTGGTCACACTGAAACTGCCTCTTGGGGCTGTCCCTCAACTTGTCACCCTCAGTCCTCTCCTGGGCATTGGTTTGGAGATTGTTAGTGAGACAAGGCTAAAATGGCACCAGCAACCATGCTAACTGAAGTGTGTGCACAGCTGCAGGGTGGCACTTTGGCCCAGGCCATAACCATGCTTAGCACACCATTATCAGAGTATCATTCATGTGCACCCATGTGAAACATGCATCTCATTGATGCAGGTCCAGATGAGGCCACAAAAATTATGTATAGCTCTGTTTTGGACAAACTTATAACAAAGATGTCTGGTAGTAAAGTGGAATTTGGGCTCTCTTGCCTAAATATAGATACTTTGCTTTGATCTCCAGCCACTGAACCAGAAGCAAGTGGAACTCCTGCAAGTCCTTTAACCTAAAAACCCCATATAAATGTCTCAGAGATCCTGTGACATCTCCAATTGCATAAGTTAGGCAGATTTTTACCCTAGCAACTACTACAGCATGATCAAGCCATTGGACATTTGTGTTCAAGGAACTGATGTAGGTCATAGAATCATAGAATCACAGAATCAACAAGGTTGGAAAAGACCTCAAAGATCATCAAGTCCAACCTGTTACCCAAGACCTCATGACTACTAAACCATGGTACCTAGTTCCATGTCCAATCCTCTCTTGAACACCTCCGGGGGTGGTGACTCCACCACCTCCCAGAGCAGCCCATTCCAACAGCTAACAACTCTCTCTGTGAAGAACTTTCTCCTCACCTCCAGCCTAAACCACCCCTGGCGCAGCTTGAGACTGTGTCCTCTAAGGTCATCCAAGATAGCTCAGCCAGCACCAAGCACAGGCACTTACTCTACTTTTGTACAGAAAAAAAGATTCTGGGGGCTTCACTTTGAAGCAACACAAACCAAACAACGAGGGAAGATTGCAGAATATATAACCAGAGCAGCCACACAGAAGAGAGCCTGCTCAGGGCTACTGACAATAAAGACTTCACCAAAAGGGTAAAACTGGACTTTCTCCACTCCATGCACATTTCAAAACCACCACAGAAATTATATTTGCCTACCAGCACAGATATACATTGTGGTTTTTAGAATAAAATAGATTAGAATAAACCAGGTTGGAAGAGACCTTTGAGATCATTGAGTCCAATCTTTCATCTAACACTATCTCATCATCTAAATCATTGCACCAAGTACCCCATCCAGTCTCTCCCTAAACACTTCCACTGATGGTGACTCCACTACCTCCCTGGGCAGCACATTCCAATGGCCAATCTCTCTTTCTGTGAAGAACTTCTTCCTAACATCCAGCCTAAACCTCCCCTGGCACAGCTTGAGACTGTGTCCTCTTGTTCTGGTGCTGGTTGCCTGGGAGAAGAGACCAGCCCCCAGCTGACCACAACCTCCTTTCAGGTAGTTGTAGAGAGCAATAAGGTCTCCCCTGAGCCTCCTTGTCTCCAGGCTAAGCAACCCCAGCTCCCTCAGCCTCCCCTCATAGGGCTTGTGCTTCAAACCCCTCACCAGCTTTTACACTGAGATATGGAATTATTTCATTTCTGTCTTTCCCAAAAGGATCAGTTGAAATGGAAAAGCACACAGTGGCATTTCATTGCAGGTCACATTTGGATATTGAACCAGCAGCATTAATAAAGATTGCAGAGCTGTCTGCAGGGAAGATTTCACAGCCCCTCTGTGCTCTACCTCATTACCTTCTCATTTTGTTTGGTCTGCCTCTTCCTGTCAGTATAAACATGACGAAGTGTCAGGCATACAGCAGGTCAGGTGGTAACATTTTTTAATGTTCACACAACAACCTGACCTCCTGCTCACATTCAATGGAAAGAAAATAAGGAACCACCCCCTGTTTTAAGTTTTAAATGCTAACTAGGCTCTGCATTTGATTTGCTTTTCTTTCCCAGTTAGGCTAATTTCAAATGGAACTGCTGACTCAATTAGAAAAATGTTGAAGTTGTTGAGACCTTGTATAATATTATGTCCCATTATGAAAAAAAGGAAGCCAGTAGTGGTTTTCTTCCAGTAACTACACCCAGCAGCAGCATTTTGTGGTGGGTTTGGAAGGGGTCAGGCCAAGAAGCCTCCTCCCTTCCCACTTGTAAAGTAAAAGGGAAAAAAAAATTGAAGGGAAAGGAAAAAAAACTCGCAAGCTGAATTAGCAAAGCAGTGGAGCTATATTTACAAAGCAATGTAGGGTTTGCAGGGGAATATTTACAAATTTACAATATCTACAATATATACAAAGATATAAAACAGAGTAACACAGAAATGAGAGTGGCCCCCTCAGCAGAGAGGGGGTTCCCCAACTCCGCTCTCCCCTCTCTCCCCCCCTTTCCCCAGAATGGGATAGAAAGAGAAAGAAAAGAGAGGGAAAAAAAAATGTTAGAAGCAGTTTGTGTTAATTGGAAGGGAGTTAATATACCGGCCTTTATCTGTCTTCAAGGCCAAGGCCTTGGCAGAAAGCCCAGCACAGAAAGCTGCTGCACGGAGAAGAGGCGGAAGCAAGACTGAAGATAAGGTGCCGGAGTGCCCAGGGTAGTCCCAGCTCACTCCCAGTTCAGAAGGTGCTTCCTCCCACTTTACCAATGAAATTAGTTTAGACTATTCCTTCCGTTTACCAACTTCCGTCCACCATATTCCCTTTCTTAAGGGGGCAACGTCAACCGGACACAGTCCACCCCTTCTAAACAATTTCATTGGCTGTTCATACTGTCCATCCAATCCAAAACGATATTTACAGTTCATGAGTAAAGTTCATAGTCCATTCCGGCTATGCTCAGATGTAGATGATTCAAAAGTCCAAGAAAATCAGAAAATGGAAAAAATGGAAAACAGTTCATTTCTTCGCCAACGAAGCGAAGAAAAGGGAAACAGGGATTCTCAGGGTCTCTTAGTTGACTCAGGGCTCTCAGGGATCTCAGGGTTCGTGCACCGTAGATTTCCTCGTTGATTCTTCCTTTGGAGGCGATGTAGCTGTACAACAGTTTGAAATTAACCTCTTTCAGCTAAAGTTAAATTTCTTTGTGGAATACACTGAATTTCACCATTCTCTTGCATCACCCAATAAGTGTGACCCGGACCTTCAGCTGAAACCACCCCTCGGACAGGTTTCGCCTCTCCTGAGGGTGAAAATACCCAAACAGTTTTACCTAACAGATTCTTTTCTCTAACAACAGGAACTCTATCACCTTCTACTTTCCGTAGCAAATCTGAATGTGCAGGTCCAGCTCGGTTCACTGAACCTCTAGTATTTACCAGCCAGATGGCTTGTGCTAAATGTTTTTCCCAATTTTTCAAAGATCCACCTCCCATGGCTTTGAGAGTGGTCTTCAACAAACCGTTGTAGCGTTCAATCTTCCCTGAAGCTGGTGCATGGTAGGGAATGTGGAATATCCACTCAACACCGTGCTCTTTTGCCCAGTTCTTTACAAGGTTGTTCTTGAAATGAGTTCCGTTGTCTGACTCAATCCTCTCTGGAGTTCCGTGTCTCCACAGGACTTGTCTCTCCAGACCGAGAATGGTGTTGCGTGCAGTTGCATGTGGAACTGGATAAGTTTCCAACCATCCAGTGTTTGCCTCTACCATAGTAAGCACATATTGCTTACCAGAACGAGAACGTGGTAGAGTGATGTAGTCAATCTGCCAAGCTTCACCATACTTGTACTTGGACCATCTGTCTCCATACCACAAGGGCTTAAGTCGTTTTGCATGCTTAATAGCAGCACAAATGTCACAGTCATGGATGACTTGTGTGATAGCATCCATGGAAATGTCTATGGATCTGTCACGAGCCCATTGGTATGTTGCATCACTGCCTTGATGTCCTGACGAATCATGAGCCCACCGAGCTAAGAATATCTCACCTTGGTGTTTCCAGTCGAGATCAAGATCAGAGTCCATGTCTACTTGAGAAACTCTTGCAGCTAGATCTGCCTGATGGTTGTGTTGCTGTTCCTCAGTAGCTTTGCTCTTAGGAATGTGAGCATCGATGTGTCTCACTTTCACTGGAATTCTCTCGATTCGATCAGCAATGTCCTGCCATAGGTTGGCTGCCCAAATGGGTTTTCCTTTCCTCTGCCAACCACTCTTCTTCCAGTTCTTTAGCCAACCCCATAGAGCATTGGCTACCATCCATGAGTCGGTGTAGAGATAAAGCTTTGGCCATCTCTCACGTTCAGCTACGTCGAGAGCTAGCTGGACAGCTTTTACCTCTGCGAACTGACTGGATTCTCCTTCTCCATCTTTCGCTTCTGCAACTCGGCGTGTTGGACTCCACACTGCAGACTTCCACCTTCGCTTGTTTCCAACAAGACGACAGGAACCATCTGTGAACAAAGCGTATTTCTTTTCATCATCAGAAAGGTCATTGTAAGGAGGAGCTTCCTCAGCGCGAGTTACTTTCTCCTCTGGAGGTTTGGCACAGTTGATGCCTTCAGGCCAACTTGAGATCACCTCCACTAGACCAGGTCTTTCAAGATTTCCCATTCGAGCTCTCTGTGTTATCAGAGCCATCCACTTAGACCAGGTTGAGTCTGTGGCATGATGTGGTGTGGAGCCTTTGCCTTTGAACATCCCTCTAACGTCAGCAATGGATAAGGACACACTGAGGAAGGGCCGACAGATCAATTCATGGATCAGGGGCTGGTGCCATCGACAGGGCTTTGGGTTCCACAATCATGGATTGGTTTTCAAGGCAACTGAGCTGAAAAAAACTCATGGGACACACTTGTCCCAGAGTGGGATAAGAATCCTGGGGCAGGAATTGGCAGGGCTCATTGATAGGGCTTTAAACTAGATTTGAAGGGGGAAGGGGTTAATAGTCTCCTGCTGGCTGGTGACAAACAGAGGGGCAGCTCACCAGCAGTAGAGAGAAGGAGAGCTGGTAAGGGCTCTCAACTTGCTACCCTGAGGCAAGCCACCAATGATCCACCAGGACATTCTGTGGAAACCGAGGGGATTTGGCACAAGAGGAGGACAGGGCCAGCCCAGCTGAAGTGCTTCTATGCGAATGCGTGCAGCTTGGGCAACAAACAGGATGAGTTAAGGGCCACTGTGCTGCTGGGATGCCACGACATAGTGGCTGTTACTGAAACTTGGTGGGATGAATCCCATGACTGGGATGTAGGCATAGATGGGTATAAACTCTTTAGGAAGGATAGGCAGGGAAGGAGAGGAGGAGGTGTTGCCCTCTATGTCAATAGCCAGTTGGAATCAGTGGAGCTCCAACTGGGGAGGGATGATAAGCTAGTTGAGAGTGTATGGGTCAAAATTAAAGGCAGGACAGGGGAAGAAGATATTACTGTGGGGGTCTCCTACAGGCCACCTGCCCAGCAGATCCAAGCAGATGAGGCCCTCCATAGGCAAATAGAAGCAGCTTCCAGGTCACAAGCCCTGGTCCTCATGGGTGATTTCAACCACCCGGATATCTGCTGGAGGGACAACACAGCAAGGCACCAGCAATCCAGGATGTTCCTGGACTGCATAGAAGACAACTTCCTCCTCCAAATGGTGGAGGAACCAACAAGAAATGGTGCTATGCTGGACCTTGTTCTCACCAACAGGGAAGGGCTGGTAAGCAATGTGAGGCTCAGAGACGGCCTTGGCTGCAGTGACCATGAAGCAGTTGAATTTAACATCCTCAGGGCAATCAGGAGGAAGTATTCCAAGCTCACGACCCTAGACTTTAGGCATGCAGATTTTGATCGCTGCAGGAATCTGCTAGCCAAAGTGTCGTGGGACAAAGCCCTGGAGGGAAGAGGGACCCAGGACAGCTGGTCAGTATTCAAGGACCACCTCCTCTGTGTCCAGGAGCTCTGTGTACCAACAAAGAGAAAAGCAGGTAAGAATGCTAGGAGGCCTGCCTGGATGGGCAAGGAGCTACTGGACACACTATTACTTAAAAGGAAACTCTACAGGAAGTGGAGGGAAGGACAGGTAGAACAGGGGAAATACAAGGAAGCTGCCCGAGCAGCAAGAGTCCTGGTTAGGAAAGCCAAAGCAGAGTTTGAGTTGAATCTAGCCAGGGAGATTAAAGGGAACACTAAGAACTTTTACAGGTATATTAATGGGAAGAAGAAGACTAGGGAAGGTGTGGGCCCCCTCAGAAAGGAAAACGGTGACATGGTCACATGTGATGAGGAAAAGGCTGAGGTACTTAATAACTTCTTTACCTCAGTCTTCACTGCAAGGGCCTCTAGCCACACTCCTGATGTTATGGAAGTCAAAGCCAGGGACGGGGAGGAAGAACTGCCCATTGTAAGTGCAGATCAGGTTCGTGATCATCTGAAGAACCTGAAAGTGTTCAAGTCCATGGGACCCGATGGGATACACCCACGGGTGCTGAGAGAACTGGCAGATGAGGTTGCTAAACCCCTCTCTATTATATTTCAAAAGTCCTGGCAGTCTGGTGAAGTCCCCACAGACTGGAAAAGGGGAAACATTGCCCCCATCTTCAAAAAGGGCAAGAAGGAGGAACCAGGGAACTACAGGCCAGTCAGTCTCACCTCTGTGCCTGGAAAGATCATGGAACAGATCCTACTGGAGTCACTACTCGCTCAAAAGAATAGTGAAGAGGTGATTGGGAACAGTCAGCATGGCTTTGCCAAGGGCAAATCCTGCCTGACCAACCTGGTGGCCTTCTATGAGCAGGTGACAAAATTAATAGATGAGGGGCGAGCAACTGATGTCATTTACCTGGACCTGAGCAAAGCCTTCGACACTGTCCCGCACTACATCCTGGTCTCCAAACTGGTGACACATGGGTTTGATGGGTGGACCACTAGATGGATAAGGAACTGGCTTGATGGCCGCACCCAAAGAGTGGCTGTCAATGGCTCCATGTCCCAGTGGAGGCCAGTGACAAGTGGAGTCCCTCAGGGATCAGTCCTGGGACCTGTCTTATTCAACATCTTTGTGGGTGACATGGACAGTGGCATTGAGTGCACCCTCAGCAAGTTTGCTGATGACACCAAGCTGTGTGGTGCAGCAGACACGCTGGAGGGAAGGGAGGCCATCCAGAGGGACCTTGACAGGCTGGAGAGGTGGGCACAGGCCAACCTCATGAAGTTCAATAAGAGCAAGTGCAGGGTCCTGCATCTGGGTCGAGGCAATCCCAGGCACAAATACAGGCTGGGCAGTGACTGGCTGGAGGGTAGCCCTGAGGAGAGAGACTTGGGGGTGCTGGTGGACAAAAAGCTCAACATGAGCTCTCAGTGTGCACTTGCAGCCCGCAAAGCCAATCAGATCCTGGGCTGCATCAGGAGAAGTGTGGCTAGCAGGTCGAGGGAGGTGATCCTCCCCCTCTACTCAGCCCTGGTGAGACCCCACCTGGAGTACTGTGTCCAGTTCTGGAGCCCCTATTACAAGAGGGATGTGGAGGTGCTGGAACGTGTCCAGAGAAGGGCCACAAGGATGATCAGAGGGCTGGAGCACCTCTCCTATGAGGACAGACTGAAGGAGTTGGGGCTGTTCAGTCTGCAGAAGAGAAGGCTCCGAGGAGACCTAATTGCCGCCTTCCAGTATCTGAAGGGGGCCTACAGGAAGGCTGGGGAAGGACTTCTCAGGATATCAGGTTGTGATAGGACTAGGGGGAATGGAATGAAGCTGGAGGTGGGGAGATTCAGGCTGGATGTGAGGAGGAGGTTCTTGACCATGAGAGTGGTGAAACCCTGGAATGGGTTGTCCAGGGAGGTGGTTGAGGCCCCGTCCCTGGGGGTGTTTAAGACCAGGCTGGATGAGGCTCTGTCCAGCCTGATCTAGTGTGGGGTGTCCCTGCCCATGGCAGGGGGGTTGGAACTAGATGATCCTTGTGGTCCCTTCCAACCCTGAATGAAACTATGAAACTATGAAACTATGAAACATCCAATTCAAAACTGGTAATCTGGGAGCTAAGAGAAGTTGTGATTCAGTTCCAATCACTTCAGAAGATGCTTTTACTCCTTCAAAGGCAGCTAAGATTTCTTTCTCTGTTGGAATATAGTTAGCCTCTGAACCTCTGTAACCTCGACTCCAGAAACCAAGAGGTCGTCCACGTGTCTCACCTGGAGCTTTTTGCCACAAGCACCAGGTTGGACCATTGTCACTCGCAGCCGTGTACAAAATGTTCTTAATGTCTGGACCATCTCGGACAGGTCCCAGACCCATTGCTTGAATCACCTCTTGTTTTATCTGGTCAAAGGCTGCTTGTTGCTCAGGTCCCCAGTGGAAATGGTTTCTCTTTCGAGTCACATCATACAGAGGTTTCACAATCTGACTGTATCCAGGAATGTGCAGTCTCCAAAATCCCACTATCCCCAAGAAACGTAGGGTCTCTTGTTTGTTTGTGGGACTTGCCATGGTAGAGACTCTATTTACCACATCCACTGGAATGTGTTGACGTCCATCCTGCCACCGCACTCCCAGAAACTGAATCTCTGTGGTAGGTCCTTTCACCTTGTCTCGCTTGATGGCAAAACCTGCATCCAGAAGAATGTCAATGATTTTGTTCCCTTTCTCGAAGACTTCCTCAGCAGTTTTACCCCAGACGATGATATCATCGATGAACTGGATGTGTTCTGGACCACCACCTTTCTCCAGAGCATCGTGGATCACTGCATGACAGATGCTTGAGCTGTGGATCCAGCCCATTGGCAATCTGTTGAAAGTGTACTGGATTCCTCTCCAGGTGAAAGCAAACTGAGGCCTGCATTCCTCTGCTATGGGAATAGAGAAAAATGCATTAGCAATGTCTATGGTAGCATACCATTTGGCCTCTTTGGATTCCAGCTCATACTGTAGCTCCATCATGTCTGGTACTGCTGCACTCATAGGTGGTGTTACTTCATTTAGGGCTCGGTAGTCTACTGTCAGACGCCAGTCTCCATTCTGCTTCCGCACAGGCCACACTGGACTGTTGAAAGGTGAATGAGTTTTGCTGATGACTTTCTGACTCTCCAACTGACGAATCAGATTCTGAATGGGCAACAAAGAGTCACGGTTGGTTCTCTATTGTCTGTGATGCACAGTCTGAGAAGCAACCGGCAATTTAATGTCCTGTATCTTATGTTGTCCCACAACTGCAGATTCATCAGAAAGTTCAGGTCTGGCAGATAGCTTCAATTTTTGTCCATCAATTTCTATTGAAGCTACTCCAAAAGCCCATTTGTAACCTCTAGGGTCTTTGAAACGCCCTTCTCTCAGAAAATCAATTCCCAAAATACAAGGTGCGTCAGGTCCGGTCACAACTGTATGCTTCCTCCATTGTTTACCAGTTAAACTTATATTAACCTCTACCTTACTTAACTCTTGAGATCCACCAGTGACTCCCAGAATAGTTATAGACTCTGATCCCTGATAATTTGATGGTATTATGGTGCACTGAGCTCCTGTGTCAACCAAGGCCCTGTACTTCCGAAATTGTGAAGTGCCAGGCCACTGGATGTACACATCCCAATAGATTCTATTATCTCTGTTATCCCTCTCCTCCCCCTGGCGGGAGGCAGGGCACCCCTAGTTATGGGGAACATGCGCACATGTGCACTGCACATAGTTTGCAGGGTTGTAACTTTGCATGTTATAACTGGAGCCACTGTTGGTGCCATAAGAGTCGTTCTGGGGAACTGTGGAAGTAACAGCTACCCTTCTGGTATTGCTACCTTGGGTTCTGCCACTTTGCAATTCCCTCAGTCTCCTGAAAAGATTAGAAGTTGGTTGGCCATCCCAGCGGTTCATGTTCTCACCAAACTGATCACGCAGAGTTATCCAAATAGTTCTACGTGATTGCCTTGGTGGTCTGTTTTGAAATGACCGGTTTTGGAATGTCCTGTTTTGGAATGACCTCCTTGGAGGACGTGTATTCCTCACAGATGAAACCTGTATCCACCTGGAGGGAGAATTGAAACTATCCCTTTGTGCCAATTGAAATATGGAATTTCTAAATTCATCTTTTAACTCTCTTATGCAATTCTGAATATCACCAGACATCGTTTTAATGGCTGAAACCAAAGAACCACGTGTCATGCTATCCTCTAATTGTCTCATTTGATCACTGAATTGGCCAACCGTAGGAGAAGCTCCACCATAACTTCTTGACACAATTCTGCTTGCCAGAATGTTTGCATAATTGGAAGGAGCAAGTTTGATGATCTTTTTAGCAAGACCAATACCCACAGGAATGTCATCAGGATTCAGAGTTTCATGTTCACCATAGAGTAGCTCTCTAACAGCAAATTCTCTCAAGCGCTTAATTCCCTCATCTATGGTAGTCCAGGGTTTAGGATTCCAGGGAAGATCATCTCGGGAAGGGTATCTCAGGGCAACTGCCATTAAGAGGCGCATCCACAGATTAACCTTACCGAGAGCTTCGCCTAGATGTCTGTCTATTCCATTGTCCCTTGAGAGAGTTCCTAACTGAGCTGCTGACTTGTCTCCAACTGTTAGAGCTGAAGCACCTGTATCATAACACCTAGTAAGCCAAGCTAGAACTGGCTCCTTATCTGCCCTGGTGAAATCTTTACGGATCCTCCCGTGGAGAAGAGCACTCCAAAATATCATCTTCATCTTCATCTCCCTGAATTCTTTGCCCATATAATCCTGCTGTCATTCTCCTAAGGATCTCTTTAAGCTGAGAACCACCTTTGCCAGCTGCTTTCCTAACTTCATCTCTATCCTGCTTTGATCTCACTAGGTTAGCTAGATCTTTAAAACAAACCTTCTCTTCCTCCTGAGCAGGATCTTTTAGAGCAGAGGGCCCCTCACCAGGATCAGTCTCCACCTCTTCTTCTCCATCTTTGCCCTTTCCAGCTCTAGTCTTTAAAGGAGCCACCTTAACTGGAGCTGTGTTTGAATTTACAGCCACCTTAATGGAAGCTGACAGGTCCTGAGATAAATCAGCTGCTGGGGCAGTGACTTCCGGTCCCACCGAGGGAGTGTGTGGAAGTGACGTTGCTCCGTTAATGGCCGACGGAGAAGAAGAAGAAGGAGAAGGAGTGGGAGAAGGAGTAGGCGCCATGTTGATACCAGCCGATGCCCTTGGCTGCTTGCTAGAATCAGCAAAGTCATTTAGAGCTGCCTTACCGATTAACTTTTTGGCCTTCAACTGACACAGGTTCTCCACAGTCCTCATCACTAGATGACTCTGGGACTGATCGAGATCCACGGCGTTTTCTTTTTGATCTAGTTTTAATAACAAAACAAGCTGTGGATATCTTTCTCTCTCGCCGCAAAGAGACCAGCAGATACACGTTAATTATCACTGAAAACAGGATTATACACATGAAATAAATCACCTTTGGATCCCAGGCATCACCTAAAGTTACTGTCTCCTCGGGCGGAATCTTAAAACCCTTTATCTCAATTGGGAGAGTGGTGGAGGTAACATTCCTGTATCTCACTGGCCATAAGATATTAATACATTTTCCATACCATAATTTAACTCTATACATAACCCACATATAAATTGTCTGCACCAAATATTTACCCAGGTAATCCAAAATCAAACCCAAACAATATCTGTAAACCAGAGCCCCCAAAATTGAAAAGAATAATCGCTCCACAAACCACAATACCTTCATGTTTGCTAATTCAGCTGGAAAACACTTGTGGCCGGTTGACGTTGCCCCCTTAAGAAAGAGAATATGGTGGACGGAAGTTGGTAAACGGAAGGAATAGACTAAACTAATTTCATTGGTGAAGTGGGAGGAAGCACTTTTCGGAACTGGGAGTGAACTGGACATTTCCACGACTTTTCTATCAGTCTTGCTTCCGCCTTTCTACGGTGCGGCTGCTCTCTGTCCCTGTGCTGGTCTCTCTGCCAAGGCTCCGGCCTTGAGAGAAAAACTGATAAGGCCTGTATTAACTCCTTTCCAATTAACACAAAACTGCTTTTAACTTCTTTCTTTCGCTCTCTCTCTCTTCTAACCTAATCTGGGGAAAGGGCGGAGAGAGGGGAAAGAGGAGGTGGGGAACCCCCCTCTCTGCCGAGAGGGGTTCACTCTCATTTCTGTGTTACTCTGTTGTATATCTTTGTATATATTGTAGATATTGTAAATTTGTAAATATCTCCCTGCAAACCCTACATCGCTTTGTAAATATAGCTCCACTGCTTTGCTAATTCAGCTTGCGAGTTTTTTTTCTTTTCCCTTCAATTTTTTTTTCCCTTTTACTTTACAAGGGGGAAGGGAGGAGGCTTCTTGGCCTTGCCCTTCCACCCACCACATTTATTTTATTGGCGTACCCAACGTGCGGCAGATAATTAGTTTAATTTATTACTTGATTGATTTAGTGTTTTCTAGCTGAATTAGCAAACATGAAGGTATTGTGGTTTGTGGAGCGATTATTCTTTTCAATTTTTGGGGCTCTGATTTACAGGTATTGTTTGGGTTTGATTTTGGATTACCTGGGTAAATATTTGGTGCGGACAATTTATATGTGGGTTATGTATAGAGTTAAATTATGGTATGGAAAATGTATTAATTTCCTATGGCCAGTGAGATACAGGAATGTTACCTCCACCACTCTCCCAATTGAGATAAAGAGTTTTAAGATTCCGCCTGAGGAGACAGTAACTTTAGGTGATGCCTGGGATCCAAAGGTGATTTATTTCATGTCTATAATTCTGCTGATGGTGATAATTAACGTGTATCTCCTGATTTCTTTGCGGCGAGAGAGAAAGGTGTCCAGGGCGTGTTTTGTTATTAAAACTAGATCAAAAAGAAAACGCCGTGGCTCTCGATCAGTCCCAGAGTCATCTAGTGATGAGGACTGTGGAGAACCCGTGTCAGTTAAAAAGAAGGCTAAAAAGTTAATTGGTAAGGCAGCTCTAAATGACTTTGCTGATTCTGGCAAGCAGCCAAGGGCATCGGCTGGTATCAACATGGCACCTACTCCTTCTCCCACTCCTTCTCCTCCTTCTTCTTCTCCGTCGGCCATTAACGGAGCAACGTCACTTCCACCCACTCCCTCAGTGGGACCGGAAGTCACTGCCCCAGCAGCTGATTTATCTCAGGACTTGTCAGCTTCTATTAAGGTGGCTGTAAATTCAAACACAGCTCCAGTTAAGGTGGCTCCTTTAAAGACTAGAGCTGGAAAGGGCAAAGATGGAGAAGAAGAGGAGGAGACTGATCCTGGTGAGGGGCCCTCTACTCTAAAAGATCCTGCTCAGGAGGAAGAGAAGGTTTGTTTTAAAGATCTAGCTAACCTAGTGAGATCAAAGCAGGATAGAGATGAAGCTAGGAAGGCAGCTGGCAAAGGTGGTTCTCAGCTTAAAGAGATCCTTAGGAGAACGACAGCAGGATTTTACGGACAAAGAATTCAGGGAGATGAAGAGGAAGATGATATTACGGACTGTTCTTCGCCAAGGGAGGAATTGCGTTTTGTCCGTAAAGATTTCACCAGGGCAGATAAGGAGCCAGTTCTAGCTTGGCTTACTAGGTGTTATGATACAGGTGCTTCAGCTCTAACAGTTGGAGACAAGTCAGCAGCTCAGTTAGGAACTCTCTCAAGGGACAATGGAATAGATAGACATCTAGGTGAAGCTCTCGGTAAGGTTAATCTGTGGATACGCCTCTTAATAGCGGTTGCCCTGAGATACCCTTCCCGAGATGACCTTCCCTGGAATCCTAAACCCTGGACTACCATAGATGAGGGAATTAAGCGCTTGAGAGAATTTGCTGTTAGAGAGCTACTCTATGGTGAACATGAAACTCTGAACCCTGATGACATTCCTGTGGGTATTGGTCTTGCTAAAAAGATCATCAAACTTGCTCCTTCTAATTATGCAAACATTCTGGCAAGCAGAATTGTGTCAAGAAGTTATGGTGGAGCTTCTCCTACGGTTGGCCAATTCAGTGATCAAATGAGACAATTGGAGGATAGCATGACACGTGGTTCTTTGGTTTCAGCCATTAAAACTATGTCTGGTGATATTCAGAATTGCATAAGAGAGTTAAAAGATTCCATATACCAATTGGCACAGAAGGATAATTTCAATTCTCCCTCCAGATGGGTACAAGTTTCATCTGTGAGGAATACACGTCCTCCAAGGAGGTCATTCCAAAACAGGACATTCCAAAACAGGTCATTCCAAAACAGACCGCCAAGGCAATCACGTAGAACTATTTGGATAACTCTGCGTGATCAGTTTGGTGAGAACATGAACCGCTGGGATGGCCAACCAACTTCTAATCTTTTCAGGAGACTGAGGGAATTGCAAAGTGGCAGAACCCGAGGTAGCAATACCAGAAGGGTAGCTGTTACTTCCACAGTTCCCCAGAACGACTCTTATGGCTCCAACAGTGGCTCCAGTTATAACATGCAAAGTTATAACCCTGCACAATATGTGCAATGCACATGTGCACATGTTCCCCATAACTAGGGGTGCCCTGCCTCCCGCCAGGGGGAGGAGAGGGATAACAGAGATAATAGAATCTATTGGGATGTGTACATCCAGTGGCCTGGCACTTCACAATTTCGGAAGTACAGGGCCTTGGTTGACACAGGAGCTCAGTGCACCATAATACCATCAAATTATCAGGGATCAGAGTCTATAACTATTCTGGGAGTCACTGGTGGATCTCAAGAGTTAAGTAAGGTAGAGGTTAATATAAGTTTAACTGGTAAACAATGGAGGAAGCATACAGTTGTGACCGGACCTGACGCACCTTGTATTTTGGGAATTGATTTTCTGAGAGAAGGGCGTTTCAAAGACCCTAGAGGTTACAAATGGGCTTTTGGAGTAGCTTCAATAGAAATTGATGGACAAAAATTGAAGCTGTCTGCCAGACCTGAGCTTTCTGATGAATCTGCAGTTGTGGGACAACATAAGATACAGGACATTAAATTGCCGGTTGCTTCTCAGACTGTGCATCACAGACAATACAGAACCAACCGTGACTCTTTGTTGCCCATTCAGAATCTGATTCGTCAGTTGGAGAGTCAGAAAGTCATCAGCAAAACTCATTCACCTTTCAACAGTCCAGTGTGGCCTGTGCGGAAACAGAATGGAGACTGGCGTCTGACGGTAGACTACCGAGCCCTAAATGAAGTGACACCACCTATGAGTGCAGCAGTACCAGACATGATGGAACTACAGTATGAGCTGGAATCCAAAGAGGCCAAATGGTATGCTACCATAGACATTGCTAATGCATTTTTCTCTATTCCCATAGCAGAGGAATGCAGGCCTCAGTTTGCTTTCACCTGGAGAGGAATCCAGTACACTTTCAACAGGCTGCCAATGGGCTGGATCCACAGCTCAAGCATCTGTCATGCAGTGATCCACGATGCTCTGGAGAAAGGCGGTGCTCCAGAACACATCCAGTTCATCGATGATATCATCGTCTGGGGTAAAACTGCTGAAGAAGTCTTCGAGAAAGGTAACAAAATCATTGACATTCTTCTGGATGCAGGTTTTGTCATCAAACGAGACAAGGTGAAAGGACCTACCACAGAAATTCAGTTTCTGGGAGTGCGGTGGCAGGATGGACGCCGACACATTCCAGTGGATGTGGTAAATAGAGTCTCTACCATGGCAAGTCCCACAAACAAGCAAGAGACCCTACGTTTCTTGGGGATAGTGGGATTTTGGAGACTGCACATTCCTGGATACAGTCAGATTGTGAAACCTCTGTATGATGTGACTCGAAAGAGAAACCATTTCCACTGGGGACCTGAACAACAAGCAGCCTTTGACCAGATAAAGCAAGAGGTAATTCAAGCAATGGGTCTGGGACCTGTCCGAGATGGTCCAGACATTAAGAACATTTTGTACACGGCTGCAAGTGACAATGGTCCAACCTGGTGCTTGTGGCAAAAAGCTCCAGGTGAGACACGTGGACGACCTCTTGGTTTCTGGAGTCGAGGTTACAGAGGTTCAGAGGCTAATTATACTCCAACAGAGAAAGAAATCTTAGCTGCCTATGAAGGAGTAAAAGCATCTTCTGAAGTGATTGGAACTGAATCACAACTTCTCTTAGCTCCCAGATTACCAGTTTTGAATTGGATGTTCAAAGGCAAAGGATCCACACCACATCATGCCACAGACTCAACATGGTCTAAGTGGATGGCTCTGATAACACAGAGAGCTCGAATGGGAAATCTTGAAAGACCTGGTCTAGTGGAGGTGATCTCAAGTTGGCCTGAAGGCATCAACTGTGCTAAACCTCCAGAGGAGAAAGTAACTTGTGCTGAGGAAGCTCCTCCTTACAATGACCTTTCTGATGATGAAAAGAAATATGCTTTGTTCACAGACGGTTCCTGTCGTCTTGTTGGAAACAAGCGAAGGTGGAAGTCTGCAGTGTGGAGTCCAACACGCCGAGTTGCAGAGGCGAAAGATGGAGAAGGAGAATCCAGTCAGTTTGCAGAGGTAAAAGCTGTCCAGCTAGCTCTCGACGTAGCTGAACGTGAGAGATGGCCAAAGCTTTATCTCTACACCGACTCATGGATGGTAGCCAATGCTCTATGGGGTTGGCTAAAGAACTGGAAGAAAAGTGGTTGGCAGAGGAAAGGAAAACCCATTTGGGCAGCCAACCTATGGCAGGACATTGCTGATCGAATCGAGAGAATTCCAGTGAAAGTGAGACACATCGATGCTCACATTCCTAAGAGCAAAGCTACTGAGGAACAGCAACACAACCATCAGGCAGATCTAGCTGCAAGAGTTTCTCAAGTAGACATGGACTCTAATCTTGATCTCGACTGGAAACACCGAGGTGAGATATTCTTAGCTCGGTGGGCTCACGATTCGTCAGGACATCAAGGCAGAGATGCAACATACCAATGGGCTCGTGACAGATCCATAGACATTTCCATGGATGCTATCACACAAGTCATCCATGACTGTGACATTTGTGCTGCTATTAAGCAGGCAAAACGACTTAAGCCCTTGTGGTATGGTGACAGATGGTCCAAGTACAAGTATGGTGAAGCTTGGCAGATTGACTACATCACTCTACCACGTTCTCGTTCTGGTAAGCAATACGTGCTTACTATGGTAGAGGCAAACACTGGATGGTTGGAAACTTATCCAGTTCCACATGCAACTGCACGCAACACCATTCTCGGTCTGGAGAGACAAATCCTGTGGAGACACGGAACTCCAGAGAGGATTGAGTCAGACAACGGAACTCATTTCAAGAACAACCTTGTAAAGAACTGGGCAAAAGAGCACGGTATTGAGTGGATATTCCACATTCCCTACCATGCACCAGCTTCAGGGAAGATTGAACGCTACAACGGTTTGTTGAAGACCACTCTCAAAGCCATGGGAGGTGGATCTTTGAAAAACTGGGAAAAACATTTAGCACAAGCAACCTGGCTGGTAAATAGTAGAGGTTCAGTGAACCGAGCTGGACCTGCACATTCAGATTTGCTACGGAAAGTAGAAGGTGATAGAGTTCCTGTTGTTAGAGAAAAGAATCTGTTAGGTAAAACTGTTTGGGTATTTTCACCCTCAGGAGAGGCGAAACCTGTCCGAGGGGTGGTTTCAGCTGAAGGTCCGGGTCACACTTATTGGGTGATGCAAGAGAATGGTGAAATTCAGTGTATTCCACAAAGAAATTTAACTTTAGCTGAAAGAGGTTAATTTCAAACTGCTGTACAGCTACATCGCGTCCAAAGGAAGAATCAATGAGGAATCTACGGTGCACGAACCCTGAGATCCCTGAAAGCCCTGAGTCAACTAAGAGACCCTGAGAATCCCTGTTTCCCTTTTCTTCGCTTCGTCGGTGAAGAAATGAACTGTTTTCCATTTTTCTCATTTTCTGATTTTCTTGGACTTTTGAATCATCTACATCTGAGCATAGCCGGAATGGACTATGAACTTTACTCATGAACTGTAAATATCGTTTTGGATTGGATGGACAGTATGAACAGCCAATGAAATTGTTTAGAAGGGGTGGACTGTGGCCGGTTGACGTTGCCCCCTTAAGAAAGAGAATATGGTGGACGGAAGTTGGTAAACGGAAGGAATAGACTAAACTAATTTCATTGGTGAAGTGGGAGGAAGCACTTTTCGGAACTGGGAGTGAACTGGACATTTCCACGACTTTTCTATCAGTCTTGCTTCCGCCTTTCTACGGTGCGGCTGCTCTCTGTCCCTGTGCTGGTCTTTCTGCCAAGGCTCCGGCCTTGAGAGAAAAACTGATAAGGCCTGTATTAACTCCTTTCCAATTAACACAAAACTGCTTTTAACTTCTTTCTTTCGCTCTCTCTCTCTTCTAACCTAATCTGGGGAAAGGGCGGAGAGAGGGGAAAGAGGAGGTGGGGAACCCCCCTCTCTGCCGAGAGGGGTTCACTCTCATTTCTGTGTTACTCTGTTGTATATCTTTGTATATATTGCAGATATTGTAAATTTGTAAATATCTCCCTGCAAACCCTACATCGCTTTGTAAATATAGCTCCACTGCTTTGCTAATTCAGCTTGCGAGTTTTTTTTCTTTTCCCTTCAATTTTTTTTTCCCTTTTACTTTACAAGGGGGAAGGGAGGAGGCTTCTTGGCCTTGCCCTTCCACCCACCACAACACTAAATCAATCAAATAATAAATTGAACTAATTATCTGCCCCACGTTGGGCGCCAATAAAAAAATGTGGTGGGTTTGGAGGGGGTCAGGCCAAGAAGCCTCCTCCCTTCCCCCTTGTAAAGTAAAAGGGAAAAAAAAATTGAAGGGAAAGGAAAAAAAACTCGCAAGCTGAATTAGCAAAGCTGTGGAGCTATATTTACAAAGCAATGTAGGGTTTGCAGGGGAATATTTGCAAATTTACAATATCTACAATATATACAAAGATATACAACAGAGTAACACAGAAATGAGAGTGGCCCCCTTGGCAGAGAGGGGGTTCCCCACCTCCACTCTCCCCTCTCTCCCCCCCTTTCCCCAGAATGGGATAGAAAGAGAAAGAAAAGAGAGGGAAAAAAAAATGTTAGAAGCAGTTTGTGTTAATTGGAAGGGAGTTTATATACCAGCCTTTATCTGTCTTCAAGGCCGAGGCCTTGGCAGAAAGCCCAGCACAGAAAGCTGCTGCACGGAGAAGAGGCGGAAGCAAGACTGAAGATAAGGTGCTGGAGTGCCCAGGGTAGTCCCAGCTCACTCCCAGTTCAGAAGGTGCTTCCTCCCACTTTACCAATGAAATAGTTTAGACTATTCCTTCCGTTTACCAACTTCCGTCCACCATATTCCCTTTCTTAAGGGGGCAACGTCAACCGGCCACACATTTTAATGGGCTATTTTAATTAAACAAATTAAATTAATGATGACCTCTGCAGAATGATGAATAACACTATTTAATATATTGTTGCTACATGCTAATCTCATTGTTAATATTCTCTTCAAACACTGATCAATAAATAGACACATAAGTCATAAACTGACTGATCTTAAAAACAAAAAATCCAACAACCTGTGCAGAAGACATATTAAAAATGCAAATATAACTATGCTCCACCTATTGCCAAGATGTCATGGCCTCTGATAATGATAAAAGAGAAACTTTGAGTATGCACTGTACTAGCAGGATGAACTATATATACTGAGGTAACAGCAAACAAAGCAAAGGGAAGTTGGGAGGATGAGCATGGTGCCATGAATGGAAAATGAAAGCCTGGGTCCAAGGAACTTATAACAACATGCAATTTATAACCTGGATTAATCATTTGTTTGCACAACTGGAAGTACTCCTTGGCCTTTGGACTTTTGTCATTTGACTTCTGCCCCTGTACTCAGCACTGGTTAGGCCACACCTTGAGTAATGTGTCCAGTTGTGAGCCCCTCAGTTTAGGAAAGATGTTGAGTTGCTGGAACATGTCCAGAGAAGGGCAATGAAGTTGGGCAGGGGTTTGGAGAACAAGCCCTATGGAAAGGGCTGAGGGAGCTGGGGTTGCTTAGCCTGGATAAGAGGAGGCTCAGAGGAAACCTTATTGCCATCTACAACTACCTGAAGGGAGGTTGCAGCCAGGCAACCAGCACCAGAACAAGAAGACATAGTCTCAAGCTGCACCAGGGGAGGTTTAGGCTGGATGTTACGATGTTCGTGGCTTGGACCGCAACACTCTGTGCTGGGTTAGGAACTGGCTGGAGGGCTGTGAGAGACTAAAAGTTGGCTCTCCTGGTGTGACTCAACAAAGATAAAATCACTTACTGCTTGCCCAGACAATATGTGTTGGGCAGAGCCCCTGGAAGGAAGGTGCAAAGATCATGTAGGAATCCTGTCTACCAATCCTGGATGCAAATCACCTTGTGATTGCATCATGATAACACTGGACTGCAGCTGGCCTACAACAATGGACCCAAGGACCCAGCCATCACGCCTTCAGGACAAGATAATCTCCACCCATCAAGTACCCTGGAAAGGGTAGACAATGGATTCACCACCTGTTTCCTGATGTGTAATGAGTGTGGGGGCCTGTCTGCACAGAGATGGAGGAGGCGGAGGGCCCCCCCCCCCCATCCAGACCTCTGCCCAAACACACAAAAATACACAGAAAGATATCCGGGGGAACAATACCTGGATATTTACCGAAGGATGATTTCCTGGCCCCTGAATTCCTGAGGGACAATACTTGGACTTTACTTAGACTTTAGTCTAAGGACTAAAACTGTATAAAAGACTTGAGCAACTACTGGCTTGTGGAAGAAAAATGTGGAGGACTGTGTCTCCCGGACTGGATGCTTAGGAGAAGAAAAGCGCAGGAGAAAAACGGAGATGAAGGAAAACACAGGAGAAGGAGCATGCCACTGAGAAGGAAAAGCCCGGGACAGTGCTGCTCCGGAGAAAAGATGCCGTGGAGCCTGAAAGCTCTACAGACCCAGGCTGCCCAGAGGACTACATCTCTTCTTCAGCCAAAGCTTCAGCACCATTTCTCTACAAACCCAACATCTCATGCAGCACCTTTCCTCCACAGACTCAAACTGTTTTGGGGGGGGGTGAGGGGTGTGTTAATATAATTCCTTTCCTCTTCTCTCTCTCTCCCTCTCTATTTTCTCCCTCTCCCCTTCTTATTTCGACTTTATTTATGTAATAAATAGTCTAGCTGTTGATATTTTGGCCTTGTTTGTGCCTCTAGTTTCACATCACGGGAATATTCTATAAGAACTGAGTCTCTTTCCCTCTCCGGACCAAGACAAGGGCCGAGCCCAGAGAGTGGTGGTGAATGGTGCCACATCCAGCTGGCGGCCAGCCACCAGTGGCATCTCCCAGGGATCAGTGCTGGGCCCCATCCTCTTTAACATCTTCATTGATGATCTGGATGAGGGGATTGAGTCAGTCATCAGCAAGTTTGCAGATGACACCAAGTTAGGAGCAGATGTTAGTCAGTTAGAGGGTAGAAGGGCTCTGCAGAGGGACCTCGACCGACTGGACAGATGGGCAGAGTCCAATGGGATGGCAATCAACAAGTCCAAGTGCTGGGTGCTGCACTTTGGCTACGGCAATCCCATGCAGAGCTACAGGCTGGGGTCAGAGTGGCTGGAGAGCTGCCAAACAGAGAGGGACCTGGGGGTGATGATTGACAGCTGCCTAAACATAAACCAGCAGTGTGCCCAGGTGGCCAAGAAGGCCAATGGCATCCTGGCCTGTATTAGGAATAGTGTGGCCAGCAGGAGCAGGGAAGTCATTGTGCCCCTGTACTCTGTATTGGTTAGGCTGCACCTTGAGTACTGTGTCCAGTTCTGGGCCCCTCAGTTTAAGAAGGACATCAAGACACTTGAACGTGTCCAGAGAAGGGCAACAAGGCTGGTGAGAGGCCTTGAGCACAAGCCCTATGAGGAGAGGCTGAGGGGGCTGGGATTGTTTAGCCTGCAGAAGAGGAGGCTCAGGGGAAACCTCATTGCCCTCTACAACTACCTGAAAGGTGGTTGTAGCCGGGAAGGGGTTGGTCTCTTCTCCCAGGCGACCAGCACCAGAACAAGGGGACACAGTCTCAAGCTGCACCAGGGGAAGTGTGGTGGGTTAACACCTTTTTCTGAAAACAAAAGAAGAAAGCAGGGTGGAGGGCTTGCGGGTACTTTACACTCCCTGAAGGGCGCCTCCCCCCTGGGAAAGCTGAGTCTGTTCCACTCCCCCCTCCCTGCCCAGCAAGGGTATAAAAAGCAGGACCTCATAGCTGTTGGATCTCCCTTTTGGCTCCTGCCTCTGCTGGATGAGAGCTACTGCAGCTGCTCTCCTGATCCTCAGCCACGTGGCTGGACCTGATCCTTCTCCCTGCTGCCTCTGCGCCTCTTCAGAGACAGACTGGTTTTGTATTATTTTTTTTTCCTATTCCCCTCCCATCCATTCTTGTTCCTTGCCCTTGTGAACCTTATTCCCTGTTATTGCTATATATATATATATATTTGAAGAAAAAAAAAAATTATTTGCCTCTCTACTTCCAAGCTGACTCCAGATTGTTGATTAGTGGATTTGCTCCTTACCTTTTTTTTCCCTCCTCTCCCTGTTTGGAGGGAGGGGGGGGGGGGGGGAAGTGGGGAAGAGATTCTCAGCCTTTTCCCCATTTGAGCTTTTAACTTTCAGTTAAGGCTCAAACCATTACAATTTCTGGCGCCCAACGTGGGGCTTGGAAATTGATCTTGTATTGGGAAAGCAATACCTTTTTTTTTTTTCTGAAAAAGGAGCTTGAAGTAGAAATGGCAATTTTAAAGAACCTGATGGTCCAAGCCTTTTCATGGGCTTTTGGCTGGATCTTTTGGACCCACATCTACAAATTAATAACTTACCACGTGGTGTGGTTAACGATAGAGATGCTGATCAAGTGGATAAAAACTTTACCAATTAAGTTAGGCATGTATCTCTTGAATTCATTGAATTTCACTGTCAGTGGTAACTTTTCTAACATAGGAAACTTTCCTGAAGCAAGTTATGAAACCAATGGTGTAGATAAAAGTGCCTGTGATGGAAAATTGCTCTACGTTGCAATATGCTCCATATGCCTAAATGTAATCCTTATAGTGGCATTTGCTGGGACCGTGTTGGGTGGAGGACTAGCCAACCCATTAAGAGCTGTTTGGAGGGTGATAACACACTCCTTTGTGCTCTTTAATGACTGGGGGCGTGTCTGCTGTGGGCATTGTAAGCACTCTGTAGACACAAAGAAAGAGGGGTCGGGTTGTAATGACTGTGCCAGCTCTCAGCCTGAGCCCCAGGCACAAGGGTTTGCCCCACCACCAGCAGTCCCACAGTTGACCCCTGATGCTCCTGCCAATGCAGTCTCTCTAGCACCGGTCACCACACGCAGGAAAAGAAATCAAAAATCATCGCCAAGCACGGATGGTGAGGAAGGAACCTCAGCAGGCCCCAGCAGCTCACAGAACCCAACGGTGGATGAAGATGATTCAGACCAGGAAATAACTGTTACATCGCTGCCCAGAAAGGAACTAAGGCAAACTCGTCTGGACTACGCCAGGAAAGAGGGTGAGCCAATACTAAGCTGGGCCCTGAGATGCTGGGACGAGGGGGTGGACACAGTGGACCTGGATAAGAGGGAGGCAAAGCTTTTAGGCTCCCTGACTCGTGATGCTGGACTGGACAAGGAGTTAGCCAAACTTGATGGAATACACACTCTCTGGGCCCGGATTCTGAACGCCATCAAGAGCCGGTACCGCTCAAGAGATGACCTGCCCTGGGCCCCAGTTAGATGGACAACTATGGAACAGGGCATTCGGTATCTGAGGCAGATGGCCGTGATGGAAATAATTTATGGGGATGGCCAGCTCCCTTCGGACCCAGATGAGGTGCCCATGAGACGGCCCTTCGTAAAGAAACTCACCCAGGGTGCTCCTCAGAAATATGCTCACACATTAGGAGGGATACTCTTGACTGGACAGGATGGAAGTCCTAAAACTGTCTGTGAGTTTGCCAATGATTTAAGGGAATATGAGGACAGCGTAAATCAGAAACCCCTGATCTCAGCCATAGAAACTATGGCTAAAGACATTGTCTAAGAGATCAAGACCTCCATGTCTGAACTGAAAAAGGGGAGCGATGCCCCCTTTTCCCCTTCTCCTTCAGAATGGGTCCAGGTTTCAGCAATCAGGAACAGGCGACCTTCCCCTAGGAGATCACCCCAAGCCAATCGGGGAATGTCAAGGGGGTCTCTGTGGAGGTTCCTCTGTGACCATGGAGAGGACATGGACACCTGGCATGGCCAACCCACCTCTGCCCTCTGGAACAGGGTGCAGGAACTGCAAGGTGGGCACCACGGGGATAACTCATCTAGGAGAAGAGCTGCCCCAGTTTCCTGGAGTGGTCCCTCTCACTCAAGAGACCCTTCCCCTAGTAACACAGGACCATGTGACAAGTGTGGACATTGCCGCCAGCATTAGAGGTGCCCTACCTCCAGCCAGGTGGAGGCCAGGGATAACAGAGTATACTGGGATGTGTACGTGAAATGGCCTGGCACTTCAGAAGCCCTGAAGTACCGAGCTCTGGTGGACACAGGGGCCCAATGCACCCTGATACCATCGGGGTACAAAGGGGCTGAGTCCATAAGCATTCAAGGAGTCACAGGAGGCTCACAAGACTTGACTGTACTGCAAGCTGAGATAAGCCTGACCGGGAATGAATGGGGAAAGCACGACATAGTGACTGGTCCAGATGCACCTTGCATTCTTGGCATTGACTTTCTGCGGGAGGGATGCTTCAAGGACCCTAGGGGGCACAAGTGGGCGTTTGGGGTGGCAGCTGTGGAGACTGCAGGCAAAGAACAGCTGTCCACCATGCCCGAGCTTTCAGATGACCCCTCCGTAGTGGGCAGCCATAAGGTGCAGGATTTGAAGTTACCTATTGCCTCTCGCATAGTACATCGCAGGCAATACAGGACCAACAGAGACTCTCTGCACCCCATACACCAACTGATTCGACGACTGGAGAGCCAGAGCGTGATCAGCAAGGCTCACTCCCCCTTCAACAGCCCGATATGGCCAGTGCGGAAGGCAAATGGGGAATGGAGACTGACTGTGGACTACCGTGGCCTGAATGAAGTGACTCCTCCGATCAGCGCTGCCGTGCCGGACATGCTGGAGCTCCAGTACGAGCTGGAATCGAAGGCGGCCAAGTGGTATGCCACAATTGACATTGCTAATGCCTTTTTCTCCATTCCCATTGCAGAAGAATGCCGGCCACAGTTTGCTTTCACCTGGAGGGGAGTACAGTATCAATGGAATCGGTTACCTCAGGGCTGGGTCCATAGCTCAACCATCTGCCATGAGGTGATCCAGACTGCCTTGGAGAAAGGTGGAGCTCCTGAGCATCTGCAGTTCATTGATGACATCATTGTATGGGGTGAGACAGCAGAGGAAGTTTACCAGAAGGGTAAGAGGATAATTGACATCCTGCTGGAGGCTGGCTTTGCCATCAAGAGAAGCAAGGTGAAAGGGCCTGCCAGGGAGATCCAATTCCTGGGTGTTCAATGGCAGGATGGCCGTCGCCACATCCCTCAGGAGGTGGTGAACAGGGTAGCCACTATGGTGCAGCCCACGAACAAGAAAGAGACGCAGTCATTTTTGGGGCTTGTGGGCTTCTGGAAAATGCACATTCCCGGGTACAGTCAAATTGTGAAGCCTCTCTTCCATGTAACAAGGAAAAAAAATGATTTTGTGTGGGGACCTGAGCAGCAGGTGGCATTTGACCATATCAAACGAGAGGTGGTCCATGCTATGGCTCTGGGACCTGTTCGAACTGGGCCAGAGATCAAGAATGTGCTGTACACTGCGGCTGGTGAGAATGGTCCTACATGGAGCTTGTGGCAGAAGGCTCCTGGTGAAACCAGGGGCAGGCCCCTAGGTTTCTGGAGTAAGGGGTACAAAGGCTCTGAGGCCAACTACACCGCGACAGAGAAGGAAATCCTAGCTGCCTATGAGGGCGTCCGGGCTGCCTCTGAGGTAATTGGGACTGAGTCACCTCTATTTCTAGCTCCGAGACTTCCAGTCCTGACCTGGATGTTCAAAGGGAGAGGCTCAACCCCACATCATGCCACAGATGCTACCTGGAGTAAGTGGATGGCCCTGATAACTCAGCGAGCTCGGATGGGGAACTTCGAACACCCTGGCATAGTGGAAGTGATCACCAACTGGCCAGAGGGTGCTGACTTTGGAATGCCACCAGAGCAGACAGTGACCCGTGCTGAGGAGGCTCCCCCATATAACGATCTCCCTGACAACGAGAAGGGCTATGCTCTATTTACAGATGGGTCCTGCTGGCTTGTAGGAAGCAAGCGGAGATGGAAGGCAGCTGTCTGGAGCCCAACAAGGCAAGTGGCAGAAGCAAGGGATGGAGAAGGTGAATCCAGTCAGTACGCAGAGGTAAAAGCTGTCCAGCTGGCCCTGGATATAGCAGAACGAGAGAACTGGCCAGTGCTGTACCTCTACACTGACTCCTGGATGGTAGCCAACGCCTTGTGGGGGTGGCTGAAGGAATGGAGGAGGAACGGGTGGCAGAGAAAAGGGAAGCCTGTTTGGGCCGCTGACCTGTGGCAAGACATCGCCGCCCACCTGGACAGGCTGCCAACCAAGGTACGGCACATCGATGCACACATCCCCAAGAGCAGAGCCACAGAGGAGCACAAGCACAACCACCAAGCAGACCTGGCTGCTAAGATCTCCCAAATAGACTTGGACTGGGAACACAAGGGTGAGCTGTTCTTAGCTCGCTGGGCCCATGACACTTCTGGCCACCAAGGGAGAGATGCCACATACCGGTGGGCTCGGGACAGAGCTGTGGACATCTCTATGGAGGCCATCTCACAGGTCATCCATGAGTGTGACATCTGTGCTGCCATCAAGCAGGCCAAGCGCATGAAGCCTCTGTGGTATGGGGGGAGATGGTCGAAATATAAATATGGAGAGGCCTGGCAGATCGACTACATCAACCTTCCTCGGTCTCACAGTGGCAAGCAGTACGTACTGACCATGGTGGAGGCAAGTACAGGGTGGCTGGAGACCTATCCAGTTCCTCATGCCACTGCTCGCAACACCATCCTGGGCCTAGAGAGACATATCCTGTGGAGACACGGCACCCCCGGGAGGATTGAATCAGACAATGGAACCCACTTCAGGAACCATCTCATAAGGGACTGGGCAAAGGAACATGGGATTGAGTGGATTTACCACATCCCATACCATGCACCAGCTGCAGGGAAGGTCGAGCGCTACAATGGCTTGCTAAAGACCACCCTAAAAGCCATGGGGGGTGGAACCTTCAGGAACTGGGAAAAGCACCTAGCTCAAGCCACTTGGTTAGTGAACAGCAGAGGATCTGTGAACCGAGCTGGTCCTGCCCAGTCCGACCTGCTGCAAACAGTGGATGGAGATGGAGTTCCTGTGATTGCTGAGAAGAACCTGCTGGGGAAGTCAGTGTGGGTTTTTCCTGCTGCTGGTGGGGGCAAACCAACCCGAGGGGTGGTCTCGGCTGAGGGGCCTGGTCACACGTACTGGGTTATGTTAGAAACTGGGGACATTCAGTGTATCCCACAGCGGAATGTGACTCTGGCTGAGAGAGGATGAACTCAGAGGAGGCAACCCTCATCAATGTAATTATGTGAATAGTTATAAGTTGTTCTAAGTTTCTCCATCCTAGTTTAATACCAGCCCAGCATCCAGGACCCAACGTACCCACTGCACACCAACCCAAAGAGCATCATCTCACCTGTACCCGTTCCTGATGTCCCTACAGCAACGGACTGTTCCCTATGTCCATACAGCAACAGACTGTTCCTGACCTTTTCCTTTCCCTTTCAAAGACAGACTGATTCCTGATTCTTCTCCACATGCCTGCCCAGTTCAAGCACCACCTACAGTGTCCATCAGCAGAGAGAGAGACTGCCCTGGGAGAGAGCAAGCCGGGATAGCAAGAGACTTGCACCAAGGATTCAAATACCATGTGTCAAAATCACATGAAGGGGCTGTGGCAGGAGAGAGGAAGTGGAACAGAGGGGTGGATTGTGGTGGGTTAACACCTTTTTCTGAAAACAAAAGAAGAAAGCAGGGTGGAGGGCTTGCGGGTACTTTACACTCCCTGAAGGGTGCCTCCCCCCTGGGAAAGCTGAGTCTGTTCCACTCCCCCCTCCCTGCCCAGCAAGGGTATAAAAAGCAGGACCTCATAGCTGTTGGATCTCCCTTTCGGCTCCTGCCTCTGCTGGATGAGAGCTACTGCAGCTGCTCCCCTGATCCTCAGCCACGTGGCCGGACCTGATCCTTCTCCCTGCTGCCTCTGCGCCTCTTCAGAGACAGACTGGTTTTGTATTATTTTTTTTTCCTATTCCCCTCCCATCCATTCTTGTTCCTTGCCCTTGTGAACCTTATTCCCTGTTATTGCTATATATATATATATTTGAAGAAAAAAAAATATTATTTGCCTCTCTACTTCCAAGCTGACTCCAGATTGTTGATTAGTGGATTTGCTCCTTACCTTTTTTTTCCCTCCTCTCCCTGTTTGGAGGGAGGAGGTGGGGGGGGGAAGTGGGGAAGAGATTCTCAGCCTTTTCCCCATTTGAGCTTTTAACTTTCAGTTAAGGCTCAAACCATTACAGGAAGTTTAGGCTTGAGGTGAGGAGAAAGTTCTTCACCGAGAGAGTCATTGGTCATTGGAATGGGCTGCATGGGGAGGTGGTGGAGTCACCATCTGTGACCGTTTGAGGCTGTGCCTTTAAGAAAGGGACAGTGCTGGGCCACTCGGTCTGAATATTTTGTAAACAAAGACAGGTCTAAATGAATTTCATTGGTAGATTGATAGAACGCAGCTTTAAGTTTTAGTGCAGTTGGAATTTTTTCTCAGTTCGTTCCTCTCCTTTTCCCTTTTCCAGCTTGCCTGCTTCTGGGCGCCTAGCCAGAGCGACCTTGGATAAGATAAGCACTAATCCTGCATTAATTCGCATGAGGCCTACTAAAACCATTCTTCCTTAATAACAGCTTTTTTCTCTCTCTAACCCTTTTTGGGAAAAAAGGGAGGTAGGGGGAGAGAGTGGGTGTATGGGGGGGGGGGGGGTACCCTCCTCTGTCTGGAGGAAGGAATTTCGTTCCTGTATTTTTTTTCTTCCTTGCTGTATATTTCTGTATCTATATTGTAAATATTGTAAATACTGCATTTTCACATTGCTTGTAAATATAGCATCCCTTTTGCTTCTCCAACTGAGTTAGCTGTGGGTTCTTTTTTCCTCTTTGTGGGGGAGGGAAAGCTAGGCCTTCTCTGTCAACCCACTACACCATCCCTGGAGGTGTTCAAGAGGAGATTGGATGTGACACTTGGTGCCATGGTCTGGTCATGAGGTTTGTGGTGATGGGTTGGACTCGATGATCCTCGAGGTCTCTTCCAACCTTGGCGATACTGTGATACTGTAAAGAAGTTCTTCATAGAAAGAGTGATTTGCCATTGGAATGTGCTGCCCAGGGAGGTGGTGGAGTCACCACCACTGGAGGTGTTTGGGAAGAGACTGGATGGGGTGCTTGGTGCCATGGCTTAGTTGATTAGATGGTGTTGGGTGATAGGTTGTACTCAATCTCAGTGGTCTTTTCCAACCTGGTTAATTCTATTCTATTCTGTTCTGTTCTGTTCTGTTCTGTTCTGTTCTGTTCTATTCTCTGCAGCTTTATTAATCCAAATCAGTTTTTTTCGAGCATCGTTTCAGGAACATATTTTAACCTTCTCCAAACAGCTGCTCACGCTACACCCTACTACTGAAGTGGCCTCTCCTATGAGCATATTCCACCATTCCAAAGTGGACCACAGGGTCTATGACCATTCAGGGCCAAATACTGGAAAGTTTGGAATCATCTCAGCTCCCAAAGAAATCATTACAGCTGAAGTTACAGCAATGAACAGAACTGTTATGGGATACTTGGTCATTTGAGAGAAACCAGGTGACATGTGCAGCAGGTTCCCCCTGTAAGTGAGGAGAGGACTCAGGTAACTTAAACAGATTTTAGAGATATTTAACTTTTTTTTCTTTTTTTCTGCAGTTACCTTTAGAAGGCCAGTATGCAATTTAGCTGCCCAATGTGTTGTCTGTGCAAGTCAAAGAGTTCAAGTCAGATTCTTGTTCAGTTTAAAAAGCATCAAAGACTTTACAGAGGGATCTGAACAGACTGTATCAATGGGCTGAGGACCACCTTATGAAGTTCAACAAGGCCAAGTGCTGGGTCCTGCATTTGGATCACACAACCTCCCTGCATGGCTGCAAGCCTGAGGAAGAGTGTCTGGAAAGCTTCCTGGTGGTGGAAAAGGATCTGGGGGTGTTGGTCAACAACCAGCAGGGTGCCTAGATGGGCAAGAAGGCTAGCAGCATTCTGGCTTGTATCATAAATAGCGTGGTCATCAGAATATTGAGGTGCTGGAGCATGTCCAAAGAAGAGCAAGGAAGCAGTTAAAGAGTCTAGAGCACAACTATTACAAGGAGCACTTGAAACTGGGGTTGTTTAACCTGGAGAAAAGAAGGCTCAGGGGAGACTTTATCACTCTGTAACTATTGAAAGGAGTTTGTATTGAGGAGGATTTTGGTCTCTTTTCCAAAGAAACAAGCAATAGCACAAGAGAAAAGGGCCTTCAAGTTGTACCAGGGAAGGTTAAGGTTGGACATTAAGAAAAAATTCTTCCATGAAAGAGTTGTCAAGCTCTGGAACAGGCTTCACAGGGCAGTGGGAATCTCTAGAGGGATTTAAAAGATGTGTAGATGTGGTGCTGAGGGACACGGTTTAGTGGTGACTTGGCAGGATGTGAATTCAGGCCTCTTTTAATGAGTTAAGAGCCTGAACAAATCAAAGAAGAACTGTGCTTAAAATAAATAAACAAAATAAAACACCTCAGCTACAGGTGTAGACTGTGAACTGACATTATTCTCTGTTTAAAAAATGGCACAGGAATTCTAATGACAAACTATGTTAAAAATAGACACTCAATTGTAACATCTTAGGTCTAGCATTTGCATTTTCACCATCTGAAAGGCAGAAGCTGAGGAATGTTTGCTGCAAAATTGGAGGCCTAAACAAGGCAAGAGGAGACAAAGTGAAGTTCAACCAAATCCAGATTCTGTTGTTTTTCACACCCTCCACTTGACTCTTGTCCTTCAACCACTTCATACTGGTGAGGAAAGCAAATGCTCCTAGCTGTGGATGCCCTGGCAGTTGCTGGTCATAGGAGTGACCTATTCTTGGAACACCCTCTCCAAACACATCCTGGTGTATCAGCTGAGGGTGAATGGCTGGCATGCACCTGAATCTAGCCACCTTGGGGTTTTCTTCCTCTTCTCCCGACCTGGTCCATGGGTCACTGGCTACAGCAGCTACCATAGAAACCAAAGCGCCACTCTGCAGCACATGGAGCAGATGTCACACGAAGCAAGATGAATGTGATGTGGTGAAGGGGCGAGTCAATGCAAGAGGAGAAGGAGGAGGAAAAGCAACATCACACATTCAGAATTAAATGTTCCCACCAGAGGGAGTGAGTCATTTTTGAAGCAAAGTGCAGAGCTGCAATATTTTTTTCCTACGCTCTCCATGCGCATCCACAAACACGGATGTAGAAATAAATGCACACAGGTGCTCAAGTTGCCTGTGTTCCACTCTCTAATGATAGCTGTGATTTTCTCATGACTCTAAATTAGTGCCTGACCTGAACCAACTATCTGAGCCAGAACTGTGCTACCATTTCCACAATGCACTGTAAAGCTTTCGCCCTTCCTCTCCTGCCAGGATGGTGCAGAAATATGGCACTGTACAAAGTCGACATATATCAGACAGGCATTTTATGGCAACAAGTCACTCCACTTATAAGACTAAGAAGCTGCAATTGAGTCATGCACTGCATTTTAACTCAAAGTAAAAAATAGTAGCAACCAGTCTGTTTGATTTCCTCTGATCTTACCATTAAGCAATTTATATCTTTAAGTTTTGTTTCATTGGCTTTTACTTCAGTCAAAAAAGGTCATCCTTAATACTATGATCTTTTTCCAACACAAGTATTAGTCTTCCTTCTTCCTTCCCTTCATATGTCTTGTACATATGTAACTCACTCTGCCTAATGCACCTTACTGATATCCATGGAGGGAAAAGTCAAAACTTCTCTGTTTGTAAAATGAGAATTAGACCCCATCAATTTCTGTGGTGTCTGTCCAATGTCAAGTACTGAGAGTGACAACAGTGAAGAGCTCACTTTGAAAGGTGCTAAGCATTCATCAGCTTTGTGGTTATCAATGTGGTTCAAGATCACAGAATCATAGAATGCTTTGGGTTGGAAAGGACCTGTAAGGTCACCTAGTCCAACTCCCCTTGCAGTAAGCATCTCCATCCAATCTCACATGGGACATTTCCAAGAATGGGAATTTGCCACCTCTCTGAGCAACTTGTGCCAGCCTTTCACCACCCTCATTATGAAAAGTGTTTCCCTTACACCTAGTTTAAATCTCTCCTCTTTTAGTTCAAAAGCATCACCCCTTGTCCCATCACAACAGGCTTCACTAAAAAGATTGTCCCCATCATTCTTATAGCCCCACTTCAAGAATTGAAAGGCTGCAATAAGGTCTTCCCAGGGACCTCTCTTCTCCATGCTGAGCAACTGCAACACTCTCAGCCTGTCCTCACAGCAGAAGCTTTACAGACACTTGAGTATTTTTGTGGCTCTAAGATGCTCAGCAAGTTTGAGATGCCAAACCATGAACACTCACAGGCCTTCAACATCTCTGCACCTGCAAATGGACCTGCACAAACATAGTGACCAGCCCCCGTGGATGACAGTGAAGATTTCCACTCCGAGATGGAAGGATAATTTACAAATTAATGGGATGAAACATTTGCCAAGCCCTCCTGCAGGGACTCTGTGATGAATTCACAATTATACACAGCAACAGCACCAGCAAATGATGCCTAAAAAATGGTGCCTACCTCTCTAGATGGTGTCTGTTGAAATGATGGACCATCATACATGAGTGTCCCTCCCAAAATTCACTTGATGAATGATGTTCATACAAGTAATGGACATTTTCCTCATTTCCATAGCAAAGCAGGAGCCCCACAGAACTCCCTGTTGTCATTACTTAAAAAAAACACTATGAATTCTTCTTCTTTATCCAATATATAGAACAGTGCTCTGTGATTTACATAAATGTGGACACACAACTTTAGGACGTCCACATGACAAGAACCTCGATGGTTTGTGTTGAACACAAAGAGGAAGGCAAAGAAGCTGCCGCATTTAATGGCTCTGCACACATTCTGCGAGCCCACTAGAGGGCAATGGAACAAAACAGGTTCTCCAGCCCGAGCAAATCCTCTAATTCCGTACTGAAAGGTTTTTCCTGCAAAAATTTATCATGGGATAACAGACACATTTATTTCTTGGGATTTCCAACTCATTAAATAGGCACCACGTATACATAATGGCAAGGAGAGTTAGATAAAAAATAATCATCTGAGATATAATTAGCTGATTGAGATAAAAAATAAAAAAAAAACATTACAGGGAATAAAACAAAGGAGATGAGATCAGAAGTGCACATTTGGTGTATATGTACAAAAGGAGGAGGGATGCTAAAATTCCTTACTGTGATTTTCTCACTCCTTTTCCTGAAATTTTTCTTCGGGTGCTTTAAGCTCCATGAAACTTTACTACCTTTCGGGCTGAGATCTCTGGAGGTCCCTTCCAACCTCTAATGAGCTGTGAAATGTCACAGAATGACAGGCTGGTGAGGGTTGGAAGGGACGTCTGAAGATGATCTTGTCCAACACCCGACTGCTAAAGCAGGGTGACCCACAGCAGGTTGCCCAGGATTGTGGCCAGGTAGGTTTGGAATCTCTCCAGAGATGGAGACTCTACAGCCTCTCTGGTCAGCCTGTTCCAGTGCTCTGTCACCCTCACAGGAAACTTTCTTTAGTTGAGATGGAACCTCTTAGGTTTCATTCTGTGCCCATTGTCCTTTGCCCTGTTTCTGGGCACCACTGAAGGGAGTCTGGCCCCATCCTCTTGACTTTTAGATATTGACAAGAGTTGAAAAGATCCCCTCTCAGTTTTCTTCAGAATAAATTTTACTGGAGGGAATTAATTTTCCCAACTTTCTAGGATAATTGTTTAGCCATTTCTGGGAAATATAACTGGGGAAAATCTCGCACTTTCCATATAAAAAAAAAAAATACATTGGTATGCATTCTTTGAGGAATGCAAGAACTGTGCCTTGAAGTGCCTAGTGCTATAGGCTGGGGTCAGAGTGGCTGGAGAGCAGCCAGGCAGAAAGGGACCTGGGGGTACTGGTTGATATTAGGCTAAACATGAGCCAGCAGTGTGCCCAGGTGACCAAGAAGGCCAATGGCATCCTGGCCTGCATCAGGAACAGTGTGGCTAGCAGGAGCAGGGAGGTCATTCTGCCCCTCTACACTGCACTGGTTAGACCACACCTTGAGTCCTGTGTCCAGTTCTGGGCCCCTCAGTTTAGGAAAGATGTTGAGTTGCCGGAATGTGTCCAGAGAAGGGCAACAAAGCTGGGGAGGGGTTTGGAACACAAGCCCTATGAGGAGAAGCTGAGGGAGCTGGGGTTGCTTAGCCCTCATTGACCTCATTGCCCTCTACAACTACCTGAAGGGAGGTTGTAGCCAGGAGGGGGTTGGTCTCTTCTCCCAGGCAACCAGCAACAGAACGAGAGGACACAGTCTCAAGCTGCTCCAGGGGAGGTTTAGGCTTGAAGTGAGGAGAAAGTTCTTCACTGAGAGAGTCGTTCGCCATTGGAATGTGCTGCCCATGGAGGTGGTGGAGTCACCATCCCTGGAGGGGTTCAAGAGGGGACTGGATGTGGCACTTGGTGCCATGGTCTAGTCATGAGGTCTGTGGCGACAGGTTGGACTTGATGATCTTTGAGGTCTCTTCCAACCTTGGTGATACTGTGATACTGTGAATGGTGATGCTCTGGTTTTCCATCTCTATGGCTGAGCTGAATTAGGTCCTCAAGGAAATTTTTACTGAAGCAAAAATTAACAGCAGTTAGGAAGCAATCTCATCAGGGTATGACAGTTGTTAATACATGCTGGAGTACATTTGCCACTATTTGCCACTTGCACCAAGCGCCCCATCCACTCTTCTTAAACACCTCCAGTGATGGTGACTCTATCACCTCCCTGGGCAGCCCATTCCAGTGGCTGATCTCTCTTGCTGTGAAGAATTTCTTCCTAACATCCAGCCTAAACCTCCCCTGGCGTAGCTTGAGACTGTGTCCTCTTTTTCTGTCACAGGTTGCCTGGGAGAAGAGACCAAGCAAGGCTAGCATCCATATGGGTTTGGAATCTCTCCAGAGAAGACTCCACTGCCTCTCTAAGCAGCCTGTACCAGTGTTCCAGTTTTACAGGTCCCAATGTTTCCACTAGGAGACTGTTCTCCAGACTCTAAGATTGGGCAAAGAGTTAGCTTCAACTGTCTGGATAATTTGTATTTATGCTAGACTTCAATTTTTAAATGGAATCCCTTCACCTCTGCTTACAATACTTTCTGAGCTTCTTAAACATATTTGAAGGCCCCAAAGCAAACAATCAGTGCCGCTTCTTTCTCTTTTTTTTTCCTTTGCAGTTGTGACCGTTTGAGGCTGTGCCTTTAAGAAAGAGACTGTGCTGGGACACTATGGCTGAATGTTTTGGAATATTAACGAAAACAATCAGATACTCTAAACTAATTTCATTACTGGATTGGTAGAATGCAGTTTTAGATTTAGGCGCAGCTGGGATTTTCCTCTCAGTTCGCTCCTTTCCTTTTCCTTTTTCAGCTTGTCTGCTTCTGGGCTCCCTGCCAGAGTGACCCTGAACAGATAAGGCCGACTAACACTCTGCTTTAATTAATAACTGCTCTTTTTCTCTCTTTCTAACCCTCTTTGGGGAAAAAGGGGAGAGAAGGGGGTACAGGGGGGGAACTCTCCTCCAGAGGAGGGAATTTCATTCCTGTGTTATTGTTTTTTTTTTTACTTTGCCGTATATTTCTGTATATATGTTGTAAATACTGTAAATTGTTTACATATCCTGCATTTTCCAAAATTGCTTCTAAAATATAGCATTTTTTTTTCCTTTGCTTCTCCGGCTGGCTAGCTGTGGGTTTTTTTTCTTCCTCTTTGTGGGGGAGAGGAGGCAGGGCCTTCTCTCTCAAACCCACCACAGCAGTTTTGGCTTTGGTGAAGTGATTTTTAATTTTATTTGTTTTCTCAATCTGTTGATCAGCTGCTTTAGATTTCAGAGAGGATTTTGATCAGCATCAAAATCTACTGCTGCAGAGAAACTTTCCAAGATTACAGCCTGTCTAGGGGTTGGAAGGGTAAGGCCAAAAAGCCTCCTCCCTCCCCCCTGTAAAGTAAAGGGAAGGAAAAATTGAAGGAAAAGGAAAAAAAAACTCACAGCTGAATTAGCAAAGCAATGGGTGCTGTATATTTACAAAGCAGGGAAACGCAGGGGAATTTACAGAATTTACAATATTTACAATATATACAAAGATATACAATAAAGTAGCACAGAAATGAGAGTTCCCCCCTCTGCTGAGGGGGTTCCCCACCTCCGCTTCCCCCCTCTCTCCCCCTTTTCCCAGTGCGGGTTAGAAAGAGAGGAAAGAGGAGAAAGTTAGAAGCAGTTATGTGTTAATTGGAAAGCAGTTAATACAGGCCTTGCAGTTTATCAGTTTCAAGGTCAAGCCTTGGCCGAAAGCCCAGACACAGCGAGGTGCTGCCCAAAGGAGGAGCGGAAGAAAGACTGATAGAAAAGTGCTGGAATGCCCAGGATACCCTCCTGCACTCCCAGTTCAGAAGGTGCTTCCTCCCAATCTACCAATGAAATTAGTTTAGATCCTTCTTTTTAGTTTACCAACTTCCGACCACCATATTGCCTTTCTTAAGGGGACAGCCTCAAACGGTCACACAGCCTTATAGTTGAAATCCTTAAACCCGGGATTACACTACTTCTCAAAAAGCTGTGTCCAGCCAAAAAAAAAGTTACTTTTCTGCCTAATCCACATTTCCTGTATCTTCAGTCAAAAACTAAAGTCCAGTCTCTGGAGTTCAGTAAATGCCACATTACTAATGTCTTTACACAGTCTCAAGATTTCTATATTCTCGTCTCATGGAGTCCTTATTACACTCTCCAGATAACAACTGTAAGTTGTAAGCTTCTCTTGGTTATAACAAATCAGGATCTTACTACTTACTCCGTTCATTCATAATTATTCACAGAGAGGCCCTTTAGTAGTCTTGTAGAAGAATCTTCTCCTGCTAAATATTTGCTTTTGTAACGAAATAACAGACCTGAATTTTGCATAATGCTGTTCATTGTCAGTACTGCTCCATGTGTCCTATAACACCTTTCTCATTCAGAGTTCACCAGGGTTCAACCCGGAGAAGAAAAGTGTCCAAGAAGGCTTCATTGTAGCCTTTCAATACTTAAAGGGGCCTGTAAGAAAGATGGGGACAGTACTTCTAGCCAAGTCTATTGTGATAGGACAAAAAGTAGTAATTTTACACTAAAAGAGATGAGATTTAGACTAAATACATGGAAGAAATTGTTTACAGTGAGGCTGGTGAGACCCTGGGCCAGGTTGCCCACAGAGGGGGTAAATGCCCCATCCCTAGAACTATTCCAGGTTAGGATAGATGGAACTCTGAGCAACTTGACCTAGTTGAAGATGTTCCTGCTCACTGCTGGGAAGCTGGGCTAGATGACCTTTAAAAGTCCCTTCCATCCCAAACCAGTCTGTGATCCCACAATTCTATGAGGATACAGAGATGCTGGAATTTTTGAGATGCTACTTTAATATAAGCCAAAGGTGGTAGGGAGGGACTCTATATCTGAAAACCCAGAGTCAGTGCTTGACAAAACAAAGTCAGGCCTCTGATTCAAGAACAAACAAACAAACAAAACCCCCACAAAACAAAACAAACTGAACCAAACCAACCAAACAAACCTCACAAGCTTTCTTTCACCCTGATTTCACTATTTGGCTTATTGTGTAGATAAGTCAACTGAAAACCAAATCCAGCCTAGCAACTGCCAGAAAAATTGAGTAACCTCAGTTTCAACTGTATTAAGAAAACTTCAGCTTCAGGCAAAACTGAATGAACAGCTCATTCAAAGTATTTTCATCAAGTCATGGTCCTCATTTTATGCTTTTCTGATTAGACTTCCATTGTGTTTACCAGCAGCACAATCCTCTTTAACATCTTTATTGATGATCTGGATGAGGGCATTGAGTCCATCATCAGTAAATTTGCTGATGACACCAAGCTGGGGGCAGGAGTTGATCTGCTGGAGGGTAGAAAGGCTCTGCAGAGAGACCTCGACAGGCTGGACAGATGGGCAAAGTCCAACGGCATGAGATTTAACACATCCAAGTGCCGGGTTCTGCACATTGGCCGCAACAACCCTGTGCAGTGCTACAGGCTAGAGTCAGAGTGGCTGGAGAGCAGCCAGGCAGAGAGGGACCTGGGGGTGCTGGTTGATGGTAGGCTGAACATGAGCCTGCAGTGTGCCCAGGCGGCCAGGAGGGCCAATGGCATCTTGGCCTGCATCAAGAACAATGTGGCCAGCAGGAGCAGGGAGGTCATTCTGCCCCTGTATACTGCACTGGTTAGGCCACACCTCGAGTACTGTGTCCAGTTCTGGGCCTCTCAGTTTAGGAAGGATGTTGACTTGCTGGAACGAGTCCAGAGAAGGGCAACAAAGTTGGTGGGGGGCTTGGAACACAAGCCCTATGAGGAGAGGCTGAGGGAGCTGGGACTGCTTAGCCTGGAGAAGAAGAGGCTCAGGGGTGACCTTATTGCTGTCTACAACTACCTGAAGGGGGGTTGTAGACAGGCAGATGTTGGTCTCTTCTCCCAGGCAGCCAGCACCAGAACAAGAGGACACAGTCTCAGGCTGCACCAGGGGAGGTCAGGAGGAAGTTTTACACAGACAGAGTGATTTCCCATTGGAATGGGCTGCCTGGGGAGGTGGTGGAGTTGCCATCACTGGAGGTGTTCATGAGGAGACTTGACAGGGTGCTTGGTTGCATGGGTTAGTTGATTAGGTGGTGTTGGATGATAGGTTGGACGCGATGATCTTGAAGGTCTCTTCCAACCTGGTTTATTCTATTCTATTCTATTCTATTCTATTCTATTCTATTCTATTCTATTCTATTCTATTCTATTCTATTCTATTCCATTCCATTCCATTCCATTCCATTCCATTCTATTCTATTCTATTCTAACTATATATTACCACTAGCTGATTCTGGCTACATGGATTGAGCTTCATCAACAGCTAAGGATGCCTGGCTTGATGCATATTCATTGCTGTATCAGCATTTCTCAGCTGTTAAAACAGCTGCATGAATCAGCAAGAAGTTTCACAACTTTAAATAGATGTAACCCTGCAGGATACTAGGCCTTGATTTGTAGATGAGGAATCAGTTGGATGGTCACACCCAGAGGTCAGTGGCTCAAAGTCCAGATCGACATCAGTGACAAATAGTATCCCTCAGGGGTCTGTACTGGGACCAGTGGTGTTTGATATCTTCATCAACATGCACAGTGGGGCTGAGTGCATACTCAGCAAGTTTGCCAATGACACCAAGTTGAGTGGTGCATTAACATGCCTGAGGGACAAGATCCACCCAGGAAGGCCCAGACAAGCTTGGAAAGTGGGCTCATGTGAACCTTGTGAGGTCCAACACAAAACATTCTACGATTACACAACTATGATTTTCACTTGAACACTTTTGGGACCTAGGGATATGGTGCACATAGCTACATGATTATCTGCTTAAGCATATCATAACTATAAAGATCTGAGCTCAATTAGCATTTCTGTTTGGAGAATTGTGATTTTTGTAACAAATATCATCATCATCATGCTTTGGTTCACATCACAAAGTGGTCTTGGGATGGATCGACCCAATTGCATTTGATTGAGCTAAACCATCAATGCACTACTCACTTCCACATACTAGTGGTATGTAATTCAGAGGATTACTAGCTACTAGCTACTGAAAGGCAAACTCTCATAAAATTTGTTCTTGTTGCATGTTCTGGGTCCTCCTGCTTTGTTCTACTAATCTGCTCCTCTCAGCTCATACTCATAGACAGAGCTGAGCATGGCTGTCTGATTTCTAGAGAAGAGCTAGTACTTCAGGCAAGCTTGTCTTGGAGGCAGGAAATCATGATAAAAAAACTTGGAACTGGATGATTTCTGGCTTGGATCAGCAAGTGTGGCCAGCAGGACTAGCAAGGTGATGTCCTCCTGTACTTGTCATTGATGAGGCCACATCTCCAATACTGGGTTCAGCTTTGGGTCCCTCACTGCAAGAAGGACACTGAGGTGCTGGAAAGTGTCCAAAGAAGGACAATGAAGCTGGTGAAGGTTCTAGAGCACAAGTCTTGTGAGCAGCAGCTAAGGGAATTGGGGTTGTTCAGCCTGTAGAAAAGGAGGCACTCTGCAACTTCTTGCTCTCTCCAACTATTTGAAAAGAGGTTGTAGAGAGGTGGGGGTTGGTTGCTTCATGGCCTCAAGTTGTTCCATGGGAGGTTTAGGTTAGACATTAAGAAAAACTTCTTCACCCTGAAACAGGTTGTCCAGGGAAATGGTAGATTCACTATGCCTGGAGGGATGTAGAAGCTGTGTAGATGTGTACTGAGGGACATGGTTTATTGGTGGGGCAGGTAGTGCTGGGTTAATGTTTGGTCTTACTAATTGTAAAGGTCTTTGCTAACCTATATGATCATATCATATGATTCTATGATTCTATCCTATGATTCTATGTTCAGCAAACAAAAATGTTTTCATTAAGTTAATCACTCTACCTGTCTTAATGAAAAAATGCCATCTAGCATACACATCATTTTCTGTTTGGAGGCCATTCTTAGCTCTCTTCCAGGTTCTCAGCTATGAAAGTCATTCAAGTGCACATGCACAATTATTTAGTGAAGAAACCGCTCAACTAAATTTATTTTGTTATTCATTTGCTGTGCCAAAAATCTCTAGAGTCACTCTTCCATACTGACTGCAGTTATTGTACTTCTAATATTTGCTAGTTGCTCTGCAGTTTGGTGTATGCACCACTGCTTAGCATGGAAAAATCAAGTATTATGTCATCTCCACATGTTATCTGTCATCAGGTGCATAGATATGCATCTGTCACTGCCAGAAGAGCCTGGGTTATAGTTTAAATTACTGCAATAATAAGGAGAGTGGTTGTATTACATTAGCATTCAAATAATGTCATGCAAAACATTTACTATGAAAAGGGATTCCTCAGCATACTGTTTGCTCAGCACATTTCCCATACAATCATTCTACTGCTACTGCAGCACCACAGTAGATAATATTTTAGATATTGTTGTGAATAATACATAGGAACCACACATCCGCTAGGAATTTCAGCACATATTTGCTGTGTTTCCTTAGCTGGTGACACAGTCCCTTCCTTCCTCCTGTTTCAAGTGCAAAACCAAACTCTGCATTTGATCACGTCACAGTATCACAGTATCACTTAGGTTGGAAAGGACCTCGAGGATCATCGAGTCCAACCTATCAACACAGACCCCATGACTAGACCATGGCACCAAGTGCCATGTCCAATCTCCCCTTGAACGCCTCCAGGGTCGATGACTCAACCACCTCCCTGGGCAACCGGTTCCAATGCCGAATGACTCGCTCGGTGAAGAACTTTCTCCTCACCTCGAGTCTGAACCTCCCCTGGCGCAGCTTGAGACTGTGTCCCCTTGTTCTGGTGCTGGTTGCCTGGGAGAAGAGGCCAACCCCCTCCTGGCTACAACCACCTTTCAGGTAGTTGTAGAGGGCAATGAGGTCACCCCTGAGCCTCCTCTTCTGCAGGCTAAACAATCCCAGCTCCCTCAGCCTCTCCTCATAGGGCTTGTGTTCAAGGCCTCTCACCAGCCTTGTTGCCCTTCTCTGGACACGCTCAAGTGTTTCAATGTCCTTCTTAAACTGAGGAGCCCAGAACTGGACACAGTACTCAAGGTGCGGCCTAACCAGAGCAGAGTACAGGGGCACTATGACCTCCCTGCTCCTGCTGGCCACACTATTCCTAATGCAGGCCAGGATGCTATTGGCCCTCCTGGCCACCTGGGCACACTGCTGGTTCATATTCAGGTGGCTGTCGATCAGCACACCCAGGTCCCTCTCTGTTTGGGAGCTCTCCAGCCAGTCCGACCCCAGCCTATAGCTCTGCATGGGATTGCCGTAGCCAAAGTGCAGCACTCGGCACTTGGACTTGTTGAAAGCCATCCCATTGGACTCTGCCCATCTGTCCACTTACAGAGTTGTGCCTCGTTATATAAATGTACTAATTATCCACACTTTTCAAAGGTGACAGACTTCAAAGTAGGTAAATTTTAAATCATGCCATTAAGAAAATCTATTTGATGATGAAATTTCTGTAATATCATACTGCAATCTCCTACATAGTAATTTTGCTTTCAAGGCAGCATTAATTTAATGACCAATAACAGCAGAGATTAGTAAAGCTGGAAAAGCAAACCAAAAGCTGTAAGATTTACAATGTGTTATTGGTCAGAGGATGATAACAAAAAGGATCAAAAACAATCTAAGATAAACGATGAGCAGAAAGCAGCTCTGCAGGATAAATACAAAGACTGAACCTGCAGAAACTGCTCTCTTAACAAAGATAAACACCTGCAAGACTGAATTATCCCCGTGTGGTCAGCTACTCAGGAGAAAAATCTATGTCCCTGAATACTTAATTTATGTGCACAGTTAATACACTGCTAGGAACAACTTGCAAATTAGTTGCTTGCAATACAGAGCATCTCTTTGCATGTTAAGTAATGCCAACCGTATGTAGGAACCAGCCCTACAAGGGCAGACACAGCTCAGCACACATTGTCACACACATTTATGAAACCAAACTGACACAAAAGACTTCAGCACATGCACCTCCTTTTCAGACCTTGGTACATGCCTCTGATTGATAGACCCTCGCTCTTCAAAACACAGTTCCTTACCTTTAATATCAGACAATCACCAAACTCCCCGGATTTTCAATTTCATACTTTATTGAAGTCACTGAATGCAGGAAAGGTGATATTCTTTTAGTATTACTTAATAGAATAGAATCATAGAATCAGTCAGGGTTGGAAGGGACCACAAGGATCACCTAGTTCCAACCCCCCTGCCATGGGCAGGGACACTTCACACTAGATCAGGCTGGCCGGAGCCTCATCCAGCCTGGTCTTAAACACCTCCAGGGACGGGGCCTCAACCACCTTCCTGAACAATCCATTCCAGTGCTTCACCACTCTCATGGTGAAGAACCTCCTCCTCACCTCCAGCCTGAATCTCCCCGCCTCCAGCTTCATTCCATTCCCCCTAGTCCTATCACTACCTGAGACCCTGAGAAGTCTTTCCCCAGCCTTCTTGTAGGCCCCCTTCAGATACTGGAAGGTCACAATAAGGTCACCTCGGAGCCTTCTCTTCTCCAGACTGAACAGCCCCAACTCCTTCAGTCTGTCCTCATAGGAGAGGTGCTCCAGCCCTCCAATCATCCTCGTGGCCCTTCTCTAGTTACTCTGTTTAGTGCCCTGGTGTCCTAGGCAAGTCATCTACTTCATATATCTTAAAAAAAATTTTAAATCTCTGCTGCAGAATCAAGATCTTGCATTGAACAAGACCATAGGCAGATCAGACATCCATTACAATGCAGTGACGCCATAGGACACTAATCCCTCTGCCTTTAGTTAAATAACAGCTTATGTGACAGGGGAGAGACAGAATCCATCTTCACTGAAAAACAGGATGGTTTCTAGAATAGGAAATGGTTGGCCTTGTCTCACACAAAGCCTAGTGTGAAAACAAATAGTCTTACTAAATCGTGGGCCATCATATTTAAAACATTTATGGAATGGCTTGGTAGAAGCATCTTATAAGCAGCAGGTGGGTGATCTTTCATTACTAAACTCAAATATTGTTCAGGACGTTCCCCCAGTGTTCCAGAACACCTGGTCTGAGATTTTGGCTACTCACTTCAGAGTCTGGGGTCCAGATACACTTGAATAACTTTAAGATCACAGACTTTTGCTCTGGTGCACACACATTAAAAAAATCTCTAGAAGAGATTCAAACTATCTCTGTACAATAACTGTTTTTCTTTCTGAGTAGCTACAAAATGACTCACACACAACAAAAATCACTTCACATGAGTTGGAGTGTAATGCAAATCTGGCGCAAGTTCAGTGATGGAATGAGGTGCTCCAACGTGATTCTGGAGGAAATGCATAGCCTAAGAAGTGATTTTGTGCTAATTGACGATGTCTTTGACCTTCTCCCACATGCAAAGCAATTCCACACCCTGCCCAGTGTTACCTTTTGATATTCTTCCTTAGATCTCTAGGCAGCTTCCATCTGCTCCTGAGAAAACGTGTAGATGGCTGAGCGATACTGTGTGCCACAGTCATTGCCCTGCCGCATTCCTGGGGAGGGAGAAGATACAGCACACCATGAAGATCACCCTCCCTGCCTGACTGGGTTGTAAGCATAAGTTTGACAGATCAAGATTTAGGACATTCCATACACCTGGATTAGCATGGTCTCTTATGTGCATACTCAGCAGGTATTCTTAGGAAGTCCAAATCTTTGTTTAAATAGTCCTGAAGACATTCAACTCTGATATCTCCTTTTGAAAGGCATGCAAATTAAATGTGAGCATTTTAACATTTAGTACATCACATAGTAGACAAATACAGATGTGAAACCTTAAATAATCAAGCTGCAGTTACTGTAATTAAGATACATTTAAAATATTTACTTTGAACCAAGCAAATGGCTACCAAAAAAAAAGGCTGATTTTACCAAGTGTTTAAAAATTCTCTCACACTGGAGAAGTACATCTTAATTAGAAACAGAATTATAATTATAATTATAATTTTAATTAGAATTAGAATTAGAATTAGAATTAGAATTAGAATTAGAATTAGAATTAACCAGGTTGGAAGAGACCTTTGAGATCATTAATGTGACATTCTGACCCCGTACTCAGCACTGGTTAGGCCACACCTTGAGTACTGTGTCCAGTTCTGGGCCCCTCAATTTAAGAAGGACATTGAGACTCTTGAACGTGTCCAGAGAAGGGCAACGAGGCTGGGGAGAGTCCTCGAGCACAAGCCCTGTGAGGAGAGGCTAAGGGAGCTGGGGTTGTTTAGCCTGGAGAAGAGGAGGCTCAGGGGAGACCTTCTTGCTGTCTACAACTACCTGAACAGAGGTTGTAGCAAGGTGGGGGTTGTTCTCTTTTCCCAGACAACCATCACCAGAATAAGAGGTCACAGTCTCAAGCTGCACCAGGGAAGGTTTAGGATCAAGGTGAGGAGAAAGTTCTTCACAGAAAGAGTAATTGGCCACTGGAATGTGGTGCTCAGGGAGGTGGTGGAGTCACCATCCCTGGAGGTGTTCAAAAAGGGATTGGACGTGGCACTTGGTGCCATGGTCTAGTAGGCATGAGGTGTTGGGTGATAGGTTGGACTTGATGATCTCTGAGGTGTTTTCCAACCTTATTGATTCTATGATTCTATTCTATGATTCGAAGATTCAAAATACCGTTGGAGATAACTAGCTGCTCTCCTCCATCCACAGAACAATGATTTGCCAAAAGACGATTATGCATGTATTGCTGAACTGCCTCTGAAGATATCAATCCCTACCACTACTAGCTTTGGAAAAATGGAATAACCCTCAAGAAGCTCTCGGATCTAAAGTCCAAAGAGGACTTCAATATATAAACTAATGAACAGGTTTGGAGAAAGTCTGGCTATGTTAGTACTGCTACAGAATAGCAACTCTTTCACCCTTTTTCCCCTGCTTTTCTTTTTTTTTTCTTTTTGAGTTGGGGAGAAGTGGAAAAAAAAATACCCAGCTGAGGGAGAGAAAACTAAGAACCAGCCTGGAGAAGACGAGACTGAGGGGTGACATCATTATTATATAAAGGGTGAGTGCCAAGAGGATGGAGCCAGGGTCTTCTCAGTGATGCCCAGTGACAGGACAAGGGGCAATGGGTGGAAGTTGAGGCATAGAAAGTTCTATGGAAACAGGAGGAAAATTTTCTTCACTGAGGGTGACAGAACACTGGAACAGGCTGCCCAGGGGGGTTGAATATCTCCTCTCTGAAATATTCAAGACCAGACTGGATGAATTCCAGTGTGACCTACTCTAGGTGATCTTGCTCTGGCATGAGGGTTGGACTAGATTATCTTTCAAGGGCCCTTGAAACTCCTAACATTCTGTGATTCTGTGATGTGTAATATCTACTGAATTCTATTTGCAACCTACATGTGGATAACATGGATAGCTAAAGGATATAATACTGTTTATATGTAACATTGTGAAAGCAAAGCCTTAGTTACACATACTCAGAAACTTCTTAAAATCGTGTCATAAATTATCAGCTTTGGCACAAGGAGCATCCCCTTCACTGCTGATATCTGTAATCCCTTCAAAAGCCTAGTTGCACGAAGCTTCTTATGTATGAACTTCTGAAACAGGAGATGGATTCTACCTACAAAACAATAAAATAACAGGCCAGAGCAGAAGGAAGATTACTGTCCCCTTAAGTGACTTGCCTGGATATAGTTTGGCATTGTGCAATCCTAGGCAGTGATGCTGGCCAAAGGCCTTGCTGCCTCTCGTCACTACCCATTCTCTTTCCCTGCAAGCCAGCTTTGCTCTGGATTTTTCCATCAAGTCAAACAACAGCAAAGAGGAGAGGAGTTTTAGCATTAAGAATGATCTGAAAGTGCAGGTTTTTAACTGCAGATGCAGTTTTGCAGTGACTATCTTTCATGCTTTGTTCCCAAGGCTTGTATTCCAGAACAGAACTTTTTGCTTTGCTGCAATAAATTGTGCTAATTTGGGGTTTCTCTGGTGTTGTAGATTAACCTGTGTCAGTGAAAAAGCAGGAGTTTCTGAAGCAGACTCAAAGAAGCAGACTCCTCCCAAATGCCTGCAACCCAAGACAAATTGGAAATTGTGGGGATTTGTCTTTTGACTTCCACCAGACTAAAGAAGTCCCTTTGAAGATTACCATCAGCTATCAGGACTATGGAGATGAAATGGAAAATAAACTGTTAAGTCCTGATATGCCCCTAGCAAAGGGCAGAGGGTAGAGAAAGAGCCTGTGATAATGGGAATAAAAAGATGCTATCAACATTACACTACTCATTAAAATAATATTACTCATTAAAGCATGATACTTTCACCCTTCTTTTACTCTCCAAGTGTAGTGGGTTGAGAGAGAAGGCCTAGCCTTCTCACCCCCACAAAGAGGAAAAAAAAACACAGCTAACTCAGCCAGAGAAGCGAAAGAAATACTATATTGTGGCAATGCCAGCGACGAGCAGTGTGAGCAATCTGGCAGTGCAGGCCTAGAGCCTGACATGATGGTAGGCCATGCTCAGCATAAATGCAGAGCCAGCTAGCAGTGGAGCAAAACAGTGCTGTGCCTGCAGCATGTAACTAAAACAAGGCACTGGTAGCTATAAACATGGACAGTTATCTTGGGACAACAGGACATGCACCTGCATCAACAACCTCGTTGTGTCATTAGTAGTTGGACCAATAATCTGTAATAGTGCAATGTGTGGTCACTCATAGGGAACCAATGGAGCTATGCCAACAGGGCACTCCGAGTTTATATAAGTTGTAGCAGTTGCCTTGCTACGCACTTCTGCCTTTCCTGTCTCCTGTTTCTTCTACACTTTACAGTGCTGTACTTGCACTACAGGCCTGCTCCATAGGCCTGCACCTCAGGCCTGCACCATCGGCCTGCAACACTGGAACAATAAAGGAACAATACTTGATCACATTGGTCAGCCATATTGATTCCAATCTTCGTCGTCCGATACTATATTTTACAAGCAATGTGGAAAGGCAGGTTAGATAAACACAATATATACAGTATTTACGATATATGTACAGAAATATACAGCAAGGAAAAAAAAGAATGCAGGAACGAAATTCTCTCCTCTGGACAGAGGAGGGTTCCCCCCCTGTACCCTTGTCCAAGGTCACTCTGGCTAGGAGCCCAGAAGCAGGCAAGCTGGAAGGGAGAGGGAAAGGAATGAAATGAGAAAAAATTCCAGCTGCACTAAAACTTAAAACTGCATTCTACCAATCTACCAATGAAATTCGTTTAGACCTGTTTACAAAATATTCAGCCAGAGTATCCCAGCACTGTCCCTTTATTAAAGGCACAGCCTCAAACAGTCACACCAAGGAAACAGAAAAATGTTTGAAAGGAAGGGGCAATAAACAAATGCAATCTGGCTGAAATATTTATGAATTAAAAGATGCAGAAATGTTTTCAAAGCTGCATTTGGACACAAAGTCCATGCGGTGACCAACAGACTACATGAGTGAATGTGACTCCTAATAAGTCTTGGGAAGTTTTGTGATGATTTGGGTCACTTTTTAACTCCTAAAAAAGGTCCTATTATTAACACGTAGCAACAACAACTACATTCTTCATCAATACTTAATAATGTGGTCATCAAGGCAGAGAATCTTTTGCTTACTTCTTCACAGTTTATTTTAGGGTGATAGGGAGCTCTTGTAAAACCAGAGCTGCTGAATAGTTAGGGATAAAATGAATACAGGCCAGCAAATCATTAGTCTTGCCAGAATCTGTTAATGCTGATTGATGTTTGAGCTTAAGCATTAGCATTCTACAAATCTATTTATTGCTTAAGAAACTACTTAACAACCGACTAGGAAGTAGATTACAGAAATCTTTATAAATGGAGATACAAAATCAATATAATATGCCAGTTTCTGCTGTGCATTTCAACAGTTTGAGTTCAGCATGATCTCATGTGCTTGGTGCCCTGAGAAGATACACAAGATTATTTAATATGTGCACATCACCATCACATAGGGATAGGGAAGTGTGACCGTTTGAGGCTGTCCCCTTAAGAAAGGGAATATTGTGGTTGGATGTTTGTAAATGAAAGACGGATCTAAACTAATTTCATTGGTAGATTGGGAGGAAGCACCTTCTGAACTGGGAGTACAGCAGAGTATCCTGGGCATTCCTGCACTTTTCTGGTCAGTCTGTCTTCCCCCTCCTTCGGTGGCTTGCAGCTCGCAGCTTCTGGGCTTTCGGCCAGGCTTGACCTTGAAACTGATAAGCTGCAAGGCCTGTATTAACCGCTTTCCAATTAACACATAACTGCTTTTAATTTTTTCCTCTTTTCTCTCTTTCTAACCCTCTCTGGGGAAAGGGGGAGAGAAGGGGGAGCAGAGGTGGGGAACCCCTTCAGCAGAGGGGGGAACTCTCATTTCTGTGCTACTTTGTTGTATATTTCTGTATATATTGTAAATACTGTAAATTCTGTATATATTTCCCTGCATTTCCCTAAACGGCTTTGTAAATATACAGCACCCACTGCTTTGCTAATTCAGCTGTGAGGTTTTTTTCCCCCTCACTTTCCGGGGGGAGGAGAAGGCCTGGCCTTTCCCCCAACCCTACGATATTTTTTTCTTGGCGCCCAACATGGGGCAGATAATTAGCTTGATTTATTACTTGATTGATTTAGTGTTTTCTAGCTGAATTAGCAAACATTAAGGTGTTGTGGTTCGTAGAACAACTATTCTTTTCAATTTTTGGGGCTCTGGTTTACAGATATTGTTTGGGTTTGATTTTGGATTACCTGGGTAAATATTTGTATAGAGTTAGATTATGGTATGGAAAATGTATTGATTTATTATGGCCAGCGAGATACAGAAATTTTACCTCCACCACTCTCCCAATTGAGATAAAGGGTTTTAAGATTCCACTGGAGGAGAGAGTAACTTTAGGTGATGGCTGGGATCCAAAGGTGATTTATTTGGTGTCTGTAATTCTGCTGCTGGTGATAATTATCGTGTATCTGCTGATTTCTCTGCGGAGAGAGAGGAAGATATCCAGACCGTGTTTTGTTATTAAAACTAGATCAAAGAGAAAACACCATGGCTCTGGGTCAGTCCCAGAGACATCTAGTGATGAGGAGTGTGGTGAATCTGTGTCAGTTAAAAAGAAAGCTAAGAAGTTAATTGGAAAGGTTGCTCTAAATGACTTTGCTGCTGATTCTGGCAAGCTGCCAAGGGCGGAGGCTGGTATCAACATGGCGTCTCCACCTTCTCCTCCTCCTTCTTCTCTGTTGGCCATTAATGGAGCAACGTCATTCCCGCCCACTCTATTGGTGGGACTGGAAGTCACTGCCCCAGCAGCTGATTTATCTCAGGACCTGTCAGCTTCTATTAAGGTGGCTGTAAATTCAAACACAGCTCCAGTTAAGGTGGCTGTTTTAAAGACTAGAAGTGGAAAGATCAAAGCTGATGGAGAAGAAGAGCAGGAGACTGATCCTGGTGAGGGGCCCTCCACTCTAAGAAATCCTGCTGAGGAGGAAGACAAGATTTGTTTTAAAGATCTAGCTAACCTAGTGAGAGCAAAGCAGGATAGAGATGAAGTTAGGAAAGGAGCTGGCAAAGGTGGTTCTCAGCTTAAAGAGATCCTTGAGAAAATGACAGCAGGATTATTAGGGAAACCAGTTGGGGAAGAAGAGGAACAAGATGACATAACCGACTGTTCCTCGCCGCGTGAGGAATTGCGAAATGTCCATAAAGATTAAACCAGGATTGATAATGAGCCAGTTCTAGGTTGGCTTAGTAGGTGTTATGATACAGGTGCTCCAGCTCTAATGGTTGGAGACAAGTCAGCAGCTCAGCTAGGAACTCTCTCGAGGGATAATGGGATAGATAGACATCTAGGCAGGGTTCTTGGTAAGGTTAATCTGTGGATACGCCTTTTAATGGCGGTTGCCCTGAGATACCCTTCCCGAGATGATCTTCCATGGAATCCTAAACCCTGGACTACCATAGATGAGGGAATTAAGCGCTTGAGAGAATTTGCTGTTAGAGAGATACTCTATGGTGAACATGAAACTCTGAATCCTGATGACATTCCTCTGGGTATTGGTCTTGCTAAAAAGATCATCAAGCTTGCTCCTTCTAATTATGCAAACATTCTGGCAAGCAGAATTGTGTCAAGAAATTATGGTGGAGCTTCTCCTACAGTTGGCCAATTCAGTGATCAAATGAGACAATTGGAGGATAGCATGACACGTGTTTCTTTGGTTTCAGCCATTGAAACTGGAAAAATTGTGAGTTGCATGAAGGATCTGAAAGATTCCGTATACCAATTGGCACAGAAGGATAATTTCAATTCTTCCTCCAGGTGGATACAAGTTTCATCTGTGAGGAATACACGTCCTCCAAGGAGGTCATTCCAAACCAGATCAAATCAAAACAGACCACCAAGGCAATCACATAGGACTATTTGGATAACTCTGCGTGATCAGTTTGGTGAGAACATGAACCACTGGGATGGCCAACCAACTTCTAATTTTTTCAGGAGACTAAGGGAACTGCAAAGTGTATGGGTTAAAATTAAAGGCAGGACAGGGGAAGGAGATATTACTGTGGGGGTCTCCTACAGGCCACCTGACCAGCATATCCAAGCACATGAGGCCCTCCACAAGCAAATACAAGTGGCTTCCAAGTCACAAGCCCTGGTCCTCATGGGTGATTTCAACCACCCAGACATCTGCTGGAGGGACAACACAGCAAGGCACCAGCAATCCAGGATGTTCCTGGACTGCATAGAAGACAACTTCCTCCTCCAAATGGTGGAGGAACCAACAAGAAATGGTGCTATGCTGGACCTTGTTCTCACCAACAGGGAAGGGCTGGTAAGCAATGTGAGGCTCAGAGACGGCCTTGGCTGCAGTGACCATGAAGCAGTTGAATTTAATATCCTCAGGGCAATCAGGAGGAAGTATTCCAAGCTTACGACCCTAGACTTTAGGCGTGCAGATTTTGATCGCTTCAGGGATCTGATAGCCAAAGTGTCGTGGGACAAAGCCCTGGAGGGAAGAGGGACCCAGGACAGCTGGTCAGTATTCAAGAACCACCTCCTCTGTGTCCAGCAGCTCTGTATACCAACAAAGAGAAAAGCAGGTAAGAATGCAAGGAGGCCTGCCTGGATGAGCAAGGAGTTACTGGACACACTATTACTTAAAAGGAAACTCTACAGGAAGTGGAGAGAAGGACAGGTAGAACAGGGGGAATATAAGGAAGCTGCCCAAGCAGCTAGAGTCCTGGTTAGGAAAGCCAAAGCAGAGTTTGAATTGAATCTAGCCAGGGAGATTAAAGGGAACACTAAGAACTTCTATAGGTATATTAATGGGAAGAAGAAGACCAGGGGAGGTGTGAGCCCCTCAGAAAGGAAACTGGTGACATGGTCACAAGTGATGAGGAAAAGGCTGAGGTACTTAATAACTTCTTTACCTCAGTCTTCACTGCACGGGCCTCTAGCCACACTCCTGATGTTATGGTAGACAATGCCAGGGATGGGGAGGAAGAACTGCCCATTGTAAGTGAAGATCAGGTTCGTGATCACCTGAAGAACCTGAAAGTGTTCAAGTCCATGGGACCCGACGGGATACACCCACGGGTACTGAGAGAACTGGCAGATGAGGTTGCTAAACCCCTCTCTATTATATTTCAAAAGTCATGGCAATCTGGTGAAGTCCCCACAGACTGGAAAAGGGGAAACATTGCTCCCATCTTCAAAAAGGGTAAGAAGGAGGAACCAGGGAACTACAGGCCAGTCAGTCTCACCTCTGTGCCCGGAAAGATCATGGAGCAGATCCTCCTGGAGTCACTACTGGCTCAGAAGAATAGGGAAGAGGTGATTTGGAACAGTCAGTATGGCTTTGCCGCACCCAGAGAGTGGCTGTCAATGGCTCCATGTCCCAGTGGAGGCCAGTGACAAGCGGAGTCCCTCAGGGATCAGTCCTGGGACCTGTCTCGTTCAACATCTTTGTGGGTGACATGGACAGTGGCATTGAGTGCACCCTCAGCAAGTTTGCTGATGACACCAAGCTGTGTGGTGCAGCAGACACGCTGGAGGGAAGGGACCTGGACAGGCTGGAGAGGTGGGCACACGCCAACCTCATGAGGTTCAATAAGAGCAAGTGCAGGGTCCTGCATCTGGGTCGAGGCAATCCCAGGCACAAATACAGGCTGGGCAGTAACTGGCTGGAAAGCAGCCCTGAGGAGAGAGACTTGGGGGTGCTGGTGGACAAAAAGCTCAACATGAGCTCTCATTGTGCACTTGCAGCCCGCAAAGCCAATCAGATCCTGGGCTGCATCAGGAGAAGTGTGGCTAGCAGGTCGAGGGAGGTGATCCTCCCCCTCTACTCAGCCCTGGTGAGACCCCACCTGGAGTACTGTGTCCAGTTCTGGAGCCCCTATTACAAGAGGGATGTGGAGGTGCTGGAACGTGTCCAGAGAAGGGCCACAAGGATGATCAGAGGGCTGGAGCACCTCTCCTATGAGGACAGACTGAAGGAGTTGGGGCTGTTCAGTCTGGAGAAGAGAAGGCTCTGAGGAGACCTAATTGTGGCCTTCCAGTATCTGAAGGGGGCCTACAGGAAGGCTGGGGAAGGACTTCTCAGGATCTCAGGTAGTGATAGGACTAGGGGGAATGGAATGAAGCTGGAGGTGGGGAGATTCAGGCTAGATATGAGGAGGAGGTTCTTCACCATAAGAGTGGTGAAACCCTGGAATGGGTTGTCCAGGGAGGGGCTTGAGGCCCCGTCCCTGGAGGTGTTTAAGACCAGTCTGGATGAGGCGCCGGCCAGCCTGATCTAGTGCGGGGTATCCCTGCCCATGGCAGGGGGTTGGAACTAGATGATCCTTGTGGTCCCTTCCAACCCTGAATGATACTATGATACTATGAACCCGAGGTAGCAATACCAGAAGGGTAGCTGTTACTTCCACAGTTCCCCAGAACAACTCTAGTAGCTCCAACAGTGGCTCCAGTTATAACATGCAAAGTTATAACACTGCACACTGTGCGCAATGCACATGTGGGCATGTTCCCCATAACTAGGGGCGCCCTGCCTCCCGCCAGGGGGAGAAGGAAGCATACAGTAGTGACTGGACCTGATGCACCTTGTGTTTTGGGAATTGATTTTCTGAGAGAAGGGCGTTTCAAAGACCCTAGTGGTTACAAATGGGCTTTTGGAGTAGCTTCTATAGAAATTGATGGACAAAAATTGAAGCTGTCTGCTAGACCTGAGCTTTCTGATGAATCTGCAGTTGTGGGACAACTAAATAATAACAATATACAGGACGTTAAATTGCCGGTTGCGTCTCAGACTGTTCATCACAGACAATACAGAACCAACCGTGACTCTTTGTTGCCCATTCAGAATCTGATTCGTCAGTTGGAGAGTCAGAAAATCGTCAGCAAAACTCATTCACCTTTCAACAGTCCAGTGTGGCCTGTGTGGAAGCAGAATGGAGACTGGTGTCTGACGGTAGACTACCGAGCCCTGAATGAAGTAACGCCACCTATGAGTGCAGCAGTGCCAGACATGATGGAACTACAGTATGAGCTGGAATCCAAAGAGGCCAAATGGTATGCTACCATAGACATTGCTAATGCATTTTTTTGTCTATTCCCATAGCAGAGGAATGCAGGCCTCAGTTTGCTTTCACTTGGAGAGGAATCCAGTACACCTTCAACAGACTGCCAATGGGCTTGATCCACAGCTCAAGCATCTGTCATGCAGTGATCCACGATGCTCTGGAGAAAGGCAGTGCTCCAGAACACATCCAGTTCATCGATGATATCATCGTCTGGGGTAAAACTGCTGAGGAAGTCTTCGAGAAAGGGAACAAAATCATTGACATTCTTCTGAATGCATGTAGGTAGCTAGGACCCAGCGGCCGGAAGATCTCGCGTTGTATGGGATGATAGGGCCCCTCTCCTGATAGCCAATAGCGTTTAGTTTACGGTGCAAGCAGACCGATGTGACGTAAACCTCAGTTATATAGTGCTGGGTCTTTCACTAATAAACGCCATTTGCCGTCCACCACATTGGTGTCTGCGAGCTGATGGACCGAGCAGCCTGGGGTTGGCCGCCGTGCCGTTCCTGAACCAGGTCGCCATGCCTACAACAGGCAACAAATGGTGCCAAAACCCGGGATTTCGCCTGGAATCGGGTGAACAGCGGCCGGAGCGGCTGCACCAGCCTGGCGGGGAGGGCGCTCCTGGACCAACAAGGAGGATGGAAGCCCTTGTGAAGGTCGTGTCGCAGTTACATAGGCAGTGGGTTATTGATTGTGAACCTGAAGATTTTATTCTCACGGTCACGAGGCTGTTACAGCTTGGGGCCATAAGCCAGCCGGTGTACATTCTCCACCAAGAAATGTGGAGCAGATGCTCTGAAGCGCTAGCTCTGGAGATGATGTCCTCAGGCTGTGGGAAGGATCTTAGGTCGTGGGGGAAAGTCGTGCGGGCTCTGCAGGGGGCCAGGCAGAAGAAGGGGATCTGGTGGGCAATAGGGGACTGTTTGTCGGCCATCCCGAGGCGGGGAGTCGGGGCAGCCACGCAGACTTTGCGCCCCCCAGACGATGGCAATTCTGCCGAGCCTGAGGAATTGCGGGAGGGCGATACGCCCCCCGAATCCTCGAGCCCCGACCCACTCTCGGAGGGACAGAAGCAAGCCAAATCCTTCTGGGGTGGGTTAGCTGAGGAGGCCTGGGGAAATCGGAGTTTGAGGACATCTGGGCTAGACCTCCGCCATATGCGCCCCAGGATGGCGCCAAATGAAAAGGGGAAGGGCGGGGCGAGCATGCCCCCTGCGGGAACAGGGAGGAGGCGCTACACCAATAAGCACACACAAACGGGAAGGGGAGGAGAACGAGGAGAAAGGTGGTGGGGACGAGCCAAGCAGGGAGGAGCGGCCCGCCCGCGAGGGAAGTGGGTGGGGCCGGAGAGTGAACGAGGGGTGGAAAGCCAATCAAAGCAACCATCTGGAAAAATACCCTCACAGGGCAAACCCCCCGCCGAGCAGAAGGCGGAGCGAGCCAAGAGGGAGGGAACGGCCCACCCACAAGGGAAGTGGGTGGGGCCAGGGCCCAACAAAAAAGTACTGGAATTCAGAAGTAGCCGGTCAGGCGAGTTCTGACTCTGGGTCAGACACTAGCCGGGCCGAGTGGCTCGCAACTGATTCAAACACAGAGGAGGAGGAGGTGGGGGTAGACGGAGTCAAAAGCCAAAGTATGCCCATCCACTATAAAGAGGGACCAGGAGGGGGAAAAATTCCTCTCACGGATTGGAGGAAAATAAAGATTGCATGTGCCTATTGGGCCCCATCAGCCATGCTAGCGTTCCCGGTCCGGGTGGCGGATGGGGGACAAAGGGTGCACACACCAATAAATCCTAAGGATGTGCAAGTGATTGTTAAAGCAATTGCAGACAAAAGGCTTAATTCTGCCATGGTCTCCACCCTTATAGATGGGGTTTTCGGGGGAGATGACATGCTCCCGTTCGATATAAAGCAAACTTGTAGATTGATTTTTGATGGGGCAGGGATGATTGTTTTTAAACAAGAATGGGAGGACAACTGTGCAAGGCAACTAGCTGAAGTAACTGGGGCAGATCACCCGCTCCACAGCTCCAGCCTGCAGTGGCTAATGGGTACAGACCCAACAATGATTACCCCCCAGGCACAGGCCCAAGGCCTGTGGGCCCATGAAGTTATGACAACTACTCGTGCAGCTAGAGAGGCCATTCGCACAGCCTCTAGAGTTATCGCTCAGCCATCGCCATGGTCCACAATAAAGCAAAATGAAAGTGAGAGCTTTACACAATTTGTGGATCGCCTCCAAGCAGCAGTCGACTCCTCGACCCTGCCTGCGGAAGCAAAAGGCTCAGTCCTTGCAGACTGCTTATGTCAGCAGTGTAATTCAAAAACCAAAGATATTCTATGATCACTGCCAGCGGGGTCAAGTCTCTCAGACATGATTAAGCATGTCGTGAATGAAGAGCATCTGGCCCCAATTCAGGTGGCTGTTCGCACGGCAATAGCTAATGTGATGGCATGTTTTAGATGCGGCCAGGCAAGCCACGTTGTGGCAAACTGCCCTCGGTTGGGGGACCTGCCAACACCACTCCCCCCACGCCAAAATTAACCCAGAGAACCATGCTGGGCCTGTGGAAAGAAAGGACATTTCGCTAAGAAATGCAGATCTAATACCCAGGGAAACGGGGTGGGGAGAGGGCACACGGACCGCGCACGGCCCTCTCCCACTTGGGACATGAGGCAGCCCAACTATGCCAACCCCAGATGGAGCGGAGCGCTCCCGAACTCGCTGCCCCCTCGAGAAGCGACCAACTTTATGGCCCAACCAATGGTCCAACCGAATCTGCCTCTATCTCAAGGACAGAAAGGACCACCCCTTGGGGGCGAGACCTTAGGGTGGCCCTGGCAGTAAAGTGTGACAACCCGCCAGTGGTGTGGGGGATCTGTTCTCTCTATAATGCCCCCAATGGCACCACCATTAATGTCCCCTTCTTGATTGACACTGGAGCAGATGTTACAGTTATTCCTGAGACAAATTGGCCTTCACGCTGGAAATTGGAAGATGCCCCCATGGTGGGTGGAATTGGGGGATTGACCCGAGCTCGGAAGAGCACTCGATTGGTAGCAATTACAATTCACAGTGAAACGGGACCGGAGAAAACCATCACCCTTTTTCCATATGTCATGTCAGGAGTCCCACCCCTGTTGGGAAGGGATGCTCTAGCCCTATTAAAACCCAGGGTGACAAATTTATTCTAAGGGCCACTGCCGCACACCCACTTCCACCAATTAAACTGACGTGGAAATCCTCCGACCCAGTATGGGTCGAGCAGTGGCCCTTATCAAGGCCTCGAATGGATGCTCTTCTTGAGCTGGTTGATCGCGAGCTGCAGTGAGGGCACATAGAGCCTTCCACTAGCCCGTGGAACACCCCAGTTTTTGTAACACCCAAACGAACTGGCGAAGGGTTTCATCTCCTCCATGACCTGCGTGAAGTAAACAAGAGAATTCAACTAATGGGTCCTGTCCAAACGCTGTTGCCTATGAACTCTATGATACCAGAAGGACAACCTTGTGCTGTCCTCGATATTAAGGACTGTTTCTTTTCGATACCCCCGCATGAGGAGGACAAGGAGCGGTTTGCTTTTTCTGTTGTGTTTCCAAACAGTCAACGCCCTAACCTACGCTTCCAGTGGAAAATGCTGCCCCAAGGAATGATCAATTCACCTACTATCTGCCAGATTGCAGTGGATCGGGCACTGGCACCAGTCCGGTGCAGTGACCCAACTGCGACTATCATTCAATATATGGATGATATTTTGATTGCTGCGCCGTCAGGAAGTCAGATGGACCAGCTGGTGTCAACAGTTTCAGAGACTTTAAAAACAAATGGGTTTGAAATCGCGAGTGCAAAGATCAAAAGAGGCCCATGTGTAAGTTTTTTGGGAGTGGAGATCACAAGCTCTTACATGACCCCCCCCCCCCCAAATGAAGATTCGTCGGGACATCAAAACACTCCATGACATGCAACAGTTAGTGGGGTCCTTGCAATGGCTCTGCAATATTGTCCTGATACCTCCTGAAACCATGGCCCCCCTGCATGATCTTTTAAAAGGACAGAACCCATGGGAACCAAAAACTCTAACAGCTGAAGCAATGAACTCTCTTGACTTTATTGAGCAACAGGTATCCTCAAGTTCACTCGCCAGATGGAACCCTCATGTACCACTTGATCTATATGTGCATTTCACGGCTGGGGGAGCGGTAGGGGCACTGGCCCAGGGTCCCCCTGATAAAGCTCAACCAATACAATGGATAGTCCTGGGAAAACCGTCACGTGCATTCTTTCCCAGAGTCGAGTGCCTTGGTAACCTCATCATGAAAGGCAGAAAACTCGCCCTAAGACACCTAGGCATTGAACCTGTCAGGATATACCTACCCTTCCGCAAACAGCTCCCAACGCAATCAGTGGCGATGTCAGAGCATCTAGCCATAGCCCTCGTTGGATTTGGTGGGGAAGTTCAGTATGCTACAAAGCCCCCCTGGACCCAACTGCTGGCAATTGTTAACATTGACCTTCCACAGAAGATCATGGACCGGCCCCAACCAGGACCAACGGTCTTCACAGATGCATCCTCAGCGACCTCAACTGTGGCAGCAGTATAGCAGTTGGGAGGAGAATGGCACTGCATTAAAATGACCAACTGCGCTCTTTTGGTCCAGCAGCTAGAAGTGACGGCTGTAGTACTAGCGTGCGGACTGTTCCCAACAGAACATCTCAACATAGTAACTGACTCAATGTTTGTAGCCAAACTCTGCTTGGCCATGTCAGGACCTGGTGTGTCAACATCCACAGCAGCCCTAATGCTGGAAGAAGCACTCTTTTCTCGAAAGGGCACCATATCGGTCATCCACGTCAACAGCCACAGCCCAATTAAAGGATTTTTCCAGACCGGTAACGATAAAGCAGATGCCGCTGCAAAAGGATTGTGGACACTAAGAGACGCCCATCAGCTACATGAGTCTCTCCACGTTGGAGCTAAAGTGCTAGCAAAAAGATGTGGGATTTCAGCCACTGATGCGAACACATAGTAGCTACGTGTCCCCACTGTCAAAAAGCACCACTGTGGTCCAGTGGAGTCAACCCCAGAGGTCTTAAAGCCTCTGAGGTGTGGCAGACAGACATTACGCTCTGTCAGTTGCTGAAGCCTCGAGCATGGCTAGTGGTAACTGTAGACACATATAGCGGGGTGATTGTAGCCACTCAACACCTTAGGACTGACTCCAAAGCAACCATCCAACACTGGCTGACGGCCATGGCTTGGCTCGGTTTCCCTAATCAGATCAAAACAGACAATGGTCCCAATTTTGTGTCTAAACCAATCCAGGCATTTGCTCTGCAATGGGGTATCACCCTAACACATGGCATCCCATATAATAGCACGGGACAGGCCATAGTAGAACGAGCGAATCAAACTCTGAAAACTAAATTGGAGGTATTAGCAAAAACAGAAGGTTTTGTCAACACCATTCCCCCGGGAGACCTAGCGACTGCTTTGCTAGCACTGAATCAATTCCCCAGGGGGGAGGAGGTGAATAGCCCCACTCAAAAACATTGGGCCACTCGAGCACTGGAGGAAGGCCCGTTGGTCATAGTTAGAAATGAGCTGGGAGAATGGGAACAGGGGTGGAAATTAGTTCTGACAGGCCGAGGGTATGTCGCAGTCAAAAAAGACGGCAGAGTTAAATGGTGTCCACTTAAGTCTATTAAACCGGATCTTCAGAATAAAACTAATGAAAGCTGTGAGTTTCTCTTCACAGGACTGGATCATCGGACACCCCTGTGAACCATATACCCCAGTGGCAAAAGAAGATGACGAGCTGGCAAGTGTCCTGTGCAAGCCTGGGAGTTCCACACTGGCAGAATCCAGAGAACGGCAAAATAGCCTCCGCAGAGGGGGGCTGTGATGCCTTGAGCCGTCTAAAGAATGTTTACATTATGTTGGTAGAACACCAGCAACTGCTTTAAGAATGTATTTACTCAGTGTTATCCCCAGTTATCCTTAGTTACCTCAAGTTACACCCTGTTGTTATCTCCCTAATTTCCACCTGTTCACTGTGCCTTACATTTTTTATTCAAGTTTATGATGTATACTTTCAAAGTTGTTATATTTCCCAGGATTGTTATATTTTAGCTAATTTGGTTATGCATAGGGAGGGGGGAATTGTAGGTAGCTAGGACCCAGCAGCCGGAAGATCTCGCGTTGTACGGGAAGATAGGGCCCCTCTCCTGATAGCCAATAGCGTTTAGTTTATGGTGCAAGCAGACGGAAGTGACGTAAACCTCAGTTATATAGTGCAGCGTCGTTCACCACATTGGTGTCTGCGAGCTGATGGACCAAGCGGCCTGGGGTTGGCTGCCATGCCGTTCCTGAACCAGGTTGCCGCGCCTACAACAGGCGACACCACTGCTTTGCTAATTCAGCTGTGGGGTTTTTTTTTCCCTCACTTTCCGGGGGGAGGAGAAGGCCCGGCCTTTCCCTTCCAACCCTACGACAGGAAGTGGCCAGCTTAATTCATTTAATGAAGAGAAGGGTAAGAGGAGAACTGATTCTGACATACAAACACCTATACAGAGAAATAACCTCAGCATAACAGGAACATGGAACTGCTGGAGAGGGTCCAGAGGGGGGCCATGAAGATGATCAGAGGGCTGCAGCACCTCCCCTATGGGGACAGGCTATGAGAGTTGGGGCTGTTCAGCCTGGAGACTTTTTACAAGGGCTTGTGGTGATAGGACGCGAGGGAATGGATTGAAGCTCAAGATTTAGAGGGGATATTAGAAAGAAATTCTTTACAGTGAGGCACTAGAACAAATTGCCCAGGGAGGTTGTAGATGCCCCCTCCCTGGAGGTGTTCAAGGCTGAACGAGGCCTTGAGCATCCTGGACTAGTGGAAAGTGTCCCTGCCTATGTCAGGGGATTTGGAACCAAATGATCTTTAAGGTCCCTTCCAACCTAAACCATTTTATGAATCTATGAAATAAGGCTCTTTAGTTGTGCCAAGGTTGCTTAACTAAGAGAGTGTGGTGGGTTAACACCTTTTTCTGAAAACAAAAGAAGAAAGCAGGGTGGAGGGCTTGCGGGTACTTTACACTCCCTGAAGGGCGTCTCCCCCCTGGGAAAGCTGAGTCTGTTCCACTCCCCCTTCCCTGCCCAGCAAGGGTATAAAAAGCAGGACCTCATAGCTGTTGGATCTCCTTTTTGGCTCCTGCCTCTGCTGGATGAGAGCTACAGCAGCTGCCCTCCTGATCCTCAGCCACGTGGCCGGATCTGACCCTTCTCCCTGCTGCCTCTGCGCCTCCTCAGAGAAAGACTGGTTTTGTATAATTCTTTTCTGTCCCACTCCCATCCATTCTTGTTCCTTGCCCTTGTGAACTTTTTGTCCCTGTTATTGTTATATTTGAAGAAAAAATTATTTGCCTCTCTACTTCCAAGCTGACTCCAGATTGTTGCTTAGTGGATTTGCTCCTTACCCTTTTTTTTTTTTTTTTCCCCTCTCCTTGTTTGGAGGGAGGAGGTGGGGGGGAAGTGGGGAAGAGATTCTCAGCCTTTTCCCCATTTCAGCCTTTAACTCTCAGTTAAGGCTCAAACCACTACGGAGAGGGACCTGGGGGTGCTGGTTGATGGTAGGATGAACATGAGCCTGCAGTGTGCCCAGGCGGCCAGGAGGGCCAATGGCATCCTGGCCTGCATTAAGAACAGTGTGGCCAGCAGGAGCAGGGAGGTCATTCTGCCCCTGTACACTGCACTGGTTAGGCCACACCTCAAGTACTGTGTCCAGTTCTGGGTCCCTCAGTTTAGGAAGGATGTTGACTTGCTGGAGCATGTCCAGAGAAGGGCAACAAAGTTGGTGAGGAGCTTGGAACACAAGCCCTATGAGGAGAGGCTGAGGGAGTTGGGACTGCTTAGCCTGGAGAAGAGGAGACTCAGGGGTGACCTTATTGCTGTCTACAACTACCTGAAGGGGGGTTGTAGACAGGCGGATGATGGTCTCTTCTCCCAGGCAGCCAGCAACAGAACAAGAGGATACAGTCTCAGGCTGCGCCAGGGGACGTTCAGGCTGGAGGTCAGGAGGAAGTTTTACACAGAGAGAGTGATTGCCCACTGGAATGGGCTGCCTGGGGAGGTGGTGGAATCGCCATCACTGGAGGTGTTCAGGAGGAGACTTGACAGGGTGCTTGGTTGCATGGGTTAGTTGATTAGGTGGTGTTGGATGATAGGTTGGACGCGATGATTTAGAATAAACATTTAGAATAAACCTTTATTTAGAATAAACCAAACCAGGTTGGAAGAGACCTTCAAGATCATCGTGTCCAACCCATCAACCAATCCAACCCACCCAAACAGCTAACCCATGGCACCAAGTACCCCATCAAGTCTCCTTCTGAAAACCTCCAATGACAGTGACTCCACCACCTCCTTGGGTAGCCCATTCCAATGGGCAATCACTCTTTCTGTATAGAACTTCTTCCTAACATCCAACCTGAACCTCCCCTGGTGCAGCCTGAGACTGTGTCCTCTTGTTCTGGTACTGGCTGCCTGGGAGAAGAGACCATCATCCGCCTGTCTACAACCTCCCTTCAGGTAGTTGTAGAGAGTGATCTTGAAGGTCTCTTGAAGGTCTCTTCCAACCTGGTTTATTCTATTCTATTCTATTCTAAGCTAAAATGTCACATATTTTTACTTCTAACTTAATTTATTCCTAAATCTCCTGCAATAAGTAGCTAATACATTGCATAAGCCACAAAGAGCATGAGACAATAAACCAAAACAAATTCCATATCTCCAGGCATGATCCTGTTGCTGTTGTTATTTGTAATGTACTTCACATATAGAAACTTACTTCTCAAGGGTCCATCACTGATACAAACCCTCCAGCAAGTTTTACTCAATGAGTAGCAGACGAGGCAAGAAATCCAATTTACTAAACAACTGTGTGTGGTGAAGAGGTTATTAAATTTATGAATATGAAATATGAATTATGAAAATATTATTTTTATTCATTATCAAACTATTAATAACTGATGAATCACCAACTTATATACATGTTCTAGTGCACTATCTCTATATTTATATAGTGAAGGGTGCAGTTCTGCTGCTTGGCCACTAGATGGAGACTCGGCGGGACGCGGGCGGCTTCTGGCTATACACAGCAATATTACAATCTTTCTATGCGTCAGCGCTTACTCTGCTAGACGCGGATACTTTGAACTGAGTGCTAGTGGGTCAAAAGCACGTGGAAGATATTCGATTCCCTTCAGACAACATGGATCGGTCCTGATCAGGGTCGGTCCGTGGGGTCGGCCCTCAAAAGTCAGCTCGCACGGCAGGGCGGGATGACGGTGGCCGGTAGACGGGCTCGAATGATGGGCAGCAGGAAAAGCTATGGGGGTCGACCCAACCACAGCGGTTCTCAGGCTGATGCAAACAGCCTCGAGTAGAGAATGCGGCTGCGTTAGGCGGCGGATTCTCGTTTACCGAGCTTAAAGGAGCAGCAGGACTCTCGGAGTGGTCCCGGGTTCGGTGCAGTATAGGCACAAACAATGCTTTAGTCTTCCCTGAGATTCACAGGGCTCAGAGCGGCATACGGCGGCTCCTCAGAGCGGCACTCGGCGGCTCCTCTCCCACTACTGCGGGGGTAGGCATACATGGACTCGGTATCAATCAAGTCCCTTCTCCCCGGTAACTGGGCAGATCTTACCCTCGGGGGGTCGGTCCAGTCCTCCGGTGGCACGGTGGGCTCTCCCGGTCGGCACGACCGGCTGCAGCAATGCTGGATTCCTCAGAAACAGCAAAGGTCCTCCCTCTGGGCTTCTCACCATGCACGGGCTTTCAGTATGCGTGCATGTATAACAGAAGCTAATAACAATAAGCTCAATGGCAAAGGCTGCAGCTCGAGAGTTACTCTCTCGAGCAAGCACAGAGACAAAGTGAATGAGGGGGCAACTTGTTTACCAACTGGGGTGATTCTTATAGATTCCTCGAGGCTGGGCTTGACCAATGGGCACTCTCATAAACAACTGGCTTCAGCCTATAGAAAGCGTGAAGCCAGAATTATGCCCATACTTGGTGTCAGCACGAGCACTGCACGCGCTGGGTGGGTGCAAGCCTGGCTAATGCCCTGGCTTTTGTCTTCCTCCAGGAGGAGGGGGAACTTGTCCACATGCTGGGACAAGATTCAGCATCTGGGCATAATGTGCCTTCACCACACTGTGGTAGGATGATTGAGCTTAATGACCTTGCCTTTGTCTGAAAGAACATCCACTAAATAAAAAGTTATCTATGCTTGGCTATCTAAAGATTCCACAATATCATCTGCAGTTAACTTTCATCTGTAGAAATTTCCTTCCATTCCTAAAATGTCTGTGTTACTTGGTTTATTGTGACATTCTGCCTCTCTAACATAACACCACAGTTATACACATTTGTCTTCAGATAAGAATGTGAAGAATGGGACCTACAGAAAGGCTGGGGAAGGAAGGACTGTTTAGAAGGGTTTATACAACAGAACAGAACAGAACAGAACAGAACAGAACAGAATAGAATACAATAGAATAGACCAGAACAGGTTGAAAAAGACCTTCAAGATCATCAAGTCCAACCTATCACCCAACACTATCTAGTCAACTAAACCATGGCACCAAGCACCCCATCCAGTCTCTTCCTAAACACCTCCAGGGATGGTGACTCCACCACCTCCCTGGGCAGCCCATTCCAATGGCCAATCTCTCTTTCTGTCAAGAACGTCTTCCTAACATCCAGCCTAAACCTCCCCTGGAGCAGCTTGAGACTGTGTCCTCTTGTTCTGGTGCTGGGTGCCTGGGTGAAGAGACCAATCCCCACCTGGCTACAACCTCCCTTCAGGTAGTTGTAGAGAGCAAGAAGGTCTCCCCTGAGCCTCCTCTTCTCCAGGCTAAGCAACCCCAGCTCCCTCAGCCTCTCCTCACAGGGCTGTGCTCCAGACCCCTCCCCAGCTTAGTTGCCCTTCTCTGGACATATTCCAGCAAGTCAAAATCTTTCCTAAACTGAGGGGCCCAGAACTGGACACAGTCTTCAAGGTGTGGCCTAACCAGTGCTGAGTACAGGGGCAGAATGGTTTTCCTGCTCCTGCTGGCCATAACAGGACAAGGGGCAATGGTTTGAAATTGGAGCAGGGTGGAGTTAGGTTGGGCATCAGGAGGATGTTCTTTAAAATGAGAGTGGTAAAATACTGGAATAGGTTACCCAGGGATGTGGTTGAGGCCCCATCCCTGGAGACATTCAAGATCAGCCTCAATGTGGCCCTAGGCAGCCTGATCTAGTTGAAGGTGTTGCTGTTTGCAGCAGGATGGTTGGACAAGATGACCTTTGAGGGTCCCTTCCAGCCCAATTAAATCTTTGAAAATAAGAAGGATCAATTTAATAAAGCTGGTAAAAATATTGAAAGAGGTGTATTGCTAAATAAAAAGCCGTTCTGGCAAGGGTTTTTCCACATTCCTGCCATTGACTCTAGCTGCACTAGGTGTACATTAGACTCCTAAAAAGGCTTCTGCTGAGACAAGAAGCCTACCTCTGATCTTCTGTGCACCAAAATAATTCCAGTAAAGTCAAGAAATTACTTCTAAGTTTATAATAACACAACTAAACCCACAAATAGTCTCAGAGGTTGAAGCTGTTCACCCTGCCTAGAAGTTCCCATATAATTAAATAGGACTTAACACATTGGTTAAATACCCTTTAAAACCAGTATCTATTGTAAGCTGCAATCAGACATGACAAAAACACTGAAATTTAGAAAGCCTCTGAATGACCACTCTGTATGTTACATTTTCATAGAAAAATGAATACAACTCTTGACATTCTCAATTGGATGTATTAAAGCAATTTTATTTTCACTAATGGATGCATTCCAGGTTCAGATTTCCAACAAAAAAAAATGTCTGCTTAGAATTTTATCATTATAAGACTTTCCCCACCACCACCTATGCCAAACTCAAAATCAAAGCAGTGAATGAGGCTTGTTTAAATCTCCACTACTAGAAAAATGAGTGATTCCTATAGAACATCAGCAGCACATCCTCAAAGCAGCCAGTTCTTCTAGGTGAGGAAATGTTGATTGTCCACAACTGATCTTCTGCAAGATGTCTTAAAGAACAAGAGGACACAGACTCAAACTGCACCAGGGGAGGTTTAGGCTGGATGTTAGGAAGAAGTTTTTCATAGGAAGGGTGATTGGCCCTTGGAATGTGCTGCCCAGGGAGGTGGTGGAGTCACCATCCCTGGAGGTGTTTAGGAAGAGACTGGACGGGGTGCTTGGTACTATGGTTTAGCTGATTAGATAGTGTTGGATGATAGGTTGGACTCCATGATCTCAAAGGTCTCTTCCAACCAGGTTAATTCTATTCCATTCCATTCCATTCCATTTCATTCCATTCCATTCCATTCCATTCCATTCCATTCTCACTCTCTGTGAAAAACTTGCCAACTTAGGGATAGAATTCAGGGTAAATCGAGGACATAACTTCTCCCCAAGTATAAGTGCTAGGTTTTCAATTGGAGTTGATGATCTTAAAGGTCTTTTCCAGCATAAAGGATCCTGCAATTCTATGATATAATATTTGACAAAATCTGTCATTACATTCTGAATCTCCATTTCTTCATAACCAGGTTGCTTCATAGGTATTTAAGGTATTCAAGGTGTGGCCTCTCCAGTACTGAGTACAGGGGGATAATCCCTGCCCTAGTCCTGCTGGTCACACTATTGCTGATCCAAGCCAGGATGCTGTTGGCCTTCTTGGCCACCTGGGCACACTGCTGGCTCATGTCAACCAGCACACTCAGGTCCTTTTCCTTTGGGCATCTTTCTAGCCACTCTCCCCCAAGCCTATAGCATTGCAGGGAGTTGTTGTGATTCAAGTGCAGGACCCAGCACTTCCCCTTGTGAAACCTCATACAACTAACCTCAGCCCATTGATCCAGCCTGTCCAGACCCATCTTTGGAGCCTTCCTGCCTTCATGAACTCATGACCACCCAATATGTTGTCATCTACAAACTTACTGAGGATGCATTCAAGCCCCTCATCCAGATCACTGGCAAAGATATTAAACAGAACTGTCCCCAAAACTAAGCCCTGGGGAGCACCACTTACGACCAGCCTCCAACTGGATTCCAGAAGATTCCTGGAGCAAATGGAGGACTGCTTTCTGACGTAGTTGTTAAGTGAGCCTACCAGGGGACAGGCTCTGCTTGACCTGCTGTTCTCCAATAGGGAAGGGCTGGTGGGAGACATGATCGTGGGAAGCTGCCTAGGGTGCAGTGACCACGAGATAGTGAAGTTTTCAATATTCAGGGAGATAGGGAGGACTACCAACAGAACCTTCACTTTGGACTTCCGGAGGGCAAACTTCAGCCTGTTTAAGAAACTTATTTGTAAAGTTCCCTGGGTACCAACCCTCATGAACCAAGGGGGCCAGGAGGGTTGGACCTACTTCAAAAAGGAGCTCTTGAAGGCACAGGAACTGGCAGTTCCCACGTGCCGAAAGGCGAGCCGGCAGGGACGGAGACTGGCCAGGATGAGCAAGCAGCTACTGGAGGATTTAAGGGGAAAACAGAGGCTGTATCACCTTCGGAAGGAGGGGAAGGCTTCTTGAGGTATTGTGGTGGGTTGGAAGGGTAAGGCCAAGAAGCCTCTTCCCTCCCCCCCGTAAGTAAGGGGAAAGAAAAATTGAAGGGAAAGGAAAAAAACCTCACAAGCTGAATCAGCAAAGCAGTGGAGCTTTATATTTACAAAGCAATGTAGGGTATGTGGGGGAATATATACAAATTTACAATATTTACAATATATACAAAGGTATACAATAAAGTAACACAGAAATGAGAGTAACCCCCCCTTGCAGAGGGCTTTCCCCACCTCCGCTCTCCCCTCTCTCCCCCCCCTTTCCCCTGAGTAGATCAGAAAAGAGAGAGAGAGAGAAAGAAAGAAGTTAAAAGCAGTTTTGTGTTAATTGGAAAGCAGTTAATACAGGCCTTCTATCTTATCGGTTTCAAGGCCGAAGTCTTGGCAGAGAGCCCAGCACAGAAAGCTGCTGCCTGAAGAAGAGGCGGAAGCAAGACTCACAGAGAAGTGCTGGAATGCCCAGTTCACTCCCAGTTCAGAAGGTGCTTCCTCCCACTTCACCAATGAAAAAGTTTAGATTATTCTTTCCATTTACCAACTTCCGTCCACCATATTCCCATTCTTAAGGGGACAACGTCAACCGGTCACAGTCCAACCCTTCTAAACAATTTCATTGGCCGTTCATACTGTCCATCCAATCCAAAACGATATTTACAGTTTGTGAGCAAAGTTCATAGTCCATTCCGGCTATGCCCAGATGTAGATGATTCAGAAGCCCAAGAAAATCAGAAAATGAGAAAAATGGAAAACAGTTCATTTCTTCACCGACGAAGCGAAGAAAAGGGAAACAGGGATTCTCAGGGTCTCTTACTTGACTCAGGGCTCTCAGGGATCTCAGGGTTCGTGCACCGTAGATTCCTAGTTGATTCTTCTCTTGGACGCGATGTAGCTGTACAACAGTTTGAAATTAACCTCTTTCAGCTAAAATTAAATTTCTTTGTGGAATACACTGAATTTCACCATTCTCTTGCATTACCCAATAAGTGTGACCCGGACCTTCAGCTGAAACCACCCCTCGGACAGGTTTAGCCTCTCCTGAGGGTGAAAATACCCAAACAGTTTTACCTAACAGATTCTTTTCTCTAACCACAGGAACTCTATCACCTTCTACTTTCCGTAGCAAATCTGAATGTGCAGGTCCAGCTCGGTTCACTAAACCTCTACTATTCACCAGCCAGGTTGCTTGTGCTAAATGTTTTTCCCAGTTTTTCAAAGATCCCCCCCCCATGGCTTTAAGAGTGGTCTTCAACAAATCGTTGTAGCGTTCAATCTTCCCTGAAGCTGGTGCATAGTAGGGAATATGGAATATCCACTCAATACCGTGCTCTTTTGCCCAGTTCTTGTCAAGGTTGTTCTTGAAATGAGTTCCGTTGTCTCACTCAATCCTCTCTGGAGTTCCATGTCTCCACAGGATCTGACTCTCCAGACAGAGAATGGTGTTGCGTGCAGTTGCATGTGGAACTGGATAAGTTTCCAACCATCCAGTGTTTGCCTCTACCATAGTAAGCACATATTGCTTACCAGAACGAGAACGTGGTAGAGTGATGTAGTCAATCTGCCAAGCTTCACCATACTTGTACTTGGACCATCTGTCTCCATACCACAAGGGCTTAAGTCATTTTGCATGCTTAATAGCAGCACAAATGTCACAGTCATGGATGACTTGTGTGATAGCATCCATGGAAATGTCTATGGATCTGTCACGAGCCCATTGGTATGTTGCATCTCTGCCTTGATGTCCTGACGAATCATGAGCCCACCGAGCTAAGAATATCTCACCTCGGTGTTTCCAGTCGAGATCAAGATCAGAGTCCATGTCTACTTGAGAAACTCTTGCAGCTGGATCTGCCTGATGGTTGTGTTGCTGTTCCTCAGTAGCTTTGCTCTTAGGAATGTGAGCATCGATGTGTCTCACTTTCACTGGAATTCTCTCGATTCGATCAGCAATGTCCTGCCACAGGTTGGCTGCCCAAATGGGTTTTCCTTTCCTCTGCCAACCACTCTTCTTCCAGTTCTTTAGCCAACCCCATAGAGCATTGGCTACCATCCATGAGTCGGTGTAGAGATAAAGCTTTGGCCATCTCTCACGTTCAGTTATGTCGAGAGCTAGCTGGAGAGCTTTTACCTCTGCAAACTGACTGGATTCTCCTTCTCCATCTTTCGCCTCTGCAACTCGGCGTGTTGGACTCCACACTGCAGACTTCCACCTTTGCTTGTTTCCAACAAGACAACAGGAACCGTCTGTGAACAAAGCATATTTCTTTTCATCATCAGAAAGGGCATTGTAAGGAGGAGCTTCCTCAGCACGAGTTACTTTCTCCTCTGGAGGTTTAGCACAGTTGATACCTTCAGGCCAACTTGAGATCACCTCCACTAGACCAGGTCTTTCAAGATTTCCCATTCGAGCTCTCTGTGTTATCAGAGCCATCCACTTAGACCAGGTTGAGTCTGTGGCATGATGTGGTGTGGAGCCTTTGCCTTTGAACATCCAATTCAGAACTGGTAATCTGGGAGCTAAGAGAAGTTGTGATTCAGTTCCAATCACTTCAGAAGATGCTTTTACTCCTTCATAGGCAGCTAAAATTTCTTTCTCTGTTGGAGTATAATTAGCCTCTGAACCTCTGTAACCTCGACTCCAGAAACCAAGAGGTCGTCCACGTGTCTCACCTGGAGCTTTTTGCCAGAAGCACCAGGTTGGACCATTGTCGCTTGCAGCCGTGTACAAAATGTTCTTAATGTCTGGACCATCTCGGACAGGTCCCAGACCCATCGCTTGAACTACCTCTTGCTTTATCTGGTCAAAGGCTGCTTGCTGTTCAGGTCCCTAGTGGAAATGGTTTCTCTTTCTAGTGACATCATACAGAGGTTTCACAACCTGACTGTATCCAGGAATGTGCAGTCTCCAAAATCCCACTATCCCCAAGAAACGTAGGGTCTCCTGCTTGTTTGTGGGACTTGCCATGGTAGAGACTCTAATTACCACATCCACTGGAATGTGTCGGCGTCCATCCTGCCACCGCACTCCCAGAAACTGAATCTCTGTGGTAGGTCCTTTTACCTTGTCTCGTTTGATGGCAAAACCTGCATTCAGAAGAACGTCAATGATTTTGTTACCTTTCTCGAAGACTTCCTCAGCAGTTTTACCCCAGACGATGATATCATCGATGAACTGGATGTGTTCTGGACCACCACCTTTCTCCAGAGCATCGTGGATCACTGCATGACAGATGCTTGAGCTGTGGATCCAGCCCATTGGCAGTGTGTTGAAAGTGTACTGGATTTCTCTCCAGGTGAAAGCAAACTGAGGCCTGCATTCCTCTGCTATGGGAATAGAGAAAAATGCATTAGCAATGTCTATGGTAGCATACCATTTGGCCTCTTTGGATTCCAGCTCATACTGTAGCTCCATCATGTCTGTCACTGCTGCACTCATAGGTGGTGTTACTTGATACAGGGCTTGGTAGTCGACTGTCAGACGCCAGTCTCCATTCTGCTTCCGCACAGGCCACACTGGACTGTTGAAAGGTGAATGAGTTTTGCTGACGACTTTCTGACTCTCCAACTGACGAATCAGATTCTGAATGGGCAACAAAGAGTCACGGTTGGTTCTGTATTGTCTGTGATGCACAGTCTGAGAAGCAACCGGCAATTTAATGTCCTGTATCTTATGTTGTCCCACAACTGCAGATTCATCAGAAAGTTCAGGTCTAGCAGATAGCTTCAATTTTTTCCATCAATTTCTACTGAAGCTACTCCAAAAGCCCATTTGTAACCTCTAGGGTCTTTGAAACGCCCTTCTCTCAAAAAATCAATTCCCAAAATACAAGGTGCGTCAGGTCCGGTCACAACTGTATGCTTCCTCCATTGTTTACCAGTTAAACTTATATTGACCTCTACCGTACTTAACTCTTGAGATCCACCAGTGACTCCCAGAATAGTTATAGACTCTGATCCCTGATAATTTGATGGTATTATGGTGCACTGAGCTCCTGTGTCAACCAAGGCCCTGTACTTCCGAAATTGTGAAGTGCCAGGCCACTGGATGTACACATCCCAATAGATTCTATTATCTCTGTTATCCCTCTCCTCCCCCTGGCAGGAGGCAGGGCACCCCTAGTGATGGGGAACATGCGCACATGTGCATTGCACATAGTTTGCAGGGTTATAACTTTGCATGTTATAACTGGAGCCACTGTTGGAGCCATAAGAGTCGTTCTGGGGAACTGTGGAAGTAACAGCTACCCTTCTGGTACTGCTACCTTGGGTTCTGCCACTTTGCAATTCCCTCAGTCTCCTGAAAAGATTAGAAGTTGGTTGGCCATCCCAGCGGTTCATGTTCTCACCAAACTGATCACGCAGAGTTATCCAAATAGTTTTACGTGATTGCCTTGGTGGTCTGTTTTGGAATGACCTGTTTTGGAATGACCTGTGTTGGAATGACCTCCTTGGAGGACGTGTATTCCTCACAGATGAAACTTGTACCCACCTGGAGGAAGAATTGAAATTATCCTTCTGTGCCAATTGGTATATGGAATCTTTCAGATCCCTAATGCAATTCTCAATTTTTCCAGACAGAGTTTCAATGGCTGAAACCAAAGAACCACGTGTCATGCTATCCTCCAATTGTCTCATTTGATCACTGAATTGGCCAACCGTAGGAGAAGCTCCACCATAATTTCTTGACACAATTCTGCTTGCCAGAATGTTTGCATAATTAGAAGGAGAAAGCTTGATGATCTTTTTAGCAAGACCAATACCCACAGGAATGTCATCAGGATTCAGAATTTCATGTTCACCATAGAGTATCTCTCTAACAGCAAATTCTCTCAAGCGCTTAATTCCCTCATCTATGGTAGTCCAGGGTTTAGGATTCCATGGAAGATCATCTCGGGAAGGGTATCTCAGGGCAACCGCCATTAAAAGGCTTATCCACAGATTTACCTTACCAAGAGCCCTTCCTAGATGTCTATCTATTCCATTGTCCCTTGAGAGAGTTCCTAACTGAGCTGCTGACTTGTCTCCAACTGTCAGAGCCAGAGCAACTGTATCATAACACCTACTAAGTCAAGCTAGAACTGGCTCCTTATCTGCCCTGGTGAAATCTTTACGGACATTTCACAATTCCTCACGGGGAGAAGAACACTCTGAAATATCATCTTGGTCTTCGTCTCCCTGAATTCTTTGTCCATATAATCCTGCTGTCATTCTCCTAAGGATCTCTTTAAGCTGAGAACCACCTTTGCCAGCTGCTTTCCTAACTTCATCTCTATCCTGCTTTGATCTCACTAGGTTAGCTAGATCTTTAAAACAAACCTTCTCTTCCTCCTCAGCAGGATCTTTTAGAGTAGAGGGCCCCTCACCAGGATCAGTCTCCAGCTCTTCTTCTCCATCTTTGCCCTTTCCACCTCTAGTCTTTAAAGGAGCCACCTTAACTGGAAGCTGACAGGTCCTGAGATAAATCAGCTGCTGGGGCAGTGACTTCCGGTCCCACCGAGGGAGTGGGTGGAACTGACGTTGCTCCATTAATGGCCGATGGAGAAGAAGAAGGAGTAGAAGGAGTAGGAGAAGGAGTAGGTGCCATGTTGATACCAGCCGATGCCCTTGGCAGCTTGCCAGAATCAGCAGAGTCATTTAGAGCTGCCTTACCGATTAACTTTTTAGCCTTGTTTTTAGCTGACACAGATTCTGCACATTCCTCGTCACTAGATGACTCTGGGACTGATCGAGAACCACGGCGTTTTCTTTTTGATCTAGTTTTAATAACAAAACAAGCTCTGGACACCTTTCTCTCTCGCCGCAAAGAGACCAGCAGATACACGTTAATTATCACTGAGAGCAGGATTATACACATGAAATACATCACCTTTGGATCCCAGGCATCACCTAAAGTTACTCTCTCCTCAGGCGGAATCCTAAAACCCTTTATCTCAATTGGGAGAGTGGTGGAGGTAACATTCCTGTATCTCACTGGCCATAAGAAATTCACGCATTTTCCATACCATAATTTAACTCTATACATAACCCACATATAAATTGTCCGCACCAAATATTTACCCAGGTAATCCAAAATCAGACCCAAACAATATCTGTAAACCAGAGCCCCAAAAATTGAAAAGAATAATTGCTCCACAAACCACAATACCTTCATGTTTGCTAATTCAGCTAGAAAACACTAAATCAATCAAGTAATAAATTAAACTAATTATCTGCCACACCTTGGGTACGCCAAGAAAAAAAGAATGTAGTGGGTTGGAAGGGTAATGCCAAGAAGCCTCTTCCCTCCCCCCCCGTAAGTAAGGGGAAAGAAAAATTGAAGGCAAAGGAAAAAAAAACCTCACAAGCTGAATCAGCAAAGCAGTGGAGCTTTATATTTACAAAGCAATGTAGGGTATGTGGGGGAATATATACAAATTTACAATATTTACAATATATACAAAGGTATACAATAAAGTAACACAGAAATGAGAGTAACCCCCCCTTGCAGAGGGCTTTCCCCACCTCCGCTCTCCCCTCTCTCCCCCCCCTTTCCCCTGAGTAGATCAGAAAAGAGAGAGAGAGAGAAAGAAAGAAGTTAAAAGCAGTTTTGTGTTAATTGGAAAGCAGTTAATACAGGCCTTCTATCTTATCGGTTTCAAGGCCGAAGTCTTGGCAGAGAGCCCAGCACAGAAAGCTGCTGCCTGAAGAAGAGGCGGAAGCAAGACTCACAGAGAAGTGCTGGAATGCCCAGTTCACTCCCAGTTCAGAAGGTGCTTCCTCCCACTTCACCAATGAAATAGTTCAGATTATTCTTTCCGTTTACCAACTTCCGTCCACCATATTCCCTTTCTTAAGGGGACAATGTCAACCGGTCACAGGTATGTTCAAGGAAGTTGTTACATTATGTAGGAACAAAATTAGGGAGGCAAAGGCCCAGCAGGAACTGAAGCTGGCCACCTCTGTCAAAGACAATAAAAATCATTTTTACAAATATATTAACACTAAAAAGAAGGGCAAGAAAAACCTCCACTCCTTATTGGACCTGGAGGGGAACACAGTGACTGAAGACGAGGAAAAGGCTGAGGTCCTGAACGCCTTCTTTGCCTCAATTTTTAAGAACAAGTTAAGAGTTCAGGACGAGTGGCCTCCTGAGCTGGGCGATGGGGTCGGGGAGCAGTGTAATGCCCCAGTAATCCATGAGGAATTAGTTCGGGACCTGCTGAGCCACTTGGACACTCACAAGTCCATGGGACCGGACGGGATCCATCCTAGGGTGCTGAGAGAGCTGGCAGATGAGCTGGCCAAGCCGCTCTCCATCATTTTTCTCCATTCCTGGCTCACTGGAGAGGCCCCAGGTGACTGGAAACTGGCCAATGTGGTCCCCATCCACAAGAGGGGTCGGATAGAGGAACCTGGAAACTCCAGGCCAGTCAGCCTGACCTCAGTGCCAGGGAAAGTGATGGAGCAGATTATCCTGGCGGCAATAACTGCGCACCTGAAGGACGGCCAAGGGCTCAGGTCCAGCCAACGTGGATGGGTCTGTGGTGTCAGGTTGGACTCGATGATCCTCGAGGTCCTTTCCAACCTAAGTGATACTGTGAAATACTGTAAAGGACTAGACTTTTCCTAGCAAAGTCCACAGTATGCAACAGTGTGGCAAAATTACCAATGGATTTAGGAAGGGCAGGTCCTGCCTCTCCAACCTGATCTCTTTCTATGATCAGGTGACCTGTCTGCTGGACGTGGGGAGGCCTGTGGATGTGGTCTACCTGGACTTCAGCAAGGCCTTTGACACCGTCCCCCACAGGAAACTGCTGTCTAAGCTGTCAGCTCGTGGCTTGGACCACAACACTCTGTGCTGGGTTAGGAACTGGCTGCAGGGCCGAGCCCAGAGAGTGGTGGTGAATGGTGCCACATCCAGCTGGCAGACAGTCACCAGTGGCGTCCCCCAGGGATCAAAACTGGGCCCCGTCCTCTTTAACATCTTCATTGATGATCTGGATGAGGGGATTGAGTCAGTCATCAGCAAGTTTGCAGATGACACCAAGTTAGGAGCAGATGTTAGTCAGTTAGAGGGTTGAAGGGCTCTGCAGAGGGACCTCGACCGACTGGAGAGATGGGCAGAATCCAATGGGATGGCATTTAACAAGTCCAAGTGCCGAGTGCTGCACTTTGGCTACGGCAATCCCATGCAGAGCTACAGGCTGGTGTTGGAGTGTCTGGAGAGCTCCCAAACAGAGAGGGACCTGGGGGGTACTGATCAACAGCCGCCTAAACATGACCCAGCAGTGTGCCCAGGTGGCCAAGAAGGCCAATGGCATCCTGGCCTGCATTAGGAATAGTGTGGCCAGCAACATTTTACAACATTTCCCTCCATGTCAACCAGCAGCAGGAGCAGGGAAGTCATTGTGCCCCTGTACTCTGCATTGGTTAGGCTGCACCTTGAGTACTGTGTCCAGTTCTGGGCCCCTCAGTTTAAGAAGGACATCGAGACACTTGAACGTGTCCAGAGAAGGGCAACAAGGCTGGTGAGAGGCCTTGAACACAAGCCCTATGAGGAGAGGCTGAAGGAGTTGGGATTGTTTAGCCTGGAGAAGAGGAGGCTCAGGGGTGACCTCATTGCCCTCTACAACTACCTGAAAGGTGGTTGTAGCCGGGAAGGGGTTGGTCTCTTCTCCCAGGCAACCAGCACCAGAACCATGGGACACAGTCTCAAGCTGTGCCAGGGGAGGTTTAGACTTCAGGTGAGGAGAAAGTTCTTCACCGAGCGATTCGTTCGTCATTGGAATGGGCTGCCCAGGGAGGTCGTGGAGTCACCGTCCCTGGAGGTGTTCAAGAGGATATTGGATGTGGCACTTGGTGCCATGGTCTTGTCATGAGGTCTGTGGTGGCAGGTTGGACTTGGTCATCCTCAAGGTCTCTTCCAACCTCAGTTATACTGTGTGATACTGTGATAGGTTGGACTCGATGGTCTCAAAGGTCTCTTCCAACCTGGTTAATTCTATTCTATTCTATTCTATTCTATTCTATTCTATTCTATTCTATTCTATTCTATTCTATTCTTAAGGTGCTGGGGTATAGGAAGGATAAATGAAATAGAGAAGAGTATCTTCCGAAGGTACTTGTCATTTCAGAAGGTACAATGCATTAATGAGCTTTTACATACTAAATAAAACTTTCATATTGTCAGTAGACCAGAAGATTTACAAAGATTTCGATACAAATGGGTTTTCAGTGTCAGGGGGGAAGGTGGTTTGGCATCAAGGCAGAGGCTTTCCCTATAAAATTTTTGTAGCTTTCCCCATACATTCTGACTTCTACACATACATGGAAAATCATGGCTACAGGAATTATTTTAAATAATTTACTTCAGCAGAAACATCTGGCAAAAGTACCCCAGTACTCAGGTGTGACCATTTGAGGATGTGCCTTTAAGAAAGGGACAGTGCTGGGACACTCTGGATGAATGTTTTGGAATATTAACGAAAACAATCAGATATTCTAAACTAATTTCATTGGTAGATTGGTAGAACGCAGTTTTAAGTTTTAGTGCAGCTGGAATTTTTTCTCAGTTCGTTCCTTTCCCCCTCCCTTCCAGCTTGCCTGCTTCTGGGCACCTAGCCAGAGCAACCTTGGATAAAGATAAGCACTAATACTGCATGCGCTTTTAAGGCCTAACCAAATTTCATCCTTATTAATTACCTTTTTCACTCTCTAACCCTCTTTGGGAAAAAAGGGAGGTAGGGGGAGAGAGGGGGGTACAGGGGGGGAACCCTCCTCTGTCTGGAGGAGGGAATTTCGTTCCTGTATTCTTTTTTTTTTTCCTTGCTGTATATTTCTGTACATATATCGTAAATACTGTATATAGTGTGTATATCTAACCTGCCTTTCCACATTGCTTGTAAAATATAGCATTCCTTCTGCTTCTCCGGCTAACTTAGCTGTGTTTTTTTTTCCTCTTTGTGGGGGAGAGAAAGCTAGGCCTTCTCTCTCAACCCACTACATCAGCACTGGTGACACCACACCTTGAAATACTGTCTTCAGTATTGGGCCTTTCACAAGAATAATTACACTGAAGTGCTGGAGCATGTCCAGAGAAAGGTAATGAAGCTGGTGAAGGGTCTAGAAATTGTCTTCTAAGAAGCATCTGAGGGAACTGGGGTTATGTAGCCTGGAGGAAAGCAGGCTGAGAGAAGACCTTCTTGCTCTCTATAACTACCTGAAAGGCAGTTCTGTTCTAGGTGAATCTACTTTAGCAGAGGGGTTGATCTCCATAGGTCCCTTTAAACCCTTACCATTCTTGGATTCTGTGATTCTTATTCACTAATTATAAAATGTATCACATTGTTTTTCAATGTAGTTTGGATATTTTACAAAACAAGAAATTCTGAATGAAGACTTGCTCTGAGTTCCCTCTATTTTTTCATTACTTATTAATTCATATAGAACATCACTTAAAACTGTTATTGAATACTCTCTGATGGAAGTGCATGATTTACTTCAGCCCACAGAACCCCACAGATGACTTTTTAATGAGTGTCACAAAGCACAAGTTTGAAATGTCACTGGTAGACAGAATTTTTAATCCATTTCTAATTATTAATTGAAATTAATCTTCAGCAGTAGTGCACAGAACAAGCAAAGATAACGGTGAATATACACTTAATGGCATTAAACCTACTGCACAAGTCTTTTACTTAAATTCAATCAAAAGTTAAATTGTTAGTTTTAGACTTTTGCTGTCATAAAAAGACATTAGGTCCTTCCAGAGGTGCTTTTATTTTAAAAATCTGTCTCAGGCCTGGATGAACTTGAGATGGGAGTGAGAACTTTTAACAGTATTTTCAGTATAGCTGGATTGAAGCTTCTGGGTTTAGGCAAGCAAAAGTTGACCAAACACAGGTGCCTTACTTGGGGGTTGAACTAGTCAAACTCCAAATTAGAACCATAGAATTCTTTGGGTTGGAAAAAAAAACCTTTAAGATCATACAATCTAGGGGGCAAGTCAACTATTGTGTTGACTAGATCTGTGTGGACAATGGTGGGAGCTGGGACCTTCCATGACTATAGAAATATCTAAATGTAGGTAGCTTTACCTCAGTCATTATCCCACCTAACATGACTATGCTAGCCAGACCAATCTGACTGAAGGTCAAACCTGATAGTCTTCAAAATGAAAGAATTGAGACTCTTGAACATGTCCAGAGAAGGGCAACAATGCTGGTGAGAGGTCTGGAGCACAAGCACTGCAAGGAGAGGCTAAGGGAGCTGGGATTGCTTAGCCTGGAGAAGAGGAGGCTCAGGGGAGACCTTATTGCTGTCTACAACTCCCTGAAGGGAGGTTGTAGCCAGGAGGGAGTTGGTCTCTTCTCCCAGGCAACCAGCACCAGAACAAGAGGACACAGTCTCAAGCTGTGCCAGGGGAAGTTTAGGCTGGAGGTGAGGAGAAAGTTATTCACAGAGAGGGTTGTTGCCCATTGGAATGTGCTGCCCAGGGAGGTGGTGGAGTCACCATCCCTGGAGGTGTTCAAGAGGGGATTGATGTGGCACTTGGTGCCATGGTTTAGTAGACATGAGGTCTTGGGTGACAGGTGGGACTTGATGATCTTTGAGGTCTTTTCCAACCTTATTGATTCTATGATTCTATGAAATGCATAGAGCAGTGATGTCTGGAAGTCTGGAACACATGACACAAGGGCATATTGTGGCCGTCACAAAGCACAGCTGTAAACCAGGCAGAATGGGTAAGAGCATCTGACATGCAGAAGACGTTTCTGTTTGGGCACCTAAATTGGGCCTTCATTACATCTTTGCTTCATGGAATAGCTGTGTTGTGATGCTTACAGAAATCTAGACTACTACTGCTCACACAGGAAAATATAATTAAGAAATATAGCAGTTTAGATCAGGTGCTACCCAGAGCCTGGCTATGGAATCACACAGATTTGCTCCTGTTTCCTTTAGGGGCCTTCTCCTTGCTCTTCATATGTCTGTTGCTCACTAGAGTCTTGCCTAAATTTAGGCATGTGTTAGCACTATGAATCTAAGCTTCCTATGATCCATCAGGTGTTATTGTGATAGCAATAAAAATAATTAGTGCTAATAAAAATAACAGTGTTGTCATTGACTTTATCAGCAGATAAACTCATGGGACATTGCTCTCTCAAAACACAGACGAGTGTGCTCTTATAAATATGCAACAGAAAATTGCAGGCAGCGCAGAGCAGTCATTCACTGAAAACACTGGTGTTTAGAAGAGAATCAGCTTTGACCTCTTGTACCTAATTATACACAAAAGCAAAGATTAAAAGCCTAATAATAATCACCACAAAGTATGATTAATGATGCCATGCTTTGGTGCCTCAGATTTCTAGACCCAAGTACAGTAAATTCACTAGTGGGTTATCTGAAGAAAAAAAAAAATTAATGTTTGGTATCACTTTGTTTTGACCTTGTCTATTGCTTTCTCTGTATAAGGATTAGGGTAGTCCATCAAAAAATCTGCAGAAAAAAAGCCTTCGGTGGTTGTTCTTTTCTAATTCCAGGAACACACCTGAAAAGCTAGGTGCTATTATTCACACCACATACCCACTGACTTTATGCATGTTTGAAAGCTACTGAAGACAGTCCTAAGCATGAAGAAGTCCTAAGTGTGAAGAAGTCCAGATTTTTCTTAGATGTTACAAATCAACAAGCCTGAATTAAAATGAAGACTTCATCCCTCATGTCTTCCTTTCCGCAAACACAGCTATGCTGCAATTACAAAATAACCCAGAAATGGGTTGGAAAGGACATTGATACAATTGCTGTCTACAACTACCATTTTGGTTCGCTAGCCGATCGGGACCGCTGCTTCGGGACCGCTCTGCTTGAACTGTGAGTTTCTGCTTGGGGTTTTTTTGCCTTCCTTTCGGGGTTTCGTGGGTCGGGAGGACTCCTGGTAGGGGGGAGCCAGCAGGATCGTGCTCTCGCGAGCCTGAATGGGAACGGGAGCCTGACGTCAGCCGTGGCAGTTTTCAATACCACCCAGGCTGTGCACGCGGCGCCATATTGGTTTGCTAGCTAGCCTATCGGCTGGTTGCAAAAAAAAAATAAAAAAAAAATTTTGGGGGGTTTTTCTTTTCTTTGTTTGTTTTGTTTTCACTCAAACGTTGCACCATGGTTGTCACTCAGATGAAGGGTAGAAAAGCAGCATCTACCCAGACAGAGTTGTTTCACCAGCATGCGGGAGTCCAGGCTGCCAGCTGCAGAGAGTGCTTCAGTCTGGCACTTGGAATAGAAGGGGAGGGAGAGGACACCTGTGTCAGGTGTGACCAGGTAAACTTTCTCCTCAGCCTGGTGGCAGAGCTGAAGGACGAAGTGGCCGAGCTGAAGGAGGAGGTATCTAGGCTAAGGATAATAAGGGAAAGTGAAAGGGAGTTAGATTTGTGGGAGAAGGCTCTGCAGATCTCCCCTGCTGAGGGAAGGGTCCCTGGAAATGCAGAGGGATGGATACAGGTCCCTGCCAGGGGTGGCAAGAGAAATCCACCCCAACCCTCTCCTCCTCCTCCGCTGCCCTTGCATAATAAGTATGAGGCCCTGCAGGCTGAGGGCAGTGGGGATGAGAGGGCTAAGGCTGAGGAGCAGCCATCCAGAGGGGAGCCTAAGGCCAAGCAGTCCCCACCAGCTATAATGACCAGCTCTGGGGAGGAGCTTAAGCCCAAGTGGTCCCCACCAGCTATAACGACCAGCTCCACAAAGAAAAGGAGAAGGGTTATAGTTGTTGGGGACTCTCTCCTCGGGGGTACTGAGGGACCCATATGTCGTCCCGACCCATCCCACAGGGAGGTCTGCTCCCTACCCGGGGCGTGGGTTAGGGACATTGCAAGGAGACTCCCTAAATTAATCCAGCCCACTGACTATTACCCTCTGCTGGTTATACAGGCTGGGAGTGATGAGATTGACAAGAAGGGCACCTGGGCGATTAAGAAGGAGTTCAGGGCCCTCGGACAATTGATTGATGGGGCAGGAGCTCAAGTGGTGTTCTGCTCAGTTTCCTCAGTGGCAGGGGTGTACACTGAGAGGAATGGGAGAACCCACACCATCAACAATTGGTTCAGGGGATGGTGCCAGCGGCAGAACTTTGGTTTCTTTGATCATGGGACAACTTTCACTGCACCAGACCTGCTGGGTCCTGATGGGATGCATTTATCTAGAAGGGGTAAGAGAGTCCTGGCACTGGAGTTGGCAGGGCTCATTAGGAGGGCTTTAAACTAGGTCTGAATGGGGTGGGTGAGGATATCGGTCCCTCTGCAGAGGAAAGAGTAGGGCACAAGGTAGGGTCAATTGAGAAGTCAGGAACCTAGCTGCGATGCATGTACACCAATGCACGCAGACTGGGCAATAAGCAAGAGGAGCTGTAGGTCCTGATCCATCAGGGCAAGTATGATATAGTCGCCACCTCAGAAACTTGGTGGGACAACACCCACGATTGGAGTGCTACACTGGGGGGCTACAGGCTCTTTAGGAGAGACAGGCAAGGGAGAAGAAGAGGAGGGGTGGCTCTGTATATTAGGGAGTCACTCTCTGCTACAGAACTTGAGGTGGAAGATGGGGGAATTGAGAGCCTGTGGGTTAAAATCAGAGGGAAGCCTAACAAATCTGACATCCTGTTTGGAATCTGTTACAGACCACCCAACCAGGATGAGGAGGCTGATGAATTGTTCTACAAGCAGCTGGAGGTTGTCTCAAGATCATCAGATCTTGTCCTTGTTGGTGACTTCAACCTCCCAGATATCTGCTGGGAACTTAATTCAGCAGAGAGGAGGCAGTCCAGAAGATTCCTGGAGCGAATGGAGGACTGCTTCCTGACACAGCTGTTAAGTGAGCCTACCAGGGGACAGGCAGGGAGATAGGGAGGACTACCAATAGAACCTTCACCTTGGACTTCCGGAGGGCAAACCTCAGCCTGTTTAAGAAACTTATTTGTAAAGTCCCCTGGGTACCAGCCCTCATGAACCAAGGGGTCCAGGAGGGTTGGACCTACTTCAAACAGGAGATCTTGAAGGCACAGGAACTGGCAGTTCCCACGTGCTGAAAGGCGAGCCGGCAGGGAAGGCGACCGGCCTGGATGAGCAAGCAGCTCCTGGAGGATTTAAGGGAAAAAAGAAAAGAGGCTGCATCACCTTTGGAAGGAGGGGAAGGCTTCTTGAGGTATGTTCAAGGAAGTTGTTAGATTATGTAGGAAAAAATTAGAGAGGCAAAGGCCCAGCAGGAACTGAAGCTGGCCACCTCTGTGAAAGATAATAAAAAGCATTTTTACAAATACATTAACACTAAAAAGAAGGGCAAGAATAACCTGCACTCCTTATTGGACCTGGAGGGGAACACGGTGACTGAAGACGAGGAAAAGGCTGAGGTCCTGAATACCTTGTTTGCCTCAATTTTTAACGGCAAGCTAGGAGGAGTTCAGGACGAGTGGCCTCCTGAGCTGGGCGATGGGGTCGGAGAGCAGTGTAATGCCCCAGTAATCCATGAGGAATCACCTCGGGGCCTGCTGAGCCACTTGGACTCTCACAAGTCCATGGCACCGGATGGGATCCATCATAGGGTGTTGAGAGAGCTAGCAGAGGAGCTGGCCAAGCCGCTCTCCATCATTTTCCTCCAGTCCTGGCTCATCGGTGAGGTCCCAGGTGCCTGGAAACTGGCCATTGTGGTCCCCATCCATAAGAAAGGTCAGATGGAGGATCCTGGAAACTCCAGGCCAGTCAGCCTGACCTCAGTGCCAGGGAAAGTGATGGAGCAGATTATCCTGGCGGCAATAACTGCGCACCTGAAGGATGGCCAAGGGCTCAGGTCCAGCCAACATGGATTTAGGAAGGGCAGGTCCTGCCTCTCCAACCTGATCTCCTTCTATGATCAGGTGACCCATCTGGTGGATGTGGGGAGGCCTGTGGATGTGGTCTACCTGGACTTCAGCAAGGCCTTTGACACTGTCTCCCACAACAAACTGCTAAGCTGTCAGCTTGTGGCTTGGACCACTACACTGTGTGCTGGGTTAGGAATTGGCTGCAGGGCCGAGCTCAGAGAGTGGTGGTGAATGGTGCCACATCCAGATGGTGGCCAGTCACCATTGGCGTCCCCCAGGGATCAAAACTGGGCCCCGTCCTCTTTAACATCTTCATTGATGATCTGGATGAGGGGGTCAAGTCAGTCATCAGCAAGTTTGCAGATGGCACCAAGTTAGGAGCAGATGTTAGTCAGTTCGAGTGTAGAAAGGCTCTGCAGAGGGACCTCGACTGACTGGACAGATGGGCAGAATCCAATGGGATGGCACTTAACAAGTCCAAGTGCCGAGTGCTGCACTTTGGCCACCCAGCGCGTGGCTGAAGAGAGAGGAGGCAGCTTGAGGAGCGCAGCTCTGGGAGTTTGGCTTTTGGCTTTGATTCCCTTGCTTTTCAGGCGGTAAGGGGCTGGTGGCTTGGGACTTCCCGAAGAGAGGAGGAGGGGCAGCGGGCTCGGATTGCATACCTGCCGGAGGGCAGTGACATAGCTGGGGGAGGGGTTGCCGCGGAGACCGCGCGCAAACCAAACAGAACCCAGCGCGTGGCTGAAGAGAGAGGAGGCAGCTTGAGGAGCGCAGCTCACCTTATCACAGACAGGGAAAAAAAAAAAAAAAAAAAGAAAAAAGGCAGCCGTGTGGAGAGGGTGGTTACTACAAGATGGTGACCACTAGAGCAAAGGCTAGCAGAAGGACAGTGGGCACCCAAACAGAGACCACACACAAGCATGCAGATGTTCAGGTAGGTGGCTGCAGTGAGTGCTGGAGCCTGGCACTCGACATGGAGGCTGGAGGGAGCAGCTCCTGTTTCAGGTGTGAGCAGGTCAGTGATCTGATGAGCATGGTGGTCAAACTAAAAGAAGAGGTGGAAAGGCTAAAAGCTAGAAGAGATGACGAGCAGAAAATTGACGATTCCCATAATGTAATCTCTTCTAAACCAGAACAGGGGGTAACACTTAGGGGAACAGGGAGTTTGATACCTTCCCAGAAGCAAGATTCTCAACCTCCCTGTAGTAACCCCCATGAGCAGGGCCAATGGGAACAGGTCTCTGCCTGACGGAAGAAATGCAAACGAAGGAAGTCTGCTCCTGTGAGCAGCACGCTGCCTCCAGTGCAGTTACAGAACAGGTATGAGGCTCTGCAGGAGGAACAGGTCATTGGTAAGGCCGAGGACTCAAGAAGGTCAGAAGCTGCACCAATGACAGGTTGCCTCAGGCCAGCCATCAAAACTTACCCAGAAAAGAAACCTCGCAGGGTCATTGTCATAGGAGACTCCCTACTGAAGGGAACAGAGGGCCCAATATGCAGACCAGACCCATTTCATAGAGAGGTCTGCTGCCTCCCTGGTGCCCAAGTAAAAGACGTTGTAGATAGAATTCCCAACCTCGTGAGTCCTTCGGACTACTACCCACTGCTGGTCTTTCAGGTAGGCAGTGACGATGTAAGAATGAGAGGCTCACAATCTATTAAAAAAGACTTCAGAACCTTAGGGCAAATGCTAAAGGGATCAGGGGCTCAAGTCGTGTTCTCTGCCATTCCTCTAACGTCAGCAATGGATGAGGACACACTGAGGATGGGCCGACAGATCAATTCATGGCTCAGGGTCTGGTGCCATTGACAGGGCTTTGGGTTCCACAATCATGGATTGTTTTTCAAGGCACCAGAGCTGAAAACAACTCATGGGACACACTTGTCCCAGAGGGGGAAAAGAATCCTGGGGCAGGAATTGGCAGGGCTCATTGATAGGGCTTTAAACTAGATTTGAAGGGGGAAGGGGTTAATAGTCTCCTGCTGGCTGGTGACAAACAGAGGGGCAGCTCACCAGCAGTAGAGAGAAGGAGAGCTGGTAAGGGCTCTCAACTTGCTGCCCTGAGGCAAGCCACGAATGATCCACCAGGACATTCTGTTGAAACCGAGGGGATTTGGCACAAGAGCAGGACAGGGCCAGCCCAGCTGAAGTGCTTCTATGCGAATGCGCGCAGCTTGGGCAACAAACAGGATGAGTTAAGGGCCACTGTGCTGCTGGGATGCCACGACATAGTGGCTGTTACTGAAACTTGGTGGGATGAATCCCATGACTGGGATGTAGGGATAGATGGGTATAAACTCTTTAGGAAGGATAGGCAGGGAAGGAGAGGAGGAGGTGTTGCCCTCTATGTCAATAGCCAGTTGGAATCAGTGGAGCTCCACCTGGGGAGGGATGATAAGCTAGTTGAGAGCGTATGGGTCAAAATTAAAGGCAGGACAGGGGAAGGAGATATTACTGTGGGGGTCTCCTACAGGCCACCTGACCAGCAGATCCAAGCAGATGAGGCCCTCCATAGGCAAATAGAAGCAGCTTCCAGGTCACAAGCCCTGGTCCTCATGGGTGATTTCAACCACCCGGATATCTGCTGGAGGGACAACACAGCAAGGCACCAGCAATCCAGGATGTTCCTGGACTGCACAGAAGACAACTTCCTCCTCCAAATGGTGGAGGAACCAACAAGAAATGGTGCTATGCTGGACCTTGTTCTCACCAACAGGGAAGGGCTGGTAAGCAATGTGAGGCTCATAGACAGCCTTGGCTGCAGTGACCATGAAGCAGTTGAATTTAACATCCTCAGGGCAATCAGGAGGAAGTATTCCAAGCTCACGACCCTAGACTTTAGGCGTGCAGATTTTGATCGCTTCAGGGATCTGCTAGCCAAAGTGTCGTGGGACAAAGCCCTGGAGGGAAGAGGGACCCAGGACAGCTGGTCAGTATTCAAGGACCACCTCCTCTGTGTCCAGGAGCTCTGTGTACCAACAAAGAGAAAAGCAGGGAAGAATGCTAGGAGGCCTGCCTGGATGGGCACGGAGCTACTGGACACACTATTACTTAAAAGGAAACTCTACAGGAAGTGGGGGGAAGGACAGGTAGAACAGGGGGAATATAAGGAAGCTGCCCAAGCAGCTAGAGTCCTGGTTAGGAAAGCCAAAGCAGAGTTTGAATTGAATCTAGCCAGGGAGATTAAAGGGAACACTAAGAACTTTTACAGGTATATTAATGGGAAGAAGAAGACTAGGGAAGGTGTGGGCCCCCTCAGAAAGGAAACTGGTGACATGGTCACAAGTGATGAGGAAAAGGCTGAGGTACTTAATAACTTCTTTACCTCAGTCTTCACTGCAAGGGCCTCTAGCCACACTCCTGATGTTATGGAAGTCAAAGCCAGGGACGGGGAGGAAGAACTGCCCATTGTAAGTGCAGATCAGGTTCGTGATCATCTGAAGAACCTGAAAGTGTTCAAGTCCATGGGACCCGACGGGTTACACCCACGGGTACTGAGAGAACTGGCAGATGAGGTTGCTAAACCCCTCTCTATTATATTTCAAAAGTCATGGCAATCTGGGGAAGTCCCCACAGACTGGAAAAGGGGAAACATTGCCCCCATCTTCAAAAAGGGCAAGAAGGAGGAACCAGGGAACTACAGGCCAGTCAGTCTCACCTCTGTGCCCGGAAAGATCATGGAACAGATCCTCCTGGAGTCACTACTCGCTCAAAAGAATAGTGAAGAGGTGATTGGGAACAGTCAGCATGGCTTTGCCAAGGGTAAATCCTGCCTGACCAACCTGGTGGCCTTCTATGAGCAGGTGACAAAATTAATAGATGAGGGGCGAGCAACTGATGTCGTTTACCTGTACCTCAGCAAAGCCTTCGACACTGTCCCGCACCACATCCTGGTCTCCAAACTGGTGACACATGGGTTTGATGGGTGGACCACTAGATGGATAAGGAACTGGCTTGATGGCCGCACCCAAAGAGTGGCTCTCAATGGCTCCATGTCCCAGTGGAGGCCAGTGACAAGCGGAGTCCCTCAGGGATCAGTCCTGGGACCTGTCTTGTTCAACATCTTTGTGGGGGACATGGACAGTGGCATTGAGTGCGCCCTCAGCAAGTTTGCTGATGACACCAAGCTGTGTGGTGCAGCAGACACGCTGGAGGGAAGGGAGGCCATCCAGAGGGACCGTGACAGGCTGGAGAGGTGGGCACAAGCCAACCTCATGAAGTTCAATAAGAGCAAGTGCAGGGTCCTGCATCTGGGTCAAGGCAATCCCAGGCACAAATACAGGCTGGGCAGTGACTGGCTGGAGGGTAGCCCTGAGGAGAGAGACTTGGGGGTGCTGGTGGACAAAAAGCTCAACATGAGCTCTCAGTGTGCACTTGCAGCCCGCAAAGCCAATCAGATCCTGGGCTGCATCAGGAGGAGTGTGGCCAGCAGGTCGAGGGAGGTGATCCTCCCCTTCTACTCAGCCCTGGTGAGACCCCACCTGGAGTACTGTGTCCAGTTCTGGAGCCCCTATTACAAGAGGGATATGGAGGTGATGGAACATGTCCAGAGAAGGGCCACAAGGATGATCAGAGGGCTGGAGCACCTCTCCTATGAGGGCAGACTGAAGGAGTTGGGGCTGTTCAGTCTGCAGAAGAGAAGGCTCCGAGGTGACCTAATTGTGGCCTTCCAGTATCTGAAAGGGGCCTACAGGAAGGCTGGGGAAGGACTTCTCAGGATCTCAGGTAGTGATAGGACTAGGGGGAATGGAATGAAGCTGGAGGTGGGGAGATTCAGGCTAGATGTGAGGAGGAGGTTCTTCACCATGAGAGTGGTGAAACCCTGGAATGTGTTGTCCAGGGAGGTGGTCGAGGCCCCGTCCCTGGGGGTGTTTAAGAGCAGGCTGGATGAGGCTCTGGCCAGCCTGATCTAGTGTGGGGTGTCCCTGCCCATGGCAGGGGGGTTGGAACTAGATGAACCTTGTGGTCCCTTCCAACCCTGAATGAAACTAGGAAACTTTGAAACCCCATGCAGAGCTACAGGCTGGGGTCAGAGTGGCTGGATAGCTCCCAAACAAAGAGGGACCTGGGTGTGCTGATCGACAGCCACCTGAATATGAGCCAGCAGTGTGCCCAGGTGGCCAAGAAGGCCAATGGAATCCTGGCCTGCATTAGGAATAGTGTGGCCAGCAGGAGCAGGGAAGTCATTGTGCCCCTGTACTCTGCATTGGTTAGGCTGCACCTTGAGTACTGTGTCCAGTTCTGGGCCCCTCAGTTTAAGAAGGACATCGAAACACTTGAACATGTCCAGAGAAGGGCAACAAGGCTGGTGAGAGGCCTTGAACACAAGCCCTATGAGGAGAGGCTGAGCGAGCTGGGATTGTTTAGCCTGGAGAAGAGGAGGCTCAGGTGTGACCTCATTGCCCTCTACAACTACCTGAAAGGTGGTTGTAGTCGGGAATGGGTTGGTCTCTTCTCCCAGGCAACCAGCACCAGAACAAGGGGACACAGTCTCAGGCTGCGCCAGGGGAGGTTTAGACTCGAGGTGAGGAGAAAGTTCTTCACCGAGCAAGTTGTCCGTCATTGGAATGGGCTGCCCAGGGAGGTGGTGGAGTCACCGTCCCTAGAGGTGTTCAAGAGGAGATTGGACGTGGCACATGGTGCCATGGTCTAGTCATGGGGTCTGTGTTGATAGGTTGGACTCGATGATCCTCAAGGTCTCTTCCAACCTTAGTTATACTGTGATACTGTGATACTGTGAACTACCTGAAGGGAGGCTGTAGCCAGGTGGGGGTTGGTCTCTTCTCCCAGGCACCCAGCACCAGAACAAGAGCACACAGTCTCAAGCTGCTCCAGGGGAGGTTCAGGAATGGACTGCCCACGGAGGTGGTGGAGTCACCATCCCTGGAGGTGTTTAGGAAGAGATTGGATGGGGTGCTTGGTGCCATGGTGTGGCCGGTTGACGTTGCCCCCTTAAGAAAGGGAATATGGTGGACGGAAGTTGGTAAACGGAAGGAATAATCTAAACTAATTTCATTGGGAGAGTGGGAGGAAGCACCTTCTGAACTGGGAGTGTAGGAAAGATATCCTGGGCACTCCGGCATTTTATCTTCAGTCTTGCTTCCGCTCCTCCACAGTGCAGCTCTGTCTCTGTGCTGGGCTTTCTGCCAAGGCCTCGGCCTTGAAGTCCTGATACAGGCCTGTATTAACTCCCTTCCAATTAACACGAACTGCTTCTAACTTTTTTTTCCTCTCTTTTCTTTCTCTTTCTATCCCATTCTGGGGAAAGGAGGGGAAGAGAGGGGAGAGCGGAGGTGGGGAACCGCTCTCTGTCCGAGGGGGGTTACTCTCATTTCTGTGTTACTCTGTTGTATATCTTTGTATATATTGTAGATATTGTAAATTTGTAAATATTCCCCTGCATACTCTACATTGCTTTGTAAATGTAGCTCTACTGCTTTGCTAATTCAGCTTGTGAGGTTTTTTTCCTTTCCCTTCAATTTTTCTTTCCCTTTTACTTTACAAGGGGGAAGGGAGGAGGCTTCTTGGCCTTACCCTTCCACCCACTACACATGGTTTAGTTGATTAGATAGTGTTGGGTGATAGGTTGGACTTGATGATCTTGAAGGTCTTTTCCAACCTGGTCTGGTTGATTCGATTCGATTCGATTCTATTTAAAGTCCAGTCCTCCTGCACTGATCAGGGCCATCTTCAACTAGATGATGTTGCTTAGAGTCCCATCCAAACTGACCTGGAATATTTTAATGGATAGGGCATGTACCACCTCTCTCAATGACTTTTGCCAGTGTCTCACCATCCTCAGTGTAAATCTAGTCTAAATCTCCCCTTTTTTCACGTGAGTGGTGGGCTCACATTTCCCACAGCCTAAGTCACAGTGTTATCTTCAGTGGCACAAAAGACTGATGTCACAGCTTTCATCTTCAAGGAACCATTTTATTACTGACTATAGCAATACTAAAAGAGAAAGTCAATTATTAGTAGCTCTGGAGAAGTGGCTAACACATCATTGGCAGATATAATATAAATAGGCTAAGTGTAGTTTCAAGGTAAGAAGAAATCAGAGTCCAGAAGGACTTTTGCCCTTGAGCCAGAATCGATTCAGCACCCCTCACTTCATAACTTCATAACTATTCAGCCATCTCAGCAACCACTCTAGTGGCTAATAATCCCCTTCGTTAAAAAGATGCAGAGTCAAATCCCAGCTCCTTGCTGTGATATGGAAAAACAACAACTCCTAAACTGGAAATATAGGTCAGAAAAAGTCTATTCTAATTTATAGGGATAAAAAGATTCTAATATGCAAATCGGGTTATGACAGCTACAATTCCCAGGGACACAAAGCAGTCTAATAATATGTATTTATTTTTAATGCATATTTAGTTCTAGGGAAAGGACAAAGAATGGGAACAACATATCATTAGGCATTTCAGTCCCTGAAATAAATGAAGTTGCCTTCACAAAGTACAATACTTGTTCAGCATCAGTAGCAAAGATGTTTTGGTACTTTGCAAAAAGTACAGGCCACAGGTATTCATGAATTGATTATGGGCAAAGGACTAAATTGGTTCTTGGCAGGATGAGTAGACATTAGTCAGCTGTGCGCACCATTGATATTTGACTGAAAGGAGCAGCAATTAGAAGAACTTGAAGGCAACAGAAGACACTGTCTTCCATCAAGGAACTCAGTGCATATTTATGTTGTTGAGCATTCAGTCCTGCATGAGCCAATGTACATTTATCTTTGTGGTGTCTCAGCACATGGATTTCCATGGCTTTTGAAATTTATCAGCACAGAGCTGTGTTTTATTTGCTTCTTCCAAAAGCCTCCTAGCAATGTCTTCACCACAGATTTAATTAGCTTCCTCACCACTATATCCTCCAAGTCATTAATGAAAATATTGAAGAATATTGGACCAAGAATGGTTCCCTAAGGGGTTGGTAATTCTATTTTTAATATATTTAATATGTCTGGTGGCAAGAGATTTTGTATTTCTACTGGGTTTTGTTACATCTTGCAATAATGCTGAAACCATCAGGACTCTTAATAACACTTGAAATACAAGGCAAAGGTGCTCTGTGCTTTAATCTGAGACTTGCAAATTTAATTCAAATTATAAAGGGAAGAGTGTTAGAGAAATGTAAAGGGGGGAGGGGGAAAACACCAGAAATGGTTATATTTTACATGGAGAGATTATTTTTTGCCCCTTTTAATCTCTAAATGAAGTTACAGGCCTGTAGCAGAATACATAATGCTGTCTTAGGGTTGCTGTAGCACTTTTTATGTGTACAGCTGTTCTTCCACTGGTATAAGTAGACACATCTGCTCATTAGCAATACAATGTCATTTCTAGTGTCAAATTTTAATTATTTGCAGATGATAGATTCCTTATGCAATGTCTAAAAAAAGTACAGTCCTTCAAAAGTGGTGAGAAATAAATATACCCTCTGCAACCAAAATGGGTCAGTACAATGAAAAAGAGATATTAATCTGGAGAATTTGTGTATCAGCACTAAGGCTAAATGCCAAACTGTTTGGAAGATCACAGGGAATAGAAACACATCTCTCTTCTTTCTCATAGATACACAAGACATATGGACTAAGAGATGCTCTGAGTGAATCTGGCAGGTGATGAGTTTGTTGTGGTACACATGGTCCTCAACTGCTGGAAAAATACCAGTTCTGCTTACATTTCCAGTACAAACACAGGCAAGATAAGGACTTCTTCATGACAGAAGGAAGGACTAACATTACCTCCCCAAAACTTTGTATAGTTACACTCAAAGACTCAATATGACCAGGACAAAATTTCCAGAAGCTCATTGGCAGCATTGGCCACGGGGCCCCTTGCCCTTCAACCCATTCCTGGCTTCTCCTCAGCTTCTTCCACTGATTCAAAATTCCAAACAGAAAGCTAGAAGCAGCAACAAATTTGTGCACAACAGGGGATCAATGCAGAGAACCTTACCTGGTGTATCCAAAGTCAAGTTGGACTGGGCTCTGAGCAACCTGACCTAGTTGAATATGTCCCTGTTCACTTCAGAGAGGTTGGACTAGATGGCCTTTAAAGGTTCCTTCCAGCTCAAGCCAGGCTGTGTTTTCATGAACTGTAGTTGCACCTAAATTATTTTTCCTTAAGTGAAAAACCTTTCCAGACCTAAGTAGGTTTGGAGAAATAAATAATAAACAAACAACCTTTATTAGAATAAACCAAACCAGGTTGGAAGAGACCTTCAAGATCATCGTGTCCAACCCATCAACCAATCCAACCCACCCAAACAGCTAACCCATGGCACCAAGCACCCCATCAAGTCTCTTTCTGAACACCTTCAATGACGGCGACTCCACCACATCCCCGGGCAACCCATTCCATAGCGCAATCACTCTTTCTGTATAGAACTTCTTCCTAACATCCAACCTGAACCTCCCCTGGCGCAGCCTGAGACTGTGTCCTCTTGTTCTGGTGCTGGCTGCCTGGGAGAAGAGACCATCATCAGCCTGTCTACAACCTCCCTTCAGGTAGTTGTAGAGAGTGATAAGGTCACCCCTGAGTCTCCTCTTCTCCAGGCTAAGCAGCCCCAGCTCCCTCAGCCTCTCCTTGTAGGGCTTGTGTTCCAAACCCCTCACCAACTTTGTTGCTCTTCTATGGACTCGTTCCAGCAAGTCAACATCCTTCCTAAACTGAGGGGCCCAGAACTGGACACAGTACTCGAGGTGTGGCCTAACCAGTGCAGTGTACAGGGGCAGAATGACCTCCCTGCTCCTGCTGGCCACACTGTTCTTGATGCAGGCCAGGATGCCATTGGCCCTCTTGGCTGCCTGGGCACACTGCAGGCTCATGTTAAGCCTACCATCAACCAGCACCCCCAGGTCCCTCTCTGCCTGGCTGCTCTCCAGCCACTCTGACCCCAGCCTGTAGCACTGCATGGGGTTGTTGTGGCCAATGTGCAGAACCCGGCATTTGGATGTGTTAAATCTCATGCCGTTGGATTCTGCCCATCTGTCCAGCCTGTCGAGGTCTCTCTGCAGAGCCTCTCTACCCTCCAGCAGATCAACTCTTGCCCCAAGCTTGGTGTCGTCAGCAAATTTACTGATGATGGACTCAATGCCCTCATCCAGATCATCAATAAAGATGTTAAAGAGCACAGGGCCCAGCACTGATCCTTGGGGCACACCACTAGTGACTGGCTGCCAGCTGGATGTGGCACCATTCACCACCACTCTCTGGGCTCGGCCCTCCAGCCAGTTCCTAACCCATCGCAGTGTGCTCCCGTCCAAGCCATGGGCTGACAGCTTGGCCAGCAGTTTGCTATGGGGGACGGTGTCAAAGGCCTTGCTGAGGTCCAGGTAGACTACATCAACAGGCCTCCCCACATCCACCAGGCGGGTCACCTGATCATAGAAGGAGATCAGGTTGGTCAGGTAGGACCTGCCCTTCCTAAATCCATGCTGGCTAGGCCTGATCCCTTGGCCATCCTCTAAGTGCTGTGTTATTGCACTCAGGATGACCTGTTCCATGATCTTGCCTGGCACTGAGGTCAGGCTGACAGGCCTATAATTCCCTGGCTCATCCAACCGGCCCTTCTTATGGATGGGCACCACGTTGGCCAGCTTCCAGTCCTCTGGGACCTCGCCAGTGAGCCAGGACTGCTGGAAAATTATGGATATTGGCTTGGCCAGCTCATCTGCCAGCTCTCTCAGCACCCTAGGATGAATCCCATCTGGTCCCATGGACTTGTGGGGATCCAAGCTGCTAAGGAGAGTTCCAACTACCGCCTCATGGAACATAGGGAAACTGTGCAGCTCCCTGGCTCCTTCTGCTAGCTCTGCAGGCCAGCTGTCAGGAAGACGTTCTGCCCTTCTAGTAAAAATTGAGGCAAAGAAGGTGTTAAGTATCTCTGCCTTTTCCTTATCCTTGGTTACAATGTTCCCCTCCGTATCCACCAAGGAGTGGAGGTTTTCCTTCCCCTTCCTCTTGCTATTAATGTATTTATAGAAGGACTTTTTGTTGTCCTTCACAGTAGAGGCCAGTTTAAGCTCCAAGTGTGCTTTTGCCTCCCTAATTCTCTTCCTACAAGACCTAGCAACATCCTTAAACATTCTGTGGGTTGCCTCCCCTCGCTTCCAAAGGTGATACACCCTCTTTTTTTCCCTCAGTTCCATTAAAAGTTCATGAACCATCCAGGCTGGCCGTCTGCCCCGGCGGCTCATCTTCTGGCACACTGGCACAGCCTGTCCCTGAGCCTTCAACAATTCTTCATTGAAGTAGGTCCAGCTCTCCTGGACCCCTTTGTTTTTAAGGGCTTTATCCCAAGGAACCCTCTGAATTAGTTCCTTGAGTAACCCAAAGTCTGCCCTCCGGAAGTCCAGAGTGGAGGTCTTCTTGCCGCCCCTCTTGGCTTGACCAAAAACCGAGAATTCAATTATCTCGTGGTCACTGGACCCCAAACACCCTCCAACCACCACATCGCCCTGAGACTGCCCATCCCCCCATGGCCTTGGGCCTAGCCAGTCACAAAGCCAGGAGGCGTCTCCCCCAGTTACCGGCTGACGGAGGAGGAAAAGAGGAAGTGCTAGACTCTGCACTGGATCTTATAGTGGTGCAAAGAATTGTGGTAAGAAATACATAACTTCCTGTGTCCACCCCTCTGGGCTGGACTTCTGGACACAGGAAATAAACACAGCAGGGGGCATCCAGCTCAAACTGCAACATGCCACCCCTTATTTCATACCATAATCTTTGCACCCAAACACATATTCAAATCAGAAATTTTCTGATGACATGTCCAGCGAAGTCCATATCTTCATCTGGGCGTCCACCCAAACAGTCTCTCATTCAGGCTCAAGTGTCAGTCCATTCCAGTTCTTCTTCCCTCATCTAATGGAACCTCCCAGCGATGCAGAATTCACTCTTCTGCGGTGCAAGCTCTTCATGGATCCATTGGACATCCTGGTCACCTGGAAAGAACCTCACAACTTCTCAACCAAACCTTTATTCCCATCTCTATTTACTCAGCGGCATATTTCCACCCCTGGGGCAAGCCAGTCAGAACAATCAGGCTCTAACTGCTCCTCCACCCCTCCAGGAAAACAGCACGCTGAGCCTTTCACGACCCTGCATGTTCCTATCCCAAGCCCAGTGCTGACCGCTTCCCAGCCACGGCCCGAAGCTCTACAGATGCTTGTCACAGGACACCGCCTTCCCACTAGGCGTTCGCGCACCAAAAAGTGACAGCATCCAACAACACAACCCTCCCCCAGAAGAGGGAGGGGCTGCACCACAACCTACTGAGAAGAAGGGAGGTGGAGCCAGGTGCTCGGCGCCATTTTCAGAACTCATCCAAAAAGTTGGGGAAGAGACTAGGGCCGGCCCCACTGCAGCCCAAGTGGACGGCCAGGGACCGCCATCGCCACTCCGAGCGCACGGCCGGGGCCGCCGCCACTGCAGCCCGAGTACATGGCCAGGGCCGCCGTCGCCACAGCCCGAGTATACCGCAGGACTCTGGCCGCCTCTACCGCCGCAGTACAGAATCAAAATCGCCTCCACCCCTCGGGCATTCAAACGGCTCCTCCAGCAAAAGCCATGAGCACGTCCTCAGGGCCCTTGAGAACGGCTTTCCAGCTGGAGTCCCCGTTCGCCCTTCTTGGGTCTCAGGAGCCGTGCTCGCCCACTCGCCGTGGCTGGCCCTACCCCGCAGCGAGAACGGACCTGACTTTGATCTGCTCGCTGCTGTCCCCCCCCACTTCACTCCCCGCCACTTCTGCAGCTCTGCAAAGAATAAAGGTGGAGGAAGGGCAGGTCCCGCATTCTCAAGCGGTACCCCAATTCCGATGGTTAAGAACCACCCCTGCTTGAAACAGCAGGAGGGACTCCATGCCACTAGCCATGCACCAGGTGTCCCCCTGCAATCCACAAGAACTCACACAATCGCCCCAACAACAACACTCGAGCCCCAACCACCAAAACCCAAAACGATGCCCAGAACTAAATTTAAACTCTCTTATCTTTTGCAATCCGATCTGCAGAGTAAGTACAATAACAATTCCAACTCCGGGCTGGCTCGCCAGGAATGTAAGGGGTTGGGGGCAGACCCCCCGCCCACCACAACCATCCTCTGCTACCAAGAATGTGCTGGGTTGAGGCAGCCCCCTTCCCCACCACTGGCAACAATAAACACTCAGACAAATGGATTGCAAAAGTGATGGAAAGTTTAAAGAGAAAACAGTGAACATTTACAGAAAATCAAAAGCACAGTGACAAAGAAAGATCCCAAAATAGACCCAGAGAGATCCCATCCCCACCTGAGGGTACACCCAAAACCCCCAGGGCTCCTTCTTCCCCCCCCCACTGCTAGGCTAGTCTCAGCTGGCCAGGTCTGAGACTGCCCATCCCCCCATGGCCTTGGGCCTAGCCAGGCCCAAAGCCAGGACGCATCTCCCCCAGTTACCGGCTGACGGAGGAGGAAGAAAAGAGGAAGTGCTAGACTCTACACTGGATCTTATAGTGGTGCAAAGAATTGTGGTAAGAAATACATAATTTCCTGTGTCCACTCCTCTGGGCTGGACTTCTGGACACAGGAAATAAACACAGCAGGGGGCATCCAGCTCAAACTGCAACACACATTCATTCTCTTTTTCTGTATCAATGACAAAGAAGCAACCACCTCAAGCACTTATAGAGCTGTACAGAGCAATCCTCTTATAGATAAGATCATTCCTAGGAGGGAACGAATGCTGATCTGTGCATTAGAGGCTGAGCAGAGATGACAACCATATGTCGCTTGGCAGAAGTCAGGGGTTTGTTTGTTGCTTTTTCAGTATCCTAAATGTAATGAATTATAAAATAGACCCTAAATTAATAGTCAAAGAGGACTTTTTCAGGGCCCCACACTTAGGCGGTACCCATCTGGGAGACTCCTTTCAACTCATAGAGTGTTCGACTTTTGGTAGACTTCTGTATAATACTTACACTCAGGAGCATAATGAAACAAGAGCCAGGCTGCCTCAGAGGATATTTGAATCCCAGTGAGATGTCAGGCTCATCTTGAAGGCAGAACGTCCACCTGTTTGGAAAAACTAGAACTTCTGAATATTAATACACTCATACAATAACGAATGATAGGACTGCCAGTCTATACTCTTTAACAACTTGGTACCATCTAGATTGAAACCTGAAAGGTCTTTAACTGCAACAGGATGGACATATTCGATATTTAATGACATTAGAACAACTAGACAAGTCCATTCTGTCTGCTGGGGGTAGAAAGGCTCAAATGCTCACCCAGCTTCTGAAGAAAACATAGGACAATGCCACAGACAAAGCTTTTACACTTTCAAGTGAGTGCTACACTCAAGAAGTCCACAATTCATTTGCTATATGAGACACTGGATTCATCCAGAGAGTGTGCTGAATTTAATGAATAAGAAATCTTATTATCTGCTCAGGAAAAAAATTTTCTTTGACAGTCCTGCATTCCCATAAGGCTGGCTAAATAAGACTGTGCAAACAGCTGAACCTCAGCTGTCATCATAGGTCAGAGAGATAACCATACAATTATTTGGGTTGGAGGGGACCTTTAAAGGTCAAATAGTCCAACCCCCCTCACAGTGAGCAGCAATATCTCCAACTAGAGCAGGTGGCTCTGAGCCCCATACAACTTGACCTGGAATGTTTTCAGGGATGTGGCACCTACCACAGCTCTGGGCAACCTGTAGT